>NC_138576.1:55917535-56541422 GCF_964289735.1 Phaethon aethereus | reverse complement strand
TGGGACCAGTACTCTTTAATATCTTCATCAATGACATAGTGGGATCGTGTGCACCCTCAGCAAATTTGCAGATGACACCAAGCTGAGTGGTGCAGTTGACATGCCTGAGGGATGGGATGCCATCCAGAGGGACCTGGACAAGCTTGAGGAATGGGCCCGTGTCCTGCACCTGAGTCAGGGCAACCCCTGGTATCAGTAGAGGCTGGGTGATGAAGGGATCGAGAGCAGCCCTGCCAAGAAGGACTTGGGGGTACTGGTGGATGAAAAGCTGGACATGAGCTGGCAATGTGTGCTCCCAGCCCAGAAGGCCAACCATATCCTGGGCTGCATCACAAGAAGCATGGCCATCAGGCTGAGGGAGGTGACTCTGCCCTCTACTCTGCTCTGGTGAGACCCCACCTCAAGTACTGCACCCAATTCTGGGACCCTCAGCATAAGAAGGGCATGGACCTGTTGGAGAGGGTCCAGAGGAGGGCCATGAAAATGATCAGAAGGATGGAACACTTTTCCAGTAAAGGACAGGATGAAAGAGTCGGGGTTGTTCAGCCTGCAGAAGAGAAGGCTCCAGGGAGACCTTACTGCAGCCTCTCAGTACTTCAAGGGGGCTTATAAGAAAGATGGGGACAGACTTCTGAGCAAGGCCTGTAGCGATAGGACAAGGGGTAATGGTTTTAAACTGAAAGAGGGTAGATTTAGACTAGATCTAAGGAAGAAATTTTTCACAATGAGGGTGGTGAACCACTGGCACATGTTGCCCAGAGAGGTGGTAGATGCCCCATCCCTGGAGACATTCCAGGTCAGATTGGACGGGGCTCTGAGCAACCTGATCTAGTTGAATATGTCCCTGCTCATTGCAGGGGGCTTGGACTAGATGACCTTTAAAAGTCCCTTCCAACCCAAACTATTCTATGATTCTATATGCCCTCATTACTAGGGACCTAAAGAGGCAAAACCTACCCTATGTCACACCATCCACTCCTACTACTGGCAAGGTGGTAAATTATGACTTCTTAATTTGCCAGTTTGACCACTCCTAACAAGCAGGAGCAGGAAGCCTGGCTGCTCTTTAGCCTCCTTTCAGTTACAGCCACAGTTGGAGCACATGTAGATCATCCCACACTGGTTTCTGCTGGTTGCAGAGGCTGGCATTGGTGGACCATGAACCTTGACTTACTTCATTTCATCTCAAAACCAGTATTTTTTCTTGATATTCCTTGTTTTTCGTTAGTGTCCTGTGGATTTTTTTTTGTTTTGTTTTGATCTGTGGAATTACATTAATGTAAGAAAATAGCAAACACTGAAGCAAAAGAAATAAAAACAACATGACAGAGAAACCGCAGTCAGACAATAGTGATAATATTTGCAGACAAACATTCTACCAAGTGAAGGCCAACTTGTTGCTATGCAAGAGAAATATTTATAGATATTTTGTTTTACTGGTCTTACAGAAATACACATATAGACAATTTCTCATATATATCATCTTTATGATACATATGAGAGGGACTTTTTACAAGAGCATGTACTGATAGGACAAGGGATAATGGCTTTAAACTGAAAGAGAGGAGATTTAGATTAGATAGAAGGAAGAAACTCTTTACTATGAGTACGGTGAAGCACTGGAATGGGTTTCTCAGGGAAACTGTGGATGCCCAATCCGTGGATGGGGCATCCCCCTATCCCAGGCTGGATGGGCCTTGAGCAACCTGGACTAGTGGAAGGTGTCCCTGCCCATGGCAAGGGAGGTGGAACTAGATGATCTTTAAGGTCCCTTCCAACACAAACCGTTCTATGATTCTATGATCTGAAAACCATGTCCAAAAAAGCAGTAAGCTATTATTGACTGACATACATGCATACATATATACATACATTAAAGTATGTGTGCCTGGACACTCTTTTTGGACACAGAAACTCTACCGAAGGAAGCATTACTACTTAGTAGTCCTGCTTGGGTTGAGTCTCTGCCTTCAGCTTAGTTCTTGGGCCTAATCTAAAGCACCTTGAAGTTATGGGGAAGCCTGAGCTGATAGCAGCGCCAAGTGCTCTTTGGGGCCCTTACTTTGCAGGTTCTGATGGATCTTGCTGTACTGGTTCAAGACATTGTTGTGCCCATAGCTCTTTGTTGTCTGCAGAGTAGCAGAAGAGAGCATATGCCTGCACTGCAGCTGTTTGACCTTAAGTTGCTGTTAGAATGGGTAGCCAGTACACTGGACTGTGAACATGAATGTCTGGGGAGGTTGAAGGCTATGGTGTCTTCTGCAGCCTCTGCTGTGGATTACTGCAAAAGGGTACGTTAGCCTTTTTCACAGAATAAGCTTTCGCTGGTGTGTAATTTAGTCCATATCCCCAACATCGCTGGGAAAGAAAAAAATACAGAATGATCTTCTCAGAAATAGTTATTATAGTATCAGTTATTTTAAAATAAGTAATTCTGTTATATCTGTTTTGATGTAGAGATTTTCTGTTTCTAGAGAAAATTCCTTTCTTCTTTGAGCTCTACTGATTCCTTTCAGGATTAGAAGAAGCATGTGCTCATGTGCTTGTGTTTGTGCATATAAGTAATACTGAAAAAATGATATACATTTCATAAGCCAATTTATGTCTTTAATCTTGGGAGCATAAACATAGGAACCAGTATGATACCCCTTGTTTAATGCGTCTTCTCTCTTATCCTGCTTTACCTTGAGATAGTATTTGTCATTACAGCTTAAGCATGTCATTGTTTTGCAAATCTTTTGGGAGTCCAGATGTGCTCACAATTAAAGGCCAACTCTTATTATTTGTATTATCGTAATGCAGAGAGAGGTCAACTGCTCTATTGTGCAAGATCACATTGAAACACATCACAAGCAGCAGACCCCACTCCCCAGGCTTCTCTCTATTAAGGGACAATGATGTATCCTCAGACCTAAATTTAGTTAACAATAGCAGCTGTTAGGGTGAAGGTTGAAACCAGTCGGGTCAAAGGGTCCCTTTCTTGGCCTTACTTCCCTTCTTCCTGGTGTTCACCTGATGTGTTGAGCCAATTCAGCTGGCTGAGCCAGCAGAACATTTTCTTGACAACAAGATGACTGGCTTTCTGCTGTGCTGAGGACCTGAATTAGCTCAATGGAGGATCAAAAAAGCACCAGAGCTTGTGCAAGGGCAGAAGGACTGCACTGCTGGGGCAGGGCAGGGGAAACTGAGGTCTGGGAACATGGTGGGAGGGAAAGGGGGTAAGATGTCAGGGCTGCTGCCTTTCACAGAGCAATAAATCCTCTCAGCCTCGGTGCACACCCTCACCATTAGTGTTCAGGTGTAGCTCTGTGTGCCTCCCCCCTCCTTGCTCTGGCATCTGCCTGACTTCTCGGTGAAGAAAACTTCCTCAGGAAGGAAATTTCCCTGAGCTGTCAGAAAACTTCCTCAGCCAAGGAAAAGGAAAAGCTGGTTTGACCCTGAACGACCACTTTGTGGTGGGCCTGACAGCATGTCAGTGCCAGCACGAGGGGCAGCATGCACACAGCTGGGGACAGATAATAGTTAAGCTGTTTTAAAGCATTGTAATTAATTTAAAATCAATACATCCAAATGCAGGTGACTGCTGTTGCGGTCATTGGAGATGACAGGCTTGGTTCAGTGACCCAAACAGAGGCACCTGCTGCCTTTTGAGTTGCTTGGGTGACCCCCCTGCCCTCCCAGCTGCTGGTCCAGAACGGCGGGGGTCTCCATTGCTCTTGGGTGGTGCCTGCCTGCCCGAGCCCTGAGAGGCCCCTGGCTGTCCCTGCCCACGGCCACAACCTCATGCTGGACCCCCAGGGCCCATCAGCCCCTGCCCCAGCGATGCTGCAGCAAGGCCTGTCTCCAGCTCCCCCAGCCCTGCCCTGCCCGCCTGTAGGCCCCGCAGAGCCACGGACCCACGTCCCAGCGTGGCCTCGGCCTGTCCCCATCCCCAGGGAGCTGCCCGATGCCTGGGGATGGGCTGTCTCGGTGCCCCGGCTGCCCTGCTCCTGACTGGGGTGGAACAGGCCCTGCTTGCCAGGCCCTGCCCTGGGCCTCCCCAGCACACACCGCTCAGATGCTGCCAGCCCTGGGTGAACCTCTGGGATACTCTAAAACAACGCGGGTGTCACCAGGGACCTGTGTTTACAGGCGACAGGACGAAGCCTCAGGCGTCCCCAGAGCGGGGCAGCAGGCACACAGTTGCAGGGCTTGGTACCGGCTGCCTCTCATCAAGGTTTGACCCGAATCTGGGGGCTGCGGAGGCATGCTCAGGCCTTCCCCTCTGCCCAGCAGGGCAACAAGGACCTCCTGAGGAAAGACCATGTCCTAAATCATGGTGGTTGTTGGTACTCCAAAGGTGTTTGAAACCTGTAGAGGATAAAATCTGAAGAGTCGACTGGGCTGCTTGTGGTGTGGGCACACATTAGTGAGTCAAGACAAAATGTTGTCTTTCCCACAGCATTTACCTTTTCACCTGTTAAGGCAGGTGGAAATGACATGCTGGGTTACCAACCCCAGGATTTCTCGTGTTGGTAGCTCCAGTTAACTATGTTCTTCCTGGGGGACGTTTCCCTATCCCTTAAACAAGAAGGGATCAGACATCTCTCCAGCTGTTTGCAACAAGCCTGTGTTTGTCTGTTGGAGGCTCAAAAACATTTTAGAGAACTTTTTTTAAATTTTTTTTCCTACTGTGAGTGGCTTTGCTCTTGTGTGGACCAGCAGCAGTGCCAGTACACCACGACACTGCTCAGTCAAGGAGAGAGGGACAGGAACCTTTTGGGGGAGAGGGACTGAAATTCTAAATATGTACTGAAAGGTTAGTGAGCAGTGCATCCAAACAGCTCTCCAATGACACACTTTCACAGGCAGGTGATTGAAATGGTCAAATCCAGCCCCTGCTAACTCCTGCCTCCCACAGTGGGCACTGTGGCTTCGCCAGCAGTCACAAATTCCATGCAGATGGGCTCTCTTCTGGATTGCTGGATGAGCGATTTCTTTTTATAAGACTATTGGGAGATGAAATGTTCAGGTATTTTGAAATACCATGGAAACCATGAGGTGTTAGAGGTAAAGCCTTTTATGGGAGATGGTTATGCAGGCTGAGCATTTGACTGTTCTGAGAATCTCTACAAAGACCATGTAATCTACACTACTGCCTCTGCTCCTTTTGTCTTTTTCTCTTAAGCTTGGCTTTATATCTTCTTATACGCTGATCTACATGCTCAGAGCAATAAGCCACTCCTGCAGTGTGCAATCTTCTTTCCTTCTGTTCCTCTCTAAAAACTTTTGCACGTCTTTTCCATGCAGTCCTCTTCAAACATACTGCATCAAGCCATTTTACACTTACACTGTTGCCCTGTCTGCTACTTGTGTGTGTTGAAATCTAGTTTTCTTCAAATTTCAGACTGCACATTTAAGCGGTAACAATTAGAAGATACCTGATAGATAATACAGTTGAACAAATTACTAAAGAGCTTTGCAAGTACCTTGCCAACCTATCCTCTTTAAAGCAATACAAAAAGCAGCGCAAATTTTATCTACTTAAAA
Source organism: Phaethon aethereus (assembly GCF_964289735.1). Lineage (NCBI taxonomy): Eukaryota > Metazoa > Chordata > Aves > Phaethontiformes > Phaethontidae > Phaethon > Phaethon aethereus. The sequence goes on along the minus strand of NC_138576.1, from coordinate 56,535,893 downwards.
AAAAAAAATTAAGGTTTTTATTGTCACTTTGTGCTAGCTCTCTTTCTCCCCTAATGTCATATAGGATGATTATGCAAACGTAGTTTAGTAAGCCCTGATATAGTCTTTTTTTTTTTTTTTAGATTTGAATTTTTTAGCAGCATATTTGTAGATCTTTGTTACCCTTTAGCATTCCTTATGTTTTCTATCCTGGCCTAGCTTTCACATCTCTTGCTATTGTTAATCTCCACAGCTCAAATTTGCCTAGTCTGAAATCCATCATTGTACATCATTTAATGAGACATTTCTCCAGTCACCATTACTGCAGATCAATAGAAACAAATCCCTGTCTCCTAACTAGTTTAGCTAAGTATCTCATGCATGACTGTCTTTCCAATTTGATCCAGTTTAACAGTCTGCTGCTCAACCCTCCCCAGCCCCACTTCTCTAATCTGCAGAGATAGATGTAAGTCTTGAGCCAGACTCCAGGGGGTTTCTCTCGTACTGTCTTCTGTTTGTGCAAAGCGCTCCCTGACCGACTGCCTGCTACTGCCACACGAACAGCTGCCTTAGCAGTTGCACTAACAAATAAGAGGGGAGGGAGGCAGGGGCAGCGGAGGGAAGCTTTTTGCCCCTAGGGTCCTTGCTCTCTTACTTCACTGAGAAATTCAAAAGCTAATGAGGGCCCATTGCTGGAGGGAAAATGAGAATAATCTGTGATCTTTGGAAAAGAGTGAAAATCCATCACCACTAGTGAGTGCTTCACATCAGCACATCTTTTCAAGGCTACCCCCACAAGACAAAGGGGTTAGAAAATGATAAGTAAAAGCTGACATTTTCCTTTTTGTTGCTCTGCCCTGCAGGTTGGCTGTGGGATTTAGTGTCTCCTTTCTCACCTCTCCCAACTTTCCCCCCCACCAAGACAGGACTCTGGAATGTGGTCTAACTTCAAGGAATATTTAGTGTTACGTAACTGGACACAAGCAGTCCAGATTAGACGCAGACATTTGGGGCCTTTGGGCATCCCCCCTTTGCCTCCTCAGGCATCCCCTTTTCTGTTTTGGTAGTCCTTCCAATTGCTGCTGTGTGCTATGGTTTTGTGAAACTATATGTACAGATGTGTTTAAATGGTGGCACATGGTCAAGTGTTTCCTTTGGTGCGATTTTAGGTGCCTGACTTGCACGTGGGAGCAGATTAAAATTAGATGGCTGGAGTGGGTATTACCTTGAGCTGCTTGGCCTACCTTTTTGACAGAGGTTGCTGCCACTGAGGCAGAGATGATGGCATGGCTCCTGAACCGGGTCAGCTGGGAGCTGCCCTGAAATTTGACAGCTTTTCCCTGGAGTATGAAAATAACCTGAAGTTGGCCTTAGTTTATGTTAATGTGCTGGGTTGTAACCTTTGGCAGCCCAGCAGATGCTTTCCAACTGATCCCTCTGGCTGTAGGGGTAACACCTTGTGTCTGTGCACTTGGGTGTATGGTAGGGGAGGCTGCCAACCCACCTTGAGCCAACGCTTTCAGTCTTCTGCTGTAAGGGCAGCAAAACCCAAAACCTCCGTGTCTTAGATCAGAGGGAATTGCAATAGAGTCTGCTTTTCTCTGTTACTCACTACTCATTAACAGTCTTCTCCCTTGTAGATCCTTTCCTTGTGCTGAACTTTGGTATGAAGGAAATTATGTTCTATAAGTAGATCTGTAATATAAAGGACAAGGTTCCTAAAGGATCTCTCACAGAGTTTGGACCCCTAGTTCTATTCCAGGATGCAGTTTTATGGAAGAGATTCCTTAAAAAACCCACATAACTCACCATTTATAGATTTTACAAACCGTCCTTTCAAAGTTTAGAAATACTCTCTTCCTGAAGAATTCTTGAAATTTAGGAGAAAAATCCAGAGGCTCCGGCGACTGCTAGTATTTGCTTGGCTAATGTGTTATAGGGAAGAAAAGGGCCGGTTCGGTGCTTCGTTTTCTTTGAAGGTCCTGGTTTATGGGATGTTACAGTGACACCTGGTGGAAAAGAGTGTTGGAAGTCTAAGAAAAATTTCTGCGTCATAAAACGAGATGTTCTTTTGAATAATATCTTTAATGTTATTATTTTATTAACTATTTATATTGCAGTAATGGTTAGAGCGCATTTGTGCAATATTTGAATGTACTATGCATATATGAATATGCAAATTTCCACTTACAAGAGCTATCAGCATCAGTAATTGTAAATCTTTCCAGTTATAAAGAGGAGTTTCATTAGATATATTTCATACTAGCTAAATTTCCTTGCCCTAAGAGCCAAATGCCAACATTTTTATGTGGCTGCTGACTTCTTCAGGCTTTCAGATGCATCTTGATCACATTCCTCACCAGGATCTTAGCTTAACCCCTTCTTCTCCCCTCACACTGTTCCTCCCTATACACCCCCAAGCAAGACCCAAGACACATCCGAACAATAAATTGGCTCCTAAAAAACAAAACAAAACCAAACCCAAAGGTGTGGAATAATTAAATGCAATTAAAATATTTCTTTAAAGATTGAACTTAGACACATATGTTTACCTGGGCTACATATAAACTAGTAATTTAAAGCCATGCCAGGCAGCATTCCTAATCCTGAGTGGCTACATACATCAGGTATTAAACTGTTAGAGTTGTCCCTGGCTGGCTTTCATCCATGTCAGCAATAGCCCAAATACTATCCAGGAACAGTTTGGGAGTTAGTAAAAGCTAGGAGCCATTGCCCATAGGTGTTTCAGTTGTGGCCATCCTCTCCTCGAGTATGGGTGATTTTTAAAGTGTGGATGCGAGTTATCCTATGCCACCTGCTAGGGCACAGGTGTGGGTACATTTAATTTACTGTTATAGACCTAGAGACAAAACCCCGAGCGTCCTAAATCTCCTAAAGATCTATCCAAAGCACAAAGTGCTCTGCCTCAGGAAGAAATTGTACCCTACAGCTGCCTGTCACCATATTCCTCTTCAGTTTTGCTGCTCATGTGAGCTCTGATGAAGCTTCTTCAGCCAAGATGAGCTGGATTAGCAAAGAGCTACTATTTAAGCAGTCAGACTAAACTGGCTTATTTTGGCTGGAGCTAAGGAGTTCCTTCTTGAGCAGCTTTGCTGGTGGGCTAGAACAGGGAAACATCCTTCTGCAGTGGAGAAGTGACAAGCAAATGCGGCAGTAACTCCTCCTCGCTTGTGTAGCTGAAGGCCCTTATCTGAGAGCTAAGCTCACATTTGACGAGTCTTACTCTCTTCTAGGAGTTCCTTTGAGCAGTGGTGAGGAGGCTGAGGTAATGTACATGAAACTCCCAAAATTATTCGTAGCACAAGTGGAAGATAAAAAAGGAAAGAGCCTTCTCCACAAAGCCTTTCCCTCCTCTGACCACCTTCAAGCCATGTGCTTGACAATATCCATTGGCTTTCTCCAGCCCAGATCATTCTTTGCTCCTGCCTCAGTGCTTTTAGCTCCTTTCACCTACTGTGCATGGGCATAGCAGCACATAGGGCTGTGCTGCAGCCCGAATCAGAAAAAAAAGCATCAGGTTAATGCTAACCAATTCACTTCTGTTGTTGCTGGGTTAGTGTTAGCCAGATTCTCAGCCTGGTTTATTGCATGACTGCAGGAATGTTTGCCTGGCAAGTGAGTGGGGCTTGGGAAGATGAAGGAACATTTAGGTGTGGTGGGAAAGCGGGTCCCCTTTTTAAGCAGCAATGAGAGGATATGTCAGCTTAAACTGATCATTAAAATGTTATGTTATTTATAAAATGGCACATTTTATGTATAATGCATAATACACATGCATAAAAATGACAACATTTGGTTTTTTATATATATATATGTAAGCTGGATTAATTTCCTATTGCAGTTCACAGAATGACTCTGGACAGCTCTGTGGTACAGCAGAGATGCGCCACAGACTGGGAGCTGGATGTATCTTAAGCTTGGGTTCCCACTGACCTCTTTAATGTGAGCCTCCAACTTTATGTAGGACTCTTCACCCCTCTTTAAATCACATACATGAATTATCCATCAGCTTCAATTTTCTTCCATGATATGGGCACAAACCTACTAGTGCAATTGTGCCCACTGTCTAGTTTTCACCTGGTTAAACCACAACACCCACTCATGTAGAGACACCCCAGCAGATTGGCTCTGCTCAGTTTGTGTCTACATTGCATCAGAAGGCAGACAGAAGCCTGTTTGGAGTGGTATTTTGGTGTGGAAATGGAACATTTGGAAACAGTCATTAAAACAGAGAATTAATTAACAGTTTTGTACTGACTGATATGAACTGTAGTGTTCTAACAAGGTTATTCATCATCACAAACATTTTCTTAGTTGGATCCACTTGAAAATATTTAGAAAGAGCTTAATCATAGTAGAATAAAGATTAGGCCAGTTTTCTCTCACTCCTTTCTCTGTTTCTGTGTTGCTTGGAGCACCTGATTAAAAGCATTGCACTTAGTTTCCTCTTTATGTTAATGATATTTATGTAAGGAGATACGCTGACTTTCATTGGTCAACTCTTGTTTCAGTGGTTTAATAAGAAACTATGAAATAGATGTTGTGCAATTTCAAGACAAGTGCTCCAGGAAGCTGAAAAGTTGTTGAAGGAACGGAGTGTAAAGAAGGATTTAAAAAATATTTAATAAACTGAAATGCAGAAACTTCACAGTCGCATCTCCATCATCTAGACTAAAAGGAGTTTGTTTGACCAAGTCAAGGAAAGAATCAGACTGCCAGATGAACCTGTGAAAGTTATGAGGAACATTTGCCTGTGGGATCTCCCGCTAAACAGACTTGCTGCTTTTTACTGTGTATGGATTTCTGCAGTGTCCTGTACTTTCTCAAAAAATTGTCAAAACTTATGTACAAGTAACCTGGTAAGTTTTGAGAAAACTGTACTTAATATTTTGAAACACAGATGGTTGTTAGCACTGTAAGAATTTTCTATCACATATCAGCTTTTTCAGACAACGTATCTGAGTAAAAGCAGAATTTGAGAACTAATGCTTAACATTTGAATTTGTGAAACCTGGTAAGGAAGAAATCCCATTAACTAGATTACATTTTACATTTTCTTTGTATATTTATGTTCCAACAGCTCCTGAAATTACTATAAAAGCTAAAGACCCTGGAGGGTGGAGGAGAGAAACCTTTGTTCTTTCAGTTTATTCACTTTGATTATCAGTTTCTGTCTAGTCTATTACTTTTCTTATATATGAACCTAGGAAAACTGTCAATTCAGAAGAAATTGGCTGGGAATCTGTGGCTTGCACAATTATCTTGAACTAGCTTCAGCTTCTTTTTTAAGTCACCTATGCTTTAAATTGTGGATATTTCTTTAAGTATTAAAGTAAGTAGTTGGTTCCTTAATCTTATGCTTTCTTAGTGTTCCTTTGAGTAGTCAAGTGGAATTTATTATTTTTCCTTTTACTGATGCACAACAAAGATAAGCAAAACCTCTCAAATCCAAACAATAATTCTGCATGAGGCTTTCAGGACTTACCTCCTTGTTTCTGTTTGCCTGAAATGCTGATGTTGTTTAGAAGACCATGTACCTTTGCTCTGTAAAAAATACATGATGTGCCTTAGGAGTAACTAGCTGTGGAACACTACTGCAGAGGACTATCACCTGCTCCATTTTATTTCATACATTTTTCTGGCAGTTCCTTTAAAACAATTTCTAACTCTTGCACTGGTGAAAGAGTTAATTGCCTTCCCTGATGGAAGCCTATCATGCCATGATAACTTTAATGGGGGATCTTTTGATTTAAGCTTAAATTGATTCAGAATAAGAAATAAGTTGCTCTTCCTCTCAGCTTTGAAAGACAGGAAACTCGCATTCATGTTCAGTGAATGTATTTTGTAAGGGGTTCAGTTAAGGAAAATATAATCTTGGAGTCTGAGAGTTGTATGTCTTACTTTTTGCCTCCAGTCTACTTACTGTGTTCACATGTGCTTTGTGACACCTTTGATTCTCACTATTGTCACAGTGTGCCCAGAGTGCTGAAAATTTCTTCCTAAAAGTTGTTTTATTAAGGACACTCTTACCTGTTTGCAGGACAAAACTTAAGACCTAACATTCAGCTTCTCCAAGGTTGTTAGATATATCCTCAAATCATTTGCACTTCACAGGTGGTGGCTGGTTTTGAATGATGTGAAAAAACAGGCACCTTAGCTCAAGAGCACTTTTGGCAAGAGAGGAAGGGTGGTCACCATATGGCTGCATAAAACCCGTTCAAAAGGAGGCCAGACAAAAGGCATTTAGCTTGAAGGAAGGTCTTTCTGCTCCCAAGAGGTCAAAGCCACTTGGCTTTGTCATTTATGCCCAACTTATTTACAAAGCATTTGTTATTGACGCAGTGAACCAGAATTGGGAGACGAGAGCCAAATTCCTACCTGAGATAATTTAATTAACACCAGCTGATTCTGCCAAGGTCTTTGTTTGATGGTACTCTGAAATTAGACTCAAGTGAGAAGCTACTGGTGTGTTAAAAACAAATTTCTTCAAATGAGGAAACACTAGTCAAAGAAAGTTTGTTTTACAAGAAATTGATGCTTTAATGTATTTTAATCAAAGAATTGGGGGAAACATTTTGAATCTTTGTAAAAATGTATGTATTTCTCTTATAGGAAGGAGAACTTGGAATTACTAACCTTTGCAATGTTAGTGACGTCACCGGAGCAGTGAGTAATGGTTTACTTTGTTAGTTACTGACATTTTACATTACTGCTATTTGAATAAGATAGGTGCAATGTTCATATTGTCAAAGACTTCCCATAAATGTGCATAGTTGCCTATTTGGCATAAGTCAGTAAGTTGTGTGCTTAGATTTGGCTCAAGTTATTAAAGACACACATTTTCTTTAAACAAAAAAGATAGTTGTAAAGGGTGTGGATGTCTGCTGTGAGTCACGTTCACATTTGTGATCTACAGAGTTCATAATCACTCATTTTGGAGAAAATGAGTCAAAACCAGTGTTCCCTTCAAAATGTGAATCAAGACTGTTTTATTCAGCTACCTTTGTACAGTTAAGTAGTTCATTTTGTTTTCTCAGTGATTTTATGGGGGAAAACTTAAAATTACAATTGTTGAAAATTTAGAGTTCTGTAGGACTTCAGATGGTTGTGCCTACTGTGAGGGGCTCTTTGGCTTAACATGACCTTTCCATAGCAGTGTTCTTGTGAAGGACTTTAGCTACTATTCTCCTAGTTCAGATTTCAAATGCAATTCAAGCTGGCAGTTATACATATTCTTTGAAGAGCAGTGGAGAATTCAGTCACCAATATTTTCCACAGGGACTAGTGGGAAGCAGCCTCTTAGCACCTGGTATCTAGCAAGGCTTGGTCATTTATGATGCTGGGACCATAAAAGGCTCTGTTGTCATGACAATACATAGCAAGGTTGACTCACCTATTTAGGTTACTGTGTATTTTTGCTCAATGTTATCAGGTGTTACTATTTTTTCCATGAGGATTTGCAATGCTCAGTGTCAGTCTCCTGCTTCCAAAGTCATTTCCTTCCAGCTTCCCTTTAAAAAGGAAAAATATATGCAACCATTAAGAAATGGATGGGACAGAGTGAACAAAAAAAGCTACAACATCAAATCCAAACCACATGATATTTATTACATTTTTGAAAACTCACGGTTTTAAAGCTGATGCCTTGCCTGTTGGAGAGCTGGGGTTTGTGTTGAACGGCCTTCCACTGTGTTTGGCTGTGCTGCATACTGCCTATCTGTTACTTCAAGTGGTAAAATAAAGTTGGGAGAGAGGGACCACTGGCCACGCACGTCATGGCTAGCTGAGTGACTTGTTCTCAGAACAAGACTGAACGTGGACTGTCTCAGCCAAAGGTTCCTTCTGCCCCTGAAGCTGTGCATTAGCTCCTTCTCAAGGCCTATGCAAGCTATGTGAGCACTCTCTTCAGATGACAGCCACAGTCTGCTCAGGTGCCCTGCAATCCTTTTAGTGTTCTCAGTGCATGCGAGGGTGTCAAAGCCTTTACCAGAGCTCAACATATATGTGAACATCCACTGTTTTGCACAAAACCAACCTCTAAGAATGATGTAGTTTTTCTTCTGTTCTATATTTGATTTTACATTGAGAAGGGCACTATACAACATAATCCCATTACTGTAGTATCTGAGTACCTATCATCTTTGTTATATTTAGTACCTTTGTTACAAAGTGCTGTAGATGCCTATTTTATTGATAAGGAGCTGGGGCATGAAGGAACTAAATGTCTTGGTCATGCAGAATATTTTACTGCAGCTGGAAGTTGAACTATTGTCCTCACTCTTAGCACTGGAGTATCCCTTCTCTTTAAAAATGTGATTTTAAAGTCCTTTTTAAAACCATCGTCTGTCTTTGCAGTGCACACAGGGATGTCAGTTTTGGAATGCCACGGTGCAAATCAGTTGCCCACTGAAATGTGTAAGTATTGCCTTAGCCTTGGCTCTATAGCACTTGTCTCCAAGTACCTTATCCAATGGCAGATGTGGAAAACCTAACCAGAGCAGTATTTCTATGAAAAGATGTAATATCCATATTTTCTGTCAGCACATTTATAACTTCTCTTTTGGGAAGATAATAATTCTTGCTATGGGAGTTACCTGTAATATCAAAAATTTTCATTGTGTTTGTCAAAATGTGAGGACATTTTACAGTTCATTAAGCTCAACCACTCACCCAGATTTTCAGGCAGTGAGAAAGAACTAGTGCTTTTCAGGATTTTACTCTACTGGGGCCTGTCTTGGAGTTATATGCAGATGTAAATAGAGAACATGGTCTTTACGAGATTGATTTCTTGCTTTTACTAAACCAGATGGATAAGAATTAACACTGGTCTGGGACAATTGCCATGATAGTTTTTAAACTGCTCTTTTTTCTGGACCTCTTGAACACCTGAAGCTCATTCATCCTTGGCATCATTTTAATGTTGACTTTTTGGTTTTTCAAGTGTGGGTTTTCCTTCTTTCATTATTTGCCAGTGATGGCAAATGGTTTTGTAGTGTAATTTCATTAAAATACTCTGTGATTATATTTATGCTAATCCTGCATTTTATTAATTTGCTTCTTGGCAGAACAAGACATACACCAGAGCATGTGAGGTAAGTTAAGTGCTATCAGATCAATTAAAAAAAATCATGATTTCAGTCATTACTATGTCCATATAGTGCTAAGAAATACAATGTAGATACACAAACTTATCAATTGTTTTGTGCTCCTTAAAGCTGAAGAATGAGTTAAGTACCTGAATCCTTTCTTTCCAGCATGGTGCCTAAGGACATGTTTGCATTAAAAACTGCTCTGTAACAAAGAATATTGCTTTAAAGAAAGCAGACTAATCACTCTGGTATGGAACGCAGTACAGACCTATTTAAAATATGTTCTAGGCTCCCACAGGAGTCTTGTTCTTTCCAGTTTTTCATTAATGCCATCAAAGATGAACAAGAGAGAATGCTTATTAAGGCCGGTATGACACTAGCTTGGGGAGAAGTGGAAACAAGGAGTGGGAGCTAGAAGACAAAACACACTCTGGGTGTGTTGCCCTTTAGAAAGAGCTCTCAAATGGGGAGTGCCTGGCCTGTGCTGCAGATGGGCTGGCGTTTACCATGGTAAGTATGAGGCAAAAGTGCTGCTAAAGAGATGGTGCCTTTCTGGGGCCCTGTTAGCATGAACATAGAGTGTAGGATGGGATGGGGATGACATGGTTGTGGGACTGTGTTTGGGACTCTTGAGGCTTCAGTATGAAAGTTTTACTCAGATGGGGGCAAAGGAGGGGTTGGAGGGAATCCCAGGTAGAACACAAATCCATTGGCAAGCTGGAAATTTGATTGAAAAGATTGATTTCTTTAATGCTTTTTAACCTGTGAAATTGTGACCATGACAAATGTTTACAAATGTGCTTAATGGTGGTTTTGGAGTGTAGGAACAGTCCAAGAAGTAACCAACTTACTTTTGTAGAAACAGAATTGGGGGGTGGGGTGAGTTTGGTGGTGTTGGTTTTGTGTGGGTTTTCATTTGCTCGTCTGTCCACATAATATGCCCGTTAAATTCACTAACTCTGCAAGGGCTTTCGCAGGATTATTTTTCCACTGGATCAGCTAGCTGACTTGACTTCCCGCATGGTCAGGCAAGCACCAGGTCACTGCATGCAGAGGATCAGGTCATTGCAGTCTGCAGGGGAAAGGAATGGGAGTAAGAGTGGGACTTTTCCTTTGGCATTGGCTCAGCTCTGTCTTGTGACTACACCTTGGGACTAAAGTCTGGTAGTATTGCTCCTGTTAGATATTGTCTCTCACCTAGGAACGGGGAAGTGCCACTGAATTCGGTGGGAATATCCACAAGAAAGGGCAGCAGAATCTGGCTGATACAGGGGCAGTTCTGACCGATGGGGAATATATGAGGATTTCTTGTTTTCAGGCTGAGCAGATGGCAAAGTTCCCTCAAAATTTCTAGGGCTAGGAGCTTTAGTAATCCTCTTACCTCAAGCAAAAATTGGATTTATGGTTTGGACAAAGATCAGAAGAAGAAAGAAAAACATGACTAAAAGCAAATGGTCATAAATGTCTGTGTTAAATGAAGCAGAAGGCACTATGAATCAGCATGTAATCTGGGGGCATTATCCACTACAAACTAAATAAATCTTGGCTGTAAAAGAAAGTTCCAGTGTACAGTTGTTAACTGATGTCTGCTAATACCCAGACCTTTGCCTGCTAACAGTCATGGTAATTCACTTGGATGTATTTTATTCCTCTGAATATGGAAACATTGAAGAAAACTTTTTAAGTGCTTGCACTTGGCACTGAATGCCTAGATTTGAGATAATGTAGATAGGAATATACTGCTAAGCAAGTTTTTAAATCTATCTTAGCTGCAACAGTGTTGTCTGAAATAGCATACCTTATCAGTTTCCATAGGGTGCCGGAAGTGTATATCCTAGAATCATCGGAAGAGCAATTAAAAAATTTCCTCATTTAATGTAATGAATTACTTCTGAATGACCTAAAGTTTAATTATCACTTGAAAGGTGGCTGCTGTATGAAGAATACATGAAGATTTTATAGGCCAAATGAACTTGCAGAATAAAATGAGCCCAAACAAAATGCCTGTCCAACCATCACTTCTCAAAAGTTTTGGCTTTTCAGGAGATTCAGTCTTGCATTTAATTTTTAAGCTACTGAGATCCACCTGGGAAATGTTACTACCTCTTCTTAAGTTCTCTACCTATAATGCAGAGTAACACTATACCTATGTTCCCTACCTAAACTGACTCTTAGGAATTTTCTGTTCTTAGGATGTAAGTGTGGAGAACTCACTCCCTGGGGTATTTGTTATGTTTGCAGCTTGTAGACATGACACTAACTACTAACAAGGAAGTGTGAATTAGGCACGGCTGCTCTTACAAATTACTAATTTCAACTATTTTGAAAGTTCACTGAAAGTACAATTTGTAAGAATGTGGCTCATTCATAGGAAATACATGAAATGGGAAAGGGTGAAATCCAACATGTGGAACATATCATTAACATGTTAAAAACCATTACTTCCTAACTCCATGGTTGTCACTGAAGTTTATTTCCAACTTTAATGAAGCCCCATATTTGTTCTTTCCACAAAGGGACAGTGTGTAAGGAGGATAACTCTAATCCAGTCCCCACTGAATTAATGAAAAAGCTCTTGGGAAGCTCTTCGGAATGAGTTTGTGGTACTTTTATTTTTTTAGAACAAATGTAATGATTTCCACAGGGTTTGTATGTATTCAGATGCCCACAGGATTTTTATGTATTTAAAATGTGTCTGCATAATTCTATGAGGAAGTTTGTTTTTACACAAAACTAACCAGTGAGTTCTGTACCCTACACAGACAGTTTCCTGTAAGTTTGGCTGTAGCCGTGCAGAGGATGCATATGGAGTTGAAGCACAGAGTAAGTCTGAATAGAGTCATGTGTCCCATTCACAGTCTGATAAATTCAGTTTTAAGATTATAGTCTTGTTCTGTTATCTGTTTTTCTTTGAAAAAATAGGAATGTCTTGAGTGTTTTGATTCATCAGAAAATTACCACTCTTCTTTTTTCTTTTAACAAATACAATGAAGTTAACTCTATCTTATAGTAAAACATTTTTGCCCTCCCTTTCATGGACATGAGACTTTTTGAATCCAATCTCAACTGTTTAAGACGATACTTTGTCAAGCATCCATCCTTGATCTGTCTGCTCTCTTGAAATCATTGCCAAAAGCTCCTGCAACTTCTGTGGGAACAACTGGGCCAATACAGTGCTACTGAAGTAGACCCCTTGAAAATCTCTTCAGAAGTCTCCCATACCTTTTCTAGGTCTCTAATCAGCAGAATTTTGCTAAGTACCTCTACCTAAAACTGCATTTACACAAGTGCAGAGTTGTAGTCACATTTACTCACATTGAGCTTGGCCCAGTTCAGGCTTACTTATCAAACTGTCTTTAAAATCTCATGTGATTTATTCAGCACCTTTTTCAATATATTCTTTTGTGTGTTTTTATTGGCTTCACAGCTTTCAAGTGTGTGGGGTAATAGGCTTTTACCCTTAAAACCTAGAGATTTCCATGAAAGCTTTTTTCTTACTGTTGTATTGTATGTACCCCTCAGACTACTTGAACAAGCCCAGAGCGCCATTTGCATCTACTATTGGAAGCCACAGTGTCACATTAGGGTGGAAGCCAGCTAACATCTCTGGGGTGAAATATATTATCCAGTGGAAGTTCAATCAGCTCCCGGGAGACTGGAGGTACACAGAGGTAAAGAAGGACACTTCCTTTTACTTTGCAAGGGAATAGGTTCTTCTCTGTTCTTCATTTTATTTTAGAAAAATATTGGATAATATGTTAGGCATATGGAAGAAGTTTGCAAAATCCTGAGTAGTATGGAGAAGGTGAGAAGTGGACAATTATTCCCTGTTTCCTCCAATATAGGAACTAGGGACCTTGATGGAAACTAACAGGTAGCAGGTTCAGAACCAGCATATGAAGGTATTTCCTCACAAAATATGTAGTTAAAATGTTCAGCTGCTTCCTGGCTCATGTGGATGTTAAATTACTAAATTTAAACTCCTAAAATATTAAAATTACTAAAATCACTAAATAGAGTTTGAAAAGTGACTGGACAAATTATTGGAAGAAAAAATTGAGTTCTACTAAATGCAAACATTGCCATTGTTTTATGTTGAGCCATGCTTATAAAATGCCAAGACTGAGAGTATTTGGGAGAAATACCACTGTCGGCTTTCCTTTTTTTCATACCTTTCCCTAGAGAAACTTTTTTTGGTTCTTGTCAAAGGCACAATACTTGGCTAGACAGACCTTTGTTCTGACTGAGTACAGTTATTCTCATATTATGTTCTTTTGCGTCAACTATGCACTTGTTATCTTGCCATCATCTTTATTGGAACAATTTACAGAACCTGTCAAGTTGGTGCCACAAATCAAAAGTAAAGACAATTTGCTAAGCAGGAAGTTCTGAATTAATCATTGGTGAAATAGTGGGGAAGAATGACTTCAGACTGTAAATATTTTAGGGTAACTAGGAACCTGTGGATCTTAAACCTGTAGTATATGTATCAAAAGTTTAAAATACATTGCTCGTAATATGTTATTATTTTAGTTTTTTTACCTTACTCTTCACATTTACTGTTATATTGCATCCATCCTTCCATCCATCTGTTCATTGTTTAGATTTGATAGCATGTTCTGAAGAAAAGAGAAGAGGAAAAGTTCTGTAAAAATGGAAAATCAAAGTCTATGCGGAAAATAACTCCCAGAATTTCCACTTATTTAAACTTAGGATGTGTATTTTTGTATTCTGAAATATGTATGTTGTTATATGAGAACTCTTTTTCCCTGATAACACCCTACATAGTAGCTGCAGATGGAGGAAGAAATGGAAATGATTGTGTCTGTGCATTAATCTAGGTACTATCTGGAACTTCATATACAGTCAAAGACCTTCAACCCTTCACAGAATATGTGTTTCGAGTAGTTTGGATCATTACATCTCAGCTGCAGCTCCATTCTCCATCTAGTCCCAGTTACCGGACACATGCTTTTGGAGGTAATGAATTGCACTATTAATTTCATCTTTCAGGACCATATCAGAAACATTTAGGTTTTCTTGTTGTTTCTTTCACAGAAAACATTGATGCTTAATCTTCAGAACGATATGTATGTTGTCTGTTGGGTAGTTGCAGAAGACCAAACTAAAATACTACAGGCTCTTTTTGTTTGAAATAGAATATTTAGGGCTCCTTCCTGCTTTTAGTTTTAAAAACGTGCACAGAAAAGGACATGGTCAAAATTGTGAGGGCACATTGGATAATTTTGTGCATGTTAACTTTTTGACTGAAATGCACACACATTTTCCTGGACACTAAAAAAAGTTAATTGTTGCTGAAATTTTATGCTGTTCCTAATCATATTTATTAGTATAAATGAGTTAAAAGGTATGAAAAATAAAAATGTACCTAAAAAAGAAAAAACATTCATTTCTTAAATGGCATCCCAGAGTCAGTCATTTCTGTCTCTTGCAGCTCCTGCGACAGCTCCTGTCATTAAAGATATTCAGAGTTCAAGTCCAAACACTGTTGAAGTTAGTTGGTCTCCGCCACTTTTTCCAAATGGCTTGATTGTTGGGTATAACTTGCTCCTGACCAGTGAGAATCATGAATTGCTGAGAGCTTCAAGAGGGCATAGCTTTCAGTTCTACTCCACCTTCCCAAACAACACTTACAGGTACGAAAAGAAACAATAACCAACATGGCCAAGTGTGCCGTAGCACTTCTTGCCCAAATAGTACAGGGTATGCCTAAATACCACTTCTGCACAATTACAGTTTACTTATGTTCTTGCCAAAAGCAGGGGTACCTTCCTTGAGGTAACAAAGTTATTCCAGGTGAGTTGGCTGCTTATGTGGAAGTCAGACGGGGAAGAAAGAAAAGCAATTTGATATAGGGCCAGCAGACTACATTTTCTCAGCTGCTGTTTTTCCATTTTTTAAGGTTCTGTGGCATGTTTTCAGTATGTTCAGGGAATGATAAAGCAGTCCTCTCTTGTCCTTTAAGCATCTGGAAAAATTCCTTCATATTTATTAAACACAAAGGCCTACATTCTGCTCATACTGGTAAATACAGATCTTCCCCTGAAATGCAATTGAGTTGCTCTTCTGAGTCTGAAACCCCATTTTGAATTTTAATTGAGAAGATTCTGTTGTTGTCCCGCCTTTGGGGAATTCAGAGTCCGGGTGGCTTTATTTTTATTATAAATTTCCCAGAGCGTTATATTTAAATGGGCATTTTCCAAAAGTCAAGCACTTCTGTAGCAGCTGCCCTACTTGATAAAATGTTTCTCAGGCAATCTTTCAAAAGAAACCTGCAAACCAAAACCTGTCTCTTTGGTTTACCATAGGTTCAGTATTGTGGCGGTTAACGAGGTTGGTTCTGGACCCCCTGCTGAAGCCAACATCACAACCCCAGAATCCAAAGGTACAGGAGCAGCAGAGTCCTTATTTCTCTCTGTTCCTGGGGGCAAAGTCACGTTTTCTGAGCTGCCCTGTAGCTAGCAGAAGAGAATAATATTTAGACTGTAAACAGTGCATGACAAGGAGTTGCACACTGCAGTCAATAGCATATCAGAGAGTCCTGTTCTTTAGCTGTAGACATTACTGGGCTACACAGCATGGTAATAACCCAAGATGCTGGTGGGCCCGAACACATTTGGCCTGAGTTGTACTACAAATGAAAAACACCTCAGTGGTCTAAGGCAGTGACTGAGAGGACATGCTTCCATTTTCTTGATGAGATTTTAACAGGTGACACACAAATGTATTTCTTCTAATAATATTAAATATGTAACATGAAACCCTTTTGTCAAAACATCTTCAGTTATCTCATGCCAAATGTGTGAAATCATATCAAATTTTGTTGCTCTTTCATGGCTGTATTTATTTTACCATATTAACTAATTGATAATGAAAGTAATGGTACACTATAGGTATCACTTAAAGAATTGCAGAAATATTAATTAATTGCCAGAGAAAGGTACATGTTGAGATAGAGCACAAGTGAGAATGAAATCAATGTTACCAAAATGCATCTTTAGAAGAGAAAACAGAAGATGCTCCTCTCTTCCTGAAGAAATCCAGTTGCTGAACACCTGGAAACTCTTCAGCTCTAGCAAACACTTTAAGTCTGTCTCTGAATTGCCAGTCTTCTGCTATTGATTAGAGAAATTGAACTTACAGCTTCTCTAGTGCTTTTTAAAATACAACTTTTTTTTTTGTAATAGCTTAGACACACTGATATGTCCTTATCTGGAGACTCTGCAGGGGCTTGCTCTAGGGTTGGCTGACACTGAGCCATAAATATTTGTGCCATTTGTGAAATGTCCAGACTGGTACATCTGACTGTATTCGTTAAGTCAAGCCAATTACCAACCAACTAATTTAAGATAGAAAACAAACAAACAACACTACTCCCCCAAAAAACAGCTCCTGGGGGTGAGGAACCACCCCACCTCCCTTTACTAGTCACCACATAAAACTTCAGTTGATTCCCCCTGAATTGCACTGGCATATGCTTTCTCTCTGTGCTAAAGTGAACAGGAGCAACCCTTCCTCATGTATCACTTTCAGGAATGGTGTTACTGCATCAGGTACTGAGCTGTGTAGATCTGAGAAGAGTTAGAGAAAGAATCTGATCTCTGGGCTAGATTGCAAGAAATGTCACTGGAAAAGAGATAAGGAAGTGATATTGGCCCCTTGTACTCTGCTCTGGAGACATCATTACCGAAATGACTCATGGTGTGAGTCATTATGTGAGAAACACATGCAGCTCAATCTATGATGTGGATTATCCAGGAATAAATTAAGACAGCATTTCATCACAGTCTCGTGATACCCATAGGAGGAAATAATATCTGATAGCAGACAGCTGTTTAAACTAGAGGGGGGGGGGGAAAAAAAGGAAGGTTTGTTTGGAAACTGAAATTAGCCAAATTCAGACTCAAAATAATGCACCACTTTTTAAAATGAAGGTAAGTACCTTTTGAATTAATTTAGCAGGGGATGTGCTAGATTTTCAGGGACCTGAGATTCAGAAGCAAGACTAGCTATCTTTCCCAGAGCTATGCATAGCCCAGACAGAATGTATGGATTTGCTGCAGAGGTTTTGATGTAAGTTACTTGGGCATGTATAAGTACAAAGTCAGGTTATGTGACCCAAGCTCTCCTTCTAGACTTTAAAATCTGTGACTTTATTAAAAAAAAACAATTAACTTTGACACAGATCATATTATCCCATTATCACCTTTATCTGTGAAAACTACTTGTACCTTGAAAAAATCACTGGTCAGCATGGTGAAATACATGAAATAAACATATTTGCCTTGTTCTTTCCCAGCTCTGTGGGGTAATATTCTAATTTAACAGGGCTTTTCAAAGAGGCTCAGGGGCATTAAATATCCTACTTCTGCTGGATCTCAGAGTTACATGGATGACTTAGTGCCTTTGTTTACTCAGGAGTCTGTAGGGCCTCGTTTGCTCCAGCTTACTTTCCCTCACTAGGGACTCACTACTGTTACAGGAAATGATGGTGTGAAATTAATGTGGTGAATGAATTGGGTGAGGAGCCTTGGGTGAGGAGCCAGAAGGCAATGTAGTGGTGAATAACTCCATCCACTTTCAACACTCAAAGAGTTTAAGTTTTAGTCTGTCGTTGCTAGTGTAAGAATATATTTATACATGTACATATGTGTGTGTGCATGTGTATATGCATGTCTATTAATGATGTATCTGAGTTAGCAACATTCTTCTCTGTGCTGCAGTCATCTATCTTAATTATGAATTTCTCTGTTTATTAGTTAAGGAAAAATCAGCATGGCTCTTCCTATCCAGAAACCAGTCTTTAAGGAAGAGATACACAGAACACTTCCTCGAAGCTGCCCAGTGCCTGCAAAATGGTATTATACAACATAACATCACAGGTAAAATCAGATCAGGTGCTCTTCTTTTCTCTCAAGTATGACTTGGACCTCTGTGTTCACCAAGGACAGAATGCATCACAGCCTGAGACAGTATCTAGCCTCCTTTTATAGTCAATGGGGAGAAAGAGGAACTTTCAGGACATGGTTTGACCTACTTGAAATGAAAGGCATTGGGAAGAGATGAATTGTTCTCCCCATTGCAACCTTCACTGAATCTAGGCAGCTATTTCAGACCTGGACTTTTACAGAGTAGGTATCTCAATTAAGGTAAGACGAAGCCAAAGCAGATGTTTCCCTATGATTAATGATGGTATTTTCTCAACGTGAATATGGGGAGTTGAAGTGTTTCAAACTTAAGAATTAAATAATACAAAGTGTCAAAATATACTGGCTGAAGAGTATGATAGTGTGTTAACTAGTCTGGGGAAGAGAGCTCTATAAGGAGGCACTTAGTAACCTAAGTCAACAGACAGCCATGTTATCTCAAATTACTTGCCACTCTAATGTTTCTTATTTAAACTGGTGTTGTATTTGGTCCTTGGAGACAGTGTGGAAATCTGAGTTTACCTACTGAAGTTCACAGAGCCACAAAGACTCCAGAAAGTGAATGTTGCCCCTGACTAAATACCCTTTGATAGTACAGGGGTGGCATAGATAATGTCAGCTTGAATTCTAGACTGAACAGTGCTTTGTGAGGAGATGCCAATTGCATCTGTTTGCCCTGGAGAGGGACAATCAGTGTCAGCTGGTTTGCATGTTACATATACTCTTTTTGTCCGATTACCTTTCTGAAGGACAATTGTCTATAATAATGTCACTTACACAGCAAATGGGAAAGTTTTCTTCTTACCTGAAAGAAGCCTAGAAGTGGAGGAGAAAAAACGGTTAACTTTTTTCCAGTGATGTTGGGTTGCAAATGTTGCGTTAAGAGGCAGAGCAATTTGGCAGAAACTAAACCCCAGCAAATTAAAAAATATTTCCTTTTAAGGCAAGTAGAAAAAATAACTGAAAAAATGAAACTTATTTCTTACACTACCTGTATCCACATATCTTTTTATTTTTAGGAATTTCTGTGAATGTTTATCACCAAGTTGTCTATTTTTCTGAGGGGAATTCCATCTGGGTGAAAGGAGCTGCAAATATGTCTGATGTATCTGACCTAATGCTCTTTTATGCTGGCTGGGGTAATATTATGTCCATCTCAGTAGACTGGCTTTACCAGAGGATATACTTTGTCATGAATGAAAAGGTATTGCTCTAGGGCTTAATTAATTTCTTATTTCATTTGAAACATTACTGTGATTTATTTTACATGAGAAAATCAAATTTATATATAGATATGCATGCACAAAATATAATTATAGAAACAGATTTTTTACTTTAATAATATTAACTATTTCAGAGTTTTAAAAAAGAAGAAAGGCTTAAATATCAGGTCATATTTAAAGCAAACAGGCTATATGGAACTCTGTCTCATTGCCTTATTTTTCTCCTTAGGACATAAAAAGCTTTGGTTTTAACTGTTTTGTTTCTGAGACCAACTTCACACCCACCTCATACCCAATATAAGTTACTTTGTTTCTGTTATTTGATTCTCCATATAGCCTGTTCAGTTCCTGTTCTGCCTCCGGAAGGTGGTCAGATAACTAGTTAGTGATTATAATGCCCTTCATAACTGGCAAAAGATGTTCAAGAGGGAAAGTGTTTCATACCAGTGATGACTGCTCAGATTACAACTGTTTCAGCTTGAAGTAAAAATGTAGATGACAACCCTGCACTTGATTCCCTACTCATAAAACATCAATTACTCTAATGGTCAGACTTTGCATGTACCTCTGTAGTACTCTAATGCACAAAGGACTAGAGTGGTTAGTGGGGGATTTTTTTTTTCCCGCAATCCTCTTGCCATGTCTGATTTTTTGCTTACTGCTCAGGGAACAGGGAACGGGAAGAGCAGTAGAGATAAAAAGATAAATATCAGCTGTAGATGAACAGACTGATGGCAAGGATTTCTGAATCCATTGCAGGTTGGTTAAAGTCCCAAGGTATTGCTCCCAGGATCAGAAAAGCACTTCCTTCCCTCTTTTCCCTTCCCTGCCAGATTGTTTTCAAAGTACAGTTTGCCTATAGCCCCCAAACTGGGCTTTTCCCTCCAGCTTAGAGGTAGGAAGTTAAGAGGAGGATGGCTGACAGACAGCTCTTTCAGTGTAAGCTGTCATGGATGTATTTGTACTTGTGTACAAGTGTTATACTTGGGTGACTGACAACTCAGGAGCCCGTAAGGACCTAGGATTGTGAGAGAGGTGTTTCATTGTCTGGTTCCCCTGAAGGAATCTCGGGTCAGCTTGTTTGCTCATTAGCAAACACCCTATGAATGCATCACCAGTTTTTCTTCTCATTCCCCAGATACATGTCTGCCATTTAGAAAACTGCACAGCAGCTGAAGACATCACTCCTCTTCGTGTGACATCCCCTAGGAAGATTATAGCTGATCCCTATAATGGGTAAGTGTCCTCCTTCGAGCACTTGGTGTCAAAGGTGCTATAAAGCTCCTCTCTAATTTTCTTCCCTTCATTAGTCATCTAGGTTCCTGTTTCAAACTCTGGCCTTACCAAAACAAAAGTGCAATTGGCAAAAAATAACAAACTACAAAACAACTGGAACAAGAGTGACACCATGCAGTGTTGTCTTCTGCGTTTTCTTCCTTAGGGTGTTAGCAGAGGACGTAAATTATTTCCAGTGCAGAAATTTGGTTTTCAGACATTCAGTGCTTTTATGACTGTGAAGCTCTATGCATTTTAAATGTCCATGCTTAACACTCAAGGTATTATGGAAGAATAGTCTCCAATAATCTGCCAGCCAAATCCCCAGAGGGTAAAAAGTGATGTGTTTAATTCTCCCAGGATGTGTATTAATAGTGCCAAAAGCATTTTCCTATTGTCTGCATAAAGATAGGCACATCTCTAAACTGTTAAAATATTTGTGACTCATCTACAGAGTTCTTGCACTGTAGTTATTTGGGTCTGTTTTGCTCCATGGCCAGCTATATTTTCTGTCTCCTGGAGGATGGCATATACAGAGCAAACCTTCCACTCTTTCCTGGTACTGCCTCCACAGCTTCACCAGTAGTGAAATCCAGTGCTCTGAGAGACTTCATGATCAACTTCCAATCTAAGAGACTTATTTTCTTCAACAAAACAGAACAGGCCTTTGTGTCAGGTTTTCTTGATGGTTCAGAATTTTATACACTGCGATCACACGTGCCACTTAATGACATGGAGAGCTTTGTTTATGAGGATAACACATTTACTGTCACAGATGGCTGGGCAGTTTTCCATGAGGAGGTCTCTCCAGTGGGGAGTTCTAGCTTCAATGAGTACATTGTGGATTGCAATTTGGTGTATCCAGAGTACTTTGGCTTTGGCAACTTGCTTTTCTATGGGGCATCAACTCAGCCATTTCCTTTACCGACTCTTCCTCGGCTTGTCACGGTGCTATTTGGATTGGACCAAGCTGTGATCAGCTGGAGACCACCTGAACACACTATTGGAACCAGTAAGTTCAGTTGTTTCTTCCTGAAAGTCCAATCCTTTTCTCTCTAGAGGAATGAATTCCTGGTTTCCCTTTTCCTGATGCTGGGCTTTGGTAACTTCAATAGCCAACCCTGCTGGAAGATGTAGAATTACCTCAGTTTGAAAAATTTAACCCAAGATCTGCCAGTAAAATAGCGGAATTGTCTGGCTAAATTAATACAAATTTATATTAGTAACTCATTTGTCATCTGCAAAGGTTTTTAAGCAACGCTCCATCTTAAGTACAGTATGGAGTAGCAGTAATATTGGTTGCTGATATCATATGGAAAAGACATGCCAGAGATAATGACTTTTGATCAGTGACTGTGCTATGGTGCCTAGCCTCTGTGCACATGTCTTTGAACAGCAGAAAATTACCTGGTTGGGGAAAATTTCAATTCTTCTAACTACCTTCTTCATGGGGGATTGAACTACTACTCTTGGTTGGTCCCAGAGCTGGAGAGTGTAAATTTTTAATCTATCTTTTTCCTAATTCCCCTAATACTGGCATTTTTGAAATGAGTCTCCAATGTACAGTTTTCTCAAAGAATGCTTATCATCTCTTACAGCCATCTACTCTGTGATAACATGATTGTTTTCATCTCACAGGTCTATCTGCTTGGCAGAACTGGACCTATGATGTGAAAGTGTTATCTCAGCAGCCATCTCAGGAGGGATGGCTTGTCTCAAATATTAGTGACACTAGGTTTACAGTGAAGGAGCTGGACAGCTTCACAGCATATGAAGTGTCAGTCAGAGCTGTGTCTCCTGCTGGTGAAGGACCATGGTCGGAGTCATTTAGAGGGACAACTTTAGAAGAAGGTGAGAACCGCTTTGTCACCCAGGAGAAATGAAGAATGAGTTATGCATACAGCTTTGCACCTGGTCATGTCCAGGCTTTGGGCAAAGACTTGCAAAATGAGGGACAAAAAAAAGATTGTCTTAGAAACATTAAAGAATACAGGAAAACTAAATTTGCTTTTAGTTAAAGTAGTAAGATTCTCAAACTACAATAATGGTATTATGTATTACATATTTACTATTACTACTTATATACTTTTTTCTAATGCAAATACGCTATCAAACACATTATTTGATACACTATAAAATGAACAGGTATGAGAGATGTTATTCCTTTCCTGGGCTCTGTAAAGCACTTTCTATGATGAAATTATTTGAGCAGTGCCTTGGGGATTAATGACAGTTTGTGGCACAGTGCAAGCTCACTAAGAGCTGAAAATCCTTGTTTTAAGCATAGATAATGGGGGAAATGGATTTGTGCACAAAGTCTGAGATTTGTAGATCTTTGGGATGTTTTTTGAAACCTAGTTCACCCATAATAACCTATGTCTGAGGGGAAAACAGCTTTCAACTTAAAGCACTAGACCGGCACAGAGGATTAGGAGTGACTTTTGCCTGACTTTAGTAAGGCTATGTCCAAACCCACAGTGTTTTTTAAGCATCTAATAGGGTTCCAAACTGCCTGATTGTTCCAGATCTGAACCTGCCCTGAATCTCTGAGTTTCTCAGATTATGGTATTTTCATGCCTTTCGTCTTTGTCCATTATTCCTTAGGGCAGAGCAGTTTTAACTGTGCTTCTGTAACTTTCTAGAAACAGGAACTCCTGCTATTGAAATACAAATAGTATACATCAATTGCTTTTTGGTGTGCACAACTGCAGTTTTCTCTCTTTATCAGCTGAAGAAGAACCGTATATGTTGGCAGTGGGGGCTGAAGGCCTCTGGAAGCAGCAGTTGGATAGCTACGGGCCAGGAGAACTCCTCTATCCTCATATAAGAAATATTTCAGGTAAATACTAAACAAACTGCATGCTGCCGCTGCAGACCTCTTGGCATTTATTAGTTCTCCATAAATTTAAATAAAATCAAATAAAATAAAATCCAAAAAAAACCCCAGCAAAACTAAAAGACAAGAACTTTCATTGCAGCAGTCTAGACTTGAATGCAGTGCAGTGAAGCAGCTTCACTGGGTCAAGCCTTTGTGTCCATCCTCTTCTACTTTATGGATCAATCCTTAGTGAAACCCCACCAATATCACAATGGTTACAGCAGAGCTAAAATCAACTCTTTGAACTAAATAGTTCTGCCTGCAGCATCCCAATGTATGTCATACATTTATAATTATCAGGACTATATATGTACATTGTATTCCTATAAGAAAACACCTATCTTCATGTTAACTGAACTTAACTGTTTATTTTATTGATCTTCAAAAAAACCCTGAAGTATCTGGCTACTTTTTATTCTTTAAAAAAATAAGGTTTTCTACTTACCTGTTTGTGAAATGCTTAATATCTTCCCTTTTTTCTTCAAGACCTCGACTGGTATAATGACACTCTTTATTGGATTAATTCCATGGGGGAAGTTCAGACCTGGTCATTGAACAAAAGAGAGGGTACCACTGAGAATACTTATGTATCTGACATCAGAAATGCAAGGATGTTGACCTTTGATTGGTTGGGTCAATGCTTGTACTGGGCTAGTAAAGCAAATACGGTAGGTATAGTTGCACTTCTTAAAAGGAAAAAAAATCCTAAAGTTGACAAGAAAAACTGTAAAACAATACTTGGGAAAATAATCCTTACCTCTTGCAACTTGAGATGCATTTGGACCTTTGCTATTGTGGTGTAGAACAAGGAGGCCTTTCTTCCCTTGTGTGATTTTCCAGACTTATAAAAAAGTTTCAGGTAAAATTTTCACTAATATTCACTAATGCAGGATACTGAATTACAGGTGCAAAACAGGAAAATCAAACATGTTATCAACAGTTTTTTTGGATTCAACATTGTAAAAGTAAGTGAAGATAGTGAAAACGCAGGCTGCCAAGTCTATCTCAGCTAAGTAGTAGATGGGCTTTATTTTAATCAAATTTGACACTATTTGTTTACACAGAGATTTTCAAGACTGGCCTCTGTACTGTGATATTTTGCAGATCACTGCAGATAAAAAATTATTACAGTTGCACTTTGTACACTCTCATATCAGGAACATTGACGTGAATAATTTAAAAGGTATCTGACTTCAAAATTGCAGTGCTAATTTATGCAGTGCTGTCAAATTATGCCTTTCATTTCTTGTAAGTGCAAAGTCAAAAGCTGTTTTAAAAACTAGAGCTAAGAGGCCAGATTTCACACTGCCTTGCACCCTCATTTACACTTGTGAATAGTGAATATGAAGTGGGTGAGAAACTCTGTCAGACAGAAGGCTGCCAAAACTGGGAGAGCCAAGGGGAAGAGATATTTCAGCTTTTTCTTTTGTTACTTTCTGGTAAACATTAACTAATCATTTTGCCTTATTCTTCATCCTTATACTTTGAACGCAAAAGGTTTAAGCTTTGAAAGCCTAAGGCTTGCATAAGCTTCTGATAAACGGCTGTGGAAAAGTCACTTATGTATACTCAATTGATCATGGCTGATGATTTAGGTGTAACACTAAAATAAATTTTTTTGTCCCTAGATCTACAGAAAATCACTGCTGGGAGGCCCTGCAGTGGTTGTGGCTCATGTTGTGTTCCTAGTGAAGGATCTAGTAGTGGATTCAGTAAATGGCTATTTGTACTGGGCCACAACGTATTCAGTGGAGAGTGCGAGACTGAATGGCGAGGAGTATCTTATGTTACAAGAGCAGCTACAGTTTTCTGGTAAACAGGTGACTGATGTTTTTTTTTGTTGGGGAGGAGGGAGTGTTTTAGTGGTTAGATCTCTTGAATATAGTCAGTG
Source organism: Phaethon aethereus (assembly GCF_964289735.1). Lineage (NCBI taxonomy): Eukaryota > Metazoa > Chordata > Aves > Phaethontiformes > Phaethontidae > Phaethon > Phaethon aethereus. The sequence continues at coordinate 56,510,589 of NC_138576.1, read as the reverse complement.
TTCATGGTTGTGAAAATCAACGTGTTATGCACCAGAAGAATAACATGCCTTCTTGCAACATTGTTATATCATTTTGAGAAGAGGGTAAGAATTAAGTCATGTTAATAGCTGTACCAAAACTTTGGCCCATAATTCTGAAGTCAGATCCTTGCAACAAAATGTGACATTAAAGATGTCCTTACAGTTGTAAAGCTGCTCTTTCCCATATGTACTTGCTTTTCCCAAATGACTTAAGTCAAATTGTCAGTTCTGGCTTTCCCATCAAAATGTGGAGACAGAGCTCCATGGCATCCTGCCTCCTTTGTAATGTTCCCCAGCTCACAGGTCCTGACAGGGCCACTTTTGAGGCAGAAACACTTGCCAGGGACACTGGAGTTGCACTTCAGGCTGCAGAGGCTTTGCCTGTGCTGATGAGAGAGGGGTTTGGCAGCTGGTACCATACCTGTGCTCGGTGTAGCTGGCCCCTGCCACGGCCTGGCACAGCTTGCTGCTGCTGCTGCCGCAGCTCTCATAACGGTGCCAGATCTGCCACTGACAGTCCCCATCCTGCCTGATGCTGTCCGTCATGTGGTGGCAGTCTTGTCCTTTGGAGATCTTTGAGGCTCTCCATCCCCAACTTGCCCCTTCCCTTCCCCATCTTCTCTTTCTCTCTTGCCCAAATCACACATGGGCCTGGTGCCAGCTTGGCCCCTCTTTCTTTGCTCTAGGCTGCTGGGGAGCTCCAGAAGGCTGAGAAGAGGCTGCTGCAGAGTAGAGCAGCTGCTCAGGGAGAAGGGAATGAGGGTTCTTGCAAGAGTGAGTAAAGATAGTGGACGGCATAGGGGGTAGAAAGGGATGGGGGGTTGTTGTTTTAGCTGTATCAGGGTGGATAATGGGTCCCATGCAGGGGTAGGCTGGTAGAGGGGAAATAGAGATGCCATTCCCACCTGTAGCTCACCAAAGCCCCTGCAATATGTGGGATCCCATTAACTCCCTTTCCCTACCTGGAGACTTTTTGATGTGCTCTGAGGTCCTCACAGACAACGTCTGTATCTCTGCTGATCTCTCCCAGGCCTTTCTTCTCCATTCGCCTCTCTTCGATGTCCTGACAAGAATCCTAAGGCCTTGGTTCACTGCTGGCTCCTCATAGACCATTGTTGCCTTCCCCAAACACATCCTGTCTCTGCAACCATGTGGGATTTGCCATGCCAGAGACTTACTCTCATTCTTGCTAGGTGGGATTCAGTGTTGCCTATGCTGTGAAGGAACTCCTGAGACCAAGTATTCACCTCATGAAAAGCTCTGCCAGGGTCTCAGCAGCTGCATATGCCCCTTTCCCTTCCCCTTTTCTCCACTATCCCTTCCCTCCCCTCCACTTTCCTCCAATTTCTTCCACTATCCCTTCCTCCCTTCCTCCCCTCCTTGTGTAGCTGGGAGAAAAGTGATGGATGACCCAATTCCCTCGCAAGAGAACCCCTTACTACCATAACAAGGACTGGAGGACTCCAGGAGTCCGTGTGGTTGGGACTGCAGACCCAGTGAAGCTTTAAACCTTTTCCTGAGCAGGTCAGGCTGAGGGACTATCCCATCTATCACACTGCTTTTATTCTATAGAGTCTTTCTCAAAGAAAAGCTGATGGTCATCAGCTCGAACCACAACCTGTGTGGGCTTTTACCCCCTGTCCCAAGTGCTGCAATGAGGCATAGGTTGACTGCCACAGAAGAAGTCAACTCAGATGTATTATTTGCTGCAACAGCTTTTTTAAAAACACAGCTTTTGCTAAGAAACCTTTGTTTTTTGTTCCATCTGTTGTACAATTTGTGCTCCTATTTTACCTGAAGCCAGGTTCTCTATTAAAGACCCTTTCTAAATTTTAGAGATCTACGTCTCTTAGTTAGATTTGTATCATTCCACAAAACATTTCAATCTCCTTTCCCAAAGAAAAAGAGGCTGGTGTTTCTCTGATTATAAAAAAAGCCAGACCTGGTTTAGCTTCTGAAAGGCAATTAACATTCGGAAAGGCCAGCCAATCTCACAGGTCGCTGTTGCATTCATGAGGGTTTGGGAAGGAGAGGGAAGGCTGGTTCTGGTGTGGCACCTGCTGTACTTGTAAACCTAAATACAGAAGAACTGAAAAACTTTTGTCACATTTAGAGAGAAATGTCTGTGCTGCAAAGGGTCACTGTATCTTCCAGTACTAGCCTCACACTGTGGAAGCTGTCTGGTGTGGACTGTCTTCATGGGAAGATATATACTGTCCAGGCTCAACGGCACACTTACACTTATCACATATCTTCTGGGTGATCTGTTGCAAAGGAATGACAATTTGCAGTTTATTCTAAGCAGCAGGCGTCACCTTCCTTGCCCTTCTCTTTTGATTCACTACCTGTTTCTCTGAATTGCTTCATGATAACCTCAAATTTCTTGTTCTTGTTTTCAAGAACCTTGGCAGCAATAAGACTGCTTGTCATGCTCCTGTCATTTTTTTTCCTGCACTTTTCTCTGTCAGCAATACCAGCCTTCAACCATCCACTTATTCACACCTCCTACAAACAAACAACTCCTCTCCTTCTCTGCTGCCCCTAATCTATGCACTGACTTCCTGAACTCAGCCTCCTGCCGTGATGCATACAGGAAAAAAGCCAAGTGAAAATGCCTAGATTGAGAAGTGACCAGTTATAGCTGACAGGTGTTTGTTTATTAAAATAAAACCCAAAATAAACCCATCAGAAAAAAAAAAAAAAGGCAGTACAATATTGTTTAATGGTGGAATTATCGAGCTGGTCATTATTGTTGCATATAAAGGTGCAAATATATATTTGCATAAGTACTAATATGTATCTTGCTTGCACAATGGAGTCCTTTATCTTGAAAAGAGTACCTTGTACCTCAATATCAACATCAATTAACATTACACAGATGTAATATATCCAATACTTAGAGCTATGTTCTCTACATAACTGGTTCTTACTGGTATTTACTAGCTGTTTTTCTAATAAAGAATTGCTGTTCAGCTGGTCAGTACAGGACCTTCAGCAGTATATAGCTGTATTTCCTTTTAGCTTGAAATCTAAGTGATAAGAGTAGAAGAGACTACTATGGAGATGACAGGTTTCCTAAACAAATATGAAGGCAGAGCTTTGAAAGTCTAATTTCTTTGGCAGGAACTAGATCCTTTTATGACAATTATTTTATTTTCCAATAATTTGTTTAGCTTAGCTGGTGAATATTGGCATAGCTTGATTGATTTTGGCAGAGCTACTCTGATTTATTCTAGCCTAGGATCTGGCACAGAATTTCCAAAGCACTTAGTAAGTCATTTACACTATATAATATGCTGGGAACAAAAGTAATTTATAAGGGAGCAGTAAAGTGTGTTATATGCAGGAGGGGCCAGGACCCTCTAGGTATGGTCTCTTAATATTTCTAGTCAAGGGCTATTTCAAGTAGCTAAATTTATGTTGCGTCTTATCATGTAGAGTTACATTGCATGATCACAACTACATATCATGTCCAGAGACTAATACCTCTCATTAAATGGAAAAAGTTTGTCTATTTTTAAGGCATATCAGAAGGGAGGTGTTAAATTACTACCTAACTCCTGAAGACAAATAGTACAAAAATTTCTTTGCGTTTTATTAATCAGGAGAAACAGGAATCAGGAGAAAGAAGATGGTTGCCCATCTATGGGAAAATGTAATAGTCACAGAAAAAAAGTGGGTCAAGGAAAGAAGATCCAAATGTTTAAAAAAACAAGGTAGATTCAGGAAGATGTAATTTGGTGTTGAGCAAGGGAGGGAGAATAGGTAAATGGGATAAAATATAACATGGTTGACTAAATAAGCACTCAGGCACATACACACTGTGAGATATTTTTAACAGGAAAACCTACAGGAGCAATCATTCAAACCTTGATTTTCTGACATACAATGTCAACAGAAATATGTCAAGAACGTGATTACATAAGGACCAACAGACAACCAAGTGCTATGGCATTTGCTTTCCTGTCATCATCTTCTGCAGTTTATTAATGAAGAGTTAAAAAAACAACAAAAAAAAAGGCTGCTCCACTTGCATCCATAATGGAAATTCAAGGTTATAAAAGAATAGCTACAACTAGTGTTTGGATGAGAAGTTTGAGAGCTGCTGGAAAACACGTTCAGAGAGGCCCCTAACAACTTGTAAGCTGTGCTAATGACAGGACATAGACTGAACTTGATAACATTTAGCAGGCTAATTTGTGGATGCAAATTCTTTGTTACTCACAGAACAGATTATTAAATGTCTGATTTCTATTATTGTTGCATATGGTATTGAATCTGTTGTTTACTGCAAAAGCAAGAAAATCCTATCAAAAATAAACAAAGAATCTTGCATCTAGCTTAAATGAAGATGAAATATTGAAGTAATGAATGGGAAGATTGTTTCAGCCCCCCCCTCCCCTTTATTTAATAATAAATTATTTACCAAACTATAAATATTTGAATTTCCTGTTTAACCAAATACATCAATAAAAATTTTGCATGTCTTTTCCATAAATAATGCAACACATTAAATATTGTATGCATAAAATCAAAGCTAGAAAACAAAGACAAATGATCTGAAATACTTCTTTCAAAAGGTGATTCTGACTTTCAGACTGGATATCAACCACCTGTTTCAGACAAACAATGTTAAAATACCAGATGTGGTCTGGAAATTTGGATAGGTAGTTCCACTAATCACTTGATAACATTATTGCCATCATATCTGAAGTACTCAGATACTCCAGGGATGAACACTGTGACAGGTGCTCGTAAAATGCTATCTAGAAATCATCAGCTACTATAAATAGGTGTCTCCAAAGACCTGATTATTTTCTACCTTTTTTTTTTGTGTTAGAATAAACATTCATGGTAGTAATGTGGAGGTTTTTGACAATAAATAGCTATGCATGATGCTGTCTAGACAACAGTTTTGCCTAAGGGCTTTTACCTCAGAAGTGAAGTCATGTTCAAATTGCCATTTGGACTTTTTTTTTTTCTTAGGTGGTTGGTTTAACTTTGGATCTCACCTATGGTTTTCTTTACTGGCTTGTGCAAGATGGTCTATGCTTAAACCTATACCGAGTTTCTCTTTGCAAAGAAGGGTAAGTAAATGCGTAGCAGGGGTAAGAAAGTTTGTATTTTCTAGTTCTTGTGATACCCTTTAAAAACAAATTTTGTTCAATGCTGGGCACACTAGTTACTAATTTAACAATAAACAAAAAGAAGAGCTAATGATCACAGCTAGCTGATGGCAAACTACATGTTGAGATGGTTGTTAACATGGTTTTACAGTGAGAGAAACACAGTATGGAAGCTCAGCTGAACTGAAGTCATGCTCATCAATTTTTAGACTTAGCTTTAGGAAATAATCACCATTTATTGTCTATTTTATCTTGGCGTTTACAACACCTGACAGCTTTCAAGTGCATAGAGCTGTAACTTGTTCATATTGCATGGAGCTTAGGACTTGAACTGACACCACTTTCTCACCTGAGCAATGAGTACTCAACAGACTTTCGTCTTGATCATCCTGAGCAGGAAGTGGCTGCATTATTCCTGAAAGGCAAAGTTTAAGAAAAAACAAAACAAAACCATGTTTATGGGTCAGCTTGAATATATACTAAGACCTTGATAAAAATGGTAATTTGTTCTGTACGTGCCAAGTGCATGATGAGTGGTAGCTCATGAAACTACAGTTTTGTTCCTTTTCATACGGAGAGTGCCATTTTTTTTTTTCAAGCATCAGATTAAACTTAATTGAACAGCATCTGTATTTACATATGCTCATAATGTTACAGGCTGGCTTTGTGTGGAATCATTTGAATATTCTGAGTGATTTTAGACTTGCTATGATGAATGGTAAACGTTTAAAGAATCAAAATATGTTGATTAGTTTTAGCTAGAACATGCAGCTCCATTGTGAAACAATTGGCAGCTATAAATCTTTGTCCCTAGTATGCCAGAATAGAGAGATTAGAAATAATCCATCCTAATGGACCCGATGGTGTGTCAAAGCTTTTCCAAATTTGTTTTGGATAGCATGTGTCTAAGCTGAAAGACATTTCTCAGATGGCAAAGTGATGCCTCTTACAACATATTTAATCTCTTACCCAGAAGATAAATTGGGACCAAAAAAGGCGGGTAGGTTTGACATAGAAGTAACAAGATAGATTAAATCACCAGTGATCCCAGTGGAGGAAAATGTTAATAGAGTCTAATAAATAACGGAAGGTGTTGCGGTTTAACCCAGCAGGCAGCTAAACAGCACATAGCTGTTTGCTCACTCCCCCCTCAGTGGGATGAGGGACAGAATCAGGAAAAAAAAGTAAAACTCATGGATTGAGATAAAGTCAATTTAATAGGGCAGAAAAGAAGGGGAAAATAATAATAATGATAAAAGAATATACAAAACAAGTGATGCACAATGCAATTGCTCACCACCTGCTGACTGCTCATCCAGCAGCAGCCACCGCTCCCCAGCCAACTCCCCGCAGTTTTATTGTTCAGTATGATGTCATATGGTATGGAATATCCCTTTGGCCACTTTGAGTCAACTGTGGCCAAAGGGATATTCCATACCATATGGAATGGCTGTGTCCCCTCGCAGCTTCTTGTGCCCCCCTGCCTTCTTGCTGGCAGGGCAGTACGAAAAGCTCAGAAGTTCTTGACTTAGGGTAAGCACTGCTCAACAACAACTAAAACATCAGTGTGTTATCAACATTATTCTCATCCTAAATACAAAATACAGCACTATACCAGATACTAGGAAGAAAATTAACTCTATCCCACCCGAAACCAAGACAGAAGGTTATCGAGGAAACTAGCATGGTCAAATTCATCTGGAGACCTGCTCTAATGAAGTAGAATGAATCTCATCTGTGAACTAGACTCCACTGTTTCAGTGGAACTGCTGAGAGAAGGTGAGCTGATTTTTCACAATACTCAATTTTCTACATCCATGCATCAGAATACTAAGCTATTTCATAATTGTTTTCTAATGAAATCAAGGGAAAGAAGGGTTTTTTTGCAGGTGCTCCTGCAATGTGCCATTCTGAAAAGTATTCTGCATTACAGAACTTAAAAATTTTAAAATTGTTTTCCTGTCTCTTACATGAGTATCAGTAATTTGAATGATAAGAAACTTATCAATGCGTCAAGCATTGCATAAATCTTATTCTTTCTACACGTGTGTTTTCAGTTTGCTAATTTTGTATGTGTTTTCACAGCTGTGCTAATGCTATCATCACAGAATTTGCAGAATGGAGTACTTCAGAAATATCTCAGAGTGCCCTGGAATACTACAGTGGTCGTCTGTTCTGGATTAATAGTCATCAGTTCATTACAACTCAGGAAGTCAATCAGAGCCTTAGCATTCCCTTCTCACAACCAGCAGAATTTGAAGCCTTTACCCTTGTTCACACATCACTTAAACCTTTGCCAGGTGCATTACTTTCTTTATCTAAGCTTCTCAATAAAAGTATTCACTGTCAGCCTGTAATTCTTCATTCTTGAAATTCTTTAGTCCTTTGAAAAAAGGTAAGAAAAACAGCAACTTATTAATAAATATATCAGGCTATAACTGGATAATGTGCAATTATTTTGCTATATAAAAGTATAGCTAAAACGAATACATGGTGGTGGTATTCATTGTTTCTTTCTAATGACAGACAGCTTACAGGATTTTCCATAGTACTTTTATGTTTTAAGTCAGGTTTGAAAAGTCTACTTATTGCTCTTATTCTTTAAATTAATATTATTTCTTCCTCTCTTTATGGACAGGAAATTTTTCTTTTACACCAAAAGTAATTCCAAATTCAGTGCCAAAGTCTTCATTCAGGATTGAAGGAAATTCTTCAAGTTTTCACATCACTTGGAGTCCCTCCACAAATGTGGAATGGGGAACTGTCTTTTACTGCGTGGGATCAAAAGCTCTACAAGTGAGGATATCCATGCAATCCCTCCTTGTTATCTGCATGTATTAACTGCATCTACTTGCTGATGTATCTATTTTTAAACAGAAATACAGTTTGTTTCTTCTCCAGTATTTACAAATTGGTCAAGCAACAAAACTAAACTGTAAATATAAAGCAAGCTGTCCTGTTTCTCCATCACTGAGGCCAGCACAGGAGGAACATGGGCTTAGCAGTAGCTCTGGGCTAGCTGGTAGGGTGTGAGGTGCCAGGCAAAGAGCTCCCAGTGCTCAAAGATGTGTGAGAAAGCCTTTCACAGTAACTCAGAGACAGGTGTGTCCTCTGAGCTGCCCATGGACAGCCTTTGCCTGAATGTGGAATCTAGGCTTCATCCTCATTTAGTTTTAGTACATTTGGCAAGCTTTACTTTAAATTCAAAGGGCAGATTGCTACCAGATTGCTACACATTGCTACAGTGCCACAGGAGTTGGTGAAACAATGATCACTCACAGGGAGAGAAGCTCTGTTTTGATTTAGTTGACCAGCTTGGTGAGGTGAATTTTGTAAAACTGAAGGCCTTTCTGAGAGGTAAAAAAATTTTATTTTATTCTGTTTTATTTCATTCACAGTCTTTGGAGAGTAAACGGTGCCTCTATCCCCATAACCTGACAGTGCCATCCTACCGAGTTGATTGGTTGGAACCATTTGCACTCTTTGATTTTACCGTTACTCCATACACATACTGGGGCAAGGCACCAACAACATCTGTATCCCTTCGAGCCCCTGAAGAAGGTACTAGAATTTTAAATCCCATTCCTCACCTGTAACAGGTACTGGGACCAGGTCTATGTCAGCAAGTGAAACCCTGGAGAAAAATGAGCAGATTTCAGGGCTAGTCGGCTGTAGGCAGAGTTGCAAAGACATGTTCCTGAGTGTCTTTGGCAATTATCTATTGCACACATAAATGCACAAAATTGCAGTAATAGAATTTGGAACAGAAAGCACATGACAATATACCCTCCACATGCCTATGACTATGAGCAAGAAAGAGAAATTGAGGTTCATTACAATGACCATCAAAGGCTGCAGGTAGTATCTTAACCACTTCTTAAATTTTTAATAAATGTTATGTACTTTTTACTTCAATGTTTATTTTTGCTCTCATGAAGGGCAAAGTTAAGTCAGCTAAAATACAGTGATGAGTGACTGAAGTGTTGAGAAAGCTTATGAGCTGCAGTAGATTTTGAAGGGGATAGAAGAGGGGATAAAGTATATCCTATGTTGTGAAAATACTTGCAGCTCCATTGTTACCTACAGGACTTGTCTAAATAGATATATCCCAATCTGAGTGTAGGAGTGCATTTGTCTCAATTTATACAGCTCTTTTTTTGTTAAACAAGTTAAAATCAGATACCTACACACCAATTGAAAATCGAAAGGAATTACCATTAGGTTTTAGATATTCTTTTGTAATTTACACCTTACCAATTGCTATCTCCCTCTGTCAGCATTGGGGTTGTAAATCTCTGGCTCAAAATTAAAAGAACTAATCATGAAGTAGAGGTTGTCTTTTAATAGAAGTACTTTGCTCTGTGTTTTTCATCCTTTTTTTAATACAGTTCCTTCAGCCCCTACAAACCCTAGAATATATGTGTTACGAAATAACCTGCATGAAAGTAATGAGAAAGTCCTTGTGGAGTTCAGGTGGGACAGACCCGAAAGGGACAATGGAGTATTAACGCAGTTCAGGGTTTACTATCAACTATTGAGTCAGAGTGGCACTGCTGACACTTTCACGGAGTGGAATGAGAGCAACGTTAAACCCATCCTGATGGTCTTCTCTCTTAGAGATGTGCTTCCCAGCTTCACAGTAAGGTTTCAGGTATAAAAATTACTAAGTTTATCTCATGCTAGATGGTAGATGTTATCAATGCAGCCTGATGTGTTTGCCTAGGAGCTGGTATTGGGCTTGGGGCAAGAACTTGTGGTTTCTGCTTGTGGAACTGCTGATTCACTGACTCACCCTTGGATACATGGCTTAACCTTTCTGCATGTTGTATTGTTCACTAAATAAGGTGGAAAACAATGCTGCAGTATTATAGGTTTGGTGAAGCTGAAAAGTAACTTTTCTAGAGGTCTCCCAAAGCCATTGCTAAAAGCCGCTAGTTAAACTCAGAGTTGTCTGAGCTGGTGGAGGGTGACAGACCATTAAAATAGAGCCACAGATCAAGATAAGTTTCACTGCTGGAGAAATGCAAGGGCTCACATGGCTTCCATAAAAAGAGACTTGCATATTAAAATTTGTGAAGAGGTCATGTTTTCACTACAATAAAAGGTTTGGAACACACAGAACATGTGCTTGAAAGACAGGTTAAAAGCACAAGAGCATGTAATAGACCAGGTACTGATGGGGGAGAACACCATGATGGTTGCAACATCAACCAACACTAGGAATTACTCCAGCCTGGGGAAGGAGACAAGACTGCCTGGTGTCCTTTGAGCTTTAATTGATAGATGCAGCATGAATTGTCCCTCTCTGGTACACTGCTTAAAATTCTCTTCATAGGTGTAGCCTTTGAACCAACCAGCACTGCCTTAGGACAAACAGAGCACATGCGTATGTTCCTAGCTGAGCAGCCAGGGGTTCTGATTCTGTTTTTGTCATTAACTATGACTCTACAGGCTCTCGAATGCAATCATTTATGCTGCTATTTAACATATGTAACAATCTCCTGTCCCACAGGTGCAAGCCTTCACCTCTGTGGGTCCAGGACCTTTGTCTGATATAGTAGAGAGGAATTCATCAGGTATGGATGAGTTAGATGCCATCTCATGGTTTGTGTGTAATAGCTGGTCAAATAACAGTATTTGGTAATCTGATAAATAGTCTCCGACACTTAGTGTGACATTTGTTCCACCTTACAGTAGATACCACAGAGGAAATAGTTACAGCTTCTGACATGAAATGATTAACACAATTCTTGTCATTAGATTAAATTTCAGGAATTTCAAGCCTTTTCTCAAACTATGCTAAATTAACTTTTCTAGGAAACCCCAGGTTTGTATGGAACAGCAGGTTTTGTCTGTAATCTGTATAGTGCTAGAGATCATAGAATATTTCTAATATTTCACATAGGGCTGTGAAAGGTAATCAGGAGAGTTAGAGATTTTCTAGGGATCATAGGCTATTTCTAATTGGGCTGGTAAAGGTAATTAAGTGAGCAAATCTGTTTTTACTAGACTTAAATTTGTTAGGTAAGCATCCACAATGCCACTGAAAAAAATCTTAGGATTTTGCATGTGATGACAAGAAGGCATCTCATTATTTTATTTATTTTCTGTGACATATGACCAAATACAATTTGTGCAGGGCCATAATTTACTTTTATCTTGTCCTTGCTTTCCTTATGAATGACTGCTATTGTCTAGAATGTTTTTTGTAAATTCTGCTGTGCCCTTTTCCTTCCAGATCTTTTCCCTGTCCCAACTCTTATATCTGTTTCTGCCAACAAGTTATTTCTTACTGACATAGACAATAATCATACCATATGGGAACTTTCAACACAGACAAATGTAAAGGACATCTGCTATACTGCTAATGATAACAAAGCATACTATATTGCAGAAGATTCTCTTTTTCTTCTGAAAATACAGAGTACTTCAAAGCTCCAGGTATTCCCTTGTTCATTCCATTGCTTGAGAGAATCTAGGAAAATATGTGGCCGTTAGTGTCATTATTTTGGGGCTAATTATATTTTTGAAGTCAAAACTGCATATTTGAAACAAAAAAAGCAGCATGATGAACAAAGTACATTTAATGGCAAAATACAGTGGGGAAAACAGAACTGGAAGGACACAATTTTCTTAATGACTGTCAGTTCGTATGAGATGTAATATGAAAGAGATTGGCTGGGTAATTTTCCTTTCTAGCAGTACAATAAAAATATCTATAATATAATAAATTTGGACTTCATTATTTTTGTCATCAATAGCTATTAGAATAGGTCAGAGTATGCCATTGGTAAAGCTGTCCTATTAAACATGTATGATTTTACTGACATCTGCTTTTTTGGTATTTCAACAGGTATTTAATTTAAAATTCACACTATTAAATGCAAGGAATTTATTTTTTTTTATCAAATGTAATTTAATTTTATTTTATTTCATTCTAATTTCAACAATATGGAAGCAACATGGAAGCAACAACTGATGTTTGTGAAACAATAGTTTTCATCTGTATAAAAACATTGGAATTTTTGTTCCATGGCATCTCTTTATATTTTGACTTCTACTTGCCAAATAGAATTTATTTAGGAAACAAAGATAATTTCATAATGTCCTAGCATCAGGTAGCAAAATTCTGCTCTCAGGCATTTAGTAATGTTTTTATTTTTTTCTTAAGTTTTTCAAAGATGCATATCTTCGCAATGCCACAGCCATCACAGTTGACTGGATTGCAAGGCATCTCTTTGTTGCCCTGAAAACACCACGGAATGAAACCCAAATATTTGTTATTGATCTTGAGCTCAAGATAAAATCTCTAAAAGCCTTGAACATACAGTTGGGTAAAAGTAATTCAACTGTATCATCGCTGTTGTCATATCCTTTCTTAAGGTAAGGCATATATTACTAATAACTTTTTAAAGCATATTTAAAGCATGAGTTTAATGAAATCATCAACCGTTAAGGACCAAAAAAGACTTTTTATAGTATATAAGTCTTTCGCATTGTGTAAATCTCAGAAATTTCTGGATGTAGAAATTCATACTGTTAGTTGAGCTTGAACATATCTGATTTCAAAAAGATGTCTGTGTTTGAGTAAAGATTTCAAATGATACTTAAATACTGATAAGTTCTTCTATTTAAGTGATGTGAATGAAAGTCAGCACCAGACAGTAATTTTTTACAGTAACTGTTTTATCCAGAATAGTCAGTTACTGTAAGCTTCCAGTCAAAAATATCCTTTAAACACCTGGAATCACTTTGCAAGTATGCTGCTGTGGTTACCTTATTTTAAACGTTTGTAAGGTTTATAACTGTAGTCACTTTACAGGACTGCATTTAGGACAGATTGCTCAGATTGAAGTTTTTCTACTGTAAGCAATGCATTTTATTTGATAGCCGCTTGTACTGGATGGAAGAGCTTGATTATGGCAGCCACATGTTTTATTATGATATTGTGAATAACACCATGCACCACATTTTGGGATACATATCAGTAGAAGAACAGATGAGGAACTACTGCACCTGTAATGTGGCAGAAGCAGAGCTAGGAAGACCTATGAGTATAGATGTGTCTGACTCCAAGAATCCCCAGCTGCTCTTTATCAGAGGAAGAGATGAAATATGGGCCTCAGATGTGGATGGTTGTCACTGCTGGAGAATTACCAAAATACCAAGTTTTCAAGGTCTGAGCTCTCTGTTACGTTTCTACATAGTTTGTGATTCTTGCTGTCTCTTACATCAAACAATGTTCATTTCAGCAAAATAGCATTAATGAAGCACTTTCTTTATAAAATTGATTCATCTATAGGCAAGGTGGACAAAATGTTTGTGTTCTGTGTTTCTAGTTGCGTACCCTGTTGATGCAAACTAGGAGAAAGAGCAGTGTGAGGATATTTACTGATGCAAGTATGTATTCTAGTAAGATGTAAATCAACTGGAAATGCTACAGCCTCAAATGTTACTTGTCAATAGATTTCACTTGTATTAAGACATTATTTTGCTGGGTTTTCATATTAGATACACCTATAACAGTTTATCTCAATGAAAAGATACAATACCATCTTAAGTTATGCCTGAAAGTGGCATTGCAGACTTCAATATGTGGGAAGTAGAATCTTGTATGACAACTTATGTATGTTGCACTTCTTGTAATGATAACAGTCCTGGTTGCTCAGTTTTTAGCTTGACTCTGGAAGAGTGATGTATTACCAGAGGAGCTGTCTTAATTGTTCCTGGGAGATGGCAGAGCACTGTGTTTTTCATCTTGGAAAAATGATGAAAGTTTCTATAGACAAGTCTTGCTCTTGTGTTTTATTTCTGGTGTTTGTTAATTGAATTGCAGTTCTCATAATTATGGATAATAAAAAGCCTTCAAATCTATACTTGTAAACTGAAATAACAAAGTGTCTCAGCTTCATGAGACCTATTGGAAAGTATCAGAAATCTCTTTTCCAGGGGAGGTCTTTGAAGATATGTTATGGCCAAGATACCCATATTGACTCATTGTAAATACAAGCACCCATCTGCTCTTGTAAAAGTGTCTGCTTGGGGTTTATTCTGATGCTTAAATATACAATGTTTTCCTACAGGTAAGAAAATTGGCAGCTTGACTGTAGATAAGAAATTTATATACTGGAGCATTGAAACAAAGGAATATACTGAAATTTGGCTAACAAATAAAGAAAGCACAAGACACTTTCTTCAGAAGAGAGCAAATCATGAGCTGAAAATCTTAGCTTACAGCTCAGCGGCACAATTGTATCCAGGTAGAGGGGATTTGGATTGTTTTGTAACACATTTATTTCAGAGCATTTATTTGAGTTGCAGGTCATGCTATGTGTATTTCTGTAAAGTATGCTTTATGGATTCAGGTACCTTTTAGAGGGAAACAATTCACTATGCATATTTTTAAAAGGATGAATATAAGGACTGGCCTTGTGTTGGATCACATAGAAGGTCATGATGATGAATATTGCCCGTGTTTCAAAGGCTCAGGATGTTTAATGCCAAACTATGCCTATTTTCAAAGGTGTGTCAAATCTGGAGACTTAGAAAAGGGCATGCACACTATAGCACAGAAGAAGAGCAAACGTGTCCACAAAATGTTGTAGCAAGAGTTTGATAATGATCCCTGTTATTATACAGATTTCTGGTTTTGTTCACAAGTATGCAAAGCTGAAAAAACAAGTCTGCCCTTCCAAAGACAAAAAGATAAGAACTTTGCTTATTCAAATGATTTATAAAGAAGTACCTGAGAGACAATTACAGCTCACATTATAGTAGACTCAGGCTTCACTTAGAACTCCTAATATTTTAAACAAACCATTGTAGAATCATAATGAAAGAAATAAAAATTAGTTTTAATAGGAAATTAGGATTCATGGTAGCTATAGGGATTATCTTTGTAAATGGAGAAGTTTAGAACAGATACGAGCATGATGAATATATTAAAAATAATTCTTTTACTTCAGTTTTGCATAAAAATCTGACAAATATGCAAGAGAATACTTCAACATGATGGACTTCTTTGGAATAAAAGAATTTCACATTATTTTGGGCAGACAGTAGAGTTACTCCTGCCTGCAGCTGCTCTGACCAGTGCCCAGGCTATTCTTACCAGCAGTTTGGGCAAGTTTGTTCCCATGAGGTCTGTGTGGGCTTGGCATTGGTGCAGGAGCCTGGTTTGGCCCTGGTACAAAATGTTCCTGCAAGAGCCTCAGGCTTAACTGGTACAGAAAGGGCAGAACCCAATTTCAGTCCGAAGGTATTATTTCTACCCAGAGATCCCCACAGAGCTCTTCTTATTTACACTGACTGCTGCAAATATATCTGGAGGAATACACAGCCTTGGCATTTGCAGGGGGAGGGCAATGCACAGCATTATTCACACAAGTTTAAAGTAAAAGTAAATTAACATACTAAAATAAGAAAAAAAATATTTTCTTCTCCTCAGTACTGAAAGCAAATGGTGCACATGTGAAAAAGTGGTGTTTGCAAAGACCAGCTGGGTTGACTGACATACTTTTTATTGCTTTAGTGATGTGAGCAGGGAGTACTGCTGGAGTTTCCTTTCATTCTAACCTATTTAATTGCTATCCAGAGATGTGATGTCAGTTGATCATTTAACACATCAGGAATACTCAGTGAAAATTATTGTCCTGTCAAAAATTCTGTGAGACAATGATTTCTCTTCAGGATTAGGAGGAAGGGGACTGAATATGTACTGAAGGACTTTTTTGTCAGGGTAAACACATTTCTATGGAACTGCCTGACAGAAATTTAACTCTGAAAATGACTCAATTCTTTATTCCATTTGGGACTTTTCCCATGGGAGTTTTACTACTGTAGGTAACTATAACATTGACAAAGATTCAACCTTATATTTATTTTTGTTGAACAGACTTTTTTATTCTCCTTCCCTTATATATATGAACCTGATTTTGGTAGGAATGGACGGGTTGCTCATTTAGGGAGGAAAGGTCTCGACAATGAGGTCAATTGTTCTGGCCTAAGGGCAAATATTTGTCCTTGTACCATCTTCCCCATGCATGTGCCTTTATCTTTTCATTCTTGGCAGCAAGTCCATTTAATGTATTTTTAATTTGTTTTTAAAAGTACATCAAGTGATGAGGGTTTTCTCTTCTTACTTTTTGTTGAGTGCCAGAGAGTAGTTTTCTATTGTTTTCTCCCTGTAGACTCTTTTTCTTCTTCCAAAATTTGACTCCCCATGAACTTTAAACATGAAAAACTGTTTGGAAGAAGCGAAAGATGACATTTAATTGCTAGAGAAAGGTACTCTCTATTCTGCATATCTGTCTTTCCTGTGACAAACAAGTTTGTACTCATCAGTGTGTACTGCCCTTGATAACACAGCAACTACGACCTGGATTTCCAAGGTATTGAGGTGCTTAAAGGAGAACCTAAATTATTTAGTAAATCTGTATCTTATCAAAAATAAATCATAGAATCATAGAACAGTTTGGGTTGGAAGGGACCTTTAAAGGTCATCTAGTCCAACCCCTCTGCAAAGAGCAGGGACATCTGCAACTAGATCAGGTTGCTCAGAGCCCCGTCCAACCTGACCTGGAAGTTTTCCAAGGATGGGGCATCTACCACCTCTCTGGGCAGTAAATGAGACTTTACGCTGATGACCGATTTTGTGTCCATGAAAGTAATCAAATAAAGTACAGCCAGGTGGGATTTTTTTCTGTTTCTCTTTGTGAAAGCAGACAGAATACTTTGTGGTTATGCTTTCTCATAGGAATGGTGGTAGAATCCCATACCAGTTTGAACTGGTCCAGCAGGAATAAATATTTTGAAATATTTTTATGTCTTTCCTAGATAAAAGATGCCTGATTATAGGGGTGCCAGATGCTGAGAAACCTACTATCCTTGATACAACGAACACCAGTTTTACGTTAAGCTTGCCATCTGTCACACCACAGCAGCCATGCCCTGGCATATCGGAGCCTACACCAACATATCTGGTATTTCTTGGACAAATGACTAACAACTGCAGCAACTCAAGCTACTGTTTGTCTGCTCTACAGCGAAAAACATTGGTATGTCTATTTGGGAACAAAAATGCACTTGATATCATATGTAAGCAGGGAATGTGATATCAGTTCTAGTAATTTTATAAACCATTCTGTAACTTTCTAACAGGGAGTTTTTCCACTTCTACATCCCCAACAGTAATTCTCCTTTCTGTTTGGTATTTGTTAAGTGGTAGGTTCCTTAGCTTTCCTTTGTGCCAGCACTCCTCTACTTCTTCGCATACCTATGCTAAAATCCTGTTGAAACGGGTCTTCAGTTTCTACTTGTAAAAAGAGAAGTTGTGGTTGATAATAATCTGTGTAAATAACTCTTGAGAATATCCAGCAACCATATGGCTTGCCTTTATGTGTTTTGTGGTAGTTGTACTTGCCTTCATAATTTTTTGTTCTGTTACATTTTTTTTGACTTTGCCATTTCCTATTTAAGTACCAGCCACTGAACAATGTGGTATTGTAGCCATGCTAATTACAGCTCAGCTTGTGTTTTGGTATGTGTTTTCTGTAGTGGCCTGTTACCCAATCTATCATTTTAACATTCTTTTTTAAACACTAAAGTGTATTAGAACACAAGAGCACTACTGTATTATTTTTTAACACTCATTTCATTGACAGATGATTGGTGTCACATATGACTCTCTTTTCTAAAAATACATGTTTATTACTTGATTTTGAATTACAGGAATTTCAGGGTCCTATAGCTGTCATAGACAACCTACAGCCATTTTCAACTTATGCCATACAAGTTGCAGTGAAAAACTACTATTCAGATGAAGTGCTGCCCATGGGAAATGAGACAATAGGCACAACTCTGTATGGAGGTTTGTTTCACATTTTATTCTGATTTTGAACAGAATTCTCATCTCAATTAAAGGAAGGTGTGTGTAAGTTTGGGTTGTAAATCAGATAGTAGAGAAATTTTCTGCTTAAAATGTAACCTGTGTAGATCTTCACAAGGTTTTGGAAACCAGACTGATGAATCTGTAAGATTCATAAGACATACATGTATTGTGTAATGCTTTTGCTCGTTGGTTTCCTGAGGAAAGATAAACTATGGTTAAAAGCGGCTGAACAGTTGCAGTTTCTGCCTTGGACCACATTTTTAATAAGTTGTGTTTGAATGTGTATATGGTTACATATGTTTAAATATGTGTTATGTATTTATTCAGCATTAAGATTTTTCCCCTTGGCTTGACATTATTCTCATAATAACTGCTTCTTAGGGTAATGCAGATTTGATTTATTGTGAACCAGGCTGAAAAGACAACACTTCATTTTTACTTTTCTTGGCCTGAATGCCAATAGCACATTCTCAGCTGGTTTCAAGAATTTTGATGTGCCCTTCTCAGTCCCTTTCACTCTGGAAGAAGAAAGCTAGGACTAGTGTTTTGAACTTTAATGTTCACTGTGTCATTCAGGGCAGAGAGTGGACTGGTTAAGGGTTACCTAAAAATAAGTAAATACATCAGTAAAATTATCTAATTATGGCAGAAGGAGACTAAGAAACATTGGTGGGAGTGAATGGGTGAGAGAGGTATAAGTGAAAGCAAGAGGCCAAGATATGATGGCAATGAAGCCAAATGTAATTGTGTTTAAGCAGAGCTACCTCTGAACTCTGTGATGAGGTGTGACCTGCTGATGCAATGGAAGAGGACAGGGATAAGTGCTTGTAGTAGGGTCTAAGGGAGCAGGTAGCTGCAGCCTAGAAAAGGATAACAGAAGCACATCTCACTTTCTGGAAAAGCAGGAAGCATTCACAAAATGACAAACCAGGGCTATATTTGGGGAAAACCTGCACATAGAGCTGTCCATAAGAGACAAGATGCAGTGCAAGTGAAAGATGTATTTTATTCTAAAGGTTTTCTCTTAGTATCACAGAATCAGAATCACAAAATCACAGAATCATTAAGGTTGGAAAAGACCTTTAAGATCATCAAGTCCAACCATCAACCCAACACCACCACACCCCCTAAACCACATCCTGAAGTGCCACATCTACACGTTTTTTCAACACTTCCAGTGATGGTGACTCCACCACCTCCCTGGGCAGCCTGTTCCAATGCTTGACCACTCTCTCAGGAAAGAAATTTTTCCTAATATCCAGTCTAAACCTCCTCTGGCGCAACCTGAGGCCATTTCCTCTCGTCCTATCGTTAGTTACTTGGGAGAAGAGACCAACACCCACCTCACCACAACCCCCTTCCACAGGTAGTTGTAGGGAGCGATGAGGTCTCCCCTCAGCCTCCTCTTCTCCAGACTAAACAACCCAGTTCCTTCAGCCACTCCTCATAAGACTTGTGCTCTAGACCCTTCACAAGTTTTGTTGCCCTTCTCTGGACATGCTCCAGCAACTCAACGTCTTTCTTGTAGTGAGGGGCCCAACACTGAACACAGTATTCGAGGTGCGGCCTCACCAGTGCCGAGTACAAGGGTACAATCACTTCCCTACTCCTGCTGGCCACGCTAGTTATGATACAAGCCAGGATGCTGTTGGCCTTCTTGGCCACCTGGGCACCCTGCTGGCTCATGTTCAGCCAGCTGTCAACCAGCACCCCCAGGTTCTTTTCCGCTGGGCAGCTTTTCAGCCACTCCTCCCCAAGCCTGTAGCGTTGCATGGGGTTGTTTGTGACCCAAGTGCAGGACTTGGCCTTATTAAACCTCATACAGTTGACCTTGGCCCATCAATCCAGCCTGTCCAGATCCCTCTGCAGACCCTTCCTACCCTCCAGCCAATCAACACTCCCGCCCAACTTGGTGTTGTCTGCAAACTTACTGAGGGAGCACTCGATCCCCTCATCCAGATCATCAATAAAGATATTAAACAAGACTGGTCCCAAAACTGAGCCCTGGGGAATCCCACTTGTGACTGGCCACCAACTGGACTTAACTCCACTCACCACAACTCTCTGGGCTCAGCCAGCTAGCCAGTTCTTTACCTGGCAAAGAGTACACCTGTCTAAGCCACGAGCCGCCAGTTTCTCCAGGAGAATGCTGTGGGAGATGGTGTCAAAGGCTTTACTAAAGTCCAGGTAGACAACATCCACAGTCTTTCCCTCATCCACTAGGCGGGTCACCTGGTCATATAAGGAGATCAGTAGTACAAAGTCGCTTTTGAAAAGAAGAATGAGAAATAAAAGAGAAAAGAAACCATGATCAAGAGCATCTAAATTCTATATATCTCATTATTCAAGCTGTTTCTTTATTATTTCATAGAATCATAGAATAGTTTGGGTTGGAAGGGACCTTTAAAGGTCCTCTAGTCCAACCCCTCTGCAATGAGCAGGGACACCTTCAACTAGATAGGGTTGCTCAGAGCCCCGTCCAACCTGACCTTGAACGTTTCCAGGGTTGGGGCATCTACCACCTTTCTGGGCAACCTGTTCCAGTGAACATTTGAGAGCTGGGCCTGTACTTCTGTAGCATGTCTAGTTTATAAAGCCATTTTTCACCTTAGATAATACATATGTGTGCTATATTATCTGATGATGTATCTCAAGGAATGTGTCTAGGTTAACACCTCCTCCACTTCCTGCATTGGGTGTGTGATTTTGCAATTTTCCCTTTCTGTTGCTATACTCCAAAGGACTGTCCATCTCTTCAGTGCTCTCTTAGAGAACTCAGTCATGTTAAACACACTTGTTTATTTAGGGCACATTTTCCAGAACAAGAAATGGGAGACTTGTGTAACAGTTCTGCTGTTGATGTGTAGCCTGTGTTACCTTATGAGGGACCTATAACTCCACTCAGCACACACTGACTATCCATCTGACCATAGCAAGGTATGGTTTTGCTTGATCACTGATACACTTTCTGCTTTCGCATTCATTCTCCACCCTTTACCTTCACAGTTATCCTCTCTACCCTGTTCTGGAGTTTCCATTCCAGAACATAGATCTGGTGCTGGCTTAGTTCCCTAACTAAATAGAAGCTAGCAATGCTGGGTTTTTTTGTGGGTTTAGACCGCTGTTTGAGTCCAAGACTACTGACTGCTCATCTTGTCATACTTGATGAAACTTGGGGCATGTCACAGCAAGGAAACTCAACTCTCTGCTGCACTTCAGTGCAGACCCACGTGCTGGCACGGTGAGTTCCAGCATGTGTCCCATCTCTCCTTAAAGCCAACATGGCCCAGAAGCTTTCCTCAAATGCCACAAGGGCAGCAGAGATTCATAAGCAGCCTGAGTTCAAGATGTTCTTATTCTTTGCGAATACTACCAGTCTGAGCTAGATGTCTCATGTGGTTGAAAATACCTTAATTAGGGCAGGAAGATGCTTCTGCTCACTCCCTGCTTTACTCTGCCTGTTTGCAGCTGCAGGGCAGCTACTGCCCTGGTTACTCTGAAGCTCTCGTCATCTCGCAGAAAGAAAAGCATCTGAGGATGCATCTTATGCCTTTATATGTGATGTCTTGCCTTGCAACCCAACCTAATAGAAATACCTTGCTCAGCACTTTTTATTGTTTTGCATGTGTATGTGTGCATGTGCACACTTGCATCTGTCTTCATGAGGAGTTGTCTTTGCACTGCTCTTCAGATAATTTTCTCATTGTTGGAGTGATGTTGCTGGATTCACTTGATCAAAACATGGAGAACTATAACGAGAGCTAGCTGTTCTCTGTAGTACGCATAACGCTTGCTCTTCTGTTGTGTCAGATTTACCCTTGGCTTTTGGCTGCTTCAGAAGACGCTGAAGCAACTGGAATTGAAATAAGCACAGCCACCACTATGTTTGTCTTATTTGTCTCGACATCTCTTCCCCTTACTGATCAGCTGTGCACAAAGAAATATTTTATCTAGAATAGCTGGCAACAAGTACCTGCCAGGGGTCCTGATTCCCTTTCTTCTTCTCTTGGGGATGAACTCTGTGGTTTCTTTAAAGGCTTATCCATAGAACAAGTAACCTCTCTTTTAGTAACCATTGTCCACAGGAGAGCATCACCTGTGAGCTGCCAGTGGCTCCTCTTATGCACAGATCATTCATTGTTTTTTGTCCTGGGAAGTGTAACATTTTTCCCCTTAAGAAAACCTCTGTTTAAGATGAACTTCTTTTCATCTTTCATGTGAAAGTGGAACAAGAGGTGCAGGCACAATGCCTCTCTTACTTTTGGGATCTGGACATGCTATACTTTACTTTGGAAGTTCTCTGCTAATGATGCTATTTTTTTTCTTTTAACAGTCACATCTCTTAGCATCTGCAGCATCAAGCAAATAGGCTCTCATCCTATATGGATCTCTGAATATTACGAGCATATTCCTAAGGAGTCTATGGCAAAAGATAAGAAAATTTGGCCTATGATCAGTAGATTTCAATTCTTTGCATGGCAGTCCACATCTGTGTTGTAAAATCTGTATGACACACTGACTGAATAAGATTGAATACTATTGGGATGTGGCAAGAATTCACACCATTGCTTCTTTGTGTGGTAAACGGAGCCATCCTGCAGCAATGTACACAGTGGCAAAACCTAAAGGTAGCATATGAAATGGGAGACTGGGTTGCTCCACTGAAATGGAATTTTTCAGTCTCAAGTTAAAATGAAACATGAAACTCAGAACGGGCTTCTCTAGCTGGGGCAAAACAAAACGTCGGGATCAAAATGAAGTTCTAGACACAAAAAAAACCCAACAACAAAACCCGCCCCCAAAAAGCACACCAGCTGTCAAACCCTGATAATTTTTAATATGTATTTGTATCAACATTCAGAGCTTTTCACAATTTGTTGAAAAATTTCCAACCATCTATAAACAGAATGTATGTGTCCTGGCACTTATGTATGTTCTCAATTTCATGAATGTAACTGCTAGTTTAAATTGTAATCAGATGCTGCGAGAGCCTCTTGAAGTGTGTACACTATTTCACACCTCTGAAGCTGTGTGAATTCCCTCTGTCTTTCCCTCAATTCTGTGATGAAATGAAAGAAGCTTGGATTAATCTGTACTTTCCAACAAATAACAAGATAGAGGGAATGAAAAAAAAAAAGGAAGACAACTTGGAAAAATGAATGCTTTGCTCTTGCCACAGAGTGTCACTCTTACTCCACATATATTTTAGCTAGTGAAATGAGAAAATTGTCTTCTTTACTAGTCTATCTTATGCAGATTTCATTTAAATAATCTGCAGTCTTGCTACTATGGCATAAATTATAACATAAGTACCCATCATTCTGATACTGGGTTGGGAATGTTGGGAACATAGATAGTGTAATGACTTGTTAACTTTTTACCTAACTATCTATCTGGACAGTTCAATAGGAAAAAAGAGTTTTTGATACAGAGTTGGGGCATGCCATATACCATTTCAAAGCTTCAAAGGAAGCGTTGATTTTTCCAGAACAATTAGTAAGTAACCAGCTGGCATGGACATCAGACCAGCAATCCAATTTTTTGCTTACACAGCTCAGCCAGACCATGTATTTTTAAGCAAATTCATAAATTCTGGCAAACAATGCTTAGTTTTGGGTTTTCTTCCTTCAGAGTTTTCTGTTCAAGAAAAGACTTTCCAATTGGAGTAGTGCATGGGTACTTCTTTAGTGCATATCCAAGTACGTATCATATTAAACTCACATCTGAGACACTGAGCTGAGAGAGAGCAGGAATTCAGTGATATGACTATAAATGTAGAGATATCGGACAGCAGCTGGACGTTTTTTATCTGCTTGCATGGTAGGATAGCCAAGGAGGTAAAAAAAAAATCCCTCAAAATATTTTGAACTTGTCTGCAGCTGACTGACTGTATATGTTTTACATGTGTAGAGTGTCAGTCCTGTAAATGGATCATATTCATATGCTTATAACCTTTTTTCTTTCCTCGGTGACATTTCTTGACTTCTCTAAAAATAAAACAAACAAACAAAAAACCTCTAGTGAGATCTATACCTAAAAGGAGATTAACTTTTCTTTCTGTTTCAGTACCAGAGACAGTTGATTCCATTAAGACAGTGGTTTTGTCTGACACCACCATCAACATATCTTGGAGTGAACCTCTGAAGCCAAACGGACCTCTAGAATCCATTCGCTATCAAATTTCCGTCAATTTATTACCTCCTGTCCCAATGACACCCTTGCGAAAAAGTGAATTTCCAAATGGGAAGCTTGCCTGGTCTGTCAGTGGGCTCCAATCTGGAACAAACAATTTATTCAAGGTATAAGTACAAACTGTTCTACCTGTTTGTTCATTAACTTGCAAATCTTTAGACTGCTCATTTGTAAAGCTATATGTCTGTTTTGAAAATAGGACTTCAAAACTTGGCAGCCTTCTCTCAGTCCTTTAGTCTTAAGGAAAGTTAAACATTACAGTTTATTCCCACATGGGTTGTTCAAATTAAATCCTTAGAACTGACATCTTTTCTATTTGGGAAGCACATCACAGATCTCAAGAAAAAATAGAAGGTTTTGCTGCAATCCTGCTGTTATTGCCCCAATACTTGATGCAACATGCTAGGAGAGGGTCAAATGACAGGTATCCTCTATTCTCAAAGGAGGATGGCTGGAACTGTGACCTGCTTGTGAAGGACTAGGTGAAGTGCAATAAACAGGGCTATGTGAGTTCA
The DNA here is from genome assembly GCF_964289735.1 of Phaethon aethereus. NCBI lineage: Eukaryota > Metazoa > Chordata > Aves > Phaethontiformes > Phaethontidae > Phaethon > Phaethon aethereus. The sequence continues at coordinate 56,485,846 of NC_138576.1, read as the reverse complement.
AATGGGTCATGGCCAAAAGACAAAGGGTTTTCTCAGGAAAGCAACATACCTGAAATTTTCATAAATGTGAAACCTCTATGTATTGTATCAAGAGCAGACTCAGCCATTTTGTCAGTTGCTGCTTTTCCTTTAATAAGTAACTTTTCATTTAACAAAAAAACCTTTTTTAATTAGTCCAATAAACCAAAAAGTATCCAATATACGCATAGAGGTCTAAGTGATTGAATTAATAGTTGACTGATTCTGTCTTGCAGCAGTCACATTTTAAATAAAAGTATATTATAAAATATGCATGCAAAGTTCACAAGAAGAACAATATATCAATATTGACCCTTTAACAAATACAGAGGACTAACAATGACTTAAAAATGGTAGTAGGGGCTTGGCTATTTGGTGGCCTTTGAAGAAAATTTCTGTAGATAAGAATATTGAAGGGTGGTTGCAACCCTCTGATTTTGAATTTTGCTGAAATATGATGCTGTCAGTGCAATAGAAGAAGTAGTGTCTTCCACTGTACAGGCAAGTCATAGACAGAGGAAAATCTAGAATTTTCAACTACCATATTGAAACAGGAAATTTATAGAAATAGGAAATATAATAATAGGCCAGCCCCAGGTTAGCTAGCAGGAGCAGCAGAATAGGATATCCATGCATCAGTTGCTGCAGTTCATACAGAATCCCACATCAGCATCGCGTGAAAACTTTGGTGGCTTGTGTAGTTATGCTAGGTTATGGACTGTGAGAATTGAGGGGCAGACACATCAGCCCACCTGCCACCCCTGCTGTCAGACTTGGGCAGCAAGGCTTTTTGGACAGCCAGGGCAGGGGGAGCACCATCCTGAAGTAATGTCAATATTACCTGCCTGAGCACATGTGTCACTGCTGTAAGAATGAGCAGAAAAGAGTAATTTAACATGGAAACAAAATCAAGAAGGTGGAGGAACCAAAGGAGTTCAAAGTAGCAAGGTCTAAAAAGGCAGTTGGGAAGGCTTTGTTATATGCTGAAGAAGATGACAAAGGAAGAATAGTTTGCAGTATCTAGTGCTTTTTTTGTTTACTTTTTAAGAACAGGAGACCTATGATACATGTGTAACATGACTTCATGAAGCCAACAGTAGCACAACAGATCAGGAGAAGGGAAGGAAGATCATGTTAAAGACTATTTATGTAGTTTATATGTATTTAATTCAGCAACATCTGATGGCCTTAAACTACATAAGGAGATGGTTAAAAACATTTGTGAATGTTCACAATTATCTTCTGTAACCTTTGGAAGAGAATAAGTCCCATAGGACTAGTAAAAAAGAGGTCACACTTAGCTTCAAAAAGGAAATTATAGACCACTTTGTGTAACCTGAAGTTATTTTATTAGGACTATATTAGGACATACATAGGTATTAATAGGACTATATTAGGACAAAATGGTAGACAGTTGTTATACAAGCATCTAGAGGATAGCAGAGGGAAAAAATGTCCAATGTGGATTCATAAGAACAAAACATACTTCTCCCTTTACAAATGAAGGGTTAAAAGGAAAACAGTCAGTGATGTATCTGCACAGCAGGGCTATCACCAGAGTGACATTTTCAAAAACAACCAAGTAAACAAGTTATCTGCAGAATGCGCACTGTGAGTGCATCACAAATACAGTCAGAGGCTGGTTTTCAAAGTTCATGCATGGGCTGGGAGAACATTCAGCTGATGGCTGGAGGGGATCTGTTCTGGTCTTAATTTGGTTCTGTGCTTTTGTTAATGATTTGGATGGTATTATAGGGAATACATATATACACACATACCTATACACCTATATGTATATATGTAAGTATGCATACCCAAACATAGGTCATATTTGATTGTGGCTTAGTCAAAGGCAGAGTGCTAAGGCACCTCCTCACCATGTGTTTTTGTGATTCTAAAGCACTGCCCAGCATGTGATGTGACATCTGCTTGCCTGTGTAAGAGCGTGTGGCATTTAAGAAAGGTCTAGAAAGAGAAGAGTCTTGGTAGAAAGATGAAATGAGAAACTAAGAAGAGTCTCTGAGGAAGGGGACTCTAGGCCATGAAATTCCATCCTGAAGGTGTGTAACGCTGCAGCTGTGAGGCTCAAAGTCTTTCTGCATCTGTATCTATATTGTCTGAATATTATCTTGTTTGAAAACAGCTAGTCTTCCAAACACTCGGAGTTGCTAAAGCCACCTTTCCAACTGGTTTGGTACTGTACAGATCATCTATTTCATTACTAGGTTCTTGCTTTTCATCCCAACGAGAACTGGTTTTCTGAAAGTGTCCCTGTTACTGCAAAAACTTTTGAGACTCCACCTGCACCTGTCAACATAGTTCCCAGAAATACCAGTTTCCTGCTAGAATGGAGAGCTCCTCTGCACATCAATGAAACCAGCTTCTGGTTTGAGCTGTGTAAGGTAAAAATGCTTCTTAGTTTTTTTCCAGATCAGAGCAGATTTAATTCACTCTGTCCTGGTGAGCAGGACAGGGTGGCAGGATGTATATGAGGAGTCTCAGGGGATAATTTGGGCATGGTGACGTCAGTCTTAGTGGCTCAGAAGGGGCAGGATGGAGGCAGTGTTTGCCAGTAACAAGGGGGAGTGCAACTGTAGCATTTAATACTCCATAGTGCCAAAGGACATCCTGGATGACCCCACCAGAATTCCTCCCAGGTCTCCTGTTTCAGTAGAGTCCCCTCCTTCTTTCCTCACTGCCCTTCCCCAACCTGGCTTGTAGCTATAAGTCCTATGTCTGCTCTGCACAAGAAAGAGAAGAAAAGTGTTTTCAGCATTAAATAACAGCTACAACCTAGTATCTGAATTTTATTTTCCTATGACAGACATTAGGAGAAAATGCCAGAGAGAAAAACACGTCCGGTATTGCAGACTGTAGAATTAAGTGCTGCAGTGACAGCAGCATGGATGTAAACTTCAGATTTTAATGTCTGGACCACTGGACACAGAAAATGTCACGTGCTAAACTGGATCACATTAATTCCTTAATATGGACAATTGGATTCATTAGGCCAACACCAAACATTTCCCTGCCCTAAAACAACTGTCATAGCACAATTCCATAAAACTGCCTCCTTTCAACTGTATCATGGCAAGCTGAACTCATGGGCACGTCACGGTGATCCAGAAATACAAACTGCACAGAGATAAGCAAAGGGAAGGCTCCTTTTGGCTGTGCAAAAGGGTCACTTAATCTGTTGTCCTTTGTAGCTGCCAAGACTTGTAGGTCTCCTGAAAACAACGAAAAAAACTAGGTTTTGTGTCCTTGGTCTATAAGAAGACAAAGTCCCGTGACTGAAACAGCATGTGCGTAATCTCTCTCCTATGATATTAAAAGGTGGCAAAGTAGTTAATCTACCCAGGAATAGAACTGTGACACACTTTCAGCAGAGAAAGAAAGTTGACCATGATGATATTTTATTTTTCTAGTGGCAAACAAAAAGTGACTGGTTTTCTCCTGCAAGCACTATGTGCACAGCAGATCTTGCTTACACATGCAATCTCACAGGAACGCTTCCTTCAACCGACTACTTTGTAAGAGTAACAGTAGTTTATGTTACAGGAGTGAAAAGCACTTCCTCTTCAACAAGCTTTAAAACTACAGGTAAGCACTTAATGTAGGGTACCAAGATTTTAAGACTATTTTCAGGATAAGAATATTCAAACACAGTATTTTGTAAAATTTAGCAGGCAATTTTCTTATACTAAAAGCGAATAGTTGTGTGTGTTTGAAAAATAAATAACACTATACCATATCTGCAAAAGTAATAGGGGGAAAGAAATGAAGCTCATTTCCAAGTGGAGCAGAGGAAAAGAGTGAGGGAAATGGAAATGAAATGCCTATACACCTATGAACTCATAACTACTGGTGAAAGGCTGCATATGAATGAAAATTTTGAAAATTGTCCATTGCAAAGAGAAGGCCAAAGATCCATTCTCCATGGAGATTATTTATGTAGAACTTCCACTCTTTTGTATGTTTAAACATCCATATGCACATGTAAATTTTTCTCTGTGCCTGTTCACCCTTTGTCTTCTCTGAACACATTTTAAGGGTTCTGTTTCTTCCCCTGTTTTGCCTAAGCTGGTGTTCCCAGTAAGCCAGGAGTTCCAAAAAGAGCAGAAGACACTAAAAACTCTGTACAGTGGGAAAAGGCTGATGACAATGGAAGCAACCTGACTTACTACATCTTAGAAAGCAGGTAAGCTACACATGCAGGCATTCTTCCCACAGGGAAGAGCCCTGAACAAATCCTTGGTGTGCAGGGGCTTTCAGTTTAGCTCTGATGGGAAGAGTGAAATATCTATGATGCAAATGGCTCTTCTCATGGGATCTCTTTCTTGGGTAAACTAAGTAGCCGTCATTTCTAGAAACTCCTGGAAAACTCAGAACAAAATATACACTAACAACATTTCCAGAACAACCCTGAAATACAGGGATATATTTGGATATATGTTGGTGAATTACAAGAAGATTTGGGGATATTTCCAAATCACAAATTTCATGCATGTGGTATGTGGTTTTGGCTAAAATATATGTAGACATATCTTCGTGTTCAGAGGACTCATGAAAAGACATTATAAATTTGCCAGAAAAAATCATAAGGTATTCCCACTGACATGAGATGACTAGATAATTTTTAAAGTGCTCTGTCATCAAATACAGATTGCCTGGACTATGCATGTCACACTCATTAGGCATCTACAGAGTGCCAATTCACACTTATTCCTGTACTGGCACTGGAAGGGCTGAATGAACAGGTTAGAGTATACTGCTGTGGGCAGTGACTTTGAAACTTCTCATTTTTTGACCATGACTCTGGAGGAGTCTGTTTAAGGCTGTCAGTGCAAGGTTTAATTAATGCATTATTTAAAAATGAGGGAAGTCCATCTTTGAGATATTCCTATGACATTGTTTGAAATCAGGATTGATGGAGGGAAGCAATTTTTTTAACTCAGCTATTATTTCTTTTTCCTCAGTTAACTCTGTGCTTATGAAAGTTAAGGATTGACAGTGCTGTGGAGCTGGGCATACTTTACTTATATAAGTTTTCACCCAGACATATTTTCCTGGTGCTGTAAGCTTCCTCCATACAGTTCTGTGAGCGTACAGCAGCACTGACCTGTGTGTTATGAGACCACAATAATTTTGATATGCCAACAGCCAGTTTGTACCTGGATTGCTGTGGATGGGTAAAGAAAGGACAGTCCCTTGGCCTGTGTCAGGGCTGTGCATTAGCTTCTTACTGATCTCTGGAATCATAATGCATCACTGAGGTGATTTTTTTTTTAATGTAATTAGCTTTTCTCCTGCAGTTTGAATGTACACATGCTGATGTTTTTGACTGAATTTCACTTTGAGTCTCATGGTCCTTTTATACCAGGTAGAAAAATGTTACGTCAGTTGCATAGCATTCTAGAAAATATTTGCATAGCTCTTTGAAACAACCCCCGTTTTTCATACAGCTCTGGTAGGTACATGTACACATCAAGGACATGAACTGTAGTTTTCCCATGGCTTTCTGGTTTAGAAGTGTTTGACCATTTTTCTACATTAAAGTGTGTTGAGAGAGCGATTGACATGTTCATGAAGGTCATTTCACATGAAACAGTACAGTCTTGTGTGACATGAAATTACATTTCAGATATGGCCTTTCAAGTTTAAATACATGGTCTTCTCTTGGTTGGTGAATAAGCAGCTTTGAATTTATTGTGAGCAATCAATCTCAGTCCAATGGGGAAAGGAAGAAATATACCCAGCAGTCAGCAGATACTATGGGAAACTGGCTAGCTAAAGAATTGTGTCTTCACTGCCAATGACTTGCTTCCTGTTTAGCTTGTGAAACCTGATGCACAAGAGCCACTGAATTACTCTGGGACCAGGAAAGCAGAAACCTCTAAAGGACACACACACAAAAAAAAGTGTTGTTTGTTTTTTTTTTTTCTGAAAGATAAATAAGAAGCTTTTGAAATCTTGGCTGTGAAGTGTACTTTGAAACAGGTGAAAGAGTGATGGAGCTTTTTATGTCTAAAACATTCTAGCATTTAATTTCCAATGCCAAGCTAAAGATGTGTGATTCCTAGCATTGCTGAAATGGCATGGTACAATTTTCTGCCCTGTAGCCAAAACCCCACAACCAGATTGAGCTTTCATGCAGGCAGAGAGAGGTTGTAAAGGCCATAAAACTGAAGCAAAGAAGAGGGAGGGGGGGAAAGCAGTAAACTGCCCTCACTGCTTTAATAACATATCTGTATTATTTTGTTGTGCCTATTGCAGAAAGCAGTCTGAGAACACCAGCAAAGTGAAGTCCTTGTGGGAGGTGGTTTACAATGGCTCCTGTGACAGTATTTGCACATGGAAGGCCAAGAACTTAGAAGGAACTTTCCAATTCAGAGCAGCAGCTGCAAATATGTTGGGACTTGGTGAATACAGTGACACAAGCAAGGATATAATCTTGGGTGAAGGTATGTCCTGTACTTTATTACTCTGTTAATCAAGTTTTTTTATTCAGAATAATGATACCAGTTTATGAAGAAACACATGCTATTTTAATAATGATGTTGCTGCACAGGTAAAGTAATGTGTCTAAAAGGTAATAAATGGTGACATTTATATGGTGACCCCAGTGGCTAGTGCTCATCCAGGCTCTTTTGCATGGAACAGTGGGCCTGAAGGTTGCTTCTGCTCATTTACACCGGTTTGTCTCTGTGATCCTGCACTCTGCATTATGGTAAGATTCTTGAAATAAAGGCAAGCTCCCACACTGGATAAGGATGAGAGGATTACTTCTTGCCTTCAGCCAGAACGTTAGACCTACACTCTGTGGGTGTTTTTGAAAATCTCACCTTGAGTGGTCAAACAGTTCAGCATTTTCTTTTTCCATGTACGCAGTAGGTCATCACCACAGGAATGGCCCAGATCTGCGGGAGGAGGATTTGTCTGATGAAATGTAGACTTCTACGTACAACCTAGAAGTGAGCTTTGTGCAGAGGAAGACATTTACATAGCAGGCATCTCAAGGGTTCTCTCAGATTTGCTCAGCTCGGTAGGATATATATTGTCTGTGTACTCAGTCACTTTCCTCTTCTATTTAACAGATACTATAATCTCCCCAGACACCATCATTGCCATTGCTGCTGTGATCGGAGTTGTTACGCTGGGCTTGACTGTGGTCGTGCTATTTGGTTTTGGTATGTGGCTGAGTTTTTTGCATATCTTTGGCTTGCCAGGCCTCAGTAAAAGGCAATTCAGATGGTGTGAGACGACCAGCCTCCAGGTTTAGGGAAATGCTGAACAATCTTCAGGGTGGGAGCCAGCAGGAATTTGTATATTCTCATCCTTTGAGACCCTAGAGATGGCTGGTTATGTTTTCAGTATCAAGGACAGGATACAAATTCATGCCATCCTCAGGCATTTCTTGCTGTTGATTCCTGGCAGGAAGAGCACAGGAATGCTGAAGGAACTCTGATGTTCCTGTGTATCCTTATAAAAACTTGTACCTTATAATTCTCAAGTTGGGTACTACATTTATTCACCAAAGGGTCCCATTTTTTTCCTCTTAAGCTCTGTCCATGAAGGAAGGATGTAGAAGTCCACATGTGATGGTCCTGTCCTCTCACACCTCATCCTCTCCCTGGGATACAGCAGCAACCCTTCGGGCTTGGGTCTTGCCACATACAGAAGTAGTTGCTTGACTGATTTCTCAGCTCAAGGAGAAATTGTCTGTATTTTATGGGAAAAAGATCATGGCCAGATGGAAATGTCTTGCTCACAGGAGCTGCTGGGGGGTCATGTTGAACGGAATAACAAAAAACCTGCATCCTTTCAGCCTGTTTGCACGCTGGGATGCTCTCAGAATGAAATATATAATGGTCTGCTTTTCTGTTCCAGAATGGCACCAAAGATGGAAATCCAGAAAACAGGCCTTGCCTGGACAGATAGTGTTTATCAAGGAAGATAAAGAATTAGCTCAACTCAGGGGGATGGCTGAGACAGTGGGACTAGCCAATGCCTGTTATGCTATAAGGTATGTCCTTGGAGGAAATCTCTTTTCAGGACAAAAACATCTAAGAGTGGTTCCCTGGACAGGTTTTCATCAGTGCACTCACCCTGACACCTCAAGGTGGAGTTAAGGGCTGCATCTGCGCTGCAGGGCAAGTCTACTCTAAGTACGTCCTGCCATGTTGGCACTCTGGCAGGCATACTGTCCTGGTTTGCCTCTGGCCCACCCTGTGTGCTCACACCAGCAAGAAACAGAAGTGCCTGGGGAAGGAAGAAGACCTGGTGTTTTCCAACAGCTTCTAAAACATCCAGGCATCACCTGAGCCCCCCTTAAATCACAGAATCACTGAATCACAGAATCATTAGGGTTGGAAAAGACCTTTAAGATCATCAAGTCCAACCATCAACCCAATACCACCATGCCTACTAAACCATGTCCTGAAGTGCCACATCTACACGTTTTTTCAACACTTCCAGTGATGGTGACTCCACCACCTCCCTGGGCAGCCTGTTCCAATGCTTGACCACTCTCTCAGGAAAGAAATTTTTCCTAACACCCAGTCTAAATCTCCCCTGGCGCAACTTGAGGCCATTTCCTCTCATTCTATTGCTAGTTACCTGGGAGAAGAGACCAACAGTCACCTCATCACAACCCCCTTTCAGGTAGTTGTAGGGAGCGATGAGGTCTCCCCTCAGCCTCCTCTTCTCCAGACTGAACAACCCCAGTTCCCTCAGCCACTCCTCATAAGACTTGTTCTCCAGACCCCTCCCCAGCTTCGTTGCCCTTCTCTGGACACACTCCAGCACCTCAGTGTCCTTCTTGTAGTGAGGGGCCCAAAACTGAACACAGGATTCAAGGTGCGGCCTCACCTGTGCTGAGTACAGGGGGACGATCACTTCCCTACTCCTGCTGGCGACACTCTTTCTGATACAGGCCAGGATGCTGTTGGCCGCCTTGGCCACCTGGGCACCCTGCTGGCTCATGTTCAGATGAGACAAATGTTCTTGATGAGGCAAATTGTACCAGATTAATTTGAGGAATAATTTTAACAGCGTTTCAAACATTCTGAGGTATGAACAAGTGACTAGTGTTGTTGTTTTGTAGCACTCTTCCTTCTCAAGCAGAGATTGAATCATTGCCGACTTTCCCTCGGGACAAACTAAACTTACATAAATTGTTAGGAAGCGGAGCATTTGGAGAGGTGTATGAAGGGACTGCAGTAGATATCCTGGCAGATGGAAGTGGAGAATCCAAAGTAGCAGTCAAGGTAATCACAATTGTGTATTCCTCTGGCAACAATCCAATTCTGGGCAGAGAGATTTGGCTCAGAGATTATACCACAGAAACAGGTGTTGACAGATTTTAGTATTTCCTTGCAGCATTTCTTGCAAGCCACTTAAATCTGAGCCTATCTCCTTGTAATCTTTGCTGGAAAATGACGTGTATTTAAAGCCATGTCTATATCCTATTGCTTTACTTAAGAGCAATATGATAGTGGTGGTGGTGACCTAAATGTTATTACACTTCTGCTTTCTGTTGAGTAGACTTTGAAGAAGGGTGCGACAGACCACGAGAAGAGTGAATTCTTGAAGGAGGCACACTTAATGAGGTAAGGACAGCTTTGCCACTGGGCACCCTTTGAAACCAGTATCATGTGAGAGTGGTGGCCTTCAAGAGGAATGAAAGCAACACTTCCCTCTAAACAAATTACTGTGGCATTCTTGGGGTGTTCTCCTGTTTCTGCTAAAAAAATTAAATCACTACTGATGAATCTTATGAAAATAAAGCTGTAAAACTGATCAGCAAAATTTAAGAGATAGACTGCAGGTTCAATGTGCTCATATCATGGATTTATTGAGGTTTGGACTGATGTATTTCAGTATCTTTGCTCGCCTAAAACTAAGTTAGTTGTTAAAGGCAATTGGGCAACATTTGGCTAATCCCATTTTACCAAAACAAACATATCAAAACAAGCTGATGCCTTGAAGTTTCAATTTACTGTGGAAATTGTTTTTTAAAAATATGCATACTTACCACTAGAGGCTGCCACATGCCTCTTTTATTGAGGTAGACTTAAAAAAATAATGCATCTGTCACCAGTACGAGAATTTCACATAGAAAGTTCGTGTGTCAGCTAGCAATCTGGTTTTCCAGAGTCTCCACAGAAACAAGTAGAAGTTCATCTGAAGTTTTCAGCTGGTAACATAAGACTGAGATTGTGGTTTAGTTTTCTTCTGCCCTTCTCTGACTTCTATTTAATGAATGCAGAATTAGAAGTATCTTTTGAAAAAGTAAGGATTTTATAACCTGTAGAGAACACATAGTGTTATTAAATTTGAAATTGGTTTTCACAGCACTCTTTTTTGTGTTTACGTATTTAAAAAAAACCTTGCATTTTTTGCCTAACTTTTTCCACACACTGTACAATCAATGAGGCCAGAGGATTAGGCAAACCAAAATGGAATCATGTCCTTAAAGTGTAAATGGCTGACAAAGAGTAAGTGGTGTGTGTAAACTTCCTGCAATCTATCTTTGGTCTACCTAGCAGTCATAAAACCAGTTAAGGTCTCTTTTATGTATAGTATGGAAATTACATACAGCTGTAGTTAAAGTCTCTGAAGCTTCCCCAATTCTGCTTTCTTGTTGCAGCTAATAATCCAGAACCAGAAATCCTGGAAAAATATATAATTGGAAGTTATTACATTTGAATGTAAACACTCGTGTGGGCCCATATGTACACCAACACAATAAGAAGAGAATAGAAAAGTTTAAATATTATGTATTCCCAATAGTCATTAAGCAATAATAAAAAAATATGATATGTTTTCTAGGTGTTAAATCTTTCATTTTTCTAACATGAAAAAAGAATGATTTAGTTACCTCATGGAGGGCTTAATGATTTTTCTTGATGTTCATCTGCAAGGTCTCATAATTGAAACCAAGGGCAGAAAGGAAAAATAAGTCGACCTGATGGTTTACAAACCTTGATGTTAGATATTTAAATGCAACTTTTATTTTGCTTGCCTTTTTGAATGTTCATCAAAATTTGGATTGTAGTGTTATGCATACTGTCCCAGTTAAGTAAGGACTATTTGTTTCTTCTATTATTGCTATGCAGCAATGGGGAGATTGAGTTGCCTGTATTTCAAAAAGTCATTTGATATTGGTTATTGGTGAGTCATTTCTGTACAAATATATGTATACCCAAATTCTTGGGTGTATCCGATCACTTGGGAAGTAAAGAATGACAGCTCAGTGGAGAAAGGACTGTGTGAGCTGTAAGGAAATTGCCAGGTGCTCTTTCCCCTCTTTTTGTTTTTGAGAGTGCCAAAGTTTGTCTGATTGAGAGGTATCTGCTTGGGGCCAGGGGGAACTGTCAAATTCAAAATCAGGCTTTTTGCTACAGCTTTACCCACACGTAAGATTATGTGAATTGAAAAAGTTAGAAGGAAAATGTCCCTCTGCTTTATTTGTTTGTTTACACTGGTGCATTTGACAGCATTTTGGATATCACCAGTTCCCCCAACAGCGTCAAGTTTCTCTGACTGCTGGTGCAAGACCTTTCACACAGCAGTGCAAAGGGAAAACCATTTTCTAACACAAGAAATGTGATTCTAAAAACATGGGCACTGACAGAGGCAATAAATATTCTTCATTCTCTGAAAAGTGCTAGATCTGAGAGTGCTGATTGCTCTGTGGTAATCCCTATCTTTTTGGATACACGCAGGCAATTACTAGCATGTCTACAAGTATTCCATGTGCATATTTTGTTTCTCTTGTAAATGTACTATGAGAAACAGTTCTCTGAATTGTGAAAACAGCATGTTGTAACTTGTGCTTTTACCTTTCTCTGTGCATTTCTCTGAATCAGCAGTTCTACTGTGAATATAGAAGTACAAGTCCCTATCAAAATAAGGTAGATCTCTTTAATGTACAGGTGGCAATTCATGTTATTCCTAGATGGGATTGCCATTTGGCTACCATTCTTTGCTTCCTGAAATATGATGAAATGTGCTTTTAATATGCATGCATGCATTAGAATGCCCATCAAAGCACAGTGTAAGCCTGTGTTTTGAAAGGATGTCCCTGAACTCTCCCCATGACTGAGCAGATCCAGGCACTCTGAGTTACTAAATCATGTTGTTGTTAGAGGCAGGATTGTAAAGGCCAAACTGATCATTCATTGCTTGCAGCTACATGTATTTTATCAGCTATCAACGAGCTGGATTTCTCATATGTAATCTTACAGTAGTTTCCTTCTCTTTAGTAAATTTGATCACCCCCACATTCTGAAGTTACTTGGTGTGTGCCTGTTAAATGAACCTCAATACCTGATACTGGAGCTGATGGAAGGAGGGGATCTACTTAGCTATTTACGAGGAGCCAGAAAGCAAAAGGTAGGGTAAAGACCATGAGACACATACTTTTAACCTGTAACTGTCCACAGTTTCTCAGTTTTTCCCTTTCTCAACGCCATGCTGATGTTCAGCTCTTTCTGTACCTGCAAGGTCTGACCTGGCTTTTCCCTAACATCATGGGACCTCAGTGTTGAGGTCCCATTGCATTCAGAGCTGCTGTGAAGAAGACTGAATGTCATTAGACCACTGACCAAAATTGTGTTTTCGGTTGTGAGATGTCTGCTGAGTCTTTCTCTATGAATACCATGAGCAGTCCTTTGAAAAGTGATCATAAATAATGGTGGTCATGTATCTGGTCTATTAGGCCTCATTCATAGGTGGTTTTTTTTGGTCTTTGAATAGCAGCAGTATCCTTAATGTGCTAGGCGTAGTCCAGGCATGTAAGAAGATACTGTCCCTGTGCCTGTATCCTCAAATTCTTTAGAAGGAAAGAGGAGAAAATAATAGAGAACAGAATAAAGAAAAAATATCTTTATTTAAAAAAAATCTTTTCCATAGGTAGCATGCAGATTCAGAATATGGATGGTAGGTTTGTAGGTCAAAAGGACTCGACTGCAATTTTATAGCATTATAGCAATTGTCTAGTTCATTTACATGATCAGATCAAATCCACAGTCAGTATTGAATTCTACTGAAATGTATACATGAAATAGAATATGTACATAATGAAGTATATACTATATTAAATATATATGAAATACATACTGAAATAGAATACATGTAGTATTCTACTAGAATAATATATTATACTGATTAATACAGCAGCAAGCAAATCTGATCTGATAGTGGGTGGAAATTTTCAGGGTCCCATTTCTTCCACTGTAGTGAAGAAACAATACTGAAGGTCCCATGATGTTCTTAGCCCCAAATCAAAGAACAGGTTGTGTTCACCTGCCTTGCAGTGCAGTGATTTGGCAGTTTACCCTGCCAGTAATTAACATATGCTCTATTGACATGCAGAGATTTTGAACCTGTGCTTTGCACGTTTTGGAAAAATCCTATACATTTCAGATGAGGAAACAATACCGTCTTTGCATAGGGAGGTTGTCATTCTGAGTTTGTAAAGCTGGAAGACATAGCTAACTTCTGCTTTTTGTTTCTTGTAGTTCCAGAGTCCCTTACTGACAGGGACTGACCTCTTGGATATATGTTTGGATATTTGCAAAGGCTGCGTCTATTTGGAGAAAATGCATTTTATACACAGGTACAGAACTTACTTCCTTAGTCTTCCAAGGTTTAGCCACAATATTGGGACTAATTTTCTCACCTGGGAAAAAATACCTAGAAAGATGACACAGTGTAAAGGAAGGTGAGAGTACTGGAGTAAAATTTAATGTTATGCTTTTCTGCTAAAAATCACTCACAGTTCTCTCACAAAATGGTAGGCTACTCTAAGATTTGAATCCAGGACTCATTGCACCCTAGGCAAGAATCATATCCTGTGCAACAAAGACAAGGGCAGGTGGGGAGACCCATTTACTGTCTTCATTTGCCTAACGGGTAGCTATAGAGGACACAGAGCCAGACTTTTTTCAGAGGTGCCCAGGGAAAAGATGAGAAGCAACAGGCACAAACTGCAGCAAAGGAAATTCGATAATATTACTTACAATGCACAGGATCAATCACTGGAACAGGTTGTCCAGAGGGGCTGTGTGATCTCCAGTCTTGAAGACATGCAAAACTTAACTGGATGAGGCCCTAAGCCACTTGATCTGACCTCAAGGTTGGCACTGATCTGAAGAGAGGCTTGAACCAGAGGTCCCTTCTGAGATGAGTTATTCTGCAATGCTAACTCCATCCTCTTGTTTCTGTCTTACAAATCAGGGACCTGGCTGCTCGCAACTGCCTTGTGTCTGAGAAGGAATATGACAGCTCCTCCCGTCTAGTAAAGATTGGTGATTTTGGGCTTGCCAGAGATATCTATAAAAATGATTATTACAGGAAAAGAGGAGAAGGCCTACTCCCTGTCAGATGGATGGCTCCTGAAAGCCTCATTGACGGTGTCTTTACAAATTTCTCTGATGTCTGGTGAGTTGTAACAGCCATAGAGCTGTGGAAATAATTGTATTAAATCCCACAGCAAGAAAATATTGGTTTACAGAAGGAATAATAAGGTTGCATATTGCCATCTCTAATAATTTTTAGGCTAAGGCAGATTTCTTCTTAAGCAATATTTTAATGAGTGAATGAAAAGTTTGGCACCATGACAGTACCTTCATAGATATATTTCTTAATGCTTTGAGCTCTAGCTCTGGATTCTGGCTGGAAAGAACTAGTGTCACTCAATCAAACAATTTTGTACTAGGCCCACAGTGTGGCGTTTACTTGATTGGGCAGTGAATTGACTGCATGCATGCTGTTCCGGTTTGTTTTCCATTAGGTTAATTGGCATTTCCTTCCTACAGCCAAATACTTTCCCCTTACTGTTTCACCCTATTCTGGTGACTTCTTTATTTTGAAGCCCAAATTTCTTAGCATCATCAGGGGAAGGTCATAGTAATTTGCTGTGGGGGTTTACTTAAAGTGTGTATTTTGGTGAAGAAGCAGAGACCCACTGTCAAGAGGAATGGAAAAAATCAAATGAAACCAGATTCATTAAACCTGAGATTCACACAAGTTTAGATTTCGATAGCCATAGGTACTCATGGTGGGCTGTAGCCCACCAATCTTGTCCAAGTCCTCAGCCCCTGCAGCCCATCCGTTTGACTGTCACTCTTACATTTATCTAAGCAATTTGTTTAGTGCTCTGTGCCAAACCAAATGAGGTGCTGATTGCTTTATGAGTGGTGCTTAGGAGAACTTGTCTCTCTCTATTTCCAACGACACCTCTAGAGATTTCTAAACACTTGTTTAAGTGAGGACATGCTCAACCAGAAAGAGTTGCCCAGGGAAGCTGTGGGCACTCTATGTTTTCTAAGCTGCATATCAGTGAGTTTGGGAAAGTGTGTCAGTTCCACACACTTCTTTTAGCTATTCCAGAGGCTGGCTTAAGGACATATGAATTGTTTCACAAAAAATCAAAACTTCTTACTGCTAATTTTTCTTATTCTTAGGTTAGAGACATTTTAACTGTTGATAGGGAGATTGTTCATGATGACAATGGTAATTAAATTTTTGTTGGTGTTTCTTAGGGCTTTTGGAGTCTTAGTGTGGGAAACATTAACTTTGGGTCAACAACCATATCCAGGTCTCTCCAATACAGAAGTTTTACACCATGTACGATCAGGAGGAAGGCTGGAATCACCAAACAATTGTCCTGATGACCTGTAAGTTAATTTTGTTTAAATGTTGTTGATACCATTTATAAGAAGCAAGAGGTTTATTGCCATGTGGCCATCATTTTGAATGTTACTTATGCCCATGCAGAGTTCAACGTCCTCCATTTTATTTCAGATAAAACAGCTAGCACTTTTAGCTGCCAACCTACTACTAGTTCATCCAGTAGTGCAGCCTGTAAGTAGGAACTTAAGTGTTGAAACTTAATGGTGGATATTGGTCTTTTAAACAGGATTTCAGAGACAATATAAAGTCAGTCTTGGGCATGAATCTGATAGTAATGTGGTAACAGGCAGAGTGTGCCTAATGGTATTGGTTAAAAGTTAAGATGGCTTTAAGAAATAATTTACTGGTCCCTGTACAACATGTGCCTGCGATAGCAGATATAACTGGCTTTCTCAATGGTAGCTACAGGGATTAAGTTAATATTAGAACATATGTAGAAAATAAACTATGTTCTCTTTGCAGATATAACTCCTTCAAAAGTCAATAAGAAAAGTTGAAGCAGTACAGCAAAAGGGAACTCTGCACTTCTGGTTAGTCTTTAGCTTAGCTGGATAAACAAAGCTTTCAATTTCAATTTGTCTCTTGAGCACAGAATTCATGTTTAACTGCAAAATTCTTGCAATTAAAAGAACAAAATGAATACAAACAGTGGATCAAACCCATACTGGTCAGAGGTGTATAAAGCAGGAAGTTGCACCTAAGCCCAACAGTCACTCAGTGTTGTCTAATTTCATGCCTCAATTCCTATATCACCTACTCTGTATAAGGAGTCACAGAAATGCACTTGCCAGCTGGTCATACAAATGGAAGGAGAGGCTACTTGAAGTGCAGAATTCTTACTCTTGGCTTGAGAATAATTCTGTGATTGGCAAGCCCAGATCTCTGTGATAGGTCTCACATCAATTACCATGCTCTGAGTTCCAGAGAGGGTGATTATTTATCATTATGTAGGTATAGCTGAAACACCGTATTAGCAATAAAGTAAGCTTTAGCACTTGGGGGAACTGAAGAACTGAAGAGATTAGGATTTTGTTTTAAGAACAGAGCGAAAACTGAGTCATAGGACAAATGAGAGCCTAAAGCAATTGCAGTTTTAATATTTTCTGCTGAATAAGGTTTCCTCAAAAAATTCTCACAGCTGTCTTGTGAATAAAAAAGCATAGGAGGTAATGTATATCCATGTACTAATTTGATATTCAAGCTCACACAAAGGTTCATAAGTTGCCTTTAAAACAAGTGACCAGATCTTCAGAAGAAAAAACAAAACTTTGCTTGAAGTAATTTTTAAGGTCCCAGGCTTTAAATTTAGCATAGCAGGTAAGGCTTAAAGCTGGTCTGCCTGTTGTAACTTGTAGGATCAGGGCCTAATAGCTGTAACCTAGTTTTTGAAAGCCAAAGGGCTGAATGAGCTCTTAGACTCTTGTACCATCTTTTATCTCATTTGGTGAACACTCAGCACCTGCATGCAGCTTCTGTCAGTAACATAAATACTTTTTGCTACTTTGCTAGTTCATTAATGGCATACTGGGATTCTTGACATTCCTGCTTCCCTCCTTGTGGTTTTGAACCTGCATCAGGACATCAGCAGTCAGTAATTGTCTCCTCTGCACTTTGGCTTGCTCATTGTCATTTGACAAAACAAACCATCACTGATAGGAAGAGAGTTCAAAGGCCAAACTACTTCATCTGAGAAGTGTTTAGGAATCTGTGGTAGGCTTACACTGCAAGGGTAAGTAGGGATGACATAAAATTTGCAGTGTAAAAGCACTAAAGAAGTGGGATTGGGTTTTTTTTTTTTGGCAGGTGGGAGAAATTCTCCCCCTCACATCCACAGGATGTTACTCCAGGGAATAATCATCTGCTTTCCCCTAAAGAAGTTTGGATAGGTAAAGCTTGGTAGTGAATTGTAAAAGGGACTTGGGGATCTATAAATGAGCCACATTTATTGAAATATGAATTAGATGTATGAGTGGCACTACTTTTGCAGTCAGAGATCCACATCTGGCACAGCCACCTAGGTGCAAGAGCAAGCCAAAGTTTGGACTGAACTGAGCTAATTTAACATAGAACCTCAAAGGCTGTGGATTACAGTCAGGAGAATTTGTACAAACACAGGACCTCTTGCTGACTTAAAGCTGCAGTTTCACCAAATGCTCAGTCCCATGCAAAGTTACACAACTGAGTTTGATGAAGAAACTTTAATTTGGTAACTAAAAGCTTTTGGTTTTGCTGTCTGGGAACATCCCCCTGGAGGGATTTGGAGGGTGGAAGGGAAGAAGGGCTTGCTCAGAATGCATCAGATGAAAGCAGAGGCTCTTCTTCATCCCAAGAAATTTTCTCCTTTTCTAGGAAAATCCCCACATCAATTATATTTTCCGTCTCATCTGAGAGAAAATTGGTAATGTCCTGTAGCCTCTGTGCACTAAAGCACATTTCAGGAATTGTTCTCTTTCAGCCTCCAATATTAGATACTGAATATTAGTTCTTTGGTTTTCCAGGCTCTTGAGTTCTTATTTACCCCACATATGCAGCTGTATTTGACATATGGTTACCAGTTGTCCCACCTAGATAAAACAGAGTTGTGAAGTGTAGGTGTGTAGATGTACAGGATGGTTCTTGAACCTACACATAAACCTTTAGCTGATCTTGTGTTTGGATCTGTTATTTTTCATTTCTTCCTGAAAGGCTTTCCCCATGAAGTAGGGGAATCCTCTGAGTTTTTTCCTCATACTGAAGTGATGCATGATTTGCTAGCCCATGTTTGGCTCCCCAAAAAACATAAAAATGTGTTCAAGCTGTCATTCATGTACAACTTGGCATATTAACCTGGCTTTCACCCTCTTGACTGGTGCATTTCTGGGCTAGTGAAAGTTTATGCCATGTGTCATAACATGCCTTGAAGACTAAATATCATGCCACAAATAGCTGTCCATGCAAAATTTCCAGATATATTCTGAGACAGCATGGAAGTTTTTGTCATTAGAAACCTAAAGCCTGTCTGAATAAAATACTTTGTGAAAAATATCAGTTCTATCTGGTATTAATATTTTAAGCCAACCATCAAGTAACTTGATTTAGGAAATAAGAATACAGGATATAATTAAAATGAGAAAATTCCAGTTCTGAATATTTTGCCAGCAATGAATATCCCCACTCAATAACAAAACTGAACAAAGCAGATTGTCCAATAAAAAATTAGTTATTTAGAAAGACAGAGATTAGTCTTAGGAATATAAAAATATTCAGAATCCACATTTGTCATGTTCTTGTTTCATAAATAAAAAGAGGGTAGATTTAGATTGTATGTAAGGCAGAAATTTTTTACAATGAGGGTAGTGAGACACCTGGGAACAGGTTGCCCAGAGAAGTTGTGGATGCCCCGTCTCTGGAAGTGTTCAAAGTCAGGTTGGATAGTGCTTTGAGCAACCTGATGTAGTGAAAGATGTCCCTGTCCATGGCGGGGGCATTGGACTAGACGATTTTTGAAGGTCCTTTCCAACCCAAACTACTCTATGACTCTATGACTTATGTATCATTTCCTGTTTCTTTCTCCCTCTGTTCGCCTATGGTTGTCTGTTTCTTCCTTTCCGTAGAGGAGCAGTGTACTCAGTCAGCTCTTTTATTTCATTGCTACATCTTGCACAAGGCTTTGCTCATGAGAGCCCAAGTGCTAACCTACCAGAACACAGCACCTGAACTCATGTTTTTTCGTTGGATATCCTACCAACCAGCATGACCAGAAAGCAGATTGTTTGGTTTCCAGCATCCGACGCTGGCTTTCAAACTCAGTGTGACAGACACTTTGCTGGCAGCGCAAGGAAAACCAGTTATTTCACCTCATTTTGATCCTATTCAGTACTTTTGCATCTATATTTCTAGTGTCATTAATAACCACTACACCTGAAAGTAAGCAGATGAAGTGACATTAGGAAGTCACGACCACTTTTTAGATTCTTAAAATGGATTTTCAAAATTTCTTTGGATCCTTTTGAAAAAACAAAATCACTCTGTCCAGCTCCAGAACCACATGGTACAGGTTGATAAAAAGTGGTTCTGAAACAATTTTTCTACTCATGTTTCTCACCCAATGACAATAGTTTAACAAAAAATATCATTGAAAAATCAGAAGTCAAGAGATTTCTGCCACCTGTCACCAAGGGTTTTATAAAATACCCAATTGTGGTGAAGGACAGCAGTCTCCTTTTTAAGATGGAGAAGTGAGGATCTGAGAAAGCCAATTCATTTCACATAACTCAGTAACGCCTGGTATCACATAGCAGCAGGTCTTGGAGGCTATTTGTCAGGGGAGGATTTGAACTTAGGGCTTAGAGGTGAATACTCCAAATTCCAGTAGCAGCTTCCCGAAGCTGCCTTTCACTGGCTGCTCAAACTCTGCTCTCCGGTTTTGAGACTCTAAGACCTCTCTCCACTCCCAACACTTAGCATGTCCAGGTGCTGGCTGTGTTTTGGTTTTCAGCCTGGCTCCCCCTGGCTTTTGTGGGATTTGGTTTTGTGTAGCCTGGACTCACCTTGAGTAAGCAATATAAATCAGCCCTATCCTTTAGACAAAAGGGAGGGGCAGTTTTCCACTGAATGGTACAGATAGTGTTGTGCAATGTAGGCTAGGATCTCTGCACCCAGAGGAAACTCATACCATTTTTGCCTTTGGTGGGAAAACTTAGTCCTATTTGTTTTGGTCTGGAGGCAGAAGTCTAAATTAAGCCTCTCTGTGCTGCAGGGTTTGCCTTGAACTTCCCCTAAATATGAGGTAGCGTGAGTTGAAGGAGGATTAAATAAACTGATATCTTCAGGTTCATTTCTGGATTTAGGCATCCTTTTTTCTTCTGTGAGAGAATTACCTCCTTGTCTGCTTTCTTAGAAAATATCGGTGACTTCTTCAGTGAGAGCAGATATTAATGGCAAATGCATCTTTTTATTTTATTTTAATAATGTTATAGCTGGTCCTAATCTCAAAAATATCCATCTTTGAAAAATTAAAAGCATTCATAAGGAGTATTTATGACAACTGATCTTTAATCTGCTTTTCCTTCCCTCAGCAGCTGATGATAAACTTTGTACCACATATAAAGTTTTTCGAAGTTGAAAATCTAGGCCAGACTTGCTTCTCGGATGATTTAATGGTAAGTGTTGAGATGAATGATTCTATTATCTTTAATGTTTGCATTTTAATTAATTTTTTTTCAGATGTGATTTAATGACAAGATGCTGGGCCCAAGAACCTCACAACAGACCTACTTTCTCTTATATTCAGGACAAACTGCAAGAGATAAGACACTCTCCACCGTCCTTCATCCACTACCTTGAAGACAAAGAGGCAGCAACTGGAGTCATCAACCAAGCTTTTGAGGGTGAGTCTGGCCCTGTACCTGCTCTCCCTATGGCCTCTTTCCTGTGAAAAAAGTGGGATTTAACAGTTCTTTTCATTGCATTTGTCACTGCCTCAGATTCTCTGCCTGTAAAATGGAAACAGCGAAGATCTACCTCTCTCATAATGAACTTGTAAAGATTCATTAGGTGCCATTAGGTACGATGCATTAGATAAAGCACACATAAGGTTACTGAGCAAAAAGACCCCTATGAGGTTGTAGCTGAGCCTGCCTCACAGAGACATGCAGCTTGCATCTAAATTTTTGATACTTCATGACCCTGTTCTGCTAAAGTAAATGCTTAAGTTCCTTGTACAGCTGGGAGAGCTTTAGAAGTGTTCGAGGTGGAAATCTGTTCCAATTACAAAGGCATCTACTCCCTCTCCATCAACTAAACACGGCAGTTAGGCACTTACTTACTTAATTTAGGAATACTGATTCAGTAGTTGCCTGAAAGTGAGGCATAAATTAGGTAGCGAAGTAAGGTAGATTTCATCCTAGCCTGAACTGTGATAGCTCACAGGAGTCACATCACGCCTGTGCTCTGCACACTGTGTGTGAATAAAACTAGGTGATGTTAAGGAAGATATACTTAAGACATGGGACACAACAGAGCGCAGTTATATAAGAACATTATTAAGGTTTTGGAGACAGGAATTAAAACCAACAGGCAACGCTAAATTTGAAGTTGTCTGTGCAACTGTGATTCAAATCGTCTAAACATGGAAATGAATATCCTGATTGGGCCTGAACAAGAAGCTTTTCACACCCTGCAGTAATTCCTCAATTGAGATATTCCTAAATTTTGAGAAAAAATGAAGTCTTAGTAAACAATGTGACCTGAAAAATCTGCGAAATGGAAGTTTTTGTCAGTTGAAATATTTCACTTTTATTTCACAGAGGGGTGGGTTTTTTTTTAATTTAACCTATTTGCATTCTATGGTTTTCTAATGAAAAATACTTCCTGTTACAAGAATTAGTTTCCATTCTAAAAAAACAAAACCTAGTTGTTTCTAAAATATCTAAAATATTTATTGGGGTTTTCTTCCTTCACAAAACATTGTTGAACTAGGAACTCACCCTGCTTCATAAACAGTTTTGATACACCAATATTTTGTGATTTCCTAAAAACTTCCTGATCCATTCCAGGAATGATGCAATACTCAATTATACAACTACATAGTCATTTTTCTACAGGATTCGACCTATATTCAATTCACTGGCATAGTCCAATGCTCAGTTAATGACAGTCTATTTGATATTTTGCTAATCTTTATCATTAGGTGTAGCTTTACAAATGTCAGTTTATCCCCATCATGACTTCTCTCTCTGTCAGATCCAATCTGTGCATGACATGTTTATATGTCATTACAAAACTAAAGACTTTATCAAGACATGATGGGACCAAAGTAAGCCAGAACTGATAACCTGTCATTTCTTGCTTTTTAAACAGCTGCTTTTGAACCTTTATTCTATAATGAAAAGCTTTGTGTATTAGCATGTAGTGTAATTTCATAGTTTCTTTAAGGGCATCTTTGCTCTGAGTAGTGGAGTTCAGGAGAGAGATATTTAATCTGGCACAAATCTAAGGCTGGCATTAGCTCAGGAAAAGTGTACAGCCAATTAATTAGGCACTATGCCCAAGATAATAGGCCTTATATTTTGGATGGACTTTATCTCACCTAAATGTAGCTGTTTAGAAGCTTGGAGTCTCATCTAAGGTACTCTTCTAGACCTCTCTGTGGTCAGGAGCAGAAACAGACATCTCCAGAGAGTGATAAGTCCTATGTCTTAGGCATGTATCATAGCATGAAAGGGGTCACCTTTTGCCTTTCTGCCCACTGATGATGGCTAGAATCTAGGTGACTTGCCATATTCAACTTGGTTACAGCATCTTGGACTAGATGTTTAATTTTCAGATGGCTACAGGAACACAACATCCACTGTACACGGGCTGTACTGATTCAACTGCTTGCATCTACTCCTGAGCTAGTGTGGTTTCCTAGCTTAGACATCTTTGCTCTGTGTTCCCTAACTCCGTGGGCAAGAGAGACATGAAAACTAAGGGAGTTAAGAAATTCTTGTGGCATTACATCAATATCTGTTAAAAGCTTTAGTAGGGCTGAAACTTTTAAATACAAGCCTGTCCTTCTGCTGCTTGGAGTTGGGGAAAGAGGGTGGAATATAGGTTGTCGTCCTTTTGGTGAAGCAGGCCTGGCACAGATGTAACATGCAAAGGTTTTAGTTTCAGTGCAAGTCTTTGCTTAGCATGTGCCAGCTAAGCATGATCTTTCCCCTGCTGTTAACTTGCTCAATCTAAGCAAATCATTACTTTCACTGGAATGACAAATACATATTTTTAACTTAAAATACATTATTTTACAATATTTCAGGTTCTGCCACACAGCAGAGGTCACAGAGAAAAAGCCATTGCTTTATTTGTTTGTCAGGGACAAAAGTAACATTCTTAGAAGTGGCCAAGTTATTGAAAAAGAAAATATGCATTGGGACTTCCATGAAAAGTTTCAGTTTGAATGGTTAAAATTTGAAAAAACTGTTTACTCCAGAAAATGTGGTTGTATAATGCATTTTTAGGATAGTCTTAGTAATAGTGGTATTCCATAATGTATGTTATATTCAGGGAATCTGTAGGCAGCAGTCACTTTTTAAATCAGACTGCATTAAGCCTGTTTGTAATAACCTAGTTGGTAAAATCTGTCCCACTATGGTAAGCAGGGCAATTCAGGCAGAGCTTTGGCAATACCTCTTGGAGGTATGTGCCAAGCCCGTTTTGCTTGGCACACTCTGTCCCTGACCCTTTTCCCCACCAGCTGCCCTGTTCCCTCTTGTGGCTTCCCCCCATTCTTCCCTTTCCATAGGCTCTGCCCATCTGTTGTTGCCACAGACGCACTGTTGGATCTGCATTGGAAAGGGAAGACAAAGCAGCTGTTTTCATGCTTCCATTCAATGTTTTCATGTTTCAGTTCTCAAAACTCCTCCTTAACTTCTTCTCAGGCTCATTCAGTGATTTTCATACAGGGAATGCCCATCAGGAAACAGTATAGCTTGAATTTTGTTCATCTATGTATCATCCTTTCATTAAAATGTATTTCAAAAGACTAAACACTTGGTAAGTTCTTTACATGTCTCTATAATGCATGTACTTATTTCCCCATATATTCGTAGTTTGTCTGTAAGTTATCTCCCTCTTTCCCCCAGTACAATCTTTATAATCCCATTAAAATGTTATGCTGCATCCTTGATTGAAGGCCTAGAGTCCTGGTGATGTCTTAATGTTGCTGTATTATCTGATCAGGGACACATGCATGGCAGTTTTCTGTAGCTCTCCAGCCTTAAACTAGTTCAACAGTTTTGCTGCCTGTGATGTAAATCACAGTTCAGTGAAATGTGGGCTCCAGAAATGTGATTGATTTAAGCAAGAACCAGCAATTTGAGTTCTAGTTGAGCTTCCAGACTAAAATACATGCTGCATGACCCTGTCATAAACAGTTTGCGGCATGGAATATGTCTCAGTCTGTGATTTGTAAAACACTATATAATAAGTAAATGATTTTTTAAATTTGCATTCATTTTTAGCTGAGACTAAGTGAAGTACTTCTTGTGTTTGTAGTAGTAGTGGAAAGGTGACAACCAAAACAAATAATCCAAAAAACTGTTCCATGATGGATTGTGCTGGACAACATTTTCCAAAAATGTTACGCGGTCATTGGCCTTTGTGTGTAATGAAACTCCTGTCATGAGCCTCCCGCCAAGAAATGTTTGCTCTCACCAGGAGACTTTGTTCCAAAAGAAAGAGCCAAATGTCAAGCAAAGTGAAATGACAGACCTCAAAATAACTATGATACTTAGCCCTACATGGAATCATACTTTTTCCAAATTCTATTGAGCCTTACCTACTTGTAGGTAACCACACCTTTAGCAGATCCATACATGCTGTCGGTGCTATTTCATAGGTGGGAGAGCTGGAAAACATTAGATTTTTGCAACAACATTAATGCCAGTGCAGTATGACACATGGACTGCAAGTGTGGGTGAATTGATACAGGCAGTATGTTAGTGGTCTGGACAGCACACTAACAGGATAGCATGGGGATGGCAAACGGGACACTGCGTTTGTTATTGCAATAGTTACCCTTCTAAAGGAGGCATCAAGTGGCAATAAATATGCCTGAGCAGTACCAGCAGCTCCTGGCTCTGCTTCTTCGGAAGGGAGGGAAGCAAACTCAGGACCAGGAACGGGCCTACCACTTGAGTTTTTCCTTCTTGCTCTTACAAGCTTTCCCAGGACATTGATCATGGGCATTAAGTAGCATTAACAACATTTTTTTGAGTGAGGGAAGCACTGTCCAGCTGGAGGACTGAGACACCAGTGGGTGTTGAATGCAATGGGAACTGACTGAACAGAAGCTGTGTCACCAGAGTCCCCATTCATTACTGAAAGATAGGCTGTTCTTTCCCCAGTTTCAAGTGCAAATGAAATGTCATGAATCAGCATGCTAACAGGATGGCCCTGCATTGCTGTAAAAATAACTAGTCCATCTATTTTCAGACATAACTTTTTACATTTGCACATACAAGACAGCACTATATTTTTTCAGGTCCCAAGTGTGCCCCGTAAAGGGATGGAAACACCTGTTTGTTTTGGCAAACGTCTTTGCCGACATCAGACAACTGGGCATTAAGCAGCTGGAGCAGCTCCTTGCCTTTATGACCCAGGAGGACTATTCTTATCAGGGCTGCTCCCCACAATCCCTTTTGGACCTACAAGGAAAAAATGTCTAATTGCTCAGAAGCTGTGTCAGAGCACCACGCTCTTACTATTAGAAGTGGCTCCTCTGGCTAGAGGAGATGCAGGGCAGTTGGAGGAAGCCCAAGGAAATCCAGGGTAAATGACTAAAGACTAAAAGGAAACACATTTGGCCTCAAAACCATTATTTTTAAATCCCTAAGCTGGAGATGTTTCTTGAAAAATGTGGGAAGATAAACCAGAATGTTTTAATGTTTCCTTTTTTAGCTTTTTTTTCCAAAGCCAGTCACTCAGTGTATTTAATCTTTTCAGCAATTAAGGTACTTGCTAAAAATGTCACTTTTTTTTTTTTAATCTCTGTTCAAAACTTTGCATTGAGGAGATTTGATAATAAAATCTGAAATCAGTGATTTCACCATTAATTATATGTCTGTCCTCTCTGCTGGCTCAGTAGTACTGGTTTGGTGTTCCCTGTGTAAAAGTCATCAGGTTTTTTTTCCTAAAACCAGATGTCTTTTGAAAACTATTCTGCACACCTCTCTGAACTTAAAGCAATCACTTGGACAAATGGAAGCTTCTCTAAAGCAGATGTGTTGATAAGAGCCATTTTTAAAACCTTGTATCTAGTCTCCTTTGTATTTTTCTGAAATTCAGTAATCCTCTTCCCCGCTTAGCTTAGTGTGTGGCTGACCCAAAGCCAGTGGAGGTCAGAGAAAAGGCTTCTTCCGAAACAGCGAATGGTTAATACACTGCAGGAAAAGGGGGACTTGGTGGCATGATCATTTCTTATTTGCCCCCTAGACAAATGCTGTTTGATTCCAGAGAGCACACATGAGCCATATGATACTGCAAGAAAGGTCGTGCTAATACTTTGCCTTAGACTGAGGAAAAAAAATCGGATGACATGATGTTATAAGAGCTGACGTTTGTGTCATATGAGTGTATAGATATAAGCAACTAAAACTCAAGCACTGCATTTATGCTGCCTGTCTAGGCTGTTTGATAGTCACCAGAGAGTTGTAGACACATTCAGGGGATGGTATTGTGTAATAGTAAAGATGTGAAATAAGCATCTCCACAAAGCGACTCATTCCTCCTTTCTGTCTCCATTGACTGTAAAGGCAGCCTAGGCAAGGACCTTAAACTGGATATGTAAGATCTGGGTGATTAAAACATAGCAAAATTAATCCTGCTTTGTGACCTGGAGAAGGAAGGTGCTTTCCTATTTATATACCCTTATTGTATTGCAGCATATGTAGAACCGGCCTTTTTTGGTGCTCTTATATTATAAATGATAATAAGATAATAAACAGCTTTATATCTGTATTGCCCAAGACAGCTTCTAGCACACAGAGGTTTCAGTCCACAGATCTCTGAAAAATCTATTAAAATAAAGACAGGCAGTCAATGCTTCAAATAGTTTAGTGCAGTGGAAATGCGGGATGAACAAAATTCTCACTTTTAGCACCTTTAGTGTCTGACAGAATAGCAAAGCTCAGTGAGTCACCCTCAAACCATGCAAGATCATATGCTTCATTAGACAGGAAACACAGATATATCTCCACTGATATATAATACAGAGTATTAAAACGGGTATATATTTGTTCTATTTATATTCTTACTGGCAATGTGCAGCAACTGAAACACAGCACCTCCAGCTCCAGGTGGCAAGCAGGTATCAGGAAAATACTCCTTATACAGGAACTATCTCCCTGAGCTAACCAACATAGCTGAGGTGGAGAAGTCAGGGTTCAATAGCCACCTTTTTCACCCTTAATAAACATATGTCATCATGGGCTGCTTTTGAATGTGTTCACTGTGGGGTATCTCTTTCAACCATGCCAGTAAGTCAGCTAGTCTCTTGTTTACTACCACGTACATGGTGTGGCGGGGACAAAGGGCGGAATATATATGAGAAAAACAAGAGGATATTAATGGGAAAAAGCAAGTGTGGCTGCACTTCTAAATACCTTACCTTATTGAAGGTGTTAAGCATTGTATGAGATTATGTTACCCAGAATTAGTAATGTCGCAGGCTCTGGCTACTTAGCTGGTGTAAATCAGTGGCATCCTGCTGGTTTCTATGGAGCTTTGTTAATTTGTGCTAGCTGAGGATCTGGCCCTGAAACAGCTGTAATAGAAGATCAGCATCTCTATATCAGTTTTTTCAGTCTCTACCAATCAGCTTTTCTACTGACATTTTTTTCCTTCTTATATGTTGTCACCTTCTGAACTTAAACACCAAAAAAACCATCTGCTTATCAAGACATCACAAAAATTTGCACCCTTCCAAGCAGGACTTCAAAACATGTTGTGAGCCCACACAGCCTACTGAGCAGGCAAGGAAAGACGTTCTGCGATCGTGAGGCAGGATACGTGACCCAGGCCGGCACCACGGCTGTCCTGCGGCAGGAAGCAGCCGACTGAGGTGCTGAGATTGGGAAGGGGGAAGCACAGATTTTATCAGGTTAGGACCAGTCTCCTCAGAGGAGGCTAAGCAAGCAAACTCCATCCCTCATTACTATGAGTCAGGCGATCATAGTTTCTTGTGTCAATTAATGCAGGGCTCTCTAGAGTAAGATTCTGCCTGCCCCTGGAGAGATGTATTGTAATTAACTTACCTGCAGTTTGGCTCAGATGTGCTTTAAGCACACCACTACTAGGAAAGGTGTCCAGGAAGGTCAAACCTATACACATTTAGGACCTGAGACAGGTATCTATGCAAATATAGTGCTGAGCTTTGAACATGCCATTTTAGTTATTGGAAGTGGTCTACCTGAGAGAGCACAGAGCTCAGTGGGAATCTGCTTTTTAGCAGAGTACTTCTCAGCCTGTACAAAGCCCTGGACTGCCAGAGCTAACCTGCCTCATGCCCTGAGGTAGGCTGTTTAAAGTGGAACGTGGGTAACTCTACACTATGCAGCAGACCACAGTGTAGACAACCCCTCAGGATTTAAGTGTTTGGAGTTGACTCTCCAGCACGACTTCAGATTCCATGAAGGTGTTCCTTGGACGCCTTCTCTCGGGGTGTTTTGTTGGCTCAGCCAGCCTTTGCTTGTGAAACCTGAGGGGATCACATCACATGGTTTATCCTGCATTTACTCACGTATAACCCAGCATGACTATACATCAATCAACTAATTTTAGCAATGTTAAAACTGAAAAGAAAAGAATGATATCTCATGAATATACTGACCTGCCTCCCCACTCCAGCTTCTCTCTATCTTCCTTCAATTTCTTAATATTTTTGGGGGCTTCCAAAGATTGTTCAGAATTCTGTTCATTGCCTTATGGCTTCCCAGGCTGTTGGTGGTGCTTCTAACCTTCACATTTCTTGGGGAATTTCACAACATATCATGATTTTTTCCCTCAATTTCTCCTTTTCAGAATCTTCTGTCTCCATCCATCATATAATCAAGTAAGCAAAAATTATTTGCTTGCTTTGCTGACTGACATGAGAGGCAAGCATTGTACTACATAACTTGACATCTTTGCATAGATTTTTCGGCTTGTACAGCAGAATGGTGCTAAGCTTTCATAGGTGCCGAACACTGCGCTAAGAGATGACACAACAGTGAAGGAAAGGGCACTTGTAGTCAAAAGCCTCATTGTGAAAGTGGCAATGTAGCTTATATGTGTCATATCATAGGAGAAAGGTCATCAACATTATATTGTTCCTCTGTCTTTGGATAGCATAAGAATATTCTGAAAAAATAGTCTTTCTTGCTTATTATGTTCCCAAAGCTCAAAAACTGAAACCAACTCAAGGTGTTTGATTTTTTAGCTCTTTTCCTCTATAATGAGAAACACAGTGGCGCATAGGCTGAAAAAGGATTATAATATTTTATATATTCTGTAGTTCTTCTGACCTGTTGGGGAAAGAATTAGTAATGTATCTATATATCTGGTAAAAATATCTCAGTGACCTCATACTCACATTTGTGTAAACATCACCTCATCAGTTCCAGATACTTATACAGGAAACAAATCTGAATGCTCCTCTAGTGTTCTATACTTAGGCAGGTCAGCCGGCATATGTCTGGTCTGTAAATACCCAGTTTTACTTGGGTCCTTATTTTAAGGATTCTCTCTTAAGAGTTTGCTGCAAACATGCCCTCAGCATTTGCCAGTGTGCCTTTTCCAAAGGAACTTAACCCCAGGGGGTTCCCATTAAAAGCTTTATTAAACAAAAAACAAATACAAAGAAGAGCTGTACTGGTTGGGCTTAGTCAGGATTGAATTACTAAATATTGCCATAATAGTCCTGAACTGACAAAGTGAGTATCAAATGA
Source organism: Phaethon aethereus (assembly GCF_964289735.1). Lineage (NCBI taxonomy): Eukaryota > Metazoa > Chordata > Aves > Phaethontiformes > Phaethontidae > Phaethon > Phaethon aethereus. Next base: position 56,455,679 of record NC_138576.1, on the reverse strand, counting down.
TTTTTCATAGCTGTCAGTCACTGTGGTATGTGACCACAGTTTGCTCTATGTTCCAATCCCAATCTTGCTAACAGGTTTCTAAAATGAATATTCTCCTTCAGACTTTTCCTGATAATCTTTCCTAATAGACTCTAGAGTGCAGAACAGAATTCTGACTTTATAGCTTGGAGGTGTGTGTGATCGTAGTGACATAATAAGTTGTATGTTGCCTGGTGCAACAGCACAATGCTTGAAATTCTTTTGAACAGATAACCCTGAATGTCATGTGTTTAATTTTCCAGTTGTGAAGTAAAATAAGGAGGAAACGTAATAAAAAAGGTACATGTTACAAAAGTAAGTGCAAAAAATAGCAACAATTATAACTTGAGCCTTTAGTTAATCATCTTTACATTTTTTAAAGATATATGCCCTGCAGTAGATTTCAGGCAACTCTGTATATGTGAACAGCATCAAATTAGGGAGAAAATATAAAGCTTTTAGAAATGGGAAAAACACACTGGATTGCCAAGTTCTAGCTTCTAGAAAGACAGAATATTACAAGTCCTGTAGAGAGACAGTATATAATGATTCAGCAGGTAGAATACTGCCTATATTACAGGACTCTCTAGCAGTATTGTTAGGAGGGTTACACAAAGGTACAGATTAAAATCACTTTGGCTTTATGCAGGCTATCTTTCCTACCAAAAGAAGCAAGTCATGTATTCATAACTGTACTGCTGCCTGTGGAGGTATGAATGGTGATAACCAGCCTTCCCTAAGCGATTTGCTTATAGCTATAATCCACACAGGCAATAGCAGAAAATAAACTTGAATCATCAGTCATTCTTTATGCAGTCACTAGGTCAACTTTCTCCAACAGCTGTCTGATTTTGTGTGCTTTCTAATGCTACATGTATATCACTGGGCTGTTGTCTTTTTTTTTAAATGCAGATAGTGATGTTCCATGTGCAGATTCGGACAGTATTCTTTCAGCCACACTAATGGAAACAAGGAATCAAGACGGCTTAAATTATTTGGTATTAGTCAAAGAAGGCAAACAAGATCAAGGAAGCATCAATTCTGCTGAACTTAGTTTAGTCTGATGCCCTCTGTTATGAAAGAAAGAGAGGAAGAAGAGGAAAAGCTCTACCAAAGAAGACATAGCCAAGGAAAATATTCTGCACACTGTCATACTTACAGAGATGACTTAAAAAACCCAGCAACACTCTAAAACACTAAAACAACCAGAAAATGTCATAAGGTACTGAATGATGTATAGCAGAATAGGACAACAGTTACAGAGCTTTTAGTATTCTCTATGTTATAGTTTGGGTATTTCACAGGAGATAGTTTAAGGTAATAAAACATGTAATCAGACAGCAAGTGATTTTACCGCTGTGTTGATTAAATTTACGCAATCGCATATGTCTCAGACACAGGCAGTCCTTCCAAAAAGGGAGTACTGGTATGCTGTTTCAAAGAAGGGACCAACTCCCTCATGAAAAGAAAACACAGTTGAAATCTAGCTTCATTGTGCACTAACAAGATTTTACAGATTGAAAACCTAACATAAAATCTTGTTATATTTTTATGAACTCCAAATCAGAATGCAATTGAAGAAGGGTGACTGGGTTGTCCACTGCTGGGTATGGTCTATTTCACTATTTAATTTAAACAAATGTTTGCAATCATCTTGAATGTTAAGTTGCACAGTGATTGATCTGTGAATCTAGATAGTCCTGTTTTCTTACATTTCTTTTCCTTTCCCTTTTTAATTTTCATCATCCTCATTTTTTATCAGACTGGGTGAAGGAAGACACTTTTCCTTGATGTGTTTTGAGATCAAGTCAAAGTATATAATAAAATTATATATAAATCATTACTGAATAAAAGACAGCAGTAAGTTTTTTGGAACATTTTATCATGAACAGTAGTTTGCAAATTATGCAGAGCTATTTACTGACATCTGTCAGAAAGCTAGAAACATGCTGGGATTTTATGCAAATATTTGATAATGAGGGACACTGGACAGTAGTAAAGGCACTATCTGATGTCAAACAATATATATTTTCAAGATGCAGCTCCACTGAATCAAGCTTCAAAAGTTTCTTAAATGGAGATCCAACACAGATGAACAAGAAATTTGGGGTTTGACCGTTCTACTCAAACAAAATAGAAGTTGAGAGCTTTTGAATTAGGATTCTTCAAAGTCCCTGTCAAAGCCCATTCAAGCAGTCTGTATAAATATTTTTGTCTTCCTCTACAAATTAGTGTAAAAAACAGATTTGCTAATAACAATTGCAGCACTTCACTATGCTCACCAGACCATGAGTGACAGATAAATAAATAAATACTGTATAATGTTTCCTTCCTCTTCAAGTGCTGCTTGATTGATTGTACAGCCATTCCTTCCATTTCAATAACTTCAACATGAGTAACGTTTACTAACCAGTAGCACGTGCTAGCCAGAAACCAGGAAGATCCCATTTCTGTAGTCACCACACCTGGATGACTTCATGTGCATACGTAATTCCACTTAAGAGGACTGCTCAGTCAGCAAGCCACAAACAAATGTTTTGAAAACCAACAGGACTTCTTATGATATCTTTTTCTTTAGCCGGAGAAGCCTTCAATCCCTCTGAAATTTGGCAGGTGTTTCCTACCAAAATTTCATCTAGGCAACACCTTTCACAGGCCTCGTGACCACATCTGTGATGTGATAACCCAAGTTGGTTCAATTTCTTGTAGGTCTGAGTTGGAAAAGAATCAAGCAAAAGCCTATTCAACATGGGTAAGCCGGGTTAGTGGGCAAGGTGAGCATCAGTGATAGACAGCAGTCAGAAGTAATGCCCCTGAGGTCTTGAAGTAGTCACAAATACCCAAAGCAGCACAGAAAGAACAAAGAGAAAGTCTTGTTTTGTCCACATTTTGTGGGTGTTACAAGACAAGACTAGTTTGAAAGGATGATTTATCACAGCATGATGAGGAAGAAAGTGTCAAGTTTAATGCATTGCCAATAAATGAAAGCTTAGGATATTGACCAGTGATACACACCTTTTGCACCTAATAGTATAAAAAATGTATTGGACTGGATAAAACACAAATCTCTCGATTCAAGTCTAAGGTTCCTGACCTATAACTTGCTGAATTCAGTGGAAGACACAATACCTAGCCTACCACATAAGTGCAGTGATCTGAGGAATGCTCAGTGATACGATGTCAGCTCTGAGCATGGCCCTGCCCATCACTCTATCCTCCCTCTCTCATTTCCCTGCCTTAGAGGAGTAAGTATACAAATGCAACTATTCCACTGAATCATGGTAAAGCTGAATTTGATGTGTGCAAACTTACGTCACTTGCATCCGCCCATGATGCTACTTGCAAAGAGTTTCTTAATCCCTCATGTTTCTGTATCACCCAAATCTTCATCATTTTACCTTCTCTATTTCATTAAAGAATGCTTCCTCTCTTCATTTAAAGTCTTCATGATGATTCACATTTTACTCATTAACTCTTATTCATTATCAGGAGGACACCTCTCACCTTCAAGCAGCCAGCCCCTGATGACAGTTTTCATAGCTACTTTTGGAGACAATAGGGAGACACACATACAAGAGGTGACAAGAATGAATGATCACATTCTCTCTTGGGCAGACAAATGGGCATTACCTGGTCTCTGTTTGTCCCTCATAGTTGGTACCTCCTCCTGTGGCAGATCAAAGGAAAGAGTCGAGAAAGCCTTGAGTTCAAGTGACTGGACTTTCAAGATTATAGGTTTTAAAATAAGTATAAATGGGTTTAAGGGTGATATAATTTAAAGGAAATAAGTGTTTAGGGGAGAAAAAATATCAGAGAGGTTAAACATGAGATAAGGGTACAAATGAAGCAGTTGTTGTGACCACACTTGTGTGACACACTGCTGTGAGACTCAACCTCAAGCATAGAGGCAATAATGTACATTTTTACCTGCTTCGTTTAAGGTGTACAGCGAGACTGAGTCTAGGTTGTGATATCTATATAGTAAGAGGAATTATTTCTGGATTCCCTTGTAAGCCAGAGGAAGCCACCTAAATGAGAGGAGAAACCAGTCCTGGGAAGATTCCTTCTACAAGAGCTGGAGGAAGCAGAAAGTGATGCCTGAAGTCTGAATCATAAATGCATAGGGGTTCCTGACAGCAATTCCAAAAGCTTCTTTACAAAGGCATCGTTCTCAGGCTAGTATAAAGCAGATGGACCCAATCTTCACCTGCTGTAAAGCAAGTTAAATATGTTAAGCTACGCTGATGTACAGCAGTGGAGAAATTGCTTCCAAGTCTTTAGCTTCCCAAGATTTGGCCTGAGACAGGTAGACCTATGCCCAGCCAGTTCCTGAGCAAAAGGTGGCTAATCTCCCTAAGTCTCCTCCTCTCCATTTTATTGCTGAGCATGACATTATATGGTGTGGAATCTCTCTTTGGTTATTTTGTCTCCCCAGTTGTGTCTCCTCCCAACCTCTTGTGCACCCCCAAGTCTATTCACTGGAGGGGGGCAGAGTGAGAAGCAGAGAAGGCTTTGATGCTGCAGAAGCACTTTGCAGCAATAACTAAAACATTAGTCTATTATCAGTATTGTTTTGGTCGCAAATCTAAAACACAGCACAAGACGAGCTGCTATGAAAAAAATAAACTCCAACCCAGGACTTTAAGTTATTTAAAAATAACTCCAACCCAGTCTCTAAGCTGCCCAGGAAGAGGAGACGAGTGCCCCCAGACACTGATCAGGGGTGCCCTAGGTGAGTCTCCGGGCCGCAGACAGTTACTGTCTCAGAATCTTCCTTGTTCCTTGATGCCGGCACAGACTCTGCACGATCAGTGAGCAACGATGGTGACCACGCTTCAGGATGTGACACCACACACAACCCACTCGTGCTGGGCTCTCAAATGGCAATGATGGAACTCTGAGCCATGCTTGGGCAGACATGCACATACTATGTGGCTTCAGTTGGCTTATTTAATTTCTCAGCTGCAGAATTGACATCCATATGAATGGATGAAAAATATTTACTGCTACCTATGAATAGTATTTACTACAGCATAACACAAATGCTGTGATGATTAATTGAAGTTTGGAAATTATTTTGTAAATGTGAAGGGCCAGGGCAGATGTTAGTTATTTGCTAAGGCAGCATTTTTGGTGGCATCAATTCTAGGTCTGCTATCTTCAGTCCTTCAGCAGGAGGTAACACCCGACTGTCAGTGCATTTCTGTTTTCCAGGGTTGCTTGCAAGGGCTTTTGAGCCGGCGCATACTGATGACCAGTTCTATCCAAAACATGTGTACCTCATGCTTTCCATTTGGGACCACGATCAAGATGCTACAAAGGAAAAACCAATGCTTTATAGCAAAATATTGAGTCCTTACTGGGTCAAAGATAACGTTATGGAAAGTTGTGTGTGGCTGCTGCTGAGAGATATGCCAGGCTTCAGTGGGATCACTTGCTTATCCCCATGTGCCACAGAGGGAGCGCTCACCAGTTTGCCCTGAGCTATGGGAATGTGGCTGTCAAGAGCTCTGAAGGGAAAACGTGAAGAGAGGATTTTTTGAGATATGAAAAGCAAAAGACCTGTTTGTTTGTATCACGTAGGACTGAAAAAAACGAGGTGCCAAGATGATTTCTTTGCCTTTTTTGTATTTAACGTTCAGGTCTCATCTTCTCTGGGAGATTTTATTGTCAGTCATTCAATAGCATCATCCCAAGATATGGAACTTAAAAATGACCACCAGAAAGGAAAAGGTTGTGCAGCTACACTGCTAATGCAAGTGTTTTCTGTTAGGCTTTGTTACCTGCAAAAACTAGTAAGTGTCAGGGACAAGAAATGCAAGACCTGAGTTCACCACAGCCTTGCTTATCTGAGAAGCTGAAGCCAGTGCCCAGGGCTGAGACTAAAGTTGTTGTTCCTCAGCTTTCCTGGCACCCTAGAAAACAGAGACTAGTAACATCCTCCAGATCACAAGGTCCCTCAAAATCTGGTTCCCTCACCACTTCTGTGGAAGGGCAGAAAGTTCCTTACAGCAGGGCCACTGCACCCTTGCTTCCCACAACGTTTTCAGCAGAGAAAGTTTTACCACCTGTTTGAATTGACTAACGTATCGATTTTTTTTCTTTTTTTTTCTTTTCCTTTGACATCTGTGGCATGCTGCCTATGACAGTTTAAGTCCTCAAGTGTGGCTGTAGTAAGCATAACTGGGTGAAACTGATCCCTTGTGATTCAGGTTTAGGACTATGCATTTTAATAACAACTGTGAAGGCAACCTTTCTTCTAGATTCAGATTTACCTCTTTCTACACTAAGCTGATCTTAATTCAGCTATAACAGACCTGAAATAGCTGTTATAGAAAAGAAGTCTGTAAAATAGCCCTGACAAGTCTGCTAATGATTAAAAAGTTATAATTCACCTTCATTTCTTTTAATTGATTCTTGGAAGTTTTTCTTACACACACACACTGGAGTGAGTTACAGGAGCTTGCATACCAGGTGTTTTTTTCAAACGATCATGGCTCTATTTATAATGACACTTGGCACCTCTAACTGACATTATGTTTTAACTCTAATAAATAACCAGAAACACAGTGCATCAAAGCCAAGTGATGATGCCAAAATATTGTCATTATTGCCAGTGACATGACTGATCCTGCCGTATAAAATAACCTTTTTTATAATGTGTTAACTTCTTCTTCAGATGACATCTTCCATTTGGAGGACGTTCATCACTGCCTTCTATCTTTTACGGTAAGAATGGAGCTGTAAAATAGCCACTCTCTGTTTGGATACCAATCCCTTTTGCAGTGCTGTTGACATAGCTGGATCTTCTTTTTCCTGCTTTTTTTTTTTCTGTCTTCCCTGACAATGGCCTCAGAGATGAGGCCACTGAAATGCCTTTGTTATCCTAATGCAGTACAGTAAGCAACTATAGTTGCCTCTTCATCCATCCTATACGAAATTCAGTGGAGTTTTAACATTGTTTTGTAGAACCAAAATCTCCTGACTCTGATTAATCTCCTGGTGTATTTCTCTTCATATATCCAACTGGCACATCTCTCCAGGCAGGCTGACCGTGTGTAAGTTCTCAGCAATTTCCGGTCACAAATGTATTTAGCTTTCTTTTACAGTGAAACAGGAGAGACAGAACTCTGGGAGTCACAGAATTAACCTTTTATGAGAATATCTTCTCTCAAATCTGCATATGTCTTCACTCTGACATCACCACATCCCCTGGGATGGAAACCTACTCACACACTGCAGCCTTGTGTTCTTCAAGTAGGACCTTTGCCAGCTTTGTGCTTTCCTCAGTTTGTCTGCTGACATAGTCTTTGTTATCTTAACAGAGGTATCACTCCATAATTTTTGAGTCTGTGGTTTAAAGCATGAAGAATTATCCTCTACCTGAATCTACTAAAACAAAATTAGTGGCCATGATAAACCACAGTCAGTCATCAAACACATCCTCTCACCTACCCACATCAGAGATGGCTCTTGGCTTTAGTGGCAGCATCACCAGGTTAGACACTTATCATTTCTCTTCACAGAAGCAAGTTGAGAAGGGACTATAGGTCCTAATTCTTGCTAGCATTCAAGGTTGGCATTAAATAATTAATACAGGCATCAAAAATGAGGGGAAAACGACACATTTAGAAATATCTTTAAAAGTCTTTGTACACTTAATCATGTGGTCTTGCAGCAGTAAGTTTAGGCGGTCCCTAAGGGCTGGGTGAGGTGTCACCAGGAAAAGCGTTTGACCTTACTGTAGCTCAGTTGTCAGGCCTGCATGCAGTAGTCATACTGCCACCAAAATCAAGATTTCCTACTCCTCGCTTTTGGGTTGCTCCTAATTTTTTTTCAGATCTTTCCTCCAGGGAACACTTTCTGAAAAGCCTACCTGTCTCCATATAGAAATGAGTTTCTGGAGGAAAGTATTACTAAAAAACATTCTTTGATTCAATTTTATATCATATGATGAGTAAAATACTTGATCTTGATGGAAGCAATATAAGAAAAGGCAGTGACAAAGTGATTAGAGCTGCAAGTGCCCTATTGCTACCATGTTGGCACACTTGTGTTTTGGCTCAGATCATAGACTCCTGCAGCTTCGAAGTATATATGTTTCTGGGGCATGAGAAGAAAAAAAGAAATGCAAACACTAAGATGGCTTTTAGAAGACCGGCCTATATGCTAAGAGGTTGCACTGTGACTAAAAACTTCTGACTGTTACTCAAAGGACTATATAAATATAAGAACTGTAAATTCTTATCTGATTTACATGTTTTTTTTAAATTGCAGGAGTGGCAAGTTAAGTGGCAAAGCAAAACAATGATGTGCCCTGGGAAATACACTCCTAAAGAGGATAAACAAAACCAAATGCAAGTGCCCTTTTAAACACAGGATTTGCATTTTCTTAGCAGAATAAACTCTCTGCCTTGACTCTCTGTGCTCCGACTGAAGTGGAGGTCATGGCTAGTGACAACTGGGAGCTGTTCCTGGAGGCTCTCTTGCCTTTTTAGGTTATGAGGGTCTCTGTGTGTTTAGGATAATATGATTGACGGCTCCACTCCGGCCCCAATTAGCACCCTACAATTTATTAGCTTCTGCTTTCAGATTATGCGCTAACTTCACAAATATTTCAACCACGGAAACAGCAGCTATCAAGTGTCTCTTTCCCGATCCAGCTCACTGGGACTGCAGTTAAATACAAGGAGGGAGCTGTGCAGGTCCGTCAAGAGAGAATAATCATTTGTGTCTGTGCAACTGGGGCTGCTGCAGCTCTTTAGGACTCGGCTTATGGAAAAAGGGGTTGTTCCACTGGATCAGGGCTTAGGGCTTGGATCCTGCCACAGGGGTATGGTGCGGGATTGAGGGCAATGTGCTGGCTCTTCTGGAGGGTCTATGTTTGTCCAATCCTGTTTATCACAGAAATACTGATACTTCCAACTCCATGCAAACAGCACTGATAGGGAAGTTTGTGTCCCTCCTAGCACCGTTCCTTTGCTCCCCATTGCTGCAGCGTGGGGCCAGGGTGGTCAGTGCAGGAGGGAACAGACTGGGTGAGGCAGGAGAACGGAGAGGGGATGAGGTGCAGAGTCAGGGCTGGGGCCAGAAGTTGAGAAGTGAAGAAGTCGGGGGGGTGTGATGAACGAGGAGTGCGCCTGGCAGCCGTACCTGGGCCAGGTGGGCCAGGAGGAAATGTGCCATACAGTGGGGAGGTGGGGCACCCCCAGTAACGTCCAGCGTGGTATCACATCTCCTAATGGGACAGCTCTCCTGTTTTGTATTCATCTTGCCTTTACCATGAATGTAAATAAGCAACCGACACGTCCCTAAAGAAACGCTGCAGTCCTCGGCCAGCCCGCGGTGGTGTGGGCTGCAGCCGAGTGCAGCAAAGGTGCCTGTGCGTGAGAATGGGGCTCAGGGGCGCTCACCCGTGCACCCTGCACCCCTCCACCTGCACCCCCCTGCAGAGGCTCCTCCAGCCCCGTCCCCTTCTGCCGCAGGACCTGAGGCGGAGCGGGCAGGGGCAGGCGGGGGGACATGGCACGCCGGTGCCTCTCCGTTACAGCTTGTGCTCACGGCTTGGTGCACAGCGTCCACAGGCTTCGCCTGGCTGAGGAGGCGGTAGAGGGTGCACCGCAAAGGCAGCTGCTCCGGCACGCTTAGAGACGGACGTGGCCGGGGGGACCCTGCCCGCCTGAGCTGCCTGCCGGTGCACTCGGTTTACAGAACAGCCATCCTGTGCCGAGTACTGAGTTAACAACACAGTTCTTAGGGCTGTAGCCCCAGAGCTTGGGGCCTGACTGAAGTAAAGCTTTTCCTTTTTCTTTTCCTTTTCCTCTTTCTGTTTTTCTTTTTCTCCTTCTATTTTTCTTTTTCTCTTTCTATTTTTCTTTTTCTATTTTTCTTTTTCTTTTTCTCTTTCTACTTTTCTTTTTCTCTATTTTTCTTTTTCTCTTTCAATTTTTCTTTTTCTCTTTCTCTTTCAATTTTTCTTTTTCTCTTTCTATTTTTCTTTTTCTATTCTTCTTTTTCTTTTTCTATTTTTTTCTTTTCCTTCTGTTTTTCTTTTTCTATTTTTCTTTTTCCTTTTCTTTTCCTTTGCCTCCTCCTTATTTTTGTTTTTCTTTTCCTTTTTCATTTTTCTTTTATGATCCCCTATTCCCATTTCCCTATGCAAAATTGCTTAGCCTACAAAATCAATACCTCACTCTTTCAAATAATTATAACGCCAGTCTCTTTCCTACCCCTGCTGCAACTGCTCCTCTGGGTGGCAGGCCAGGGAAGCCAGCCAGGACACCACAGTCCCCCAGAGGAGCTGGCTCAGCCTGCCTTAATCAAAAGGGCACGTTAATTACAACCCTAGCCCAGAAAAAGATGCATGAGTACTGCCAGTCAGAGAACTCTGGTGCATCCAAAGCCTTTTCCTCCCTTCTAGGAAGGGACCAACCTTTAAGTCCTGGCGAGAGCTTGTCATGAACCTAAATAAGACTTCAAAGGGAAGGCGAGAAGGGCCGGCAGCCCCTCCTGACCCAAGGAGGAGACAGGGCAGATACATTTCCCCAGAGACGGGCAGCACACAGTCCAGGGGAGGCAGAGGGGATTACTCAGACTTTCTTTCACCCTCTCTCTCCTCCTCTCCTCCTTTTCTCCCGGGGATCCTATGGAAAACCCTCTGGAAAAGGAGGTGGGAAGTAAGCAACATTGCCCTAAAGCTCTCCAACGTTAGACTGCAAGTGCAGGGGCACATATTTATGAGTCTGAGCGCTCTGTGCTGCCTTCTTGCAACTGCAGCTATACCAAAGCAAAACCCTCGTGAAAATAAAGTGGAGAGTGTGGCCACAAATGCTACGCCCCGTCCCCACTTCCATCCTTCCCTTGGCAGGTCACTGTTAACCTCAGTATTCATTAAAACGGTATTACTTCGTGGTGCTTTGCTAATTTTGAGTTATTTTCAGAAAGGGAAATAAATGTCTGCAGTGAATATGCCCAGAGCTCACTTCGCAGACTTCTGCAAACTGCTGTCGCTCAGCAGCAGCAGATACTCGCGCTGCGGCCGGTACCGCCATGCTCCGCAGCAGATCCCGTCTCTCTGCCTCCTTCCCTGCACTCTGCGCAAACCGTGTTCGTTCGTCTGTCCCAGCTGGGCTAGTCTGTTTGTCAGGTGGCTAGCTAGAGAGCACAAGCCGGTGCTAACCCCTGCGACACTCGGAAAGGGGTAGCAGGAGGATCTGCTCTTGGGGCTGCAGGACCTGGGACTCGCAGCCCTGCTCTTTTGGCGTGACAAGCATGTGATAGCTAAGACACGTATAAGAGCTTATAAGACACATATAAGAAGGGTTTCTTTTGTATTTCCAGGTTTCCCACAAGCATTCATGATTAAGCAAGTAATGGTGAGGAGGAATAAAAGAGAGTTTTTTAAAAAAGAGGAATAAAAGAGAGTTGCGAAATGGCACGGAGGTTATTTGCTATTACCGCACCAGGAGCTGCGGCTCCAGTCCTGCAAAGCCTCACGCCCAAGCCTTAAAGATAGGTGCTGCGAGCAGTCCCCTGGAGTCAGAGTAACACAGAGCGAGCAAAACTCTGCAAAGGTTAGCTGAAACAGGGCACGTGCGCTTCCAGGCTGCAGTCCATCCGGAGTGGGAGCATTTTTGAAGAGCAGTTTGCACATCTAACGCCTTGAGCCACAATCTTGCCTTTGGTGCTTGGATGCTATGACAATACAACAATGAAAAAAGAGTACCTGGAAAACAGACGTTGAAACTAATATTCATGTAGTCATTGTCTAAATTCTCATGCTTGAAAATGTTCACAGTCAAAATGAATTGTAAATACCAATGAAATAAAAGACTGGCTTGTGCTTACATGAATATTTATTTCCAAATGCATTTGGGCTGTATTGCCCAGCCCTCCTCATTATGAATTGTAGAGAAGAGGGGGAAAAAAGAAAGAAAAAAGAAACAATTGTGGTGAGGCACAACCAATGATAGAGCCAGATTAATTAAAAAAAAAAAAATCAAAAACAGCCTGGAAAAACCCACAGGAAAATGCTCACAGAATGATCCTGTTATCTCCAAGGTTCTGCAGCAATGAAATTAAATGCTGTTTTTAGTTACTTTTCTCCTGCAGAGTGTTGCTGCTTTCTTTCTTGATAGACACCTCAGAATGTTCGTTTTTGTTTTAACCAGTAATATAAATTCTGGAGTCCTTCCTTTGCCCATCACAGCTTGTCTGGGCTCTGGCTAATTGGAGGCTGAGGGCAAAATGCTCGGGGTACGTCTGGCTGAAGGAATCACGGCGAGTCACCTCCTGCCATTTGCCAGGCTCTGGCTGGGGATGCCCTGCACACATTGCTTCTTGCCAGCTTCCCACAGTTATTTACTCACACTGCTTTATCATACTCTTACTAATTATTAGGGCTCTTATTCTTCCCCAGAAATGGAGTTATTGCCGAGCTGAAACCTAGGAGAAGAAAATTTGGGTTATTCATAACTCCCTTTCTGACACGTGGTAAACATTATGCCAGATTATGTGAGTGTCGGAAGGTAAAAACTCTTATCACAACACAAAAGTCCATTTTCTACCGCTTCTCCTAGTGTCAGAGGGGTAATGTTACGACTCTCCTCTTACATGCATTGAACTTTTTCAGCCTTTGAAGACATTACATTAAGAAAAAACAGGAAAACCCCAAAACATGGTAGTGTTGAGATCAGATGTTTTGCCTGTAAAAAAAGGTCAGCTTTTAAGTATGGGGGAAATTGCCATTTCTGCACTGGTTCATTAGTTATTCATCACCCTGTAATAGCATTTTAATTTACCAGTGCAATCACGATGCTAAATGCTACAGTTGCCTCTTCCATCAGCTTCACGAAGAAATCTCCCTTATTATGGAGCAGCCCCCTTTAACCTGTCTTACAGATACACCGTGCACTAAAACGTAGCACTGCAACAACCTTGCATTTTCTTATATTTTGTATTTATCACTGCCTTTTTTACTCAGAAAATATTTTCAACTGCTCGGATTTCTATTTATCTTTATGCAAAGTAATAAAAGAACTCACTTCATCCACACGACAGGTATTTTTCCTATTTCATCCTGAATTTTCCAGTTTGCCTCGTTTCTCTTATTTAGCTTTAATTCTTCATAAAAAGCACACAGGGTGAAAGAAGAAGATAACTTTAATGCAGCTTTCCTACTGTTAAATAGATACCTTATTCCCCTTTTCAAAAAAACCTAAACAAAACAACTATTAAAGTGACAAAATGACAGCAACATGTAGACAAAGAGAAATGTTAGAGGCAACTCAGACCTATTGTCCATCACGTGCCTTTCCTTCTGGTGTTCCCCTTAAAGGCAGTTGGGTTGAGGGCGAGCGGTTCTTCACGGGTGTCCTTCCTCTCCCTGCTTTAACAGGGTTTCACTTTCACCAGAAAATGTTTCTTGTAAAAAACAAAACAAAACAAAACAACAACAACAAAAAAACAAAACACAACCAAACAACCGTTATATATCCAAACGCAAATGTTGTGCCAAACTCTGAGAAGTGCCACCTTGGTTTTCGTCTTTCTGGGGTTCGAGCAGTTGTGCGTGGAACAGCTGCATCTCTGCGAGCCCAGGGCAGGTGGCCCCGGCCAGACACTTGCCACTCACAACCACAGAGCTGAAAAATCTGACCAGTCCCTTGATAGTCCGAAAACGTTCGTGAGATCCAGTTTCTCCTCCTTTTACTTTTCTACTGTGTAAAGTAAAAATCCAGTTCAAAACTGCTAAGTACCTTTCCCGTGTTTGCATTTGAGAAATAATTTTCACTGCCATAAAAAAATATTCACACCACTAAACCCCCCCCGCCACAATCTCCTCTGCCCCCTGTACGAAGGCCGGTGGCTTTGCATCACCATCCATGACATCATTTGACTCTTTTAGAGTAGTCTGACTGCAGTTCTGGGTGTGAGGGTCTGCTTAAACAGAAGTTCAACGTCTTTGGCTCTCCTCTTGCAACAGAAGGATTTTCCTCTCCCGAAATAAGTCTAAAGTACCGTCCTTGCAATGCCAGGTCCTTTTAAGTCCCGTTGTCTTTCCCCGAGCTGCAGGGCCACGGTGGGCTTGGAAAAGGGCAAGGGGGGATCTGAGAGTCTTTGAGTCAGCACATCAGCTCAGAAGGGATCCACCACAGAAGGAGTAACGGCGAGCTGCAAACCAAGATCAGAAGCTGTTACAAACTGACCCGATTTCAGCTCTGAATGCCACCATGTCTAACAGGCAGAGATCTAGAGGGGAGAGCCAGGGGGAGAAGAGTGAAGGACAGCTCTAAAACCAGTATAGATCCTTGCTTTTATCCTGAGGCTGCAAACCTGAGAACGGAGAGAAGAAAAAAAGGGAAGAAGAAAAATAGGTACAGGCGTTTAAGGACAGAGAAAGACAAACTGCATTTCGGCCTGCTGAGATCAGAGAATCGGTCCAAGGCACGGGCTCCCGGAGCCCCAGCAGGCCGCCGAGCAAGGAGAGGAGCCCAGGCTGGAGGCAGCCGCACGTCCCTCCTGCCTGAAGTGAGGCCGCCGCATGGAGCCATTTGCGGCCGCAGTAACCCAGCGCCGGCATGGCGAACTCTGGCCAGGGCGGGCTTTCCTGGCCTCCGCAACTCAGGAACTGCCGCCGCTGGCTGTGCCTGTGTCACCTTTTCGTCACCGCCTTGGCCACACAGCCTTACTTCCAGGCACCCCGCCAGGCACGGGGTACCACTGCCAGGGGAAAACCATCGCCCCTTTTCGCTCAGCAAATGCAATTGTGCTTTGCTCCCAAGAACTGGGAGGAAAAAATAACGTAGTTATTTACTCTCAGGAGAGGAGGTAGCCCACGAACCTGCACAGGGTCTGGAAATGACCTGCCCTGCTGCGGCTGCCCGCCCTCCTGCCCTCAGGGAAGCCCGAGGAGGGAGCCAAGCGGTCACCTTTGGGGCGGCTCGGTCCTGCTCCCAGCTCTCGCTGCCTGGGGCAAGAGCAGGGCCAGGGCCAGGACAAGAGTGCCGCAAAGCAACCTGCACCCGCCCGGCATGTTTGCGGGTGCCAGAAATTCAAAGGATGTTGGGGGGGGTGATGTGTTTGGCGGGCTGGTGGGGTGATGTGTTGCCCTGTCCCATCCTCCCTCTCCCCCTCCTCGCTGGTCTGGCCGGAGAGCCCCAAGAAGGGCACCCAGGGCAGAGCTCAGGTGTCTCCCATGGGGCTTCCACCCCCAATTTATTCCCCCACGGCAGCACCTCAGCCGCCCCGCCACGGGGGGTCCTGCCCTGCTGCTGTGGGTGGTGTGAGGGGGGCAGGGGTGCAGCCGAGCCGGGGGACCGGGAGGGACCGAGGGCAGCTCTTTACCTGCCTCCACATTGAGGCTGAGGCTCTGTGCCATGTCCCCCGCCGTGTTGGGGAAGGGTCCCGGCGTCGTCCAGGCCGCGGTGGCGCCCGCCTCGCTCTTCCCCAGTTCGCACGGGGGGCTGACCGGCGTGGGCACGGAGGCGGGGGTGAGGCGGTGGGGGCGGACGGGGGCGGTGGGCACCAGGAGCGAGCCGTAGCGGGGGTCGAAGTGGGGCCCGTAGACCTCGTGCATGGCGGCGGGGCGGGGGTAGGCAGTGCTCTGTGTCCCGATGTAGGGGTGGTGGTGGTGGTGGTGGTGGGCATGGTGCCAGGGCTCGGGGCCACCTTGGTGCAGGTGGCCATGCAGAGAGGCCGGCGCGTAGGGGTCGGCGGCGGCGAAGGGCAGCTCGCTGTGGGCGGCCGCTGCCAGGGGGCTGCTCAGGGTGGCTGGGACCGAGGAGGGCTGGTACGTGCTGTTCCAGAAGGACGGCGGGAAGCTGCGCTGGCTCATCGGGAAGGAGCCGTCTGGGTGAAGGTAGCAGGAGAGAAAGGCAGCAATGAGCACACCCAGCGAGCCCTGATCTCCTCTCCCGAGGGCTCTGCCCCTCCCCAGATCCCCCCAAACCAGCCCTCGCATTCCCTTTATCCTCCCCAGTGCTGTCGAACACAAGACACTGCTCCCAAGGAGTACAGATTCCTTCCTAGCTAAACATCCAACACACCTAGCCCAGGGCTTACCCACGACACTAGTTTCTTTTAGTATGTATTTGGGGAAAAGGTTGTTATCTAAGGTGAGGGGAACATTTCTTTTCGTCAGTAGTGGAAACTGAGTGAGAGCTATTAGGCACCACAGCAATTTCCAGGGTCGGATTTTTCTGGTTTGCTTTTGTAGTAATCTCCTTGTCTATGTATTTACACCCAGCACCTCGGAGGACACCTGACCCTGCCAGGAACGTGGCTGCCTCCTCAGAGCCATTTCAAGGTGGGCAGGAGCAGCGCGAGATGTGACTGAGGGCCAGCTTGAATTTTCAAAGTGTATGTGGGCCATTCCTCATCTATTACACTGGACTGACACTTGTGTCTTAGGTATATTGCTAAGATATTCGGGAAGTGCTCTGCAGATCTTTGGAGATTGGCAGGGCAAAGGACAAGGCCCCTGCATTTTCTTTGCCCAGTAAGCAATGTGGGAGATGGACTCATGATTATTAATAGCACAGATAGACATTACGCATTATTAATTGGGAATGCACAGTGTTCCCGAGACAAACAGAAACGTGCTCCTGATGCGTGCTTGCCAGGGAGGTACGTCAGTTCTGCGCCCTGACATTACTCGGGAGAATGGGAAGCAGTTCATGAGGAGCAAAGAACTCTCCTCTCCTGCCATCAATTCCAGCGCTGAATATCTTTCGCCCGTGAAATATTTAAACTACTATTTCATTCTTAGAAGCTACCGACTGCAATTCATGGGGGAGAGGCTGGGAGACCGGCTCTTGGCTGGCTGGGTGGCCCTGCAAGGGAGGGTCCCAAAAACTGTCCCAGAAGAAGTGCGTGCTCTAACTCCTTGGTGGGCAGAGGGTGGGGAAGGTTATTCCCTGCCACCTCGGGTACCCCCATGGGCTTGTTAGGGGTGAATCGGGCATGGCTACAGAGAGCTGCGCATCAGCCTTGGCCCTGCCGGCACAGGGCCACCGCCATGGGCAGGTCTGAAAGCCCTCGTTTTCAGAAATTTAGGGTCCTTGTCTCTGCTCCAGCAGCAACCAGGGTGGTGACACATGTAAGGCGAGATACAGCGACACGTGCAATCTGTTTTTTAGCGGTGGGAAGCCGGTGAGATGGTTCCCACATTTCCTTCTTTTTTTGTTCCCATCTTCGATCACCACCCAGCTAGAATGAAAGCTGCCCCGGCGGGGAGCCCCTTGCCGGGAGGAGGGTGGCCCGGCTTGGGGGGGTGGTGGTGATGGGTGGGGTGTGTGTGTGTCCCCCGCCCCACCGCGCCCCACGGTGCGCTCACCCCGCCAGGAGCCGGCGTTCCTCGCCGCCTTGGCGCTGCCGAGCGAGAAGCTGCTGGGCTGGCTGAGCGCCCGGCTGAAGTGCTCGTCCACCACGGCGCTGATGTCCCCGTGGAAGTAGGTGAAGAGGACGCAGCGGGAGCTGATGTACTCGGCTTCGGGGGGACGCTCCTTCTCGGGGCTGCAGTCCTCCTCCTTGATGCTGGCCGCGGGGTGGCTGGAGAAGGAGCTGCTGGAGCTGCTGCCGCTCTCCGGGGCTTCTTGCATTTTGGAGTAAAAGGCGAGTTTCTGGAGGAAAGGGGGAGGGAGGGAAGGAAAAAAAAATAGAGCCGGGCACGCAGGGCAGCGGCCCTCCCCGGGCCAGCCAGTGTGCAGCGCCCACCCCGCTTCCGCGACCTTCCCGAGGGGATGCCAAAGTCCGGCCCTGGGCTGCCCGCCCCCGGCTCCCCCCACCCCCCCGTAGCTGCACTTCTGCCCCTCTCCGGGGAGGCAGCGAGGGGGCTGCGAATGGGGCTGGGGACCGGAGTCCCGGGGATGCCGCCCGCACGGAGCAAGGCAAGTCTCCGGGCAGGGCAGGCGCGGTCGGGCCGGGGTTACCGGCGCGGGTCCCCGGCACGAAGCTCCGCACAAGAAGGCGCTTTGCGGGCCGGGTCCTGCGCGGGCGGCGGCAGCCAAGGGGCTGAAATGCGGGGGGAGAGGCGGGGGGGGGGCGGGTCCCGGCAGCGGGGGGAAGGCGAGGGGAGCTCGATCCCCGGCTCGCAAAATCTGCCCCGAAGAGTGTCCTGTAAACCAAAGCGGCGAGGCGGAGGAATGGGGGGGGGGGGGGGGGAAACGACTGGCAGCCTCAAACACATTTCTTGGGGAAAAAAAAAAAAGAAAAAAAGAAGCATTTCCCCGGCCAGCAAGAAGCTGCAGGTATTTCCCACCAGAGGATTCTGTTTTTGCGAGGTTCCTCTGGGTGGGAGAACTGCGGGCGTGGAGAAGCGTGAGGGATGTTTCGCATCTTCTCCCGCTCCGCGTTGGCGCGGCCGCGGGCGCTGGGGGTTTCTTAGAAACACGCGGCGGGACGAGCAGCCCGGTCCCGGCCGCTGCGGGCGGCGGCGTGGGGCGGGCGGCGGCGGGGGAAGCACCGAGGCGACGGGTCACAGCCCTGGGCCAAGACACGCGAGATATTTAATCATGTCACTCCTTCGTCACGACCGCCTTTCCACTTGGCTCCCGGCTCGGCCATTGAGGTAATGATCATCCCCCTCAATAATGTCACGAAGCCGCGTGCGGGGGGGGTTCTGTGGCGGGGGGGAAGGCAAGGTGGGGGAAGACATCATTTGCTATTTGTAACAGGTATTCCGGCCCCGCTGCCAGGCGCTGCGGGTGGCCCACGGGCCACCATGCTGCCGGCCACTCGCCCCTGCGGCCTGGTCCCGCCGTGCCGCCGTCTCTGTGCACCCCCTTTTTCGTTTTGCTGCGGGAGGAAGGAACTAATTTCTGGAAGGAAATGAAGGGCGGGGGGAAGACGGGGGAAGGAAGGAAATAAGGGCGAGGGAAAGAAGAGAACCCAGAGGGCGAAAGAGAAAGCGGTGTGCAGCAGGTGCAGCCCGGGGAAACCAGCCCTGACCCACGCGGGACGGTGCGCGTTCCGGGGCGGGCAGTTCCCCGCGCATGGCGGCCCGTGCGTGCCGCGAAACACCCCCGCCATAAAACCCTTTTCTCGAAATCCGGGGATTAACCGATGCCCGCGACCACCCGGTCGCGGAGTACCCACGGGTGTCGCAGGCGACCGCGGGAGCATCCCCGCAGCCCGGCCGCGCCGCAGCCTTGTCCCCCTCGGGGCCAGGGCTTCCTCCCCTGCCGCCAAACCGGGGGAAACCCGGCGGCCGCCTGGCACCGCCGCCTCCCCGGGAGTGGCTCCGGTGCCCCCGTCCCGAGGTGGCCGGTGAAATACCTGCCCGTGGGGTGCCGGGAGCGGGGGCAGCGGTGCCCCGGGAACTCCCCGCCGCTCCCGGGGTGAAGCCCGTCCCGGCAAAGATAGGAAAAAAGAAACTTAAAAAAAAAGAAAATAAAATCCCGAAAAAAGCCACCGCAGGGTTAAAATCGCGCTCTCGCTCCCCAGGCACGGGTCGCCGGGCCCCGCCGGGGTACGTACCCTGCCGACCCCCGCGCCAAGGTGGGATGCGGTCCTGCTCCGCTCACCATCGCAGGCTCCCAGATCTCCCCCCCGCCTTCCCCTCCCCTTCTCCTTTTCCCTTTTCCTTTTGGTAAGGCCCCGGGCGGCCATCCTCCCGAGGACACCCCTCCCACCCTCTGCCCCCCGCACGTACCTGGTGGTAGGGGCTGTAGGCTGCTGCGAAGTAGGGCTGGGGCGGGCCGTAGGCTTGGTACATAACCTCCAGGCAGCTCATGGCTGGCCCCCGCCGCCCCCGCCGCCGCCGCCGCTTGTTTTTTCTCTCATCAACTCGCGTTCCGCAAAGCGGAGCAGTGCTTCGGGGGAGGGAGGATCCCGGGGGTTAAGAGGCCCCACGCGTTGGTGGGAGGAGTGAGGGGGGCTGAGACGGCGCTGGGCTGAGATGACAGCCCCCTCCCTGCCCTCCGCCCGCCCTCCCTCACTGTAGCGCGGCTCCTTCCCGCAAATGCGCGGAGGGGGCCGGAGAGACTCCCGTGGGCGCCGGGGGTGTGTTTCGGCCCCGACCCCAGGTTCGGCGAGGGGCTGGGGGGGTGGGGAGCCGGAGAGAACCCTCCTTCTGCAGCCGGGGCTGCCCCGGAGCAGCGGGGCGGGGGGAGCACCGGGCCCGGTGCCCGCCCCGGCCGCGCAGGGACCCGCCGTGGGGCGCAGGGCGGCGGCGGAGGGGGGGCTTGCTCAGCGGGGCAGCCCCTCTCCCGCTGCCTTTCGTTTCCTTTATTTCACGATTTTCTTTATTTCACGATTTCATTTATTTCGTTTCACGTGCTTCGCCGTACCGGGCTGCTGCTTCGCCGCCGGTGCCGCGTCCCTCCGCGCCGCCCCCCTTCTCCGCCCCCGCTCGGGACGTCCCCGCGAAGTGGGGCTCCGGGAAGGGCAGGGGTCTGGGCAACACCCCCCACAGCCCCCAAATGCCACGGAGTCCGACGTCCTCCTGAAAATGCCGCCGCCAAAAGTTACGGGTGCGGAAAGGGCTGGTGGAGCAAAGGAGGGAAAACCGGCGGCTTCCCCAGGGGGAACCGCCCCGGGAACCCCGCACCGTCACAACCGCCGCGAGCGGCGGTGCTTTTGCGTGCGACTGGAACGAAGAGAACGCTGAGGGCAAAGGCACGAGGAAAAGAACAAGGTGTCATAAAGGAAAAGTGGATTTACCCCCTTACCGTTCCGCTCCGGGGGTACACACCGGCGTCAGCAGGTGAATACGTCTCAGCTGCTCCTTCGGACGGCGGTGCGTAGGAGGGAGGTTCGTTTCTAACACAGAGATCGAAGTTCTCATTTCAGTATCAGCCCTTTGGAATACCCAGCTACATGGCACGGGTCACAACTCCTGTAAGAAGAGACCCGTTTTAAGCTACGTTTTAAGCATTTGCAATAAAACCAAAAAAATACAGAAAGTACGAGAGAAAGAATATTATTTGGTTTTCAAATGCTGATTGTTTACAAAGCTATGGGGGAAAAAAATCCGAAAAGAATGAACACTTTGAATTTTGAAGACCTGGAAGCCTTTAAATGAATTTTAGCAGAAAATTCTCACAATTAAATATTAGTATTCAACGCTGTTTTGTTTCCCCCAAAATGTAATTTTTATATTCCAAGGGCTATGAGTTGTTCTGAATGTCTGTCCCACGCCAAAATCATATTTCAGTGCCTAATGTGCATAAGTTTCAATTTTTTCTGCACCAGGTGCAAGGTTTAAAATTCATATTTAAACCATTTTTTTCTCCCTCTTCCAGTTGGGTAAATTTGTTTTTCATGCTGCAGTGCAGCCTGCAATGCTGTGGCTGTGGGGTTCAGCCCCAGCACTTTTCCTTCCCTCATCTGAGCAAATTTTTTGTCCGTGGTCAAGAAGCAAACAAGGGGAAGAACTGCTGGTATTAGGCCTTAAAAAAAGAAATTATTCTCACACTCTATCGTTTTATTTCTCCTGAGTAGCAAGGGAATAGCCGTGGTATGGGGAAGGACTCACTCTGTGGCTGGCATCCAAAATAAGGCAGTCAGCTAAGGAACGCCCCTCTGCTCCTGGCAGCGGGAGGCTGAGGGACCTCACTTGGGGCGATGGGCTTCTCCTGTGTGTCCCTGCTCCTGAGAGGCAGAGAGGAGCTTTCCCACCGTGTAGAGACCTGTGCCCATTTCAAAGGCGACATACAAAAAAGCACCCAGTTCTCAGAAGGTGAGTCTGATTTGAACGCATACTCCAAAGACGTGGCGTACCTTCCCGCTGTTCGAATGAGCTCTTCACCAGCGACTTTGTGCAACAGCAAAGGTAGGACCTGACACATGCCAAGGATGAGCATTTGCGTCTTGGGAGGAAAAGCCCAAGGGTAATAGCAACACGTGCCACTGGGTGCTGCGATGGGGTCAGTGGTCTAGGTGGTGATCCCTGAAGAATCCCTCCTTGAGGGCTGAATTTCGGGGGTTTGCCTCACACTTAGGTATACGTTAGGGGAATCAGGTCTGATGTGGCTCGGGATGAATTCAGTGTCCTTTATAAACAGCTATTTGACTGTAAAACTGTCCAGTGTAAGGCATGAACAAACTTTGGTGCCTTAATGTAGAGCAATACAAACATTCATCCAAAAGTGCTGGCATGGTTCTGCCTTCTCGGTGCACTCTCTGAAGTCAGTCCTGGTATGGGACATTATCCTGGAAGCCGAGGATCAGCAACTATATTCACTAATGGTCTCACTGTGTGTTTATAGTTACATATAAGTAATTTTCTTGGTCCTAACTGAAGAATTTTAGGTGAGTTGAGTCACACAGGGAACTACAAAAGCTTGGATAAAAACAGCTGAGAGATCTCAGAGAGAAAATTATGACAGCAGTGAAAGAAAGCGCACTTTTAGGAAGGACACGGGTTAAAAACTGGCTGTGTACCGTTAAAAACACTGGCATGGGCCTACTCCTAATGTTTCACAGCAGCAATGCAAAAACTCTTGTTGTTAGAAATAAAGAAATATGGGTTCTGATAAACAATGAGATGCAGAAAGTTACAACTTGCCTTGGAAAACATTCCTATAAAGCAAATCACAGTTGCCTTCTAACTAAGCTGGAACCTTTCACAAAAGAAGAACTGGCTATTCCTGCGAACGGCTCACTGGACCGGCAAACAGGTCGTCAAACAAAACATCAGCATTCAGAAAGACCAGGACAAAAAAGTCACGGAAACGTGATAGCACTGACCACACTTGTTGCTCACCTTCCCTGGCAATCCCACATCCAGTGCCAGCCTGCCAGCGCCCGGCATGCAAAAGTCTGAGCCGTGAACGTAATGTTCACTGAAAGGATTAAGTATTTATTAGCCAGTAGGGACCGTTCTGTTTTTTCAATCTGACCACATACATCCTTCGATGCTGTGGATAATATACTTTTTTAGAAGCTGAGGGAGACTTCTGCTGTGTCCAGAAAGGCACGCTCTCCTGGCTGGAAGATACCACGGGGTGGATGGAGAATCCAGCCCTTGCTGCAGACGTTTGCTGCTGTGCTTGTTGCCTTCAGTGTTTCTCACTTCCAGCTTGAGTTGGGCTGGCTTCAGCTTCCAGCTGTTGGTTCATGTAATGCCTTACTTCACTTAGCTAAACAGTCCTTTCATATGTAATATTTTTCTCTTATGAAAACTTATTTTATTCCGCATAGTAATATTTTATTTTCTGCCAAAATAGATGCAGCTCCTTAATTTTTTACAGCAATTTCTCCAGTCCTCAGGTAATTTTTGTATCTTTTCTCTTTGCACCCCAAGCAATTTTTTAACATTTAAAAAAAAATATTGACACAAGAACTTGTTATTATTCTAACATCTCTGTTGCTGAAGGTGTACACCAAGTAAAATACCTCCTTAGCAACTGATCTTTATGGCTGTTGGGTTTCTTTTTT
Source organism: Phaethon aethereus (assembly GCF_964289735.1). Lineage (NCBI taxonomy): Eukaryota > Metazoa > Chordata > Aves > Phaethontiformes > Phaethontidae > Phaethon > Phaethon aethereus. Next base: position 56,432,282 of record NC_138576.1, on the reverse strand, counting down.
TGCCACAACACAATTTTAAAGACATATCATGCTGACGGGCTTTCCCACTCTGATCACCACAGTATTTTCAGGATCACTGCTACGAGTCTGTAAAAACCATGAACTGCTTGGTGGTGTGGAGCTGATGGTATAGGGACATTTTTGGTGTTTCTTCTGAGCTCTTACATAGCTGACCGAGATTGCAAGTAACCAGTCTGAAAGCTTTGGTGATCCCATTGCAAGCCTATGACATCTGCTCATGATGCCTTCTAGAGCCGTGCTTTCCAGGACCCTTTCCATCACCTGCCTTCTTTGGTCCTTGTCCTGGTTTCAGGAATGTGCAATGCTGCAAACAGCTCCATTCGTGTGATGTTTGTTCTTGAAAGCGCCAAGAGACTTAGCAACAGACTCAGGTCTTTCCAAACATCCCACTTCCCACGTCAGTCACCAGTCTCCTTGTCACTGTGTTACCTGTGGAATTTATTGGTGTGATTTTATATCAACTTTCAAGTTACTGATTGTGCTGGGTTGACCCTGGCTGGAGGCCAGGTGCCCACCAAAGCCGCTCTGTCACTGCCCTCCTCAGCTGGACGGGGGAGAGAAAATGTAATGAGAAGCTTATGGGTTGAGATAAGGACAGGGAGAGATCACTCACCAATTGCTGTCACGGGCAAAAAAGACTCGAATTGGAGAAAAAGAAATTTAATTTATTGCCAATCAAAATCAGAGTAGGATAATGAGAAATAAAACCAAATCTTAAAACACCTTCCCCCCACCCCTCCCTTCTTCCCGGGCTCAACTTTATCCCCGATTTCTCTGCCTCCTCCCTCCGAGTGGTGCAGGGGAATGGGGTCAGTTCATCACACGCTGTCTCTGCCGCTCCTTCCTCCTCAGGGGCAGGACTCCTCACACTCTTCCCCCAGACTCCAGCGTAGGGTCCCTCCCACGGGAGACAGTTCTCCATGAACTTCTCCAACCTGAGTCCTTCCCACAGGCTGCAGTTCTTCACAAACTGCTCCAGCCTGGGTCCCCCCACGGGTGCCGTCCTTCAGGAACAGGCTGCTCCAGTCTGGGTCCCCCGTGGGGTCACAAGTCCTGCCAGCAACCCTGCTCCAGCCTGGGCTCCTCTCTCCACAGGGCCACAGGTCCTGCCAGGAGCCTGCTCCAGCGTGGGCTTCCCACAGGGTCACAGCCTCCTTTGGGCACATCCCCCTGCTCCGGCGTGGGGTCCTACCCGGGCTGCAGGTGGAGATCTGCTCCAGCGTGGAGCTCCATGGCTGCAGGGGCACAGCCGGCCTCACCGTGGTCTTCCCCAGGGGCTGCCGGGGAACCTCTGCTCCGGCGCCTGGAGCCCCTCCTGCCCCTCCTGCTTCGCTGACCTGGGTGTCTGCAGAGTTGGTCCTCTCACATGTTCTCACTCCTCTCTCTGCTGCTGTTTCCCCAGCAGGTTTTTCCCCCCTTCTTACCTCTGCTCCCCCAGAGGCGCTGCCACCGTGGCTGATGGGCTTGGCCTTGGCCAGCGGTGGGTCCGACTTGTAGCCGGCTGGTGTTGGCTCTGTCGAACACGGGGGAAGCTTCTGGCAGCTTCTCACAGAAGCCACCCCTGCAGCCCCCCCCCCCAAAATCTTGCCATGCAAACCCAATACACCGATGAACATCTTGCACAGTTCCCAGACCAGCTGATATGAATACTCCTATGTAATGTTCATATACTATACTCCTATATAGCAGTATTCATACTCCTAAACGCTAAGTATTTTCTGTTGACTCTGGTTTCTTGCAATTTTTTCCTTTTGCTGCGTGCATCATCTGCATTGTGCTGTGCCTCCTCTGTGAGACAATAACTTCGGTTTCACTCGGCTTCCTATTTCTGCTCTCGGTTTTGTTCTCTGATGCCTCAATCTGTCTGTAGAGTTCAGCACATACTTCACTTTCAGCTGAATGCTCTACTTGGGGGTTTACATGGGCCAAATTTGGCTGAAATGAATTAAGATCAATATTGTTGTTCTTTTTTCTTATCTTGTCGGTCTTTGTGCTTCATCTCCCTAAAAGCTTTTTGGTGTTTTAGGGCTTGGCAACTGTTACCATGGTGTTCCCAGGGTTGTTTTTGAGGTGCAGTCTCTGGGTCTGTATTGATGTGGAAGACTTGAGGCTGAAGGGCTGTTGGCTTGGTAGTTTTCACAGGCACTGAATTAACTGAAATTAAAGATAAAAATCAGCATGGCAAAATTGCACAAGGACACGTATCACTGACTTCCTTGTCTCCTTCACTGTCCTGAGGAGCCCAGTTTTATTTTGTTTTTAATTTTTGACCTCAGAGACCTTCTATAGATTAAAATTAATCTTCCTTTGAGGGTGTGCCTTTTTGTGTTTTTTTTTTTGTTGTTGTTTTCTTTTCCTTTTTTCCCCCCGTGGCTCCGAGAATTAGCTGTTAGCTGCTAATTAATCACACGTACAGCTACTATTTGGTGCGCGTTTGTGTATGTGACAACACGTCTACTCCAGTGACACACTCTGCGGCAGCTGGAATGTACGGGGTGGTTTTTACTCCGTGATGTATTTACAGGGGAGCTGCAGCCCGGCTCGGGGCGCAGCATCTGGCGTGTGTCACTCACCCGTCCCACCCGACCCTCACGGGCCGGAGGCATCACCTGTCTCTCCTCTACTGATGGCGGCAGATGAAGAGATCATTAGGCAGGGCTGGAAGGGAAATCGAGAGCTGTCGTGAGGGAATATATTAACATGTGTGAGAACACACTCAACGCATTGAATTTAGGGCTCGATTTTGCAATGTGAAAGCTCATGGAGGTTTTTTCACGAGTCGGTATAGGAACAGGCTCCGTTTTGCCCTCGGAGGTAGAGCTAGCAGCTTTTCTGGTGCATGTCTTGTGGCACCTTCGGATCTGAGCGGAATCACCCTCCACCCCTCCACCTCCCCGGCACTGAGCCACCGGTGGGGGAATCTGGTTTGTTCTGAGATTCATTCACCGAGGCGCTCTACAGATATTTCTGTAGTTGTACATAAGATATATAATACGTATTTCCTCAGCTGTGGTCCAGACAGAGAGGCAATTTCAGACAAAATGTTCCCTAACAATCACACCCAAGCACAAACTAGTTTTTTTCCTGTTTTATTTTGTTTTTTTCATTGCTGTGATGCAATAGTAGAAACAGGCTGTATTTGAGCTCTGTCAAAGTTGCTTAAGCACCAGCCCTATTAATATAATGTAATGTAATGTAATGTAATGTAATGTAATGTAATATAATATAATATAATATAATATATGCACTAAACTCTTGATGTAATTGTGATACATAGATCCTCTGCAATGTCCAGTCTCAATGATTTTGATGGCACACAGTCAGAGATTTGAGTGTTTTGTTTTGAAAAAAAAAGTGTTTTTATGTGAAGGTATTAATTCCTAGGAATGTTTTCATTTTAGAAGTGTCCGTCTTTCCACTATTGTAGATAATATTTCAGAGACAGGGAGGTAGGTGGCAGAGAAAGACTGCAGCTTGAGAGAGTCAGTGGCTCGGTGCAAGGAAACGACAAGATGACCAGGTTTTCAATCGAGCACAAACAGGTAAGGTATATGCTTTTTTGTCTGTACAGACTTTCATATAATACTGACAAAATGAAGCTGGGATGAGGAAAAGAAAGACTCTCATTTACTTCCATGATTAAGTCTTCCTCGAGTGGAAACTTTTATTGTTCAGAGTGGGCAATATTACATCATACCGGAGAGTCTCACTGGCTCGCTTCTGTTTTCTTCAATGAGTATTTGGCGAAGCCTCGAGAAAACGTCGCTAGAAAATGTTAACAGAGTGTATTTTAAGCAAAATAAGTGCAAAATGAAGTAAAAAGAAAATTCACAGCAAAATACTGGAGGTGGAGCCATGGTACAGGGAATTGTGTTCTCATCGCCTGGAATTGCCCCAAATAACGTAGCTCCTGGGTGGAGTGTACATAGGTGTGATTTCAGAGGCTGGAAAATACCCTGAATTTCTGAAACCGAACATTGAAAACTTTTTATGGCCATACTTAACAGAGAACTCAATCCTGATGGTTGCAAAAGCCAACCCCATCTTTAGAGATTAATTTGGAAAAACAAACAGGGGAAAGGAAGATGGTAAGAAAGGGAGAAAGGAAGGTGCTGCCATTGCAGGTATGAACTCAGTCTATGTGAGGGAGAAGGGGGCAAAATAAAATGTCATTTGATTTTCATAATAATAACTATTTATTGTAGACCAATCCACTGGAAACCAATGTATACATAACCACATTGTAGCCCAGCTGGAAACTCTGACTTAATTTCACATGAGAATCTGTGTAGTTTTATCTCATTTAATATGGAAGGATAAGAAAATAGTACGCAGTTGAATTATTTGTAATAAATGATGTTCCAGGCTCTGTTGAGGACACATGTATTCTGTGCCCCATGGCCCTGCTTGTACACAAAAAACCCTAGAACAGGGGTGAAATTATGAAATCCAATGCAATACTCACCCCCCCCAAGGGAAATCATAAAGTGCACACCAAGGATCGTGTGCTGGGATCTTCACACAAGATGGCTGTACATTTTAAAGCAGCATCTTTTCTCATGCTGAGGTAGGCACTTTGTTGAATTGCAAAGTGCTTTACATGCACATATAAATCATTCAGTGAGCTGGCAGGGGAGATAAGAGTCATCAATTTAGAGAAAGTCAGTCATTTCATACTTCTCCCGTGATTATGCTTTCTTCCTTGAAGGCTGGTGTGCGTTAAAGAACTTCTGGTCTACTGAGTTAACTTTATGGAGACATTAGCCTAACAAATGAAGTCTTTGAAATGCAGGTCCAGTTTATATATGAAAGTAAGAGAATGCAATTTTCAATTCAGAAAGATATCTCAACTGAGGAAAACTTTAAAAATTACCTTTAAGTTTCTGTTGAGGTTCTATGTTAGCTGGTAAGTGCCAAACACATGGGGTGACAAATACTTGGAGTTGCTGCTTTCCAAGAAATGAAGGGGAGGGACTTCATTTAGGCTCAGAATTTGGCATAACTTTTTGAATAACAGTTTTCAGAAATGGATTTTTAACTCACAGACAGTTCACTGACCAGATGGGAGGATGCTTCATTGTAGAGGAGAGTATGATGCTGAAGAGCTGACCAAATGCAGGGTGGAATGGGAAGGCAGCTCAAAGCTATTTCTGTGTCCCTGGTTGTCGAAATAATACAACTGCTGCATGAAACAAACCAGTTTGTCCACCATTCAGGCATTCATTTCTGTTATACTGCCTGTTGCTGGTCACAGGGACAATTTCACCAATCTGTACGACTCTCGCTCTGATCTGCTCCTCTACTCCCGGCCGGGCAAGGGGCTGGTCCCGGCTGTGCTGGTGTGGCCGTGCAGGAATGCTGCCGCCTCCCGGAGCCCTCGCGTGCCTCCCTGGGGCAGGCTGGTAGTCGCTCGCAAGGCAGCTGAAGCAGGGGCTGAGGGTGATTTCCAGGGAAATCAGAAACGGGCAAGAAAAAGCTGCTGGGGAGAGCCTGACATCAGCTCCACGCTCCAGAGGAAGAGTGGGAGCCCCAGGAATCCCTTACGGCTCCTTCCTCTCCCACTCGCCCCGTGCTGCGTCCCAACCTCCTGCACACCCGAGGACAGAAGCGCGTCTTTCAGTACGCCGTGGCTTTCCAGCCGGCATGTGCCAAGCCATACTTCAGTCTCTCGCCTTCCAGCACCATGCAAACTCCACGGTCCTCACATTCCCGCAGCGCGGGACGCCCCGCTCCTGCCCCTTCCCGTACGGAGCACAGCTCGCAGCCGCGCTCTGGGGGAAACCACACGCAAATCGACGGGTGTTGTGCTCTTTTCCAGGTGAGCATCTTCTCATCGGGGGGGAGAACGGTCGTTATTCAGCAAAACACGCCCAGGTGCCTGCTCCACTGACCTGCAGGTGCTGCTACGCTGTTTGAAAGCAGTGTTGGAGAAGGTGTCATAACCTCTTTGCTCCCATGCTTTCTCTGGCCCCATAGCCCTTATACGCAGAATTATGTGTACGCCGCTGCTTCTCTGCTTGCAGCCGGTTTGGGGTGTGTGCCCTGCGCTTCACTGGAGCTTCAGAGGTTGGCCGCCAGGTCTTTTTCACGTCACTTTTGCGTGACGTCAAAGGCACAGCGTCAAAAGGCAGCCGCACTGTAGAAGTAGGGCAGCGTTCATCACTTCAGTGTTCTCCAGTTTGCCCAGCCCAGGGATCCCTTCTGCAGCTCCCTGGAAAATCCACGTCCTCCCTTCAGTCCCAGCAGCATCCTAAAAGCGACTGCCCTGTAGCACCCTTCCATATGCTCCTGTTATTTGAGAGAAGCAAGATGACTCCCGCTCCATGAATTGTATCAGTGTTAATCTCTTAAATCAGTGATGCTGCCTCACAGCTTTTACATAGATGAGAGAAAGCTGGCACAAGGGTAAAATGAACTTTCCAAAGGGTATTCAGGGCATCCTGAGGCCAAATGTTTTCATCCAAGTAGTTATACATGCTTTAGTCAGAACCGTGTTTTCTTCTGCATCCGGGGGAGCACATGCTAAAGTATTGATTCCACACATACGAGAAACACTAAGCAGAAAAAAATACTCTACCATCCCCATCAGCTTAGTAAAAAGGCAAATATTTCTAAACCAAGACATTTTTTTCTTCAACTATGTTCCTCTCTACTCACCATTTATCCCAAAACGTAAGTCAGTTACAAGTTTCTGTATCAAGACAAAGACTCAACTGTTTTACTTTTCAGAAAAAAATAAAAAAATATTTAAAATACATATGAAAATATACCCAAAATACGTACAGTGTCTTTCACACTGAAGAGCCCCAAATGCTTTGGAAGTTGTAGTTTACAGGTCTGCTAGACTGTTCCTACCAAGATTATCTATCTATCTATCTATCTATCTATCTATCTATCTATCTATCTATCTATCTATCTATCTATCTATCCATCTATCCATCTATCCATCTATCCATCTATCCATCTATCCATCTATCCATCTATTCATCTATCCATCTATCCATCTATCTATCCATCTATCTATCCATCTATCTATCCATCTATCCATCTATCCATCTATCCATCTATCCATCTATCCTACCTACCTACCTACCTACCTACCTTCTTACCTATCTAATAGCCTATTATATAAATATCTCACACTTATTATATGTCTAAGTAGAGACAATTTGAAAGGAATTTCATGCAGAGGGAAGGCTGAGCACCTAATATCTAGAAGTCAAGCCTTCAGATCTAAAGGATACGACAGGGGAACTTCTAAACTGAGGACTGGAAAGAGCACTTTGTCTTACCGATGTTGGGCAGCCTGAAGGCTAGCAAGCAGCAGATTCACGGCCAAGATTCACCTCCAATGTCTTTTAGGGACCCATAACATTTCCATTTTGCTGTTTTCTTTCATGGAAACACCTTGCTTAAACCAAAGCCATTCATTTCTCACAGCTCTACTGAGTTTGTATCTTTTTCAAGGAGGACTGGAAATCTCCCTATATTGGGAACATGAACGTCTCTAAAAATTCTAGCACAAGTTAATGGGTGTTCAGCTGCAGGATCACCATTTAGTTCTATTGTAGTTGTAGTTTGATAGACAGGGCTTTCCCTGATGCTGTTGCTTTGTAGTGCTGGTCCCTCTGTCATGGAGCGGGGGAACTTTCACCTCATGCCCCCCTCCTCTGCCAGGGTCACCTTTTCCACCTTCTTCGCTGGAGTCAGCTGAAGTCTCAGCCTCTGGAGAACCCCAGTGTGGTCCCTTCAGTTTTTGTGGTGAGATCTCTTTTCATGTGTGCCTTCAGCAGGTGCCCCTCACTTTTGTGGGCCTGGTTTGGATTGGGACACTTTCCTCGACATTTTCCTCATCTCAGCCCTGCCAGTAGAAGCAGCATTCCCAGCGTGGATGGCCAGCTGGCTGTTACAGCCTTTTTTGACACCGTGCTGCCTCAGGGCAGGTCTTGCTGATGTGTGAAAAACGCTTCAGACTGATCCTGACTGCGCTGAGGTTGAACAACTTCACAGAGCTGCTGACCCACAGGGAGCAACGCTGGGAAAACAAGAAAATGGTTTGCTATTGGTGGGAAAAGGAGAAGAAAAGGAGCGGAGGAATAGGTTTGGTTTTCAGAACAGAAGGTTTCACAAGCACACTACTGGCACTGTGGGCCAACAGCAAGCACAGTCAGAATGAGCCTGCAGAAATGCTTCTTACATACACAGCTCTTTCAAAAAACTATTTTCTTGATTAATGTATATGTATAGACTGCTTTCCACCAATCAACTTACATACAGCACATGTACATTTGGTTTTGCTGGGTAAATGGGGTTTGAGACTGCTCAGAATGGTACATCACTGGTATCCCAGCCGCCTGGGATGTACTCCCAGGTAAACATACTCTGACGTGCTGTCACAAATGGACAGTTTATTGCAAAGAAGACAGTAAAAGCGTATGCATGTATGTGTACACAAATATACATGCACACACATACGTGTACGTTATGTATAGATATTATATACGGACATTATATATACACACATTATATATAGATAGATATACACACACATATTCTTTGTCATTCTCTGGCAACCATAATGAAAGTCTAGAGTTGAAAATTGATAGCAACCAACCAATTGTTCACTAGAAACTGGGAAAAGGATGATTTTCTTAAAAAATGGTAAAACCTAATATTTGAAGGCAGAACAACTGCCTCAACATACAGTATGTGGCCGGGCCTGTAGATGATGCTTCTCTGAAACCAGAAGATGCCGGAAGCAGGTCCCTCTTTCTCTCCTGGAGGTCATGGAAAGCGGCTGTTCCCAGAGAGCCCCTGCAAGGGAAAACTTCCCCCCACAGCCTGCAGCTGCTCCCGTACCACGTACCAGGGCTTTATAAACAGTGATTGGAGACGTTGGCCCAACCTATGGGAAAGAAACCCAAGGCACTGTTCATGTTCACGTGGCAGTGTTTGGTGGAAGTGTAACAACTGTCCCTACTTTGAAGGAAAGCTAGTCTCTGCCTGTTTTCTAAAAAAACAATCAAATGTCCATGCTGCAAAAAGCATACTCCCAAACCCACTGTTAGCTGTCTGTGTTATTTCAAAATCCAAGGCAACTGGGGCTGGGAATATATACAGCCATCCATGAATATCCTGGACTTTAAAATGTCCCTAAACTGTCTTGATATATTTTTGGCTTTTTTTCCCCAGTTTTTGCTTACCTCTAGAGCAGGTTGGAAAGTTACAGTTTTTCCTGAGCCCAATTTTTGAACAAATAAAAAAATATGAAGCAAATAGCTAAATATTTTGGAAAAAATATTCCATCTCCATTTCACTTCTGGAAAACTCTTTCACTGGCCAACTTCACCTATGCTAGAAGATTACATCTGGTAGTGAGTGAGGTTGTTGGAAATAAATTCTCAGTGCATATGGCACAACCTGACTGTGAAAATGAACTGTTAATTGAGGCAGGCACAGGACAATGTTAGGAAAAAATGGGATTCATTAGGAAAGGGGTAATTTAGAATTAATGCAGTGGAAGGTCATCAGGCTATAAAAATAATTTTTAGCCACTTCCCCTTTCTACATTTTTCTGGATCTGCCTCTTTGCCTCTGGTTGAGTGTGATATGAACAGACTTCCCAACACAAAATAAGGCAGCTGGGCAGTTGGGCAGGTGTGGGCTGGCCCTCAGGGAGCTGTTCCTCTGGCTAAGCTTGCTGGAGAGAATGTGTTTGGATTACAACCTCTCATGGGTTTTGGTAGCCCTCCTGATTTGATCTCAAGTGCTTCTCATGGTGGGAAAAGCACCACCTCTGAAGAATAACTATGTTTTCGCAACAATCCTAGGTGCAGAGGAGGCTTCAGTTGGCTAAAGGGTCTCTTCCAATCATCTAGCATGGCATCTCCAAATGCTTGCATGTCAACTGGGAGCTGTGGAACATACTCCCATTAGATTTGGGTGTGCAGCGGAGACAGATCTATTGAGGATCGATAGAGAGTACACTATATGGGCAATAACCAGGCTTTGTTACATGCTTTAAAAAAATTAGGATGAGAGGATTTAACTTTTATCACTAGTTTGGGAGGTGTTGGTAATGAAACACTTTTGACTCTTTGTTCTGCTTTTGCCGTTGGGGCAAAATCTAGAGCAAAGAGCAAAAAATTAAGCTAAAATTAATTTCATTCTAGATACCACCCAGTGGTTTATAAACTCCTGGTTTGAGCAGCCTGAATACAGACACGGAGCGGAAAACAATCCCATAGCCCTGGACTTACCCGCAGAGTCTCGTCCACTGACTCCCAAAAGGCTATTTTAGAAAGAAATGCTTGAAGCAAGATATAGAAATAGGGATCTCTGTAAAATGTACTTTTAAAGACAGTCTTGTATACATTGGTTTCATGTTATATAATGGCATGTCAGACACGCTCTGCCCTCCATCCGAGGGGTATGGAGCACGCACAGTCCTGGGCTGGTAACAGCTCCCTGCTTCGCATGGATGACATATTTTGGAAGACATTGAGAGACTGGATTCAAAACAAATATAGAGAAAATAAGAAAGACGTAATGTGTAAAAGAGTATTTCACGCACGTCCAAATTATGCCCGGACAAAATATTCTTGTGAGAAAAATAGCGCAGTGCGGGGAGAAGGGAAAGTGCAGTTTGGTGGGGTGGACAAAGAGCTAGCTCAGGCAAGCCTGGCCGAACAGCGGTTACTAGGCTGTAAAAAATGGACATGGCAAATGTACTGCATTTGCTAAAGGCTCCATGAAACTCCAGGGAAAAGAGAGTGCTCACAGAGTGGCTCCGCCGACAGCGAGAAAGTTTCATTATTATTAGTCATATGCTGAGGATGTCAAGGAATTTGAAGGCCGCACTCTTTGCATTTTTAGAGGTTATTAATGAAATAGCATAGCAAGGTGAATTACATTAAAATATTTTTCTAACCATTCCAGAAATCTTGGTCCAAGTTGGCATAGGGGGGTTGGCAAGTGGTGAACTTTTGACCGAAGCTCGGATTGCCGCGAGACACATCCTCCTTGTTAGTTTCGGGTGACAGTTCACTGTAGTAGAGGGATCCACTTGTGTGTAAAGAGGCGAGTGGGGGAGGAAGATTTAGCGCTGCATTTTCACAGGGGCAAGAAATTCCATCCAGCTCAAATGTGTTTTGGCCCACTGCCCAGCTCCTTGTCAAACACATGACCATCACTCCGCTTCCTATTTCTGGCCCGAATCTGGATCCCGGGGATAAGTGAGCCCCATTAGTGGTTAAAATTAGGCAATCGAGCTGTGACAACACATGCTGACTCTCCAACAGAGGGTAGACATATTTAAAAACCAAAAAAGAGATAGACGCACCAAGGTTTAATGTCAGCGCCATGTGTAGTTCATCAGGTTGGGCTGCTGTAATTCTGGTAGCAGCTGATCTACTTCATGGAGAGGACGTAGCAGGATTTTCTGGCTTCCTTCTGACCAAAGACTTCCTAAAATGATTGCTAAAGATAAGATTATGCCATTGGTTTTTTCATGGTAGAAATCCATCGCCCTGGCCTCTCACCCTGTCATGATCTAGTTGTATGATGAACAACGTGTCCTGACCTGAGAATGATGAACCAAGACTTCTGGTTTCCCCAGGGCTACATTTTAACTGGGAAAGTTTATTTCCAATTGAAACAGCAGCAGAATAGTTGCTTAGCAAGTAGACATTTTGGGTTGCTCACTAATCAGAAGTTTCCATTTGCCAAAAACAAGCCAGTCAAAACATTTGTACATGTGAGGATGACTTTCTTGGATGCAGCACTGATAGCTATTACACTTGTTTCTGCTCCTGTCACACCTGGCTCCGGCTGCTTGGCTGGTGACACCAGCAGCCTCTCCCATACAGCTCTCTGGGCTTTAGCGTACCTTCCCCATAGCCTGAGATGCCCTCCTTGAATCCATCCATGAAAGACCATTATTTGCCCTTGAAATTCCTTCCTAAGCCTTTTCTGCATGTTGAGATATATCCAAGAAATCAGCTAGGGAATGTCAGGCTGGGTGAGCAGACTATTGTAGTGGTTAACATTTTAGTTAATTATAGAGAGCTTAAGAAGTGAACATGCATTTCCACATAGGCACTGTACCCTTCCTCATCACCACTAGCATTTGCGTTGCTCACTTATGACTGAACTGAGGAGTGTGATGGCAATGTCCCATAAACTGATGCTTTCTGTTGTGTAATAAGTCCTTGCATGGCACAAGCACCCATGCAAGTCAGCTTTTTAAACCTTTTAGCAAGTGAATTTGTATATATCCTCCTCTCCTCTCCTCTCCTCTCCTCTCCTCTCCTCTCCTCTCCTCTCCTCTCCTCTCCTCTCCTCTCCTCTCCTCTCCTCTCCTCTCCTCTCCTCTCCTCTCCTCTCCTCTCCTCTCCTCTCCTCTCCTCTCCTCTCCTCTCCTCTCCTCTCCTCTCCTCTCCTCTCCTCTCCTCTCCTCTCCTCTCCTCTCCTCTCCTCTCCTCTCCTCTCCTCTCCTCTCCTCTCCTCTCCTCTCCTCTCCTCTCCTCTCCTCTCCTCTCCTCTCCTCTCCTCTCCTCTCCTCTCCTCTCCTCTCCTCTCCTCTCCTCTCCTCTCCTCTCCTCTCCTCTCCTCTCCTCTCCCTCTCCCCTCCCCTCCCCTCCCCTCCCCTCCCCTCCCCTCTCCTCCCCTTCCTCCCCCTCCCCCTCCCCCTCCCCCTTTCCTCCTTCCCCCTTTCCCCTCCCCCTTTCCTCCTTCCTTTCAATTTCCTTTTTTCCTAATGAATGTTTGTGCAATATTGACTGCGAAGGGGATGTATTAAATTACATGCTCTACACTTCCCGAAGCAGTCCTCATTACTGCTGCCTTTTTCCGGGCTCCTGAAAAGCCCTGGCCTCCTCTGCCACGCCAGAAAGACTCAATGGGACGTACAGGTGACATTCTCTACCCAAACAAAATCCCGGTATTTACAGGATCATCTCTGTTGTGCTGCTGAAGCGTTCTCGCTAAGGAAAAAACTCTAAGCACGTGTAAGGTTTTAGGTCTTATCATCCTCTCGATGACCTGAGAGCTGCATAGTGTCTCTGCCAGCTGTGCTGGTGAGGAGGAGCACCCCTGGCTGGAGCTGCCTTCCTGGACGCGGACACTGGGCACAGCAGCCTGGGCTGGCACGAAATACCCCTCTGCAAGGACAGGCACAGAGCTGAGAGCGAGCTCTCGGGGATACTGGGGACATGGGGATGGGAAATGCCCCATCAGATCTCTGCTGATTGCATAAAGAAATAACTAACGTCTAAGGGAACTAACCTCAAAGCTGCTTAAAAACGTGTATGTTAAAAGTGAGACTAAAGTTTTACCCTGAGAAAAACATGGTGGGTAATGCAGGCTGGAGTAACACGTTCACTGTAGTGAACTATCTCACTGCTAAGGAGATAGCCTGAGATTTGTTGCTCTAACAGAAATGTCCAAGAGGTCTTCAGTTATAGCACAAAGGGAGATACTTGAAGTTAATAAGAAATACACTCACTAAACAGCAGCGCAGTAAGAAATGTGCCTGCTGTGCTTTTGCAAATGTCTGCTGCTATTAACAGTCTGGTATTTTAAATGCTTCCAGTCTAATGAAAGCTTTGAAGCCAAAGGAAATTCATGGGATACTCGTGGGCTGATTACTCTTTGTGGGTATAAGTGATACTGCAGAGGCAGAGAAACTCCAGGTGCCAACCGAGGTGTGACAACGTGCGCTGCCCTTGGAGGGGAGGATACCACGGCAGCTCCATGTCAGACAGCTTGGCAGAGCGCTCCCAGCCCCACCTTGGGCGCCCCGAGGTGCCGCTGCCTGGTGCTGGCTGGGAGCTGGCTCCCAGGTTAACCAACACAGCGCAGGCAGAAATGGGCACAGGGGGCTGGTTATTCTTCGGACAGGAACTACCTGAGAAAACATGAGCTCTTCAGGTCCGGCGCAACAGCCTCCTCCCTTTTCTTTCTCTTTTCAGCGCTCTTTACCCTCAGTTAGCAGGGGCTCATCTGGCTTTTCTGCCGTGCTCAGGCGTCCGCTGTGCCTGACCCACAATACGCCAGCGAATTCCCTGTGCTCGCAGGGTGCCAGCAGCTGCCACTCAAGAAAGAAGATCAAGAAAATTCCAGGCAAGGCAGAGCTGACCTGTCCAACTGGCAAGGGGGCTGTCACCAAGCGGAGCAGGGTTAGAGGAGCTGCTGGTGTTAGGTGTGGTTCGTGATTATACGTGCATCCTCACTAGTGAGATGCTAAGTCTTAATATTTAAATCTTTGGCTTGATATCTTTCAGCCAAGTTGTATGAAAAGTTTTAATAGCAGAATCTAGAGTTTCAAAAAGTGTGTAAAAATCCATCTGTAACAGTAACACCTTTATTTAAAAGTTGCAGGATCTGCATCTTTTAGTGTACTCTTCTTTGAGTCCATTAAAACACACATTACTTCTGTTCTCTGGACTCCGAACATTTGACTCCCTCTGCAAGAAAAGTGATGTGTTGCTCATTAACCTAAATTTAAATGTTGACTTTCCAAGCATCACTCAATGGTTTCTGCTTGTTTGGAATGACAAGCTATTACAAGAGGTGCTACAGATTCCTCTCTCCTGGAAAAGTAACTTATGATTTTGAATTGTCCATTGAATCATCACTTCTCATCACTTCAACAGCTTTCTCAAAATAGAATTCCCTAGTTCTTTTTTTTATACAAAAGAAGACAAAACTTTCTACTTAATTTTGTCACTGCTGTCATTCTGCTCAAAGAGAAAAGGCAGTATTCAAGAACTGGTTTGTATACTGTTCTTCTGTGAACGTGTTGAAGATGTGAGATAATGTTCATTTGGTTTAAGACTATGGAAAGGCAAGGACACAGACAGGTCATGAATGTCTGGGGGAGGCCGGAAGATTCATTCTTCCTTAAATACTCGAGCATTTACATTACTTATTTGAGTTGAGCTTCTAAAAAAATTTAAAATACATAAGATTTAATTGAATAGGAGGGCTTTATGTTAAATTTTTTTTAATCTATTCTTGTTGCTCTTGAGTCTCACCTTCCCCTCTTGCTATTGCCAGTTGACATGAACACTGTTGGCCCAGCTGCTCTTCCCTGCCACCTCTGAGTTGCTTACTGCTCCCTTTCGACAGTGCACTTTCTATAGCAAGAGTTTGAGACCGACTTTGCTGTCAGTGAATTAAGCGGCATGCTGATTGTGGTTTTCTGAAAAAGGTTAAAACTGTGTATCAGTGTAGGTGGCCAAATTGTCATTAAGGAGCTCTTATGCTGACATGAAGAGCCTGTGGTCTGAGCCTGGTCACACACAGCTATTCAGCTCAGTCTCCACAGTAGTAACAAATGTCATCTATATACAGAAGCTACTCGCGTATCTCTTTTGGCTGACATTATTGATGCTTATTTTTCTGGATACATGTATTGACTAATTGCTACTGCCAATGTTTTAAGAGTCATATCAAATAATAAAAACTAATGGAGGCTAAGTGACCCGCTGAAATTCCAAGGCCCTTGGCAATGTGGAAGATTTCCACTGGTTTCATAGAACTTCCCTTTTGCAGTGTATTAGACTTATCAGGGAGATGATGTTCCAAAAACGTGCTTGTTCTCTACTTTTGTTCCTGTAAACATGTCATTAACCCTTCCCTGAAAAAAATCCTTCCCTGCAACCTTCCTAACAAAAGGAGCTGGTGGAAGGGAGGCAAGAAAAGAAAGAGGTTTAATATGGTGCCTTGCAGACTGTTAAGATGTATTATCATAGTTGACATCCCGTCTAAATCTTGTGCAGGCTGGAGCTCCTTAATCCTTCCTTGACCTTGCCCACTTGGTGAGGAACTGTTCCCAAGAGGTGTCCAGTTCAGGCTGATGAGAGGAGCTTTCTCTCCATGGTCAGAACTGTTGGTGAGCCTTTCTTTGGACCTTTTTCCACCCTGATACCCTGGAAGGTTAATGTCACTTTTCTGACTCTTGAGGTCATCCAAAACAACTTCAGAGATAGGTAGCTAAAAAGTATTTCCAAACCGATGATGAAAATGGGCTGTTGCCCTAAATGTCAGGCAATACAGGCATCTTGTTCAACCTCATGTAACTGCTTTTCAAGAGCAACCATAAGTGCTTACCCATTTTGCTGACACAGGCATAATTAATTAGCACTCACCTGACCCAGTGCAGAACACACTTTCATTCACTTGACATTTAGTAACTTGTTATCCAACACCTTGTTTGTGTCCTTCTAGGCATCCTGTCTATTCTAGTCATCCTGTATTACTAAGACCATGTGCATGTCACGTTCATATAGTCCTGACTTCTAACATTTTCTCTGCCAGCCCCATGCAGCATCCCCATTCTTCCCCCCTCCTCTCTACTACTTGCTTACCCCGAACGTGACTTCTGCGTCACTGCACATGACCTTCTTATTTCCAGTCATTTGCTGCAACGCAGTGTATCTGATGAGATGTTTGGGAGGCAGTATTTTGAGTAGCCCTTGTCTTTCTGCATTTCCCAAGCTACAATGAATATGATGTAGTTGTGTGTCAGGTAGACAATGAAATGGGTCCATTGTCACTGTAACGTGACTGTCCTTGCCTCCACATCACTTCTGATCCACAGGTCTTCTGCATTCAGTGAAAGTCAGAGGGTTGGTCTCTGCTTATCAATACAAACTTTTTGTTAGTGGAAAAAAGGGTTGGTGTGACCTCTTTCTCTCTCCTAAATAAGTTGCAGCTAGCAGTAGTTCATTAGTATTGCTTGTAAATTTTGGTGTAGTGAAGATGGAGAGACTTTATCCACTTGTCAATCCGTCTTCTTTTCTCTTGCCATACACTGGTAGCACTTAGATTACTCTTCCAGAAGGCTGAGTGGTGCAGGAGAATAGGAGAAAACAGGAGACATAACTGATGGGGAAAGGTAATGTGTCTGCCCATGGCTGCTTCTGGAGCTCTTCTTGGTCCACTGTGGCTATATGTCTGGGTGGCACTCTCCTTTCTGGTCTGCAGTCCAGGGAGCACATCCTTTCTTCCCATCTGAACCTGTTAAGTAGGGGGGCTCTATCTCCCCATTCATAGTGGGTTTCTCTGTTCCTAAAACAGTCTTGATCAGTGCTTCTCCTCCACATGTTGCCACTGAGGAGTTACCACCACCATTCAAATCTTGGGATATAGCCTTTTCTTCAAATTTGAGGATCTTTCTGGAAAAATGTTCTTTCATCATCTATCTGGTAAATTAAAAAATTAAATCACAAGTATTTTTTTGTTTACTCTTTCATTAGGCCTCAGGTAGGCTCTTCACAGCACCAAGGCTTACTGCCAAGGAGAGGAACTGAAGTCCAAGTTCGCGCACATAACTCCAGGCTTACTCTAACAACACCTTTGTTTTTCAAACATATGCTCTAAACTTGCAGATGTTATTTAGTTACCCTCCATCAAGCACCTGACTCAGGCTTGCAGCCTGGAAAAAGTAGCCTCATGTTAGGCTTTGTGGATTGCCTAAGAACCTGATATTCCTAAACTCCCTCTGCAACCGTCCTAGTGAGATCTCATGGTGGTGACATATACTTACTGCCATATAAAGAGGGGACAGAGAACAAAACCTGAATGTGGCCAAGGTAGCCATGCTTCTGGGATGTGAAAGAGAAGCTCAGGAATGGCACGGTATCTGTCCTCCCATGGAGATTATGGGGGCCTCTTCCCTCCCATTAATCATGACATAACTTTCCTGTGGGGATTATAGCATTTGTTGACAAGGAAACGTAATAGTAGGAAATTATCTGATGCATTTTGATATGTCTAAGTGATATCGAGCAGGTGGAAACATGAACAAAAGCTTCCATATGCAAAAACAACAATCCCGTGCTTGTATTGACAACACTTTATTATTTATATTCTGCAAGGGCAAGTAGAAATGTCACATCTAGGCCAGGGCTGAGAAAGCCAAGTCATCCAGCTGGGCAAAGGACAGAATACTTGATCAGTTAAAGAGGTGGAGTAGGGGCAATGCGTTAGGGAAAATTTCAAGACAAATGAGAAGGGAGAGGAATGGAGATCATGAGGCAAATATATCAGGAAAGGAAGGTGGATATTTCTGGTTCATCCTGGAAAAGGCAAAGATGATGACCCTTGGTGGATTTAGGGAGTGTGGAAGCTGCCTGCGTAATTAATATAAGGCATGAAATTACACCTATGAGTTAATTCAACGTTCCTACACGAGACACTGCAGCATGGCACCTCCCACACTCAGCATGCCCACTACCAAGAGTGAATATTGGACTGCAGTTATGTTTTTATGTCCTTCTCAACAATTTTTTGCTTTCAGCCTCTGCTTAAAATCGGGACAGGGTGCAGAATACACAAACAAATGTTTTCCAGGTGTGGAGGTGAATGGCTCTGGGAGCTTGTTTTGGTTGCAACAGATTCAGTAGTAGTCTCTACAATAGGCTTTGCTACTGAGCTACAACTTGTTCTTGCTCAAAGAATCAGAAGGAATACAGAATGATTCAGGTAAATCTAGAAAACTTATCAGTGACTGCTTTATGATAGGAAGAGTGACACATCTTGGATGTTCCTGAAATCCTGCTGCTACATACATTGTTCATTCAGCTTCTGTTTTCACAAATCCAGAATTTGCTCCTCTTGCAGAAAGTGGTCTTCTCTGATACGTGGATTAATGTCACAAAGCTGGGTGCTGGCAACCCTCAACACTACAACACAGCAAGCTGTGTTATTGCAGGTTAATGAGTATTTTTTGCCCAGGGTGGAGCTTCATCTTATCTTACACATTGTAACTTCTCATTGAATCAGGCTTGAAGATGAGTTTGATTAGGAAAGTAAAATTAACTTGTCCAACCATGTGGAATGGCAGGATTCTCCATAAGGAATGGCATTGTTGACTTGGAGATACAGTGTTAGGATGACAAAAAACCCTGCTTCAGAGCAATAGAAAGAGCTCTTTCCAGTCCAGAAGGTGGGGTGTCAGCTGTCTTCCTGCAAGCAATCTGTAGCTTCTGTGTTTCTGTGTTTCCACCAGAGTACCTTCCAGTACTCAGTAGCGTTGGTGTCCAGTGCAAAACCATGACAGGAAAAGCTGACATCAAGCAGGGGCTATACCTGGTAGTAGGGAAACAGCCTCTACCTCCCCTCTGGCGTGAGATACAGGAATGGCAAGAATTCCCCGTGATTGATGGTCTGTTTACTGCTGTCTCAGAATTCCCACTAATGTCCCTGGGAACGTGCAAGATCTCGGCTATTTCTTCACATCAAGTGGCCACAGTGGAATACTGTCTGTAGATTTGGGACAGTGACATATCTTCACATGTAGACAAACGGCTCCACTCCAAACCACACCAGAGCACTAGCTCTTTGGGTTGTCAGTCTAATTCTCCAGTTTTTGAATTTTGTCCAACCCTGGAAATGTACCCCTACAATATCAAAAGTGATGGAAATGAAAAGCATTTAGTCTTGCATCTAATTAACAGAATATTACAAACATACCAGTCTTTGCAAGCAAATACGCCTGACACAAATTGTTCTTTCCTAACAGCAAACTGTCTTGGGATGTGTGCAATGTAGAACTTGTCCTATAATGACAATCTTATCGGCTGAAAATACATAACTAGAGATTACAGGCCCAGCTTCTCCAGAGGGCAGGGTATTAGCTTTCTTTCTGCAGACTCTGACTGCACGACCCAGTGTCACATCACAATTTATTCACCCTGTTGAAGCTCATCATGTTTTAAACGCATAAAATCCTAATCATATCTTTACAAGAGTATAAGCACAAACCAAACCACAGTTTGGCTGGCACTACTCGCATAAGGAGACGCATCTCTTCGTGCTTCCAGTGTGCACCCAATATACTACGGGTGTGTGTTTCACTGTGAAAGTGAAACTAGACAGAATGCTCTTCAAAGAATAAAGTGAGATGACATCATTCCATTCGCGTACTAAATTAGAAGTTTACTCATTGCCCCTTCAGGTCTCAGCTGACCCGATTTGGATTTTAACCAGCAAGTAAACAAGCCCTATTAACAGCACTATTCAACACCACTTCTAGCAAGGTGCCAGTATGCTTATAGTTAAACAGTATTTCAGACGATCAGCACCCAGTCACTAATTTAAAAACTGACCTTTTGCATTTGCCACGTGGATGAGCCCGGTAAGTCAAAGGACAAGGAAAAATCTTATAAAAAAGAAGAAAGACAGCTGCCAAGGGTGCAATCGGATCAACTTCAGAGTAAGTCTGCGGAACAGAGTGGCATTTGCAAAGGCACTGAAGCTCTCTCATGGCATCAGGCTGCCGGTGGTGACAGAGCCATCTGTCCTGTCTTTTTTGCCCTTTCCTGTCTGCCATTAATTTTCCACAAAGGCTCCAAGCGACAGTCCCCTCATAGTGACCATACTTGGAAACAAGGTGTATGACAGGCAGGGGGAGAATGGCAATAATCTCTAAGAGCCCCCGTGTTACGGCTTGGGAAAAAATAGCTGAGAGTTTGCAAAGTAGCGGAGAAGAAGTGAAAACCGAGAAGATCTGCTGACAGGAGGATTCGGCAGGCACGCACGGCCTCGTTACGTGCGCCTTTGAACGGCGGCGCGGGAGCGGAGGCGCGCTCTCCCCGCGCGCGCGGCGCACCAGCGAGTGCCCGGGTAAGAGGAGGGGTGCCTGCCGCTGTCCTGCAAAGTTACAGTTTTACAGGAGCGAGTATCTTACACCGCTGAAACTCGCTCTTTTCTTGCACTACTCGTGCCAGGCCTTCATTCAGCAAACCGTTCCTCAGGGCTGAAGCCCATGTTTAAACTTAAGCTATTTTGCTGAGCTGGATCTATAAGGAATAAGACTGAATGCCATACTTTGCCTTTTAAAACGAACAGCCATCAATGTGATCTCAACCACAGTAAACACAGAAATTAATATAGTTTGCTTTATGTTCAAATTGGTGCTATTCTTAGCAGCAGGCAAGTCTAGACGTGTTTTACAGAGTTTGATTACACCAAGTCCAGTTCAGAGATATTATGCTAAAATTCAGTTCTACTCCCCATATATTCAGTTACCATGTTCTTCGTTAGACTGGACGAGTATCTGAACAGTATTTCTTCATGCAATTCAATTAACACTTACCCTGCATTTATTCCCTCATCTTTTCCCCCAGAAGGATGTGTGCAGCAGAGGTTTTTTGTTCTGACATCCCAACAGTAATATGTGCGCACACCCACACGTGCACCCACACTGCTACATGGCCAGGTGTGTACAAAAGGAGCTGTGTCCTTTGCGCAGAGACTATATCATTTAGTGTTGGTCGGTGGTTACCAAGGGAGGTTGCACAGACTGGCTCCTATGAAGGGTCTTGCTCCTGTTATTGCTGAAACTCTTGGCTATATCCAAAGATTGAGTCCTGGAGTCTCTACCGTTAGGCTTTCTCCAAACTGATTCTAAGACAGAAATGCCTTAATGAGTCTTGAAGATTTTGCCTGCATGCCTCATTGCGTGTGACTTATCCATGGAGAGGGTGAGAACTGGGTATTTAATAAGGCTCTGACTGCTTTAATGCAAAAGTTAGGAGTTTTTTGCTTCAGCAGCCTGAATTTAGACATGCTTGAGCATCTAACTGATGTTAGAATGAGTGGGTCCTCTGGAGCTGGAGTCTATGGTTCCAGATTTGGCTGCTGCTGTAGATTGGCAGTCAGGATATTTGAGGTCGTGGCTGAGCATATAGAAACCAGGCTAAGACTCCAGCAGTTGACACAAAAACATTTTAAAAATCTTTGAAAGTTGACAGTGCATTTCCCAGCTTGGGTGATAAGGGAAACGAGTCCTTTGTGTGTGACTGAATAACATAGGTCCTAGCTGCATCCTTAGCACAGAGCCCTGAGGTGTGTGTGTATCTGGTACCAACCACCTCATCAGTGTCTACTACTGATACATGTGGCAGAGATGACGTCAGGTAAGCTTCTACATACAAGTTGTGTTACAATAAATGTTGACTTACAGAATGGCACTGGTGGACACCTTAAACAAAGGATATTGTCCAGATTTGGATATCTTAATAAAATGCTGGTGATCTGATAACTGTGTTACACCATCTGCAAGTTAAAAATAAGATGAAGTCAGGCATCCAACTCATGACCATTCATTTTTAAGCAGTGATCGATGATGCGTACTTCCCCAGCCTTTACTCCCATCCCACGTTATTGTTCTCAGGGCCCAGTAGGCTCATCATATGATGAGCTCACATTTTTATTTCACATTATTTCTGTCGCACAGGAGATGTACTAGTGGTTTGGCAGGAACACAGGAACCTGCAGAGACCTGCCTCTAAGTGACTTGTGTAGATATTCATGACAGCAGATAAAGCCTAGTACTTCTCAGAATCGGTGACATTATTCTTGTTTTCTTCCTTTCTATTAAGAAAAGGAGGGAGATATGTAAATTATATTATCCTGACAATGCCTGTTTTGCTTCCAGAGTAGGAACAATCTTTGATTCCTCTTTAGTTTCAACATCTGAGAGAGACGCTGCTTAATAAAGTTGGGCATATCTCTCTCTTGTATCAAGTATGTTCTAATGTTATGTGACCAACAGAACCATGAGATGGTTAAACAAGGTGCTCAAAACAGCTTATTTGCTCAGCAGTTTATTTCATGTATTTTTTTATACCTTGGGTAATTTCTGCTGG
This sequence comes from Phaethon aethereus, assembly GCF_964289735.1. Classification (NCBI taxonomy): domain Eukaryota; kingdom Metazoa; phylum Chordata; class Aves; order Phaethontiformes; family Phaethontidae; genus Phaethon; species Phaethon aethereus. The sequence goes on along the minus strand of NC_138576.1, from coordinate 56,409,603 downwards.
CTTCTAGTTAGAGCTAGAGGTGCAAAATTTCTGGATGTTTTGAAGTCCCAGGAAGAAACATTCCTCCCCAGGGTTCTTCAGGTTTTCTTGTAGTTGTTTATTTTCTAATAACTGAAGTTTGAAATGTCAATATGGGCTACTTACTTGTAATCAAAATGAAATTTTCTTAACTTTAAGAACGTGAATTATACTGTTTAGTTAGAAAAACTGGTGTATACTTCTAGCAGAAATAGTGGAAATACTAGTGTTGAATCCTGAGTGTTTTAAGAATACAAGGTGCAAGAAAAGTAATGTCTTTTAGCTGCTTGTCACCTCTTCCTAAAAACTTCATGTTTATATATGTGTTCTTTGGGTTCAAATAATGAAAATAGAGCTAACACCTAATACTCAGCTTTACTTCATGAACGTGTATGTGGCGATTTTTTTTATTTGCTAACACTGCACAATATTAAGTCATTTGACCTAAAGATTAGAGGAATTTTAATAATGTAAAGCTGCAAGTTTTCCAGTGAAGTAGCATCATGTGAAAGGCTTAATTTTTATAGGGAGAGGAAGGATTCTTGATGATCAGCAGTTACGTCCTTTAAGGAAATACTCCAGAGGTTTTCCTACTGTTCATTCCAAGAGAAAGTATCTCTTCTGTGTGGAAATTATTTCCTTTTAATTTTTCCAAAGCTTTCTAATTTTTGCATAGCCATCCGCAGAAAAAGATGCTGAAGAAAACAGCTTCATATTCTGAAGTTTCCAGGTTTTCACCCAGACTCTCACACCTTCAAGAAACCTGCAGGGGCCCAGCAGAAGTATCAGCTGTACCTCCCGTGTAGTGATCGGCAGAGAGGATGCCGCTGGCTGGAGCATGTGGCAGCCGTATGAGAAGGCAGAGATCGACGGTGTTACTTTGCCCCTTCCCCTTCACTCCTCTGAAAGCTGCTGTGGAAATATTCCTGTACCCTGAAGAAATTGTGACTGTGCTTGGCCAACACTCAAGATTCACTCAGATGAGAGATTTTTTGCATCATCCTTACACTTGTGGACCTGCTCAAAGTTTCAAAATAAATTAAAGCCTGGAGAGTGTTGAGATGTGCAGTTTGGTTCTCAGCTGATGTCTGGGATGCCAATAGCTTTGTAAGTAGTGTCCAATGGAGAAAATCAAACTGCAGTTAACTGTTCTGTCTATACTAAGGTAGGTTGCACTTTGAACCCCCTTCTAACCTTTTTACAGGTATGGCAAAGAGGTTCAGGCTGGAATCAGTTCCAAGTAATCTGGGTTATTCAGGACATGTTCTAGCCAAGAGTTGTCGACTACGACATTGTAATCATTGCTTGGCTATTGACAGAGTAAGGTGTTTTTATTTTCCTCCATTTATCTCATTAATATTAGTGTTAGTTTTATATTTCTGTTAAAGGGGAAGAACCCATGAGCAGGAAGAACATACACAAACACCCTGCCCTTGGATGAGTGACTAAGATGAAGGGTCTGGGACCACCAGCAAGGGCTTTGCTGTCATGGGGTGACTTATGACCACTGACCATATGTGGCCACAAAGGCTCAGGCCATGCCCTGTGCTTTGAGGCAGTCTGTCCAACAGAGGAGAGAATGTGTGACAGCCATCTGTGTTCTTGGGGACTCCTGGCCTCATTCTTGGGTTGAAATCCATCTGAGTCAAATCTGGATGGGGATATCCCATCCTTCCTTCCTCTGGCTTACTGCCTGGAAAAATCCCAGAGCCCAGCTCCCTCTTGGTGGTGTGGGGCTGGAAATTCCCTCGGGTGGAAACTGTGTCACAGGGTAGGACACCCTGGGGCTGCCGGCAGGTTTTGTGTCCGACTGTTGGCCAGGGCCAAAGGAGATACCTGTGTCACCACACCAGGAATGGGGACGGGCTGGGAAAGGAGGAGCTGTGCTGTCCTCATGTGTCTCGTGTCTCATGTGCTGTGCTCATGTGTGTCTGCTTGCCCCGTGAACCCTTGCTGGTGGCTGGGAACGCCGGTGATCATGCAGCTTTGTAGGTTGCCTTGGAACATTATGTTTGCTGGAAAAAATTAAATTAGAGTTGTCTTTCTGCCTGTGCTAGGGTAGGCTGCCCTTTGAACCACCTTTCAGCTTTTTGAGAACGCAGCAGCAGTGGTTAGTGCTGTGAGGCTGAGCATTACTTGATTTTAGGAGAGGGAACGTCTTCCAGACAATTCGCACAGCCTTGCAATGGAAAATTTCATTTTTCCAGCTGATGCAATGATTTTTCAAATCAACAGCTATTTGCACATATTTACATTAAAGTAATATACATGCGAACTTTAATTTTTAAACATTATTTTTTCAATTTTCATGGTGAGGAGAGGATGACAAACCTACATGGAAAAATATGAATTAGTAGCTGATAATATTGAAACTGGAATATCTTACAGCACAACTCATTGGAGACAAACATCAAAAATGAGGAAATTGGAAGTTACGCAAAGCATTCAGCTAAGTACAACCTGACAAGATCTAAAGGTGGGTCTGCTTTGTTATCACCACTTATGTTAGTGTGTCAGGGTCATTTTGATCTATGGTTTGGGCTTGAATTAGGGAACAAAATGAATTTAAAATATGAGTCCCTACAGCCAAAGCTGAAGAACGGCTTTAATATGTTTCTATCCACTGTGAGGTGGGCCCACACACAGCTGATTACATAGATACAAAACCTCATTTCAATGTTAGATGATCTTTAATATTCTGTATTTTTTATGTCTTGAACGTTGCCTTAAACAGTCTTGGCACATGTGCAATGAAATGGAAATAATTGCATTTCAAATTGCATTTCAAACAAATGCACCAAAATCAAGGCTACTCATTGTCAGGAATTTTCTTTTCACTAGCACTGACTACATCTGCCAGTGCTAGTGTCAATGAGATGTCCAGATGTACAAAAATGGCCAGGAAGACACAGGCAGTTTGGTGTTTATATGATCATATGGACAACCATAGGCATGGTGATCCTCATATTCCGGACTCTGTGTTGCCCATCACTTGGAGTGTGCCATCTTGGTTATCTGAAAAGAACCTTGATACCCTACAGAGTCCAAATTGTTTTGAGTGACTCTCATCAAAGATGGAAAATGAATGTTCACAGCAAATCTCTAAAGTGTGCTCTCTGGAGAGCGTATTACTTGGATTTGCTCTTCACTAAAACTGCCCACTGAAACCAAAGACATGGGGAGTTCACAGGGTTCTTGGGTCAGGACTGAGCATGTGACTTTTGTCAAACTGAGAGTTTGGGGCAGTTTTGACCCAAGGTGTTTGTAAAATTCGTTCTTTAACCAGATTCACTTCAGCTAGACGTATTTGAGCGAAGCCCATTGCTTGACCATAAGCTGTAGGGCTCCACTTCCTTTGGTAGAATGAGAGCAGCAGATTAGCAGAGGAAGAGTAAAACCACCCAGGAGGGTGGAAGTGCACAGTTAGAGGATGAAGTTACATTTGCATGAAATGAAGGGAAAACACTGGTCCAGGCTACCCGTGATCATACCATGTTTGATACCTGAGCTTTCCATTCAGCTGGAGAAAGCTTGAAGCACCTACATGGCTTGAGACACCAAGAAATGATATTATGTACTGTGGGTAATGCATGCTAGATTATAGCCCAGGAACTATCTTGTACAAGGGGAGGGGTGGATTTGATGGGTGAACTGAAAAGAGGTTTAGAGATCCTGGACAGATACAGTGATGCACAAATAGAAGTTCATGAGGACATTGCTTCGTGATTATGTAATGGAATCGGTAGCTGTCTATAATTGTCCAGCTGGACTACTTAAATGAACTGAGTAACTAATTGAACCTGTCTCATGTTCTAAACTTTTTTCATCTGGGCTTTTTTTCAGTGATCTCTGTAATGTCATCGTGGCTAATTTTAGCTGCCATTTTCCCCTTAAAGCTATTTACCAACATGGTGCCTTCAGCCTGTTGTAGTAAAGGAAGTTGGGCCTGCAGGGTGTCTCTCCAGACTGAATGCTCTCCTGTCAATGAGATCAAATTATAAGTAGCCACACTAATCTGCCTATCATCAGAAATAGCCAAAGAAAAATGCACAAATGTAAACATAAAAAGGAACTCTCATAATTTGCATACTTATCATAGTTCACCATGAATCAGCCTAAATGCCAGCAGGCTTGCTCTTTTTGACACGATCCGGAGGCTAGCTTTGCTTGTTGACATCTTATCTTCTCACAAGATACTGTGTATTAGTAAAGTTAATTGACTAATCATTTTCATCACTGGGAGTGTAAGTAAATAATTCCATCTATTTCTACCTAGGCTTCTGTTTACGGTCCGAGGGTGCCAAGCATTCAGACTAAATGAAAATATACCCTCTAGTAACCATGCATGGCATCCCCCATAACAAGCTGCAGAAACTCTCCGAAGCATTGCTGTTATGTTGTGGGGAATCCTGAGAATCTTAGGCTTTAACTCACCATGCCGGCCAGCCTCCCACAGGGCTGGCCAGGCGGAGGCTGGGACTGCGGGGATGCATCTGGGCAGACCTGTGTGAGAGCACCGGCATCTGTCATTTTTAGGGAAAGGGGACAGGTCTGCAAGTAATAAATTTGCGGTGGCTGGGAATGTGCATGAGGCAATGTGGTAACACGCGCTTCGGCTAGATGAGAGGAGCTGGAGGGTTGTCTAATAGCTGGTGTTCTCCATCTTTTGACTGTCACCGTATAATCAACCATAAATATTTTGTTCCTGTGACCATTTTTTTCCTAATGGTGGGGAAGGGGAATTTGCTGCTTCTTCTTCCTTCCATACCTTTGCCATCCGGCAAATTAAAGAAAAATTAGCTGTGAATTAGACTTTGGCTATACTTATGGTTTCAGTGAGAAGACTTCAGTGTGGGGAAGAGTTAGCAGTCCTGGATTTTGCCTTAATTTGTGACGAAGACTTTCTAGGTGCCATAGGAGCAAGTTATCAAGTTGCTAGCTTCCCGTTTGTCCCACAGGAATATAGGACCAGGTTTTCTTCAGCAGTATCTCAGAATTAGTTCGGGATTGTTTGGTATCGCCAGACTGCCTGTACAGTGTGCTCTGTTCTGCCTTGTTTTTCTCTGTGCAAAATCTTACCTTGTCTGGAAGTGTCTCAGGTTTTCTTTGAGTAACCGAGTCAACTGTGTGTTTAAAAGATACAGCCTTGATACTCACCAATTCCTACCACACTGACTCGTTTGTATGACTTGCTCCAGAAATCTTTCCCTTCACGCCTCCCCCTCCCATTCAGAGAAGAGCGGGGTCCTGTGCTGGCTGATATATTTCCCTGCTTACTTTGGTCTTGGTTCTTTCTGCTGTGACTTCTGCCATGAAGGGTATCGATTAGTGCTGGGGATTTTTGCCATGCACAAACACCTGGTTTGAGACCACCAACTCGTTTTCCCCGCTGGGCTGCAGCCGTGAGAGGCAGCAACTGCTGACTGCTGCCAAAGCTGGTCTCCCTCACATCCAGGATTTACAGGTGAAAGGCTCGCAGCGAAATGCTGAGACCAGAACTGTTCAGTCCCTGCCAGACTGTGCCAACCTGGCTGTTGTTAACAGCTTTGGCCCACTCTTGTGTGTTAACCAAACTAAATCCTACCTTTTCTACTCATTAGGTCACAAGGGGTGATGACAGCTAGTTGCTTCTGCACAAAATGAACTTTAAAGCACACCTTTTTTTAATTTAAAAAGTGAAATTGTAATTGAGAAAAGGACCTAACCCATGCTTAATTATCCCTGAATACATTCACCTGCACTTAACGGAAGGGCTTTCCTGAATAGGCAAGACCTAAATGTTTCTAGTTAAATGCTTCTGTAATGAAGATTTTAGTACACAGAGACAGGAAACTTGTAACTTTGTGCCCTAAACATTTTAACCTAAATGTTAAAAATGTGTTTCAGCAAATAAAAGCCACTTATACTTTAATTTAAATAAATAACAAATAATTTCAGTATTTGTTATCTCACATCTGTAGCATGTTTCCATTTCCAAAAAGCTCTCAGGTTGGTTCCCCAAAGGAAGTTCTGTTGACATATTTATGTATTTAGCTTATGGATGCTCCGAGTTTGTAAGATCTTTACTACTTTTCTTCTCATTTTAGCATGCAAAAAAATCTTTCATGTGACAATATCAAAACACAGTCTTGTGTGCAAGTCATAGTTGCTTTAAACCAAGTTGTCCTCTGAGGATCAGGGTTTCGTAAAAGGTGTGGGGGAGGGAGCTAAATGTAACATTTAATGGGAAGTCCATTCAACCCTCTAGCAACTGGAACTAATGGGGACAGACAGGGTTGTGAAATGTGAGCCTACAAGATCTCCACTGAGAGATATCCATTCCACTTTGTCCTCCCAGGCCTTACTTCCCAGACACTTTGGGTTCTTTTCTTTAAATCAGTTCAGATATTTGCGAATAAAAGCAGTACCACAACGATTTCTTTCTAAAGGTATTTCTTGACACCCAAGAAATCTTCCTTCCCAATAGAGAGTGTTTCTAGCTGCACTTTAGGCTGTTGGTTTTCTGAGGTAGCATGTGGCTTACAGTCTCTGACTGTGATTTGATTCCCACAAAAAACAAGACAACATTTTTTATGGTTGCTTAATGAGATGAATTTTAATAATAGAAGTTTGTTTTAGAATTGGTAGCAGTTTACCCTTACACAATCCTTAGGGATATAGCAAGTATTAATAGAGTAACAGCATCTTGGGCAGAGCTTTCTGTGGAAGGAAAGCACAAATTATCATAGCTGGTGAAAGAGAGGATACTTTAATGAAGGAATGAATCTGCTGATGACCATATACTGTACGTTTCTGAATTTAGTTCTGAACTGTTTAAGTAGTGGACACTGAGCACTGCAACATCTGAAGACTTTGAACATCTGAACATATATGAACATCTGAACTATGAACAACTGAACACTTTATGTATTGGGGGAATTCAGTAGAGACACTTTTGTATGTTCTTCCTGGTCAGAATTCAAATTTTAAGCCCAGTGTGATCAATCAACTTTAATAATTGGAAATATGCTTTATTACTTTGCTACTGACAGGGTAACTTTGCGTCAAGCTCACTAGGAACACCCACTGCAACAGTGCCAGCCTAATTCAGGTTACTGACTACCCTGCACTCTGGAGACAGAAGACCTTGAAAATGCCTTGGAAAATAGACAGGACAAAGGAATTCCCCTGGCTGGCAAAAAGAAAAACTTTTGACTTCATAGTGGTGGAGGTAAAGGAGGAGTGGGGGAAAAATATGGTCCATTGATGCAGCCATGAAGAACTGCAGATTTACTTGCTGAGTGAAGACTAAGGAGAACTGCACTCTTCTGGGATGCCATGAGGATTTAGTCAATTGGATCCCATGCTCGCCTCTGGGTAATGAGGCATTCCAGGCCAAATGCTTTGCATGGATTAGATTTATTATTTTCTTGGCCACCCAGCTGGCTGGAAGACGGCTGGCACGGTAATGAGAAAGTCTTCTGGACCTAGTTTGGTGTACAGCACCTTTAATATTTGTGTTGTATCCTTCTAATAATATCTGAGCTGGAAATATCCCTGATTGCAAGGGAAAAAAGAAAGAGTAGGGAAAAAATATTGTAGCCTGGCAAAGGAATTTTCATGATGAAAAACACTTCCATAACATTGTTCTCTAGTGGTCAAGCTGCTTCCTGACTACAAGAGCAAGCAGGGAACTGGGTATACTGGGAAGTCCTAAGTGCGAACCCAGGGCACTGCAGGTTGTGCTGGGGAAGCTGGAGACATTTTTTATAGCTGTGGTGCCAAGGAGAACACTTGCAACTTGCACTGGGGTCAAAAACAGTGTTACTGTTTCATTGACTGTACTTATAACAAGGAAAGATGTTGAAGAACAAGAAGGGAAATTTCCTTGAAATCAGAAGTAGTACTGTTCTCGTCTCTCCGATAACATGCTCAGCCAATTAGACACGGAAGACTGGACTTGGAAGCACGGAAGCATGGACTTGGAAGTCCATGGAAGCATGGACTACTGTATGTTTTCACTTCTGTACAACAAGCTTTAATCAACGTACCCACAGTATATATAGATTATACCAGCATGTAGTTAGAAAATGGCACACAGCTGTAAAATAATTCAGATGCTCTGTTGCCTGACATAGTCTTATTTAAAGACTAGTGTTTCCACCAAACAAGACCTTACTTCTGTGAACCTCTTTGCTTGAAAATACAGTGCCCTTCCAAAATGAAAGCTCTTGCTCTTTGAGTAGCCAATGTATATTATTGCTATAAATACAAAGAGGTGGAATCCCTCCTTTCATGCAAACTTAACAAGGGCGTCAGGATCATAATGAAAGCTTTTATGTGACTGCAACAATATATGTGCTGCATAGAATTAATTATCAAGAAGTGAAATGTGTGGGTGATGTCAGCCTGGAAATATCTAATCAAGATGTCTGCTGGTAGGTTACCTTCAAACATGTAACCTACTTAACCTGTAACATAATGAGGATAACTGTAAAGCTTCAAGTAGCTTCCCAGCAACTCTGGCTATTGTTTGACATTATTTTTGTTTAGCTAGTCTGGTACAAAACTCCAACATGTGATGCTCTCACTTGCCTGGATGGTTTACTGTTAACTTGTAATGGTGATCAGCCTCAGCAAAAATGATCTATTATTTGTATACTTGTAGTGAACTTGCCCAGAATTTATTTTTGGCTTCTTAAGAAAGCAGCCCAAACCAAATTTCACACCTCTGTCACCCCTCTCCCTGGACATGAGATAAAGAAGGGCTCACTGAGTACCGGAAGCGCTGATTTCAGTCCCACTCAGCGACTCAACAGGTGAATTATGGAGCTGTGCCTGGAAAGACTCTGTGTGCCCACCGTCCCAGGAGATATCTGTGGGTGGGTTTCCTGGCTATGGATCAGCATTGTGAGAACTAGTTAACTTACTCCTCCCTTGTATCTTTTCACTAATATGATCTTGTCAAAATTTCCCTATTTACAATATTCTAACTAGTTAGACTGACCTTTTGCTAAGTAATTTAGCAGCACAAGTCTAGAGAAAGCCAAGGACACTTGTTCTTCCACTTACTTGAGGATAGAATGTCTACTAGGTGCACATACAGGGGAAAACTGCACATCCAGCTGTAAGCCAAATATTGCAATTTAATAACTATTCATATTGCTGTTATCCAATATTTGGATGGGTAAGATCAGACCAGGTGATAATTAACAGGTAGATGGATATTGTCTGGGAAGTCATTTATGCTTGGAAAAGATTGTCGTGTACAAGATTTAATCTTCCTGTGCCTAGACTGTCATCACCACCAAATGTGTCAGTAACTTGGAGAGAGAGCTGAGACTTTATCTTCAATATTCTCTGTACGCCCTGTTTAATTCTGTTTCTTGCTGCAATGTCAAAAAAACTTACCAGGAGTTGTTTCAGCTGAGCTATCAAAGCTAAACTTAGTTTCCTTTTTCTGAATGTAACACACAGAGAGCAAGCCACTAAAACAATGGGAAAAGGTAATTAAAAAAACCCTAAAAAGTCTTTCTGGGACAGATACTATGCAAAGTATCTACTGATTGGGCTAAATTGGCAAATTACAGGTGTCTCAGAGTTTACATGGTCACCACGTTGTAGACTCTGCTGTTGCTCTGTGGCAGCTTATAATAGCTCTTTGACACGCCTCGGAATGCCATTTTTCCAGGGTCAATTTTTTCCTAGTTACCTATCCAGATATTACAGTCATTTGGCTGGTCAATATAATTCTCAGTTATGTTGTAGCAGAGAAAACACCAAAGAGGCTTGCAGCAACTTAGAACAACTGTACAAGCACCATGGCTTTCTCACAAACCTAGTCTGATTAAGAAGGGATCTATTGTATTGGAAAGGTGTTTACAGTCAAAATCAATGAAATAGCATATAGATAATTAGGAGGGCCATATTACTTGAAAAGAAACAGGGAGCAAGCTTCTAATTCCATTTGAAGCTAATTAGGTGGCTTGTCACTTTGATAAGACGTTTGGGCTCACAGAATCTGCTTTGTTGTGGGTATTTCTTCTTTAATTGGCCTGTCAATTACAATTTGCCATGAAATGCTGCAAACTGCTTACAGCCTGTTTTCAGTCTGTCTTACAAAATGGGTCCCATAAAACAGCATTTTCTTTTCTTTTTGTTGACCAAAAAAAAAGCATGAAAATGCATGGTGGTTGTTATTCTCCTGGTTTGTTTTAAGTGTTTTTGCTATTCACTTTGACACCTTCAGGACTGAGCTACTGAAGTCTTCCACAACTGCAAAGGTAGGAATTATGCTTGTGATGCAAGTTGCAATGGAAAAATAAGATGCAAATTGAACACGTACATGGGACACAGTGTTGCTTGTTCCTGGGGTGATGAGTTGAGAACGCTAAAACTGAACAAGAGAAGCAGAAGAATAGATGCCTTACTGGAACAAGACATTTTTGACATCTTTAAGGGTCAGCTGAAAAACTGAAAATTAGCAAGTACTTTTTAGAGGGAGCATGGAAACAATCAAGCGTGAAATAGCAATCTATTGACCTCTGGTAACGTGATGTCGTGATTTAGGCAACAGCTTTACTAGCTTGACAAACAACTTAATGCCAACAATACTGGACTTTTTATGGTAGTTTACTAGTAACTCAAATGAGGAATGGTCACCATGTGACAAAACATTAACAGCTGACTCAAAGGCATGCTTGGTCAAAGCAAAAGCAAGTGTTTTCCATGTTGGTATCATTTGTTTGTGTTTTCCTGGCTGAGAGAAACAGTTCAGCTAAATGCAAGGGTGCTGTATGCTCTTGCTGAGGGGCAGTTTTCCTTTAGGAAGCAAAACCCAAGAAGAATTTGCTGTGAATTTACACTGTTGACAAAACCAATAGTGCTAACCAGCACATTAATTTAATTCTCATGTTCCTGGGCATGCAGTGTCTGTATTCTGAGTGCTGCAGTAGCCAAGTATCTAGTCCCTGTTCTTGTCCTTTCTCTTTGCACCACTCAGGTGGTATGAAACAATTATTTTAAAAGAAATTTCTATAGGGAAATCACCCTTTGTCCCTCTCCAATGACAGACTGAGCTGGAGGGGGCAGGAGCAGCAGTAAGTGTTCTTCAACTGTGTGTGGAATTAAATTGGTGCCATAGATCCAGGAATAGGTGTGCTATGGATGTAGATGTCAAAATGTAAGTCACTATTGGCCTCTAGTAACTCTCATAATTATTGAAACTATTTGAGGTTTCTGGCTAAGCCAAATCCTTTTTCTCTCCTCTTAGGAGTTGCAGCAAAATGTCCTCATCTTAGGAGGTGTGAAGCATGTTTTGCAAAACAGCATTTGTTTGAAAGCACTCAGCCACATCTCAGATCTGAATGGAGAACAGTATGCTTTAAGATTTTTTCCAAAGTTTGGATTATGTAGACAAAAAACTTCCCCTCTGGATTTCCTCTCCTTTTCTCCTAAGGCCAGGTTGTAGTAACACATGTTCAGCAACTTTCCTCTGCGACAATATATTTATATGTTTGCGGCCTGTGCTTCATTTTCAGACTAGAACAGTGCAGCTGCAAGAGAACTACAACGATCGTCTAGTCCAACGGCCATTTCAGGCTTTCGCCATGACTCAGATCGGAAGGGAGGTGCCTGCAGCCCCGGCGCGGAGTAGTGGCCACTCTACAACGACGGCCGCCCAGCGTCTGGTGCCACCACCGTGTACGGGCATCGAAAACTTGCCTCTTACTCTGATGCTATGCCTAGCGGTATGACTTAAAATGTGGTTTGGGTAGAAGAATTTAAAAAGCTAAATAAAATGATAACTCAAACCGCTACACGTTTGTCAAGCCTTTGAATAGCTGTTTACACTCCTACTTTTACTATAAATTGGTACCTCATGGCTTCTTTGTATAAGGCAGTGAGCTAGTCCAGCGGGATGACCTAGTTATTTTTAAAGCCCGCTTATGTCAATGCTCGCTGTCCTGTGACCATGTTGGCCACCATTATTTCGGGGTGAGGTCAGTCTTTTTCTTTGCTCGGGCTGCTTGCCAGTTTCTCCACACCTGCCTTGAAAGTGACAGCTCTATGGGTGTCCTCATAAATTACGAATCATGTGCCTCTGCCCTGATGCCTCGGGACAGGCACAAAGTTAGAAACTGTCCTGTAACCCAAGCCCCGGGGCTGCTGCATGGGACAGCTGAGCAGCAGGCAGCGAGCCGTAGCCGCGGGGGGCCGGCTACGCCGCAGGCCCCGGGCAGCGACCAGGCTGGCGTGGTGGAAACTCTGCGTGCGCCGGTGCCAGCGGGCATGTGGCTGCGCCCGGTGGGAGCCAGGGCTGCGCCCCAGGTAGGGGCTTCCTCCCACGGGGAAGGGTGAAGAAACCCAGCGGTGAGCAAGGGTGCTATGGGCTTTGTGCGGCACCTCTTGCCCTCGCGTGCCCGGGATGATCCGAGCTGGCAGCGTGGGATGCAGCGTGGGGAGCAGGGCTCGCCACACTGAATGGGCAATCCTGTCTGCAGTTGTCACTATCCTGTGCCACCTCCCAGCTCCTCAGTTACAGCTCTGGCATATAATTGCCCACAGCACTAATTCAGTGATGCGTTTTCCTCCTTCCAGTGTGCACCCCAGACACTCAGCCAGCATACTCGTGCCAGAGCCGTAAAGACTAAATTCAGCAAAACACTCCCCTTCCCCCCAAACCTAGTTACCCTGACGTCACCACCCCAACATGCAGGTTACATCCACCTGCAGGGAAACTGTTAGACAAGTCAGACAAGCTGCAACACAAGCTGCAACTCCCCGCTGCCCTAATCCGTCTGCTCCTGCCCCAGATGTGTGTTGTCTCCCTCTGCCCCAGCATCCATGCCCAGAAGCGACCAAGGTCCAGGAAGCAGCACCTGCTGTACCACAGTGCCGTGGTCCTCTCTCAGCCCCATAACCGCAGGCGCTGGACACGATTGCTAATGGGACCCCTGACGGGCTGGTGCGCTGCGAGCTCCCGGCATCTGAGCTCCTGGCATGGAAACGCAATACAAGCACTGAGCGCAGGAGGGGCTGACCAGCCATCCTTTTCAACCCACCCGTACACTGGCTCCAGAGGCACAAGTAAAATCTTTTGCCCTGTTGGTGTGGGATCCTTATCTTGATGACTAGACTGCAGCAAAGTGGAACCCTGTTGTGTTTTTTCAAACGGTCCATGTGGTATGTTTTAACAGAGATTGCTTTATCTCTTTCTTCTAGCTGGTGGGCATCATTTATGTTCCTTTTGACGACTGGGTAGGATGTACAGTTGATGCTTTTGCCCATTCATCAGTAGGAGAAGGCTGCTGACCAGAGCTGCCTGTGAGTGTGCACCACCTTGCTTTCTTACTCTTCATTTTAGATTCCTGTGAAAATGGATTGTACTTACTTACAGCTATGCTTCTGAATATTATGAATATTGCTTCCCAAGGGAAATACTGAGCTGGGAATGATGAGTAGGCTGCAATATATTTTTTTTGCTTTGTGAAATTATGAGGTTACATCTCTTTTTTTGGGCCCACAGATTAGATCTCAAGTTGGCTACTTGGAATTGGATGAGTGAGACTCCAAAGATAATTTGCTCTAAGTTTTGTAACGTCGTCTGCTCCAACTTTTGCATGTGATTTATCTTCCCAAGTACACTGTATGGTATGGGATTTTCACCCTGGATCTGGTATGGATGATATCTTTCCTTCTAGAGAGTGGTATCGTCTCCTCAGAAAAAAAACATCTGTGACCTCCAGCCAACTTGAAGTAAACCTTGTACCGATTTCCCAAGCCAATTTTGTTCTCTGCGGTTCCTGAGCACGTTGCCACCACTGTAACAAAAACGTGTCTCGGCATAAAAACATGCCAGTGTGAAGGAGCTATTAGAATGACAAGAGGCAATGCCATGGAGCAGTCATCGCCCAGTATTTCTGCAATACGGACTGAACACGTCAGTGATAAGGTCCCAGTCCCATTCAGTACTTCCCATATTGTATCTCAAAATAAATGCGTAAGTATCTATTGGAGTTGGAGAGCTACTGGCAGTGCTGCGCCATGTACTTTGGCAAGTCTCTTGGTATGCATGTTCCTTGAGAAACTTTCAGCTATTCTTCAAGTTCTTTTCCTCTTCCTCTTTCAATCTTGTTAGCAACTGCCAGCGTTGTGGTCTCAAAGTCCCTTTTTCCAGCTGGCAGCAGCAACAGTGATAGGAGTACAGGCATACATGGTTTGAGGTCTTCTGCCTTAGAAACATCTACAAGCTCATCCCTGCAACTGATGACATTTTATAGGCAGATGGGACAATCCAGACAAAATTGTAGTTTCATAATGCTCATTTTCCATGACATAGAACACACACACACACATAAACCCTTAAAAGGCTTTAGGTGGTTGTACCAACAGGTGCAGGAAGATATCTGAACATGGCAGGAGATACATCCAAGTAATTTCCTGTTGAAAACAGGTGAAAATTAATTTGTTCTGCAATGAGGATTTGAAATTTGAACATGATGACAACAAAGGATGCCCACTCCTGTTTTGGCAGGGAAAAAAAAAAGAAAAAATTAATAGGAGTTGAAGCTCACTCTAAAGGCTGAACATCCAATTTGTTCTGTCCAGTTCCAGCTCTCTTCTCCTAATATCTCTTCCTTACATTTTCAAGGAAAGGCTAGGTGGTGTTTGTCATCTCTCTCGTCTGAATTTTCTTTGGATGTGAGGGAATTCCATGAACTAACTCTAAGGATGGCAAGGGAGGAGATCCCTAGTAGGATATGACAGTTTTAGGACTATACATGCACACAAGTTGGCTGTACACAGATTTGAAAGGTTAGGTCTTGGAATGTTATGCTGAACTTTAGGCCATTTATTTTATCTTGCCTTCAGTGTGCAAAAGCCTCTGGTGTCCACCTCTGGCTTTCAAGAAAAGAACAATTTGCTATTGCTATTATTTGCAGTAAAACAAGCCAAAAAAAGAGGAAGAAATATAGTTCGGGGTTCTTGAAATGACCCATGTCAGCAAAGGCAATGAGAGTAATAATGAAGGGGGATGAACATATCTGGGCAAGGCTGCTCCACCACTGGCGGAGTGGGGGGCCAGCTCCTGCCCCTGCAGGGTCCCCCTCCCATTCGTCCCACCCGGCGCAGCACTGGGCGGCATGCCGAGCAGGGAACGTGCCTCCTCTCCTCTGGGCCTGGTGGTGACAGCAGCTCCTGGCCCCCTGCCAGGGTGGCTGTGGCCTGGGAGGAGGTGTTCAGAGGTCTGAGAGGCATCCACTGGCCCAACAGCTGCTCCAGGCTCCCAGGGCAGGTGGGAACTGGGATGGAGCAGCCTGCCGGGCGCTGGAGCACAGCCCCACGGTGGGGAGGAGAAATGGTGGGGCTGCGGGAGAGCTCAGTGGGGGCTGAGGCATTATGAGACTAAGGAAATATGGCTGGGAAAGAGCTCTGTGCCCATTAGTAATAAGAAGAGGTAAAGATAACTCTTCAGCACGGAAGGTAAGTCCTTCTTGACATGTCACAATTTTGCTTTCTTCTTTTCTTCCCCTAACGGAAAGCACTCACAAAACCAATATTGTTAATAAACTTTGGAAAAATATCACCTCACACCTTTCCAAATCTTGAGACAATGATGCCATTGCCAAGGTGACCGTCTGTTTGCCATCCATGAGCGACAGTAACAAATATTTTAAATCAAAGCAAGGGGATACCCCAGTGACAGCAATGCAACAAGAACTTCCCTGGCCTTTGGTGGACTAAGGTGTTGGGTATGTCAGCTAAAGGTCAGGCTGAGATTGCCTTGGGGAAAATAAGATGGTCCTTGTCACACTGATCTAATAGCACCTACAGCTGTCTTCATCAGATCAGCAGTAGCATGGAAATAAGGAATGATCTACTGGAGTAATTTTTTCAGGCAAAAATTTATGCTAATTGTTGAAGAAAGCAGAGAATATGATATTCTGCAGGTGAGACCAAACAATTCAGACAAAACATGGGGCTTAAAGAGCTAATAATTCTGAGTTTTGTCTTTAAACAGAACTTTTGGTCTGAGTCAGCATGTTTAGGTGGAAAATGGGACTTTAAGTTACTCAAAACTACCAAAATGCTGTTGCTCTAGGATTATGCTTGTATCAGAAAGGCAGTATTGCTTCATGGGTTTAGAGTATGACAGACGTCAGGTGACTGCTAATTTTATTCTTGCTCTGTGATGCACCTGTGCCTCCAGAGACCTGCTTGTCCTTGAAGAAGTCATTTAATCTTCTGGAGCCCCCGCTTCCCTTCCCTGTGCTTCCTCTTCTCACTGACTTCAACCATCAGTGATCGGGCAGGAGGCCCCTGTCTCAGCCTCAGCTTCTTGACCTGCCAGTGTTATGGGATTGTAACTAAAAGCAATGCCATGTGAAAACACAGAACTCATTGGTACCATGCAATTTGTGGTACTAAATTAATTATACATCAGAAAAGTGGTAGCTGTAGGAATCATGATCAGTTTACTGCACAGAAATGTGGTTTGTCTGCTGAAACATTTCGTAGCTGTTCTTCATTGGGTGCAGAGCGTGGCTATGTTTGAATTTCTGTTGTTGGTAATGTAATTAGTGATGAACACAAAACAAAAGGGTTGATAATCCAAGGTCCCAAACCTGTCTACACTTATGAACATGTTTAATTTCATGAAGATAAGCAGAGGACACCTACTTGTGTATAAAACTACTTTTCAACTATAATATCCATATCAAGAAGGCTCTTGACTAAAGTTTCTATCACTCAGGATAATTTTTACTTTTTACCCATTACTCTCCCCATTAGTTTAGGGTTACTTAACTTGATTTCTGTGGGACAAGTTGTGTGACTAAAGTAGCTTGAGAACCAAAAAGAGCGTTTCTAGGATTTGGGACATAGAACAGCAGCATTGTTGCCTGTCTTCAGCCTGTGGATAGCTTTCAGCATTTTCACGTTTAGCCAAGAAAGCATTTAAGAATTCAAGTCATACAGTAATACTAGGAGGTAAACATTTTGTTTAATTAAGTTCTTGCTTTGTCCACCATGAGAAACCTTCTGAACCAAAATTTGTGAAAGAAGGCTTAGGAGTCACCCTCCTATTCCCTTATACAGTCAGGTCTTTTTGAGGAAAAATGGTGTAGAAAGCATACCAATGACACCAGACCAATTTTATACTTTAAATGCCAACAGCTTGAAAGGCCACAGTTGCTAACTTGTTTTACACTGTTCCACAGCAGAGAAATAGTTTATGTTGTAGGTGTCCCAGCTCAGAAGAGAGAAACACATAAGAGTGTGACCACATATGTAACCAGATGGGAGGCTGCGGGAACGGGAGATGTTCACGGTTGTGCCCATGATGTGCTGGTGGGCATCAGTTAGCCATATCTTCTAGTGGCTACTGATGCATTAACACATCTTAGGAGGAGTTTCTGCACCTGTCATGAGGCAGAGTAGAACTTCTGTAGCTTGAGTTTCTTAATCCCATTTGTGGGGCTTTTAGATCTGTTACAAAATACTGCCTCACCATGACTTTATCCGTGATCCTGTACCAATCCAGTGTTCTGTGGGAAACATGAATATGTCCACATAGGGTAGAAAGTGAGGGAATGGACACAAAATATCTGTAAATATAGCCTGGCAATTTTTATCTTTGCATGTGGGAAAAGCTAAGTGTGTGTTCTACACATAAAATATCCATTTGCTGCTTTGTATACAAGTGGATGTCATTGACTTTGTTCTCTACCCTGGGGCTACATCACCTTTCAAGATCTCTTCTAGCACTAGTCTGACTTCCCTAGCAGTCACAAAATAGACCCTAGCACCTTGGTCCATCATGATACACAGTATGCAAACTTTATTTTGTAAAAGTTTTTGCATTGAAATATTTTAACTTAAATAATTGGTTTTGGTAATTTCCTCTTTAATTTCCTCCTTAGAGTCAGTGTTATCAGATGCAGCACATAATTTTGTAGTTTCATGGCTTCTTCTGGAGCCTGTCAAGAGTCCTCCCAGTAACAATAGAAAAGCACTGTCAAACGTCCACTCATGTTCTTGAGCAAGAAATCAGGCTGGTAGCAAGGTGAGACCTGTTCATAGAAATAATACAAGGTCATTAAGCTTCCCAGAGAGATGTGTCACAGCATTTTGTTTACGGTATTTTAAAATATTTGGAGAGATGTGCAACTGTCACCAGCAACAAAGCATCTCCCAGTCGTTGACCTCCCATGAAAGCTCTAGGCATTTTGTATCACAATCCAACAAACAGAACTGAACAAAAAAAAGGATTCCAGAATGTGTTTAAAAATATTATTGTTTGTTGAATCACTGTACAGGCTTTACTATGTTCAAAGAGTTTGTCATTCAGGTCTTGCCTGAAGCTAGTGATAAAAACTCCTTTCATCCCTATAAAAGCTGAAGGGCTGCTTTAAGTGCTGTGGGAGGAAGTTCAGCACCTCTTGATGTCAGTTTGGTTATAGGTAGGTGGGTCTGTTTACACTTAATACATACAATGCCTTAATATACTCCAAGGCCAAGAGAATTCAAAAGCAGTACTTGTTGAACGCTTTCCTTCCTTCAGCTTGTTCCTCTGAACTTAGCACCTTATTGGAAAGCATGACATTAAGCTTTCTACCCTAAAAATATTTTAATAAGGGCCAATAACATGTATTAAGGTGATCTGGAGGATATTCAGCACTTACTGTTCTCAATGTCTTCATTACCGGACAAATTTAATGCCTATTTGATTTCATATGCTGTGATTTACCTGGTTTGTGCAGTGGGGAGGTTGACATATTCATTCCCTGTTTCCACATACGCACTGCCTAACGATGAGCATGCTGAGAATAACAAAACTTTTCAGGGTCTTCCTCTGACCCTGTTTTTGCCCTGGAATGCTGTTGAAATGTGCTGTTGAAAAACTTCGGGGTAATAACAAATAAAAGGAAGGGCATCTCATTGATTTGCAGATTTGTCCTTAAGTTGTGATAGAACCACCAGTCAACTTCAGTGGAGTTGACCTAGAGATCTCCAAAGGTGAATATTTCCACATTTGGCTGAGGAGAAACAAGAACATGTTTTCTCTTTCCCTGTTACAACAGCTTCCACAATGAGGTCTGGGTGGAGGAGCGAGCTGAAGCACCCGCAGCAAAGGCTGCGTGCCGTGTTGTCAAGGCGCCCGCTGCGCAGGAGCCATCAAGGCTCCATGTAACAGGGCGCACTGATCCAGCTTCTCTCTCCCTTTGGGGGATCAGACTGGCTAAGTGCTTAATGTCAATGAAGTTCTCTTGGTGACCAGGCTGGTATTGCCTTTCCTACGCAGCCTGTTAAAGTGCACGGACCATTATTCGCCTACTCAATTAACTGCTAAGGAGACAGAGGAAATATGTGCCCAGAGGAGAAAATGAAGCCATCTTTATTTGCTGGCTAATCAAAATCCAATAGCTTTTGAAGGCAGTGTGAAATGATCATTAATTAGGAGGGATACCAAAATTTGGAGTTCAAAGAACCTCGCACAAGCTAAGAAAAGAAGGCCTGGAGGACAGAGCTTGTTCCCCTGGGTTGATGAGGCCTTTGTGGGCTTAACCAGCATGAACCAGTCTGCATCTGAACTGGACCTGGTCTGAAACACATCTCCATTTCCCGCAGGTACGTGCATGTGCAAGCCAGAGATTCAGTGCTTTATAGAATATGAGCAATAGATTAATTTGGCCTTGGTGTGTGGCAAAGAAAGGGTCTTTAAATGAGGGTGGGTTGAGACAACTACTGACCACTCCTCGTTCTCTCATGCTATGACATCAAAGACGCCATCAAAACACTGGGTGACAGCCCAAGCCAAACACTCCCCAGGCTCTTCTTGGGGCATGTGTGCTCTTGTACGAGCAAGTCGAGGAACCATCTAAATGACAGTGAGGCTCAGCTGTGGCCACCGCTGCACACACAGTGAGGGCCACCTCCATGGAAAGGCTCTGAAGCCGTGCCGGTGACGAGGACAGTGGGGTGGTCCTGGTGAAATGTAAGGGCAGGGGAAGCGCGATAGGGGTTGGCACCCAGGGCTAGTGGGGAAACAAACCACACAGCTGCTGCACAAACCTTGCCGCGCGGTTCACAGCAGCGCAGCCAGCACACCGCCCTGACCGATGTCCCACAGCTGAGGCTGTGTGCGGTAAAGGCACCTGGGGGAAGAGGAGCAGGGAGGAGAAGGGCTGTAACTGGTCTGGAGAAAGGGGGATGGGAAGAGGTAGCTACAGGGCAGCGCATGAGCCCCATGCCCTGTGGAGGAAGACCTGCCCAGACACGTAAATTTTACCAGAAATTTTCTGGTAAGACTTTGTTAGACTTTGCCCCAGAAAGGAGATGGTCAGTGGCTTCTCTCGACACAAGTTCTTTACCTCCATGTCGGTTGTCTGTCCTGCCAGGGTCTCTGGCAGGGCATCTCTGTGTCTCTGTGGCGATCTCAGCTTAGCCACTATGGTGAATCAGGTGGGATGTATTTAAAAACTACTTAAAATGAATATATAAGGCAGTAAAAATAAAACAAAATTCATTTCCAAACTAAGAAAAATCTGAAAGTCTTCTGGTCTCGTAACAGCACCTTTACCTTGCAATAGACCTTTGCTTTGTTTTCACTAAAAAAAAAGCTGATTACAAAATATACTGCCAATTGTGTACAGAGGAGTAGATCTCGATCGTATATTCCTCCTTCAGAGGATGTATATCCAAAATATAATACTTGATGGTGAAGGGATATTCTGCAAACACATAAAAAGAATAAAGCACTACTGCCTGCTTTTCCAGAACAGTATCACTGCAATCTTTTTGAAGTAGAAATCTGTCTTCAAGGCTCAAGTCAGAGTTGGACTGTGTTTTTGAGATGACGTTTTCCCAGCAATGTGCCCATTTGTTAAAATGGATTAACCCAGACAGCTATAGGGAAACGTGAGGAAAAGGAAAATAGAAGAGAGCAAAACTAGAGCAACTTAAAAAATACAGCATAATTTTCTCAGGGTTGAGGGGCTGGGGTACTTCCCTCCTGAGAAATAAACACTTTAATATGTGTAGATCTGACTCCAACCACTATCTTAAAGATTAGCCTGAAATATAGTGCTCTGGAGGGGCACACAGAGAACTCCATGTGATAATTTCCTCGAATATCTGGATTGAAACAGATAAGAGATGCACGTTGACATCTGTGAATTGAATGTGACCTTTAGCTTGTGAGCTGATCAGAGTGTGATCAACAAAGAACCATGTTCTAAAGCACTTAATAAAGGACTCAATGAGTTAAATTTGGGGAAAAGAAGCAAAAAACATTTATCTAAAGATCTACATAGATCAAAGTGGTATTTGCAGACTCCCTTGGGGAATGACTGCTTCCTGGTCAAATTTACTGTCTTATTTCTACATGTTACATCATATTTAAAAGTGTATACTGGTCATCAACCTTCAAGAAAACAACGTTTGTGGTTCCAAGAAGTACAAGTATGTGAAAAAATTAGTCTTGTCTACAAATATCCAGCTTTTCTGGACATGTGTTTCAGTGCTTGTTATAAAAGATGTTTTCCTCATGTCCAGCCAACACTTCTGTTGCTGCAGCTTGGGACTGTTGCCTCTTGTCCTTTCATTTATATCTCTGGCTCGATCATCTCTGTAATCCCCTGTAGATATCCACGTAGAAGACTGCTATTAGATTCACCTTCTTGCTTTGTCTTCTCAAGGACAGAAAAACCCATCTCCCTCAGTCTTTCCTTTTATATTGGCTACTCCACATCCCTAACCTTCTGCTAGTCCTTTGCTGGACTTGCTCCAGACTGACCACTTTTGTACTGCCAGACAGGTGCCAAACTGGACACAGATGCCAGGGGCCTGAGAGTATCCTTGCTCTTGGAAATTGGGCTGCTGGGGCTCGGGACAAGCATCCTCCTTTGAAACTGTGGGCAGAGGCTGCCAGACAACACTGTGGGATGTCATCCCATTCTGTCCTCAGGAAGGTGCCCAAAGCCCATGGCTGGGGCTGCCCCCAGCTGCCCCCAGGTTGCCCTGCTCCTGGCTGGGATGGTGGGACATCTCTGGTTATCAGGTCCTGCCCTGCCACCCTGGGAGACTCCCCACTGTTCCTGGTCCCCAGGGAAGCCCTGTCTCCTGGAGGTCCCTGACAGCTCCAAATGTGGCCTCACATGAGCAAAGGAGAAAGAAATAAACCCTTCCCTTGGCCCGCTGCTTAAATTCCCACTATCCACCATGATCACTGCTGTCCAGTGGCTAATCCTCTGAGCCACTTCTTATCCAGCCTTCTTTTAGGAGACAGCTCAAACCACCCTTACAAAACCTCTCTGGTAAAATGGGTGTCATAGTGGTGCCCACTTTCCACCATTTCTGTACAGTGACAATAGCAAGGTATTTAGGGACAAAACTTACTTTATCTATCCTGTTTTTAATTACCAAGGTGGTAAAGAGAATGTGTAAAGCACTTGATAATAACACACACGTTAAAGACCTGCTGGAGCATTTATTAGAAGAGCATTTCTTTCTTCTTTAACATGTCAATGTATATAGGGAGGACGGTCTTCCTGTTCCTTTTAAAAAGAAAAATATTGGGCTTTGATTTTCTGGTTTCTTTTCATCTTCTTCTAGCTTAAAAAGCTTCTGGAAAGGAATAAAAAAAAGATAGAATAGCAAAGAAATCACAAAAGGAAGATATCAATAAGAAGCACTACTGACTATTCTCTAAGCAGTTTCCAAGCAACTTTTAATGGAAGGTCAGGCACAAGCAAGATAAAGGGAGGAAAAAACAAGACATTATTTCATACAATAAAGTGACTGTGAATGCTGCCAGTTACAGAGGAAATAGATTGGCCAGCCTGAGCACTTAGTTATGTTTTTCTGTGAATACAAATGAAAATCCTGTATAAAAGGCACTATCAAATTTGAGCAGGAGTGTTAATTCCAGCAATAGGTTTGCATTACTCTTCCGAGAGGCTTTCATCACTGAATATGCGATGTTGACTCTGTGGTAATAGTAACAGTCCTGTTGGACTCCCTCAGCTCCTTCTGTCTGCAGATCTATAATACTTTTTGTCTTTAATTAATGATGTCTCACATTTGCAGCTCCAAGTAGATTGGGTATGAGTTATGTGGATGGGGCAATTGAGGCATAGAGAAGTGGAGTGACTTTACCAATATTGCCGTAGTTATCTGCAGACATCCTAATGAAGAGATTGCAATGGTGAGAGGTGTGCCTCTGGTCAAGAAGAGACAACCATACGTGCAGACAACCCCAGCCACCCAGCACTGCTGGCTCCTTACAGCAGCCCCCAGTGGAAAAAGATAGAGGCTGTATCTGAAGTGCATAGACCTGTATGTGTAAGTTATGTACCATGTCTACTTCTTTGTTCGTCCAGCATCTCTCAGCCTTAGACAGCTGGAAGCTGAAATAGTCTCTTTGAACCTAAGTGCCACAGCAGGCAGTCTGAGCGCATCATTTTGATCTCAAAGACAGAGCACGAAGCATCCTCTGTACTCTGTGACCTGTATCATGGTCAAAGAGCAAAAGCTCATGTGTCCTTGCCAAGAAAAGCTCTAGGAAGAAATCCAGGTGTTGATTTGGAGGCCTGAAAATTGAAGAAGACCAATTATTAGTTTCCTTGAGAATGCTGACCCATTGAGTAGTGATAGCAAGTGCATAACAAAACCCTTCTTCTGTAGTTTCAGCCTTGGAGCAAAAAGTTGGCAAGATGACAAAGTTTGGTTTGGTAAAACTTTGCTTCTCATGGCTAGATTTTCTGATGTCTGCACCAGGATGATACTACAGCCTGTCTCTCCACATGGCATTGACAGTTCTCCCTCCCCATCCAGCCTGTCTTCAGGTTAAAAAAAAAAATAGGCAAGTGAAAAAATGGTCTGAATTTGAATCTTCAACCACAGAAAATATTTTTGCCAGGAGTTACTTATGATGAGATTCTGGGTCAGAATCCCATATGCTCAGGTGCCTGAACAAGAGCATCAAGAGCCATTTAGGCAGTGGGAGGTCCCCAGCCTTGATCCTGTGTTTAATCTACTAGTCCCATGTAGAAGTCTTGAATACCTCTAGGATCTGCCAGATTCACATACCACATACGTCTCGGCAACCGAAACCTGTCCTTTCCCTCCCAGCATTGTTAGCTAAGAGAGTTAATATTGTCAGACTGCAAAGGCTTTTTGCTGCGTGGGAATAAGGTCCACACACACACGCAAGAGAGAGGCTGTGATGAATTGCTACAGCTGAACATGAGTCTTTCAGAAGCACCTCTCTGCACATGCTCTTACATATTCTTTCCGGAGCTGCAGGATAATGCTGAGGCCACTCTCCTTGCTCTGTGTCCTTGCTTGCCAGGCACAGCTGGTTCGTAATCCAGTCCACTGGGATCCTGAAGTGAAGTCACATTATGCCCTAGCAACACATGAGAGCTAGTGGCCAGATAGTCCTGTATTTAAAGCGCGAGATTTGAGTACAAGTTTACATCTTTGATGCCCATACTACATTTTCTCCAGACAAATTGATTACAGATATTAAAGGGAAGGGAACAGCTTCTTGGCATGACTTTAGCTACTGAAGTCTGCTCAGCTTTTACTTTCAATTTCCAACCACGTACATAAGAAGACTTTCCAGAGGGCACAAGAAGCAATCTCAGAATTCATCCCATAGTATGCTATGGGTTGGTTATAGTGTATTTCTCCTATTCTAAAAATAGACTGAGTGTTTGAAGGACAGTTTTTCATAAATAAACCTGTTCCTGTGTTCTGAAAATGTGTTATGAATGAGACTGTCTTTTAGGATCAAGAGTAGCCAATGAACCAGGATACTGATGTCTGACAACATACATTTACAGGAGAAGCAGATATAGTTCAGCAGATCATTGTGCATTTTACATGCACTCAGATATATCTGAAAAATGCTGTGAAAATCTCAGCATTTTTACAGCACTTCTATTAGTCATGACTGTTTATTTTTTATTTAAATCACAGCTCTTTCCAAATTGTCTGCAAACTGCATGCACCCCAAGCTTCTGCCCGCAAAGAAGGACACCAGTGAGAGCTATTTACATCCTAACTGGACGTGCTGAATTCAGTCTGAAGCAGAGGAGAGATTTTTCACAAGACATGCTCAGAAGTGGACATGGCAACAAATTTTCAAGAGTGCAACAACATCTTAGACTGTTGCAGCGCTGTCTACATTAAACTTTACAATAAGACCTTAGCCGGTATGATTTGTTCTATATAGACTGATATAGGGACCAGCAGTTGAGCTTCCCTCTGTTGTCTTCTCCTGATGCACTAGACCAGCTTTGTAGTCCAGACCTGCTAGGCTGAACTCACCTCCTGGGCTGGAGTCAGTGATGCATCTGCCAGCTCTAGGTCAGAACATGGATGTGAGAGGAGATTTATACCTCAGAGTGAGTTGATACCGGTTTTACCTGGGCTGCTCTGCAGAAGTCTGGTGCTCAGCTCTGAGCATGTGGGCTATGTTGTGGATAATCAGCTGAGAAGTAGTCTGGCAGGGCAGTGCCTGTCTCTGTTGGCTGCTGGTGATGGGTGTCTCTTCTAAGACAAAAGGTTAAAAACATTCCAGTGTTTTACTTACAAAGCCCTTGTTTGCTTTACTTGCTTTTAATTTAGGATTGTGAAAACTTCTTCAGTCATGATGGGAGAAAAACATCTTGAGGCCCATGCAATTGCATTTATCTTAATTTAAAATAGTTTATGGAAGTTATTTATCATGATTCAGTTGTGCACTGTATGAGACAACATTCCTCATATTTGCTCCCTAGACATCTTCCTGCCTTTATTTTCTAGTTTCTTCTTTACCTGCTTTTAGGTGTGGGGGTATTACTTTGAGAGTTACTTGCGAGTTTTTTCCAAGGAATGATCTGCACAGCAGACAGCAGCTGGGCATCTTAGTGAGACCACAGTGTATGATTGTTCCATAGAACTACTTGCTGCCTTTTTTCTGAGGGCAATTTAAAGCTCTCATCTCAGTCTCCATGAAAAATCTTTTGAGTATTTAAGAAACCATTTCAGCTGCAGCAGGGTTTCTTTTGAGCCAACAGAGTTAATGGTGCCTAATAAAACTCCTTGTAGCTAAGGAAGAGGCATGACTGGATGAAGTCTCTGAGTGGAATTAACTACCAGAAGAAATGAGTTTAAGCCCAGGCTAAGTTGTTTTTGGAGCAGCTGAAAACATTTTTAAAACAATCTTCTTGCTGTAATCAAAGACAAGAAATTACAGCAATAATAACAGGAAATTTGGGACTTTCAATTGGTCCTCTGCAATAGGCTTTCAAGAAAACGTTAGTAATGGGACAAGTGGTAAGGTAATATTATGGCTATAGACAAAGGGCTGCAGGTAGAAGCAAAGAGATCCATCTTTCTAACTGTTTCTTTCAGGGCAGAGACCTTCCAAACATGTGGAGATGAGTTATTTTAAATAGGATGTAAAACATCAATAACTTACAGACCTACCTTTTAATTCTTAATCTGTCTCCTCCTGCCCAAGCTCAAATCTTGCCTTCTCTCTCCTATAACACTTAACGGATGGTTAATCACCAGTTCAGGATTTATCTAGCTAAAACATCACTCTTCATTTTTCATTTTTACTTTCTACACCTTCTTTTCACTTCTTTCCTAACACAGTGCCAGCTTATCATCCTGTGGTCAGGACTGTTCTCAGCCTTACACTTCTCCCAGCTTTTGGCAGATGAGTAAATCTTATATCTTACCCCAGTCCTCCTGGTGACTCCAGTCCCATGCTCTTTCTCCCTCTCATGCTGTTTGTGCTTTGGTGCAAGCATGTCAGACAGTTCCGTGAGTCGTGTTGCTTCAAGACAAACCTGAAGTTTTTGGAAAATTTAGTTTTCAGCTGAGTTGGTTCCCTGAAGAACCTCACTGTGAGGTTTCATGGAACTGTAGTATCAATACCTGGGGAGAAAGGAGTCTGGACTTCAGCTGGGTTAAGATGCTACAGAAGGGTACCTTAACTGATGACATTTTCTGTATAATTTCTCCAAAACTTAGCCTTTCCTGTTCATCATACAACTTTTGTTACTGCAAAGTTATCTTCCATAGTCTTGATGAAATACCATCCTGTCTCATCAGTGTTGCTGCAAAAACCATCTTCTCATCCTGTCACAACCCTTGGACAACACTTCCCTATGCAGCCTCCACCAATTCCCCATTTTTCTGCTGCATTAAACACTTCAAAGTCAAGGCCCTTCCTGGGCTTTTTTATCTTGCCTCAACAGTTTTAGTTACTCTCAAAATACCATCTTTCTTCTCCAGTTGCACCCTGCTGCCAGCTCCCATCATATGCTCAGTTTCAAGATGTTCTTGCCTATGCAGTTATCCATGTTAGGGAAGCTTACACATGTCCATGTTGCTACCCTCCCTGAGACACCTTCTTAAGGCTTCTTTAGGCTCTGATGATACCTACAAGAGGAAAAAAAAGCCCCAAAATAATTATGACAAATAACTGATGTGCTCAGTCTGTAGACTGGCAGACAACATTGTATTACTGTACGTCTTCTCATGCTCATATCTTTTTCTATACTTACTGTATTTTGATGTACTAACAGAGTAGCATCCCAGTCCAGTTTTCTCAGTTGGAGGTTACTACTCCATTTTTATCTACTACTACATCTTTATGCCAGAGACTACTAGGCAACTACAAGTTGCCAAAGTTGACAGTATGACAATATGCTGATTCATATAGTCCAAAGTTCAAAACAGAAAGCATTTGCAAAGGTAAAAATTATCTGAACAGCACATTCATGTTCCTGGATTCAAAGGTAGAAGTACTGTCTGGAGAAATGTCATCCAAGTCATTTTTTTACAAAGTTTTTTGTCACAAATGAAATAGTATAAGCTGTGATAAGAAGAGTGGAAATAAATGGAAAGGAAAATTAGAAAAAAAAAAGAAAAAAACCCCACAAATAGAAAACAAATAAAGGTATGAAGAGATCAGGAGCTTCATTGTTCCATGGGTGAAGTTGCCCAAAAATTTTCAATCGGAACTCAAGAGCATATCTCCAAGTGACACCTGTCTGCCACTGGAGCCAGGTCTTTTAAAATGTTTCCATGGTTTTCCTGTGGCTTACAGCCTCATTTGCCAAAAGTTTTTTAATATTTGTCCATTTATGCATGTGTTCCTAATAAATATGGAATGTTTTGAAAATCTGGGTACAAATCAGTGAGTACAAAGCTGAGTGTTTAAAAATATCTAGTAGGACGTATCTGCTAAGGTAAAGAACTATCGTAATTTGAATTTGTTTGGGAGTTTCATAAACTAGAACTTTAAAAATTAAGTTAAATGGAGTTAAACTAAATAAAATAAAGCTTTCAGGAGGACTTTGTGGTTTGGCAGGCTTCAATGCAGGCTTAAGAAACCCATTTCTCTGCTGCAATGTTTGTTTTTATGAAGCCATTTTGTATATAATGATGTGATGATATGTTACCGTGGATGTAGCACTAAATATAGCGTGAGAATATGTGTGCTATTTAAAGTGATCATATAAGGGTGTGTAGTGGGGGTTGCACTTGCTGTATGTGCAGTACCCTATTTATAACAGACATATAGGATGGATTTATTGTACTAGAAGTCAGCACTGGAACTGAAGATTTGTAAGGACATGGTGATAGGCCTAAACAAATCAGCATATCTAATGTGTCAAAAGGAATACTAAATTCATGAAATGTACACAAAATTAGCTGGTGTTTTCTATAGTAAAAAAAGCATCTCTGGCTTGATTTCATTTTATAACTAAACTTAGTAGTCAATAATAAATATGGCCTTGATCTTGTAATTTATGGTGAGTGGTTTTTTTCCACCCACAAACAAGTCAAGTGAAATCAAGTAATCCCTCAGTGCATAGGCTGTGCTTTTGTGGCAAATTACAGAATTATGGGCTAGTGCTGGGAAGTGTCACTAGGTACAATGTGTTAATGAATCAAGGCCTAGTCTCTGTTTTCTGGTAGGAAAAGATGTTTTTCCAGAGACTACTTCTCTCTCCCTTCCTTCAGAATGCTTGAACACACTTTGTTACAGCTTCAATAAATTTTCTTGACCCTGTGACTTCCATGTAACCAGACAGAGAAGCTGAGCATCTACTTTCTAACCTATGACTGAAGATAAATTTTTTTTTCCTGGTTTTTGCACAGACTTCTTCTATATTGTTCTACTGCACTTTGACATTATCTCCAATGCTAACAGCCCTGAGGCATAAACTTCCTTCACAAAGAATTTAAGTTTGGCCATAGGTTGTCGGTGTTGAGCACTGCACATGTTTGAAGTAGGCATATGATTTGCAGATTGATCTTGGAGACCAACAAAGGATGTGTTGAGGAATTTCTTTTCCCTGTAGCAGTCAAAATAAATTACTTGGTTAATTTGTCACAAGTTAAAAATTTTTGGCTTACCTGGGAAGCTGAAACACCACAAAATCAGAAAATGAAACATATACACAATTCTGACTTCTTCATCTGTATGTGTTTGAAACAAATCATTACAAATACATAGTTATCATGTTTTGAGAGATCAACTGTATATGTAACAATATCGGATTTTGCTCTTTATTGCGTCATTCCTTCAAAGATTATAAGGATTTTCATGGCTTCCAGGAATACCAAAGATAGCACAGGGACATGCCATCTGCCTTGTGCAAAGAAATTCCTTTCCAGCATCTTTTCTAAGGTCACAAGCTTCTGATCCAACATCCTTTGATTCCTAAAAGAAGGAGTACAGGTTAAATTGGTTGATGTCTGCATGCCCTTTTCTACTGGTGGTCCGGATGGAGACATGCCTGTGGCAGTCCTGCCCTTGAGGGGTCAACCCAAGCTGCTGAATGCAGTAGCTGGTCTGGGTCTGATACAGTCATTGCAGCAAAGTGAGGATGATGCCCTTGGGAGCACAGAGTCTCTCTGATTTGCATGGCACCTCTCTCTCCCTAGTGAACCTCATTGTCTAGTCCAAGGTCCATCACGCAAGGAGAAGTAAGCATTTAAAAGCCCTGGTCTGAGCTAAAGTCTCTTGCTGTGTCTACTCTAAGCCTGACCCTGACCTAGGGACACTGCTTCTCTAGGCTGATACTGACTTAAGTCTAAGTTAGTTTCTCTTTCCCGTTTACATCACACTGATGGCATTAACACATGTGAATGATGGCTTAGCATGTGTTTAGAGATCCCTGTTGTCATAGTTTTATGCCCTTAAAGAAATCCTTTTGTAAGAATTCAGGAAAACTAAGGAGTTTCCCTGAGTCCTTCCTTGCCAGGCTCATGAGTTCCTTTTATCAACTCCAGCATGAGAACCCAGATCTGCTACAGCTGCCAGTGACTGTCGGCAAACAGTGACCGAGGGAAATCTGTATGCTCATCAGCACTACAGTCACATAGGGTGTGTTTAGCTGAAGGCTCATGACCTTTGAGTGAAGTCATGCAATAAAATGTAGACCATGGCCCGGACCTGTGTGCTGCATTCAGCCCAAAGGCTGCACCTCTGCATCCAGCCGTGTGGGAACACTGCGGCATCTGCTCCTGCAGAAGTGAGGAGGAACAGGTTTTTTTTCTTTTCATGTCATTGGTCCTTTATATATTTGTGCCTTATATAAATACTGGCATTGTAGGTGATCTAGAGCCTATACCCCGTGTTGTTATTACAATTTCAGTTTTTCTGAAAGCAAAAGCCATGAGACCCTAAAAGACAGTATTTTCAAGAGGCCCAGTCAAAGTTGAAGTTGGGCTGTCAAAAGAGATTTCTAGGACTGGATTGTCAATAAGAAGAACTGAACATACTTTTGGAAGCCTGGCCCAAGCTGTGCTAAGCAAAGTGTAACCAGATTCACAGCACTTTTGAAAGTCCAGTATTCAGACCTCACAGGAAACTTGAAGCAAAGGCTGGAGCGGGACCCAGGACTTAGTTCCAGGTTTGTCTGGCCCAGGATGAACATTCCTGTTTACTCAAAAGAAGCATGCCACATTCAGCTCCAAGTGTAAAGGAAAACTTGGTCAGTGCAGAGTTACCAAGACTGTAGTTTGGCAAAGATGCTGGATAAAAATACCAACACTTCTCATAAGATTTAATGACTGCCAGTAGTCAAGGTGAGGCCTGTTTGAAACTTTTTAAAAGGATTTTATTTAGTCAAGCTAAAGCATTTTCAACAAGAATACGGTGAACTTTTTGAACAAGAGATGGAAACTTATTTTCTAATACAGGCATAGGAACATACCTGTCCCTCCTACTTGGCCACATCCTTGGACTGCCAGTAGACAACATCCCTTACTTGTGGACATAAAAGCTTCTGACAGCTCTCCTGATTTTGGTCTAAGAGGCACTGTGACAGCCACATGCAAGCCAAGGTGAGGGATGGTAGCTGGGAGCAGTGTCTGGAGTTAAGGAACCCTAACCAAACCCAGGCAGAAGTGTGGTGAGAGCTGCTCCAAACCCAGACAACCTTGACCAGAAATACTTCTGAAAACACTTTCAGAGTTTGAAATGTTTTGTCTGTCTCTGATGACAGTCTCAGCACTGGAGGGAGTGTGAGGACAACTATCTCCTTGTGTCATACAGATAATGGGGTGATGATCTAGAACTAGCTCTGTCCTGCTACCAGCCTTCACATGGATGGAGATGACTTGGCTTCCCAAAACTGGACTTGTACAGGGATTTTCCATTCTCTGTGCCATAGGCCCTCCCAAAATTGTCTCCAGAATTAGTTTTTGGCTTAGTGCATGGCTGGGCCTCTTGACATGACTGAGTTCTACTACTGCGAAGGGGAGTTGTGTCGTTTTGTGGTGTTTTTTCCCAGTTGATGGTGATTTGGCCTCTTTGGCCTGTCATCTCCTGCACCACAGAGGAGAGCAGGGACCTAAGCACTGAATGAAACTCTGAATAGAAAACACTATTGTTTCATTTTAAAAAAAAATTAATATTACAGGGGCTAATTGCACGATTTAACATTGGAAAACTTTGCATTCCTCCTCTGCTTTGGAGAGTAAAAGGGCCTATTATCATTTCCAGGCCAGATGTTTTAGTTTACTGAGCCTGTTTGATCCCTGCACCTGTCTAAGACCAGCAGTTGCTGGATTAGTGTAAGGAGCTGAATTAAAAAATCTGGACAACTGTTACTGAACAAGTGAATGGTGTGAAAATGAGCAGGCTTTTGGTATAAAGGATTTACTGTTTGTGACACAAGGCAGTACACATCATTTATAGTGCGAAATGAGCACGCAGTGTTCATTCTGCATGTCCATGTGCTGGTGTATACATTACAGAGTGACAATTACAGGAACTTCCAGCGAGGGAAAAAAGGGAACGGGGGGAGCGAGGGAAGCAGGGGACACATTACACCATCCATCTGTGAGACAGCCGTTCAGTTACAAGGAATTATATATTATTTCTGGTGGATTATGCTGATTAGAAAAAGAAGAATTTGGTTCCTGCCCCCACAGTGAACACTGCTGTGCATCCTGAAGGAAGCAATGGCTTTTCACTTGCCCCTTTCCTGTGCTGTGGCTCTTTCGTTTGCTCCCTGCTCCCTCAAACATAACCACTGGATAAGTTTTCTTTCCTCCTGGTTTGTTTTTTTTTTTTTCTTTTTCCTCTCTTTGACTAAAATGCACTGTGCCATGTGACTCACAGAAGTTGTTTCATGTCTCAGTTCTTTTTGATACAGCTGCAAGTATGGCCAGCCCTACCGGGTCAGAGACCAAGACCCATCTGGCCTGGTAACCTGTCTCTGACAGCTGAGCTTTAAGCGGATAGCTAGCGTTCATACATCTTCACAACTTAAAATCCCTCAAAACAAATATGCCTCAAACACACACTCTAGAGGACTAACTGCAAGAGGTGGTTTGCTGGAAAGCTGTTTCACAAACTGCCATTGTAAAATTGCTTTTGTAAAAAAAAAAGGTGAGCCTGTAACTTCCTGGATCATGGTTGCAACCCAATGTAATACAGAGTACTGTGATTTGCCTTTGCAATCCATCGACTTCCGTCAATCAAGGTATAAATCTCACTGGTTCACATTATCACCGATTCACTGCTTATGTATAGCAGATCCTAAAGATTAAGGGTAGATCTAAGTGTGAAAGTGATAGTTAAGTGAAGATAAATGGTTCCCCTGCTGTGTGAGATGGTCTTGGATCATTTATTGTACTCCACGCTAACAGAGGTGACTTGTTCCCCTCCACCCCCACCCTCCCAACCTTGCCTATGATAAATCTGCACTTTCCATTTGGAAAAAGTCAAGCATGTATTGAAACACCCATCACGAGGTTGTTCCTTCCTCTGCAAAGATAATGCCTAAAGTTCTTGAGATTATAGGTAGAAGCAAAATAAGGTCACTCATCCAGCACCATACAGCTCAATCTATGGTAAGAAGTGAAACCAAACATCGTATGTGACAGCTCAGAGGTTTAAACACAAGTTCATACGCCATCCAGTCTTTTCAATAATATTTTCAATGCCTTACTTATCTGTATGCACTGACTTTGTATTTGTGCAAATAAACTCACCTAAATGACTATGACTTGAGCAAGGACATTCTTGTCTGTCTAAATGCAAAGGTAGGCTTGGTCTGTATTCATTAGGAACCCTTTTAATGCCCAGACAGAAGACATCTTGTGAGGCTTGTTTGGAGACTGGTATGACAGAAGCAAGACTTGCATCCTCCCAGCACCTTCTTAGATGTTGTTGCAAAGGATCTGACTCATCGGGCAGGCAGGTTGATGAACAGAGACCCTGACGTGCTGACAGTGCAGATGCTCTCTGCATTTGGAAGACACTGTGTGTGGAGAAATCTTAGAAATCAATTAGTTCCAGATTTCAAAAGGTATGTTTGTGTGCCCTCTCTCTCACTGGCATATTTTACAGATGTAGGTTCCTAAACCCCATGACTTCCAGTGGACTAGTGCCTAAAAACCTGTAAAACCCTGGCTTCTGGTCAGTTATGACAACTAGAAAGCAAGAATAGCACATCCCAGAAAGTCCTATGTTGATGCAGCTGGACAACTGCAGTTTAGTTCTACTGCTTATCGCAATACTTCACACACATGCAGCTTGTAAAATGAAAAAAGCTGAACATCAGACACTGTTTCAGCACCTTCATATAAAGTCTTTGAGGAATATGGAAAAACTACTAATTTTTCATTCAGATTATAGACAGTGCACCTTATTAATCACTTATTAATGTGCTTATTGATTACTAGTTTTTAATAGGGATACAGTTACAAGTTTTAGCTGGAGAATGTAGAAAGTACTAATTTTTGTGCAGGTTTTTTGCTTTTTTTTGTTTTTGCTTGTGAAGTAATTGCTATTTTTAAAGTGTTTAACTTGTGCAAATACACACACAAATATATATATACATGTAGCTTTTCTATGTATTTAATCCTGTATGTAAATGGTTACTTTCTCTTTTCCTTTTCTTTGTATTCTAATGAAAAAGTATTTTACTGGGCAACTGATTTTACATTTTGTTGTTGTTTTCCATCAGAAAAATGATGTTCTTATTAAAGATCTTTTTAAAAGTCTAATACTTTTTTTATCATAGTAGCCAATGTAAAGGATCCTTATATAGAAATGAGATGTGGTTGGTTAAGTTAAACTTTGTTGTAATTCTCCTAAAACTGGTTGTTGCATGCAAAAGGAATGGAACCACTGAAACTTGTTATTGGCTTATTAACAAAAAAAGGATTAAAATTCTGTATTAAGTAAAATTAATTTCTTCAGTGCCCTGCTGATTTCGTTTCTGTGATGTCTTCATGCAGCAGCACTTCTGGGATGTTGATTTATTATCACTAAACCAGGAGCTTTTCTGTTTGGTGCCACCAGGAGACCACACACCGCTGTCCCAGCACAAGGCGTACAGCGAGGGCTCTGCTAGTCTGGTACTTCCACACTCACCTCCGAGTTCCTCAAAACAATTTATCAGCAGTGCTCTCTGCTTCTGAACTCATCCAGAGTATATCACTGGCATGAAAAACACTTTTCTGTTTTGACACTAGCTTGCAGACATGCCAATGAGTTGGCAAGTTTCTCAGTTACGAGGCAGTTAGTTTAATTTCTCTGCCTCCAGAACAGCTTTAATGATGACCACTCTCAGGCAGCGCAGCCACTATGAGCCCCTGGAGATAGCGGCACGTACATTCCCCTTGTTGGATCAAACGCTTGCGCCCTATCCCCCCTGTGAAGAAGCTGCTGAAGGAGCGGGGTCAATTGCATGAGGGTGCCTGCTAATAAAAATTTTGGTAATGCCAAAATGTCCCTTGTTATTTGTACGAGAACGCAAGAGCCGGTCAGCTCCCTGTCACATAAATGAGAAGTGGAAGTGCACAACTGGCTTCTGCTGGCCACGGCGGCCCTAAGCCGTGTTTGCTGCCCTACCAGCTGATGTCGCTTGCGCCCAATTCCCAGCGAACCACAAGGCGCAGCAGGGAGGAAATGGCTGCTAACTGTGAGTGCCCGCTTCTGCAGCGAGAGGTGACTAGGGCCTGGACCCAGCAAGGCTCCCACGGGTGCTGCTCAAGTCCCTGAAAGGGGCTGTGTGGGGAAGCAATTCTCACACACCCTCCCATAGGAGGAGAGGGGTGCGTGAAGCTGTTGTGAAACGTGTAGTGTCTTTGTCAAGATGAACTTATTTTAACTTTAAACTACTCATACAGCTTTTATCAGAGTGCTGAGCCCTCTGACGGACAGCTGAGTGACACGCTGCCTTTGAAGATACAGCGGTATCACTGGCAAGACATCAATAGACAAAACATTAACCTCACCTGGCCTGTCTTGTATGTCACCAAGCCCTGTTTTAGGCACCTGACCTTAATGCAAATCCACTGCTTTTGTTGGTTGGTAGCTAATCCAGGCAGAGGAGGAAGGGGAGCTGCAGAAACACCATTTCTCCTGTATGGGAAGGATTAGAGGTGCCAATTTGACATTCTACGTATTCTTAAAATTCTTGTGCTGTCTGTAAATGAGGGGGAAAAAAAGAAAACAAAAACAAACCCAAGGGACTGCATTGTGTGTGCTGAGCCTGAGCTACGTACCAGCAAGCCGGAGACCCATTTTGTCACTTTGCACTTGCAGTTTAAATTCACACTAATCCTTCCAATGCAGTGTTGAGTAAGAAAGAAGTAAACAGGCTAATGCTAAAATCCCCCTGTTTATAGGATTACTCAGTAGTAAGAAAACGACTTGGATCCCTGTGCCGGGGAGTGGGTGGGAAGAGGGAGACCCCTTCCCAGAGGGCAAAAGGGGTGTGGATGCAGGCTTTGGGGTACCAAGTTCTTTGTCAGATGCTGAGATGGTGGTAGAGAAAGGAACAAAATCATTGCTTCACTTCCTTTCAAGTCTATTTAACCAACATGCACCAAGAATGAGTGTGTGCATTCTCCCTGAGTGGTGGAGTTTATATCTAACACTTCTGTGAATTAATCACATAGCTGAACATGAAAATAATCAGGACCTGGTTACTGGCAGCCTGCTGTTGTTAATTTATATGTCAAAGTTCTGAAATATTTGAAGTAAAATTAGCACGGAACAGAGTTGAAGTCAACACACATTCAGGAGCATGCGTCATGCAGCTCCTCCTGTTTTCCTTTAAGTTTAATTTAGCTGAGTAGTCCTGTTGCACCAGGCTGTCCGTACTGGTTTATCTTTCTAAATTGTTCAAATAAATGTTCCAAATTCACTTATAATCAGCCTGCTAATGAATTTCAGTCATCATTCAGACTGATGTATTGGAAGCCTAAAGAGACTGGAGCTCTGTAGTATCAGGATGGACGTAGCCTTGCAGAAGACATTTGAATCCCACTGCTTTCGGTCTGTAGTGTGTCAGTGGATTATTGTGATCCTCTGAAACAGACCAGTTTTAAAAATTTTGAGATGTGTATGGGATATCTAAGGAGAGCACATCTGCTTTGAAACAGTTACAACTAGTGATGTGGGACAAATGCTGTTTATGGCTCAGGATGGTTTATGTGACATTGGAACCAGCTGAGGAACAAGAGAGCAAATACAGCACTAGCTTGGGCCTCACCTTGGTCACAGAAGTACAAAAGCAGGGAGGGACACAGTGGGTGTTTTTTACCTAACCTATGTTACATTACCTGTCAGGGAACTTCTGCTGGCAAGTATTTTCTTCACAGTTTATTTAATAATCTGTGGGTTTAGTAAGAAGAGAGTGAAATGCAGATTATCACTATTTTATAAAACTCTTTGAACACACCTTCATTTTCAGGTGGATGAATTACAGATTTACTAGGTTATCCCGCTGAAGAAACCATGGCATCCGTCTAACTACGAGTGCAACCACCTTTGGAACTGCTGGCTGATGCTGACTTAGGGAATGCTGAGAAGAACCCAAATCCACCAGTTGTGGCGATGGCTGGACCTCGGGCTGTAAAATCTATGTGTGAAAATGCTGCTTCACATTCGGTAGCGTGTAATAGGCATTGTTTACTTCATGCAATATGCATCTTAAGCCTGCAATTGGCCGGATGTTTCAGCACAGTCTAATATTAGGACAACACATTAAGGCTACATGGAAATGTCTACCTCACATAATGGACAGTCAACCCATAAACCCAGCGTTTTAAGTTATTTGACAGTTCAGACAACTAAAAGCCATCTTTACATTTATCTTGGGTTGATTTGAAATGAGATTACCAAAGAACCAAAAATAAATGTTTTATTCAAACTAGTTTTTGTTTTGGATCAAGCACTCTTCAAATAAAAAAATAATCAACACTGACAAGATCACTACGTACTGAAAAATTAGAAGGTGCTAAAAAAATAGTTCATTCTGATGGTTTTGATTTATTGTATTTTGTGAAACTTGAATTTGTTAAAGATTTTGATAGTGCAAATCTGCCTTTCTGTGAAAATTTTGGTCTGTGTCACAATAATAAAGCTCTTGTTGGAGCCACCTATTTTACCTTTTAAAAGTATTTTGACCTCATGCTTACATACCCAGCTGAAGCGCACTGACATCTGCTTTCTGTGGTAAGGGGATATGTTGTAACTAACCTGCTATTTTTGTGATTCCCATGGAATCGATCGTAACATTAACATGCTTATTTTTGCAACGTGAGAGGGAGTGGTGAGGCACAAGAACATTCAAGTCCAGGTCCACAAAAGGACCCAGAGAGAAGAAAGAGTACGCCATTAAACCCCACCTCAGTGAGACCAAGTGGTCAGAAGTACTCTCCATATCCGCGCTGAGGCTCTGCCACTGTTCGTCAAGGACTATCAGGTTAATGGGGTCGGTCAGAGAGAAAACAAGCTCTTGCTCTGCAGCCTGGTGAGGGAGTCTCTCTCCACAGGGAGAGAAGGTCCTGTGTTCTGATGCTTGGCCTTGAAGTGCATATCCATTTTTCATCAAGAGTGTTGTTGGTAAGAATCAGAGGTCAGAGCTGATCTCTCTCCTCTCCTGCTTTGATCTCCAGTGAATGCACTTACCTGGTTATGGAGTCATGCTCCTGTCTCCATGATCTTGGTCTTGCTGACCCTTTGAGTTGCTGGCTGAACCCCTCAGGGACAGTGCAGAGCAGATGCACTCCTGCAGAGCCTGCAGATTAGACACTGAGGGTTTGAACCTTCACAAGGGCCTCCCACTCCCTGGCTCATGGCTCTGCACTGTTATTTAGCAGAGCAAGTTCCCAGCTCCCACCCAGGACGATGCACCTTCTGAGAGAAGATGTAGGATTGGGAAACTCCAGGCTGTGGGAAAGCACTTTAGCTGAGTAAGGCAGCAGAAATTCAGGGCCAGATTTGCTCATCAGTGTCACTTGTCCCTGTTCTCACACATCAAACTCCCTGGGTCTCATGGAGCAAAAGAACTCTGCTCCCAGACCCCAAGGGCTGGGACCCTGTTGTAGGGCTGACCTCATGCAACTTAGGTGAGAATGCACAAGAAACCTGTGGTACATGAAGGACCTAAAATAAGGTCTCCCACAGTCAAAAACCGCAGTCCTGCTCTGCCTTTGCCTCCAAGGAGGGGAAACACAGGAAAAGAATTGCACTGCAAGGCAATGGGTAATGCAGTCTACAGGGGCATTGAGCAAAATCTCTGCGGGGCACAGCAAGGGTCCTACCGGTCACTGGCAATTTCTCATGACTTATCAACAGTGCATAATAGCCCTCTCTTCTTTCTGTCTGTAACTGATCACAGCCACTCTATAACAACACCTTGTAAATCTTCACCACAAATAAATTATTCTATGTGATTTTCATAAACAAAGGTAACTCTCATTAATGTTCAGAAATGAAGTGAGACAGATGGACACAGATATTCATTGTGGGATGCTCCCCCTGTAACAGCAGAATCGGTTTTGCGACCAAAATATGTCTTTTAGAGGAGAAGGAACAATAAACAGTCTCTGTCATAACAGAGCAGATGCCATTAACTAAAAAGCAACATAGAAAGCACTTTTGACTTTTGCTAGCTAAATGTAATCTAACATTTACCCACCACAAGCCAGAGGTCAATGTCTCTTCCCTTCTAGCAAATGCTGGCTATGGAGGAAAACTAAGGAGTAGTGTTCTTCCTTTGAACAGTGCTTCCATTAGGAGAAATGCTGCTGTTTCTAAGTGGCTTTGCTGTTGAAGCGGATGGCTACTGTGCTTAAGAGTTTTAGATCTTTTAAAACAACAACAACAACAAAAAAACCTTTTGAGCCAAAAATCTTCTTGAACTTAAACATTTTAGACAGAAACTTTCAAAAAAAGTTTGTGGCATCACCAGATGACTGAGCTTTGCCTTTTGCACTTTAGGCTGGGGATGATAAATACTCTTCTTCCTTCCTTTGGACTTATATTCACTGTGTAGTGACGTATCCATTACTCATTTACACTTAAAACTGAAGTAGGGAACCTGTTCACTGATATGTTCTCTATCGGTTATTAGTAAGTGAATGTGTTATTGTGGCCTCATTTTTGGAAAATCCAGCAGAATAGCCACCATCTATGTTCCTGCCAGCCCCAAATGCTGCTTTCTGCTTTTTGAGCACAGGGAGACTCTCAGGTAGTACAGAGCTGAGTTAGGGATGCCCCTGCTCTCTTGATCCTCAGCAAAGGTTTGCTACAACTACTGAGCCAGTTTTTCCATTAGTCTGCACACTATCTGATACTTCAAACTAAACAGAAAGGGTATTAAGCACTAACAGATCAATGGCAATATTTTGCACATCCCTTGCAGATGACAAAATTCTCCTTGGGAAAACAAACAATCGCATGTATTGTCTGGAATATGTGCTTGCACACCTGAAAAATGTCTATATCTGAAAATTTCTGTTAAGAAATTCTAATACTAACGCTAATACTAATTTCTATTTTGTTACCTGAAGCACAATTTGAAAAGGTTGCATGTGGTTTCTATAGAAAGTGAAGTATTTTCTCCCTTTTATTTTCTGTTGGTTTTGCTAAGACTTGCCACTTGAGAGACTCTTTCTGTCACTGAACCAGGGATACTTTTCCTGAATAATACTTAAAAAATTATTATCAAAGATTATTACAGTCACTTTTGTTCAAGTACATATTTTTAAAAAGTAATAGCAGATAATTAAAAATATGAACACAAAGTTAAGATGTTCTAAAGCTGGCAAGCATTGAAAGTATGAAAAACAGCAAGGATTTTATTTCACGGCAAACATCATATGTTGTCAGGATAAGTGTGTAAATGTGTCCTTTAGAAGCCCTTCCTCTGTATAATCAGGTGCATATTTATGACAAAAACAGCAGAAATCAGAGTGATTCTGAGCCAAGGTAAAGGTACTTCTTAGATTGTAAGTAGCTGTATTAGAAGATGTATCAGTATAGTTGTACTTTGATTCAGTCTTTCCTTTGAGAAGAAATTCTATTCATGTTTTAGTGTTTTGATATAGTCAGTCTCATTTGGAGGTATTCAGTGTTTTTTGTATGGGAAACCATCTAACAGGAGCTACTCAGCTCTTTATGAATAGAAACTCAATTTCTTAAGTATAATAGAGCTGTTCATTGGGTCTGTCCTTGTGTTCTATCGTTGAAATTCAAAATACATGATCATAAACAAAAAGTGGCATTATTCAGTCCACATCCAAAAGGATAGAAACCTAAACATTTCTTTATGAAGGTAAAATGAGGTGGCAAATACATGTAACAAAAAGGAGAGGCTTTCTTTGTAGCGTAGTGTAACTAGATACAACAAACAATGTGGAGTCTATAATATAACAGCTCTAAGAAATACACTGCTGACTTCGGTGGCAATTTTCTCTGGAGCATTCTTCATATGGTGCTGAATATCTGAACAAGGATGTCAATCTCAGAGCAGCTAAAGAGTATTCTTTGTTCTGAAAAGAGTGGATGAGACAAAAAAATGATTTGTAAATTTGGTCAGTACCTTTTCAGGATTTTAAGTCAGGGTAATTCTGAGTTGGCTACTTGCAAAGGAGCTGGGCTTGTTCAGCCTGGGGAGCTTTTCACTGGCTTCAGAGAAAAATTATTTGCTAGGGCAGCAAGAGTTTAACTGTGTACAGTGAAAAGAATCTTTCTCTATGTGGTTTCAGTAAGGGTGAGCCTGATTGTTAAAACAGGCTTAATTATAAAAAACCTGCAGACAATAAGATTCCAAAGTCTTTTTCTGAGGAGAAGGTTCACTGGTCTGGGTTTAGAGGCAGAAGCACTATCACAGGGAACTGGAGGAAATGCCAGGCTGCCTCTTGTCGTCCCCTCTCCCCTGGTGCCTGAATCTCCCTGTGTCTGTTCTTCTAATAGAAGCTTCAGGTGGCATCTCAGGGCTTCTCCTGAGCTCTACAGAGATCTTGGGGTGTCCCAGGGCTCATTGCACTAATGACCTGCATCCATGGGACCATCCATCCCTCACATAGCCCCTGTGTAGTAGGACTGATGTATCACCAAGCCTTTTGAAGTCACATGCGGTGCCTGTGCAGGTTGTCCACATGCTGCTGTTGCTGAGGGTGAAGATGTGTCAGATGCCAACAGGGAGCAGCGGCTGCAAGCTCCGCTCTGCAGTAACCTAACTGGGTTTCACAGAATCACAGAACATTTGAAGTAGTAAGGTCCCTCATGAGATCATCCAGTCCAGCCCTCCTGCTCTAGATCACCTTTTGTCCAGGTTGTCCTGGATCCTGTCCAACATCAGCCAGTTGTCCAGGACTGTGTCCAGTCAGGTTTTGAATATCTCCAACAATGGAGGTTCCAAAATATCTCTGGGCAATCTGTAACCTATAGAGTCTGACACTGTATATTCAACATATTGGACATGCCTGATCTATTGTCCTCACTTCATAGGTCAGCACTTACATGTGCTGGTCTAACTAAATGCAGCACAAGAGTCTGTTCCCACCAGCCCTCAGTGATTTCTTTGCATGGCAGGCAGCATCCCCAGGGGTGCTGGATGGGCTCCCCCATGCTCCCAGACATGGAGCTACTGGGTTCCTGCTCTTGGAGCTCTACCTTGCAGTGGAGGTTGACGTCTGCTAGTGTGCCTGGGGTGTCCTGCATCTCTGAACCGCACCACTGTTTACCTTGCTTGTAGGCACCAGTGACCACTGCCTACAACCCATGGCACAAAGGTGAAAGCCCCCAGTGAGATCTGGAGGGTGAAGGCCATGTGGCCAATGAGCAGTGACCACCGAGAGCTGCTAGCTCTGGGTAAGTCCAGTGCTGTTGCCTCCCATGAGACGCCCAGTCTCAGACCCACTGGGCTACCAACACCAGAATGAAAGACAACATCTGAGAATACGGGCATAAGGGTGAGGAAAAACTTCCTAGGCAAGCTGGGCTGGGAGAAGGGCTGATGTGCTGGGGTTTAGTGGGCATGGTGGTATTGGGTTGATGGTTGGACTCGATGATCTTAAAAGTCTTTTTCAACCTTAACGATTCTGTGATTCTGTGATTCTGTGACACGGGGGAACAACAATCAATCATTACCAGAGACCACACAAAGTCACTTGTTACCTCTCTGTATGGGAGACACCAGGGAGGCACAAGGTAGATAGTGATCCGTGGTTTTTTTAGAGAAGTGCACTTCCAAGAATTTTGCTCAAACGTCAGCAACCAATAATGTCACAGACCTGAGGACAGAGCTTCAAAAACCTGTTCCTATATTAAAATACACTGCAGGAAATTTAAGCCAGCAGGGTTTAGGCACCTGATTTTGCAGCAGGACCTACATCCTGAACTCTTATTCACACAAGTCTCTCAGGCTTTCAGCAAAACATCAGGCATGTCTGAAGATTCCTCTCTGCAGTTCTGAATGTGAGTGGCACAACAACCCCATGCAACACTACAGGCTTGGGGAGGAGTGGCTGGAGAGCTGCACAGCAGAAAAGGACCTGGGGGTGTTGGTCGACAGCCAGCTTGAACATGAGCCAGTTCTGTGCCCAAGTGGCCAAGAAGGCCAACAGCATCCTGGCCTGTATCAGAACTAGTGTGGCCAGCAGGAGCAGGGAAGTGATTGTGCCCCTGTACTTGGCACTGGTGAGGCCACACCTTGAATCCTGTGTTCAGTTTTGGGCCTCTCACTACAAGGAGGATGTTGAGGTGCTGCAGCAGAGAAGGGCAACAAAGCTGGTGAAGGGTCTGGAGAACAAGTCTTATGAGGAGCAGCTGAGGGACCTGGAGTTGTACAGTCTGGAGAAGAGGAGGCTGAGGGGAGACCTCATCGCTCTCTACAACTACCTGAAAGGGGGTTGTGGCGACGACGGTGTTGGTCTCTTCTCCCAAGTAACAAGTGGTGGGACGAGAGGAAATGGGCTCAAGTTGCACCAGGGGAGATTTAGAGCGGACAGTAGGAAAATTTCTTCACCACAAGTGTTATCAAGGAACTGGCTGCCCAGGGAAGTGGTTGAGTCACAATCCCTGGACGTATTTAAAAGATGTGTAGACGTGGTTCTTAGGGACATGGTTTAGTGGTGGACTTGGGCAATGGTAGATTAATGGTTGGACTCAATGATCTTAAAGGTTTTTCCAACCTAAATGATTCTATTATTCTATGTACCTGAGAGCTGACAAGAGTTGTGTTCCTGAAAAATTTTGCAAATATACTTTGGCACTTAACAATAAGATTTTTCTCACTAAAATTGACATGTGTAATTGTTTAAATTACTATTTTAGTTAAGCGTAACATGCTTTTAAAGCTATACCCATTCTTCCTGTATTCAGAAAGGTCAGTTTAGGAAGTAAAGTAAAATGGAAACATTTCATTATTCTTTCCCTTCTAAACGTCTTTTTAATTTTTTTTTTCTCTCTGTTGTCTTGTGACAGAGACCTGGTTTGTTCATTCATTCTG
Source organism: Phaethon aethereus (assembly GCF_964289735.1). Lineage (NCBI taxonomy): Eukaryota > Metazoa > Chordata > Aves > Phaethontiformes > Phaethontidae > Phaethon > Phaethon aethereus. The sequence continues at coordinate 56,365,318 of NC_138576.1, read as the reverse complement.
TTCTCACAGTGCAACTTGATCTGCGTTCAGTGTTATGTTACTTCCTTCCTGCACCAAGAAACCTCTATCATGCCCAATTTACACTCTTTGCTTTCACTACACACTGTGTCAGCATTCCAGGCTGCAGTTAACAGTGATTAAATAAGACAGAAATGCCTGAAATCCACTAGCGATCCTGTCTGAAACACAGGAGCTGATAACTTCTCTCCTACTTGTTCTGTAGGAGTTCAACTTGCTTGTACTCTTGATCAAATGCAGAAGTTGTTTTTTTCTTAGGAAATGATTCTTAGCCTGGAAAATAGCTCTTCAGTTTTGTTTAAAAATTTTTAAAACTTCACTGATGTATGACCACAGCTTTTCCCCTTCCATTGGCATGATATTACATGTATGCTTTGATTGAGTTGAATTTCTGGGAGATACAAGCTTGACATCAGCTCCTTTTGGTGTTTCGCACTCTCTGGCTATTTGTGGAGAGTTATTGTCATGTCAAAACTGTCAAGTTCTATTGGGGTGAATAAAAAAAAAGAGATGGGTAAATCAATATGAAAATAAGTAGTCAAAATTTAGGATTGAGTGAGGTCTTTGCCCAAAACTATATTCTAGCCTTTCATGAAACTTGCTAGATTTCAAGTGCATGCTGTCAAACTACTTCTAGCCTCTTTTGCTAAAACATAGGATTTCTGTAAGTAAATTCTGCCTAGTCTGTATGTGTGGCTGTTTGCACGCTGTTGTCCATTTCAAAAACATTTGGATAAAGAATAGAGACCTCCATGATATTGAACTCCTAAGTCTGGAGAAAGCTATCAAATACGTGTAGCAAACACACCAAGATTAGTACTTTCCCCAAAGGGAACTGTAATGTGAGCTCTACCAGATTAGTAGGGAGCAGAAAATTCATCCAAGGCAGCCACAGAAAACCTCTCTGCACGACTTCTTCTGCTCATGGGATTACGCGCTTAAATTCCCGTTGCTCACCTGCTCCTGCTGGCTGGGCTGGCTGGGCTATCTCCACCAGCCTCTACTCCACTGCAGGTGCTGCATTCTGACAGACCCTTTCCCTTCCTCTTCCCCCCAGCCCCTGGGACCCACATGGAGGAGCTGCTCTGGCTGCAGCAGCTGCGAATGCAGCAGCCGATCGGAGAGCGAGCGAGGGCTCCACAACCTACAGACCGATGCCTGCAAAGGCGTCTGCCTGCTACTTGTTTGGCTCCGATCTCACCGGTCGCTCACGGTTAGCCATCTCCTACAGTTCCCTTGCAGCCAGTTAAGCAGCTCCCTCAGTGCGGACACAGCTCGCTGCAGGGCTGTGCTTTCGCCGGGCGCGTGGTCACCGGGCAGCGTGCAGCACCGGGCCTCGCGAGCGGGGCCGCCTCCCGGACGTGCCTTACCGAGGCAGTCTGCAGGGATACGGAGGAACAGCCACCGCCGTCAGCTCCGAGCCCTAAAGGATCAGCTACTTACGTCCGAAACTGAGTAGGGATGGAGTGCATAAAAGGGTTGGGAGAGTCCAAGGACCGCTGATGGGAGGAGAAGACATTAACCCAAACCAATGGGGTAACAGGAAAAGTGGTGACAAATATCACGTAGTCAGAAGACTACCTCACCTATGGTATCATTCTGATTAATTTGTTTCATCAGTATGAAAGCCCTCCTTTAACTTCTGCTTCCCAACCTCACTGAAGTGTAACCCCTATTAGAGAGTGCAAGCGTAAGGTTCCTCCCCTAACGAGCGTGTCTTCAAACCCAGAAATCACCCCGTGTTGTCGGGGATATTGTCTGGAGCAAGGCTCTGCCACAGCAAAGTTCCAGCTTGCTTGCTGCAGGGTGACCACTCCCGAGAGAGCAAACACAGAGATCGGGCAGATAATCGATGCTTGTTTTAGCGGGGTCTTTAGACCCCCGGGGGTGCGGAGAGGAGGACACGTGTTCTCCTGCAGAGCAGGAGACTGGTGGAAGGCTTCAAGGCAGGGTCGCTGTAGCAGGACTTCCTCCTCCGATCAGCAACAGAGATTAGAGTGAAACCCTAGCTCGAGAGTCTCTTCTCAAAAGGAAGATCTAATGGCTTCTGAATGATCATGTATCCCTCTAACGCATTTAGCCCGTGGCAGGAAAGAAAGAAAAAGAAAAGGGTTAGGACAGATCTCAAAACTACAATGAAGGAAACTCAGCACGTAAATTAATTGAGCATAAGGTTCGTTCTCTTCAAAAACATTCAAGAAAATAATAGGGTCAGAAAGCAATTTTTCTGTATGTTTAGCAAATAAACATAATAACTGGAAAAGCCACCTATTTTAGGAAGAACTGAATAAAGACCGGGACTTGGTTGGGTTTTTTTGCTTTCTTTTCTCAAGATAGTTCTAAATTACGGATAGCACAAATTATATAATGCCTAAACAGTACATAGTTCAGGCAAGCAAAACTTGTGCCTTGTCACAATATTGCTATGAGTGTGGTGTTAAGGAGCGCAGAGACACCGCCTTTGTGGCAGTGTAAACATTACCATTAACTGGAGTGAAGGACAGGACAAGTATGCCATGAACAGGCAGTCCTGACAAAGATACACTTTTCCAGCAGTCAAAAACATTAGTGGTGTGAAAAGTTAATAAAGGTGGATGGAAAACAAAGCAAAGACAAGAAACTTTCTGACTTTTGAGAACTATTTGTTGAGCACCTCTGACACGTTAAAACTCCAGAGTCTTTTGTTAACATTGTAAGTATGGATCTCTGCACTTTGGGGTAGTTGGTAGCGTGGGCACACTTCTCATGAGGCACTTCATCGTCCTCTGTCTGTGGTCTTTGTGAACTTTATTTATTTTCATTGCTTCTTAAATATGCATAGTATTAGGCAGCCAAGCTCTAAGAAGCAGAGATGTGAGGTACATGCTGAAGTAAGCTCATGTGGATTTGCACCGACTCCAATGTAATCTCTTTTTTTTTCCACTTTGATGACAACAGTCACTGATTGAAAAATCAGTCCCAGGTGGAGTGGATCCCACTGCGATTCTTGTTCCTCACCTTGAGCTTTTGACCAGGTCCTGCTGAAGATACTGTGAGTGATGGGCTCCTGTGCTGTCTCGTGTGGGTTGAAACGAGGCATTTGTTTACACACCTCCTGAAACTGGAAGCAGGGAAGAGGAAAACAGAAATAAATATGTATATGCCTTACTGACATGAGAGCAGTTCTTCCCTCTCTCCTGCTGGAGACCTGCTCAGCCCACAGTACAGAGCAGTTTCAGTGAGTGTGCGTTTGGGGACTGGCCTCCCAGATCCATTTTGAGCAAATGGAAAACAACTGGTACAACTTCACATTATTAGCTCGAGAGCTTGTACCGTAAGATTGTAGCTCACATTCTGCAGAAAACCAAAGGCCAACCCTGCCAGGAGGTGTTCATCTCACACTGTCCCCCTGTTACTCCCCCTCTCTTTCAGTCATTTCTAAGAGGCTTCAAATAATGATTTTGTCATTGCTATGGGTTAGCGAGCACAGTTCCCCTTCTCCTCTTGCCATTAGGGTCTTTCATGTCTTCTTATCGAGGTCTCTAATCTTCCTGTCCTTTGTTGAGCATTGCAGGCCTTGCTGCAGCTGTTCTGCAAGAGTTTAATCTAACTCGCTTAGATAGATGTGTGGATGAGACTCTCCAAATGCTTGTGTTCTGCTTGGATGTTATCATGAAAACATAGCAGCCTTGACCTTTCACATAGCTTAGCTAGCCACGAATGGTGGCAAGCCCTGTCCCCCAGCCGCATAAATTTCATGCCTGTTCATCAGCTGCTGTGATGCAGAGGAGTATTTTATCTCCCTTACTTTTGACATCTTAATTTGGTTACAGGGCTTTCCTAGAGGCTGTTCTTTGTACATTTTCATCCCCAGCTTTTGGCCGCTGGCAGGTATTAGACAGAATGGACACTTTCATTTGTAGAACAGGAGCTAATTAGCACTTTTAATGGGTTTAATGGATTGCACCAGAGTCTTCTAGAAACAATGCTTCTTATCTAGCTAGCAATAATGGGGAACACAAATTAGTAGGTCCCAGTCCTCCTTGTAATTGCATTAAATCAGCCGATGTCTGAGCTGGAGCAGTACCTATGTGAATCCACTTATGGAAGCTGTTACGCCTTTCGCTTTTTTTTTTTTTTTTTTGTCTCTCTGTTCTTATATATCTGTCATGGCGAGAGTACCTACATGTTGCCGTTTGTACTAGTGTGTAGTTCCAATTTCGTTTTGGTACCGTTTACTGTTCGTAATGAGATCCTAAGAGATGACACAGCTTTATGATGAAGGGTTACCTTCTATTTCTTAATCCCTTGTTATGCAGTGTTACATGTATTAGATGGTTTACATATTAGATGTTAATTAAAGGGGAGCAGATGGAATCTGTCAGCATCAGAAAGGCTGCATGTCCAAGCTTCTGAGACAGCAAAAGCAATCCACTGGTTTGCCAGGAAGGCAGACTGCTGAATAAAACTCTCATGTGTCAATGGGCAATCAGAACTCCAATTTCTTTGTGATTAAGCTGCAATGTGATTGATTAATAATAAAGAAATTATAAGGTAGTTAAGAAAAACAGACTTGCTGAGCAGCAGCTGCTGCATATATCAGTATATCCTTGATGGCAAAATAGCTTGATGCTGAACATGGAGTGGTGTGCAAAAAGCTAACAGTTTTGATTCTATTCACTACTCTTCTTCCACCTTCCTGAAAAACAGATTTATTTCTATGTAGCAAAAAAACCATCGGTGTATTTCTTTTCTACTGCTGGTGCTTCAAAATCTCTGTATAATTCTCTCAGGCAAAAAACCCTCTCAATTTTCCAAGTGGGCAGAGTAAATTGAAGGGTGGGCTCTGAAGCTGCTGGTGGGAAGGGGGTAATTGGCTGTGCTTCCAGGCTCAGCCTTTTGTTCACTAAGTGCCATGTCTACTCAGAAACATGCTCAAGGATGGAAGTAAACCAGCAGAGAATTTGGCCCCTGTGCCGGTGAGCTGCAATATTATTTATTTTCTCTCTTTGAGTCTCTTCTTGATGGTGCGCATTGTGGTACTGCTGCAGAAGTGATGCTCTCTGATAGCTGTGCTGGTACATGTAGTGACAAAAACATTTGGCCCCTGGAAAATTAGATTATGAATCAACTTTTTCACAGAAAGCCCGAAGTAGTCTTAGGAGCATTTGCTGTGGAGATAAGCAGAGGAAAGATCAGAGGAAAATGGATATAATGATTGGGGAGGGGATTGGAGAGAAGGAAAGAAAAAGTAGAGGTATCTGTAATGAATATTTATCAATATTATACTCCTAGTTTTGACTTTCAACACCTCCTAGCTCTGTTCCTGCCCCCAGGTCTGGAACCTTGGTTCAGCTAAACCACATTTTTATATCAGGTCTTCCAGCCCACCAGCATAGGACCTGACAGAGAGATATAAAATGGATCCGCTGTATGAGACAATGAACGAAAAAAATGGGAAAAGGAGGCTGTCAAACAGGGGATGTGGCATGCTTGTGTACAGAGACCTTTGCTAGCTTCCAATCTTTCACATCCTTATGCAAAACAGATATCTTCTGATGGTGGGATGCAGCCATGGGTTTGTGTGTGGCCATGTGTTTAGTAAATGCTCGGGGAGAAAGGGATGACCTCTCAGCTTCCATGATGCTCTGAGTGCATGACCGGGCATCACCTCTCCAAAATAAAAATAGGTGCACAAACATTGCTGCTACCTTAGAGACTGACAGGCATGCCCCAGTAAATGTCTTTATGTTGTGGGGGCTAATATCTGGAAAGCAATTGGCTCAGCTGAAGTGGAGATAACTAACTACATCAGTGGACAAGGGAAGAGCTACGGATGTCATCTATATGGACTCCTGTAAGGCCTTTGGCATGGTCCCCCACACCCCCACACATCCTTCTCTCTAAATTGGGGAGATATGGATTTCATGGGTGGACTGTTGGGTAGGTGAGGAATTGTTTGGATGGTCACATCCAGAGGGTAGTGGTCAATGGCTCAATGTCCAGATGGAGATCGGTGACAAGTGATGTCCCTCAGCAGCCTTCCAGTACTTCAAGGGGGCTTATAAGAAAGATGGGGACAGACTTTTTAGCAGGACCTATTGCAATAGGACAAGAGGTAATGGTTTTCAACTAAAAGAGGGTAGATTTCGACTAGATAGAAGGAAGAAATTTTTCACAATGAGGATGGTGAAACACTGGCACGTTGCCCACAGAGATGGTAGATGTCCCATCCCTGGAAACATTCAAGGTCAGGTTGGACAGGGCCCTGAGCAACCTGATCTAGTTGAAGATGTCCCTGCTCATTGCAGGGGTGTTGGATTAGACGACCTTTAAAGGTCCCTTTCACCCCAAATTATTCTATGATTCTAAGTGAAAAGAAAAGATATTTTCTGTGGTCTGATGATATTGCAAAACTGCAGTCATCTTACACAGTTTGAAATGAACTTTTGTGCTAAAAAGATTCCTCTGGAAACCCTTTAAAAAAAAGACTCTACTTTCTCTTGGGTGGCTGAGCAAGGTTGTATGCAAGCAGCTTTCAAGGTCACATGCTACTGTTATATCTTGTTTTGTGTTATGGTGGTGGCCCGGCTTCCCAACCCGCACTGGCAACAGAACGTGCCTCTGGTTCAGAGTGAACTGGGGTTTTAATATCAATATGGCATTTGCTACTGTATCAGATACTGGAATAAATCCAAGTTCTACTATCAGAAAATAGTTGCATTTATTGACTGATTGTGCAATGTCTTCATGTTTTTTATGGTTAAGATGACTGACATTCTACTTTTAACCATGTTTTTGTAGCTTGTAGTTTCTTAGTTTTGTTAGACTTGAACATATTTCTTTCTTGGTAGTCTTGAACAGATTTTCATTATTTTGCTCAGGATTGACACCGGGTAACTGGCACAAGTTTCCCTAGGTCAACTTTTTTAGTCATTTCCCCTTTCTTTAAAAAAAAAACCCACATCAGTTTTCTGTCCTTTGTTATCCTCTTAGTTTACTGTTGAGTGTTTAAAAAAAAATTCTGATCTGAAGAGCTCCTTAGCTCATCTGAGGAGCTCCTTCAGGATTTTGGACGCAAGTTTGAACCTGCTGGGTTTGAAAATAAGTAATTTTAACAAATATTTTCCTCATGTTGTTTTTTTCCCCAAAAATAAACTTCCTCTTCCATTTATAGTACCGTATAGGATTATTTGCTCTAAAGGTGGCACAGCAGACTCTCTTAAATCTCGTTTTTTTTTTTTTGTACCCCATTTCTAATTATACCATTTGTTCCTGTATTAGTCCGATGCCTAGTGTGGAGTCCTCTTTTGTACATATTTTTTTAATGCCTTACCTTTAGTTTTAATGAAATAGCCACTGATATTTTATATATTCCATTCATTTATCTGAAAGGAAATTGTGTATTACATTTTATAGCTAAAAACTTTATTTTTTTATAATTTTATTATAATTTAAAAAAATTATATCAAGTGTTCCTATCTAGTTTTAACAATTCTCTAAGCAATTTTTTTTCATGGCTGTGGAATTGTACATCCTTTCCTCAAACGATTCCTACTTACAATTGATTTACAAGTGTGCTAGCAACTGCTATAAGATTTTGGAAGATTCAAGCTTCAGGTATGCCACACTCTGCACTAGTCTACTCCCACAACGTAAATGAACTTTAGATCATGGTATGCTCACCTTCACAAGTGTGCTTGCTTTATATTTTATTTTTAAGTCAGTGATTTATACTTTGCCCATGAGAGAGAAGCCCAGTACTGAATTAACCTGTGAGGGATACTGTGGTAAGAAAACTCTCTTGCTTATTCCTTTTACAAAAGCTATAACAGCTTGATTCATAGCATCATACAATGTCCATTAGAAGTTCAGGGGATTATGGACATAGGCAGTAGCATTTGTTTGTCCCTAAACATACATGCAGCACTAGATTAATCTTTAATGTAATTACTTAAAACTTTAAATCATAAAGTGCCCTGCATTTAAAATGTCTTTGTAGAAGGCTGAAATGTCCTCTTGCAACAAGCCCTTCTCCAACTCCAACGAACAAATCAATTAATCTCTTAATTTCAACATTAAAGGTGTGATCTGTGCTACCAATATCAAGCACTTGACTTCTGTGAGCTTACCCAGTTCACAGAGGGATTTTATGCCAAATTTCATGTGAGCTCGGTTTTGGTGCATGAGTGAGGCATGGTAAAGCTAGATCCAGCATGGGCAGGTAAGAAACACAAGAAGCTTACAAAGCACTGGTGGGCTTATTGAGGAGGACCTGTTCAGCTGCCAGCCATGGTCAGGTCCTGGTCCTGAACCAGATGGGCTGAAGTCTGAGCGAGTCTTTCCATTGATTTCATCTCAGAGCATGGACCCAGAGCTGTTGCTGAGGATGAAACACTGGCTAGATGTTTCTCATTGAAATATGTTACCTTAATTTGTCTAGCAAGAGTTTCACATTAATTTTCATTTGCTGCATGGATAGATTAGAAAAATGTGTTTTCCTCCTGAGATTAATATGTAATGAAATCTATCCAAAGAATGCTTAAGTATTCACACTTCAGAGAAACTGACCTTTAAGCCACACTTAGTGAAAGTAAGCTAAAATCACTATTGCATTCTTGTTACCAAGGACACTTATAATCACTTCCTTAATTGTCCTTGACGATCTTATCATTAAAGATCTTGGCATTAATTAACTATATAATGTCCCTTGCTTGATAAAATCAGCCTTGCTGGCACAATAGACATCGTATTCCCCAGGCATTCTTTGCAGGGACTGTATCTATAGCAGGGGCCGTTCATGCTACTGATGTTGCCCAGATGACACACAAACATTTGGAGCACTTAATTGTCCGAGAAGTGAGCTGAATGAAGGCAGTGGTGACGCTGTAAAATATGTTCCACCTCAGAGTTTCTTAGGGGAGCTTTTATGCCAAGATTAGTATCAGTGTTTAATTGACAGCCTCTTCACTTAGTTAATTACTTGGGCTATTGTAGCAGAAAGAGAGAAATGGAGAAAGGCATTTGTGATATGAATCACTACCAACATATGAACAAATATGTGAGTGTTGTGAAGACCAACGGGAAAAATACTGAGTCTTTTCTCCTGTTGGAGTATGATCTTCTTTCAGCATTTTCAAAGGAAAACCTGAATCACCACAATAACATTGGTGGTTCAAAGGTGGCCAGGTTGAATGCTTTTATAATTTTCAGGTGCCTGTTAGGAAAGATTGTAAATTGAAGGCTGAAAGTACAATCTGTGTGTTGTATATCAAAACACAGTCAGACAGAAATTGCATGTAATTCTGTACCTGCACACACACAAAGTACGTGTAATTAACAATACAGCCCCACTTGCATAAATTGGAATCGTCTTTAAATAAGGAAAGACTTGAAAAACCTTTTGCGCTTTCTTAAAGCACAATACCTAGCTGAACTCTATGAAGGCTATCTCAGACATCAGAAAGATTTTTTTTGTAATATATGCTTACAGTGCTTATATGCTTACAACCACCAATTTCCATTTTAAAAAATGGGCAAGCTAAAATTCTGAGTGTGATCTGTAAGCCTCTCACACTTTAATGCACTGACTCTGCTTATGCTTAAAATGTGAGCAAGATATAAGATATTTCAAATGCAAATGTGGAAATGCAGCAGAAGGTATAGTCACAGTCATCTTGGTGTCTCACCCCAACCTCTTGGGTGTTCATGCAATACCCACCTCCAGCAGTGCCACGAACTGATACTAACCAAAACCACACAACTGCTGAAGGGAAGCAGTTTCTAGGGTGGTCCTGTATGGGGCTGAGGCCTCCAGTCCTTGGAAAAGCAAATTTCTCCTTCTGTTCTGTAGTCCTACAATGTGTGAATTAGGCACATTGCCCATAAACCAACAAACCTATCATCAGGTTTGGCTGCAGTGATCTTGGGACACTGTGTTGACTCCCTACCAATGGCCATGGCAGGGAAATGGCCATGGCAGAAATCTTCATAAATGCCAGTGAAAAAATCCCTGTTCTCCTCTCTAAGCAGAGCTATAGGAGGCAAGACTAGAAATACTCCTTAGGTAGCAGGATGCCTGTGCCCTTTCTGATTCTTTGTCCTCTGGTGTTCCACAACCTATTTCTTACCCAAATGTTGTGTGTCACCACAAAAACCCAAAGGACTTAGGCAGTGAGGCGGCAAGGGCTATGAAACCTCTTCCCTTTGCCAGTGCCACTGCACCTCCACAACAAGCAATCAGGGCGTGATGAAACTTTTGGAGCATGAACTCTCAAGTAACTTTGGACCATCCTCAAATGGACTGGGGATCCAGTGCTGGACCACAAAAGCAAAGAAGATTTTCACAAAGCTAGTTAGCACTAAGCAATCCTTTAAATCATACCCAAAGCAACGATTATTAGCAATTTTAACTGGAGACCCTGGCATGAACACCGCTGCTGTGAGCAGCAACAGCTCAGTCCCATTAAGAGTCTTCTATTTCCAAGCACGAAGTGGTCGGTTCCCCACACCATGTTATAACTACCCCAGGGTAGTGCTGGGGTGCAGTTTCACTATCAACTTATGCCATGAGCTGCTGATGGAGAAAGAGGCCAGCTCTCCTCCCCTCTGATCCAGGTTACATGTCCTCTCCCCGGTCACCAGTACACAGCTGCTGCACGGCCAGGCTGAGTCACCTCTGCTGGCTGCTCTGGCTACAAGCTGGCACTGAAGAAAAGCAAAGGAGTAGATGGATGAAGTGATGTGGCTTGCTGAACCGACACACAGGGTGGGGCAGGGTACACAGTCGGGATCAGGGACAATAAAACTGTCTTTCTGGGGGAGAGCCAGCATCTAGATTGGCCTCAGCACATCGTGAATCCATGTACTTGTGGTGTATGTGTGTGACGTGTCCGAATGCAGAGAGGCCCAGCCAGAAGTTTTCATAAGTGTTCAATTAGAAGAATTGTGATTCATTTTCAGCAGACACCTTTTGACTCAATGTGCCTCTCAGACTGTATTTGCATTTGCATTTTTCCCTTCAAGCTTTCTTAGGCATAGTTTTTTGTATGGAAATGACATTGCTTATGAAAATGAGCAGACCTTTATTGCACACTGTCTCCCTTGATGATCCTTCTGGAAAGCTGTCATTCCTCACTAAAGAAACTGGGAGCTGGTGTTGGGCAGAGGGAGACTGAGCCCCATTACTGCTGCCACTGAGTCTGAACTGGATGCAGGGATCTGCAGGTATACCCCGTGAATCTCTGAAATACTCATGCCCCATAAAGTATCAGGACATGCATTTTTTCCATACAGAGCATTAATTTCTTTTTCCCTCTCTCATGGAAGAATTCAGAGATTCATAGATTCAAGCAATTTTTTCTTGCTTGACTCTGTTTTTACTTTAGACCTTTCTTTTTTTCCTAGAGATTTCCTTTCACCTCTTGCTAACAATTTTGCAGAACAGATTTCACAAAATATTGTATATTCCAAGGTAAACAAAAAAGGGTTGCAAAAGTTTGGACTCTCCAGTACTCCCTCCCAGACTCCCAGGAGAGGGCTTGAGTTAATGCAAGAGTTTATTTTTCTCTCTCATTCCCATTTTTCACAAGGGAAATATGAATACTGAATAGCTGAATAGATGGAAAGACTTAGGTGCAGGTAAAATTCAGCAGTCTTTAAATAAGGAAAGTCAAAAGATGACTCCAAAGCTTCTGCATTTGGATTTGAAAAAGGGCTGAACAGAGGTCCCGGAGGCCAGTACTGCTTGAACCTTGACTTGCTGCAGGCTGAAATATGCCTTCCAGTTCATTCAGGGGCAGGGCTATATTTCATGGTTTTGGATACAGCTCACAAGCTTCCATCACCCTCAGCCCCTGCCAGATACACAACTGAGGCCAGCTTCCTGTTATTTCAGGTCACTGTCATTTCATCTGCCTTTAGACGCTACGTTTTCATAAGTTTGAGGAACGCTACATTTGCTATCTCAACAGTTAAGCTTTTGCCCTGATTGTTCATTTTGGAAGTCATCCTATGTGTCATAAAAGTATGTCAAACAGATGGGATTTGGTTCGGCTAAAGCTGAAGACTGGGTCTCTAAGGATGTACCTTTGCGTGATTGGACCTGACCTGTAGGAGTAAGCACAGCCAGTCTAACGTCTCGGGCAGCAAGTTCATTCAGGTGGTTTGTGATATTGTAGTATATCAAGAAACCATTTTCCCTGCCTTTCCTCCTACTATTTTGTTAGTCTAGTAAAAGTTCAAAGGCTCAAAATAAACAAAGTATTTTGAAATTACATGCACCCAGGAAAGAAATAAACTTTGAAAGAATGAGTCTGGGATAAGAATAAGCTGGTTTCTGGGACTCGTGTTCAGGCAAGTGAAGCATGATGAGGAGGTCCAAGTCTTGGCTACTTGTTGTCTGTGTAGACACAACCACTGGTAGAGCTGAGTGTTCATTTCTGTCCAAAAGCTTGACTTGGTAGCTGACTGCAAATGGGTCTTGATTGACTTGATGCCCACTGACACAGGGAAATCCTTTATGAAAATATCTCATTGCTCTGTGAGTCAAATTATGCCAGAACTTCTGCTTGTTCTCATTGGTGAGGTAAACTAAATGAAGTTCTACAAAGAAAACAACTTGTGACTCGCAGAAAAAAGGTGACAGAATGATAAGTATGGCACACTTGGATGCTGCCTTCACCAAAAAATCTTTCCTTTACTTACTCCTTCTACAAGCAGTAGCTCTCCCCGTGTCCTTTTCTTTAGTTCTCCATCTTGCAGAACTTCTGCTGGTATTTTTTCTGGCAGCTTACTAGAGCCTTGGAGTAACTGTAAAAATTAATACAGGGGAAAGACTAGACTGGAAAAAGTAAACTTTATGGAAAAGTGCATCTGTTAGTCTCTGGAATAGTCTTCACAGGTAGACTCTGCATATGGTGTTTTTCAAACAGAACCAGTCGCTGGTCAAGGATGGTCCAGAAATGGTTGGAAGAGGATAGATAATTTTAAGAAATGTTTTTTTCATCTTGTCTAGCCCTGTTAGCAGGCCAGTGTCACCCAAGGCAGTTGTAATGACAGACACCATTGCATTGCTAGCACTTGGATCCCAGAGCTAGTTTCCCATAAGAATGGTCAGTTGGAACAGGTATTTTTGGCTTGCTAGCTGTAATTTTAAACACAGATATGTGTTTAGCAGATTTGGTTTGAAACTGTAAGACGTATACTTTAAAAAATGAAATGTACAAATTGCTGAACATTTTCAAGTCTCCAAAAGAGTACTCGAACTACCTTCTTTGTATTCTGAACTACTTAACCTGCCCTTCCATAAGATGCTGAAAACATTAATTAAAATTATCTATCATTACCAGGTAAAATATACACAACGCCCTTATTTTAATTTCAGACTGTGGGTGTCATAATGTCATTGGACAGTTTGATGCAAGACAGCTCTTTGTGTAGTCACTGCTGCAAAATGAGACTTGGCTAAAATAGTAAATTAAAAAAATAATTTGGAATTAAAATTTGAAAAAATAATTTCTCATTTGTGCCTTGAAAGCCACAGCTGGTACCCAAAAGATCCCATATGCTGCCTTCATATGAAAAGCACTGTTAGTGTAAACAACACAAAGTGGCACTCAGCAAGCCTGGGGCACTGACAGAGGGAGCAGGAAGGGAGAAGGTAGATAAAAGTGCAGCTTTCATTCAGTTTTCTTCTGATTGATAGCAGTTTTTTGCTAGTTGAATGGTATGACTACCTCTCTACCTGAGAGATCTGATGTCCAGTGCACATACCAGGTCTATAGTGTTGGTCTCTTCTCCCAAGTAACCAGCGATAGGACGAGAGGAAATGGCCTCAAGTTGCACCAGGGGAGGTTTAGATTGGGTATTAGGAAAAATTTCTTTCCAGAGAGAGTGGTCAAGCATTGGAACAGGCTGCCCAGAGAGGTGGTGGAGTCACCATCACTGGAGGTGTTCAAAAAACGTGTGGACATGGTGCTTCGGGACATGGTTTAGTGGGCATGGTGGTGTTGGGTTGATGGTTGGACTTGATGATCTTAGAGGTCTTTTCCAACCTTAATGATTCTGTAATTCTGTGATCTCCCCCTTACGCTTTTAAAAGTCTTCAACAAACCCAGTGTCTTGGGGTGAAGGCACAGCTGCCAGGTTTTGTGCAGTTTCCTGTCTTTGTGACAAGGAGTTGCAGGCTAGAAGAAGTTGGGATACCGTGTATTGCGGTTTAACATGGCAGGCAGCTAAACGTCACACAGCCATTTGCTCAGCCCTCCGCTCCAGCAGGATAGTGGAGAGAATCGGGAAAAACAAAGGTCAAATTCATGGGTTGAGATAAAGACAGTTTAATAGGGCAGAAAAAGAAGGGATAATAATAATAATAGTAATAATAATAATAAAGCATATACAAAATAAGTGATGCACAATGCAATTGCTCACCACTCACTGACCAATGACCAGGCAGCTCCCAAGCAGCAGCCCCCAGCCAGCTTTCCCCCCCAGTTTATATGTTCAGCACGACGTCATATGGCATGGAATATCCCTGTGGCCAGTTTGGGTCAACTGCCCTGGCTGTGTCCCCTCCCAGCTTCTTGTGCCCCCCCGACCTTCTCACTGGCAGGGCAGTATGAGAAGCTGAAAAGTCCTTGACTTAGTGTAAACACTGCCTAGCAACAACTAAAACATCAGTGTGTTATCACACTGATATTTATTCTTATCCTAAATCCAAAACACAGCACTATACCAGCTACTAGGAAAAAAATTAACTCTACCCCAGCCAAAACCAGAACACCGTATAACTATGTCAATATGCTGTTGAGAATGGTCTAATAAGCCCTGCTGAGAGGTAGCATCTGTTGCTTCCATCTCAGTTTAGCACTAACAGGGATACATCTGCTGACTTATATCTGGCTGGCTTGGTACCTGAGATGAATGACCGTCAACATCTGATTCCTTACGTCTTGAAGGAGGATTTTATCCATTGCAAATCAACATTATTAATTCTTTTCTAAAGCATTAGGTTGTCTCTCTCATTCTTAAGAAAATAAAAAAGTACTTTAGAAAAGTCTTATTATTAGAAAATTATTTCATTCAATGGAATGGGCTGCAGAACCCATAGATGCCCCCAGTTACCACGTGATACTCTCTACAAGGTTGGAAAGTGCTCAGGCCTCAAACCCAGCAGCTTCAAACAGGACAAATATAAAATAGCAGAGACCACTAACCATCTTCTGAAGGCTGAACATTTACAAAGGATAGTTGTAAGTGAATATCATCTACTCCAAGGCAAGCTGAAAGCTTGAACGTCTGCCAAGGATGAGCCAAGCCAAGGGACATGACTTGGCTCTCCCTTCCAGAGTCTTGACAGGGGCCAAGGGAACTTGCTCTACGTGTATGGCAAAGCATATAAATTAAATGGGTTTTGACGGTGGCCACCAGAAAGCAGTGTCAGCATCCTGTCACTTGGCTCTGCTCTAGCCCTGCTTCTCAGGCTGCAGCAAGCAGCTCATGGTGAAGGGCACAAATATCTGGATTACGCCTGAATCCACCCATGCTTACTGCAGGTCACAATTCCCCTTCGGTAAAGCATGGGATAAGAGCAGAAAAAGCCTTCATTCCTCAGTCCAGGCTTTTATTTTGCCAACTACTGGCAGCTAACTATGGAAGAAAACACCATGGTTTTTTCACTTGTTGTTTTGTTATCAAAGGAGCAGTTTCCAGTCCAATCGAGAGTGTGTGAGGACAAGAAAAATGAGGTATCAGCATTGGCCTTTGTGAATAACTAGTCACCAGCAACATTTCACACCACAAATCTGTTTGAATCGGAGACAAGCCTAAATCCCATGGAACAGGAGGCATGATCTTCCTGGGATTAGTGAGCACACTCTGTGAATATATGTCCTAGCTTTTGGAATCTGTAGCTTTAACAATATTTATACAAAAAGTAATCTAAATGGCACTGCTAACTTGAAACTAACGGCAGCTGAATGTACCATAATTTATCTCTAAGTTATAGCTGAGCATAAGATTTACAGTGCCAAAAATTCAGAGAGATTTCCCAGATATTTACTACCAATGAGAGAAATGCCTGTAATGCCTGATGGCAGAGCCGGCGTGCGCTGCTCCAGCGCCTACGGCTCTGCTCAGGTTGGGAGGCATGTGCTGGGGGCAAGTACGTTTATGATCTATCAGCCACCGCAGAGATCAGAATATACTTTCACTGTTGAATGGTGTGGTACTTCTCCACATTTTCCTAGCTCATATCGCTCAATAAATAGATTAGGTGAAGGATGAATATGTGAAATAAAGTGTTGCTATTTACCTCTGGGTGTAAAAGATAAATGAGTGGAAAGGGGAGACATTGCATGAAGATTTTAATGCAAGTGCTAAGAGACAATGTCGATAACTATGTGTAATACAAAAGTAACAACTACTATACCACAGATGTATCAAGAACAGAGACCTGTTATACATGCAAAGAATAAGACTGGCAGTAAAACAGAGTCTCTGCAATTGTGAATTTCCAGACTAACTGGGAGGGGAGAATTCCTATCTGTATTTATATATGGGAAGCTGAGTCATGCAGAGATTGAGAGATGGGCATCCTCCAAGGGAGAGTCAGCCCGCCACAGGCTGGGGTCACCCTTGGGGACATGTCTATCTCTTTCCTGGGACCAAGGAAGCACGGAGGAGACAAAGTCCCAACTGGGGACTGCAGTTTGGTACAGAAGACTCTGAGGGACTTCAGACAGTCTCCCTGGGAAGCCTCTGGCAGAGCAAGGAGTAGATACTACACACCCAAAATTCATGTACCATAACAAAAGACATCCTTCCTCTTTCCCTGAATAGGACCTGAAAAATGTGTGTGATTAAACAACACCCTGTCATACAGTTGTATTAACACAGTTCGATCGTTAGACAATTAGGGAGACAAAAAAAATAAGAAATGTCAATCAATAGTCAGACTAAAATTTTGTTTTAACTGAGTTAAAGAAGGGAACAAACTCTGAAGTGACTTCAGTTGAAGGAATTCAGAAATTTGCAATCTTTTTGGAGGGGGGGT
Organism: Phaethon aethereus; assembly: GCF_964289735.1. Taxonomy (NCBI): domain Eukaryota; kingdom Metazoa; phylum Chordata; class Aves; order Phaethontiformes; family Phaethontidae; genus Phaethon; species Phaethon aethereus. Next base: position 56,348,268 of record NC_138576.1, on the reverse strand, counting down.
CGATTCAGTTCATTTTTAGTGTGTGAGGCCTTACATAGTGCGCTTGGGCGTAGATTTGGGGGGACTGCTGATCCCATCCTGCATTTGAAGATGTTTTAATCAGGAATTGTAATGTTGGCCCAAAGAACCGAGCATCATTTTTATCAAAGAAGTAAGCTATGGCAAGTGATTCAGGTTTGAGAAAAAATGACAGCAAGTATTAGTGTTCATAAAACGTCGTTGGATCGTTTAATCAGCTTTCTTGTTCAAGTCTGATATCTTCTTTTCACCCATTTACCTTCTTCACTGAACCTAATAACTTTATAGGTAGCCCTAAACTCTTGGAAATAATGTTCAGGAGACTATGGTTTTTTAGACAAGGACCTTGGAAGATCTTAGGGAAAAAAAAAAGAGACTTGATCCTCCTAGACCACGTTAGTGTTTGATCTGGAAGCTGAGGGTACCAACTCAAACATTTCACATGAAACGCGGGTCTCTAAATCAAGACACACATCCACTCACCCTGAGTGGTTGTCTAAAACAGGTCAGATGAATCACCCTCTGGAGGAAGGAGAGCAAGATGCCTACAGAGACTAAATATTTATGGTTTCTTGACCATGAGCAAGATGAATCCTGTGCTGGGGAACTGTAGTTTGTCGTATACTATGAAAAAGGCCGTGCATTGAAGGCTACGTACAAAGTTGAGTATTTTAAGTGTCCCTTCATCATCACATCAGAATCAGCTGAAAACACATGTTGGAGTGGGGATGAAGCAGCACACAGTGATGTACTTCGAGGCTGTGCCACAATGCTTATGTACAAGGAATTAAGACAGTTCAGGCAATCTTATTTTTTAATTGATAACATGAAGTCATTGGCTTACATTGGATTTCCCCCAGTATAACTCAGACTATAGAAGAACTTAAATTATCTTTTAATGAGCTCCATCTTTGCTGGTGACCCGTGAAACAGTTGCAGTGTACAAACCGGCGTTAGCAACATGCTCGGCAAAGCTGCTGTTTTCACAGGCTGCTCATGAAAGCACTGTAACAGAAAAGGTAACAAAAAACAACTCACTCCCAAAATGCTGTTTCTTCTAGGTCTTGCACACTCGATGATACAGCTCAAAAAATCTCGCTGTTTTTTTTCCCCCCCTTCAGTTCTGGGAAGAAAGCTCTCCCTAAATTGCTGGTGAAGCATGTCCCCAAATGTCCTATTTCCTTAACAGGTGATAATGTTCTTTTGGAAGTGACAACTAGCCCCAGCTGTTGAAACATTTTGAAGACTGATTGTTCTGATGAAGGGTTACTTCATGTGATGAAACTCTGATCAGTAGTCCAAACATAGGATTACTTCTAGCCCCTTTGTTTTGAGAACTGCTTCGCTTACTACCACATGGGCTTAAGCACGCCGAGGGATTTTCCCCGTACGGGCGTCAGTTTGGTAGATCATTTGCAGGATTGATAGTTGTGTAAGTTCAAGGCAGTGATGGACCTGAAGGGGTCAGTGGTAGTGTAGCTGCATGAAAAAGGTATGCGAAAATAAAGGTAGCATATGGAAAAATCTGTCTGTAATTAAGTCTTCGTTGCCAGAGAAAAAGAAAAGCAGAAACCGCAATCTGGTGTTTTCCTCTCCCAAGCTCCTCGTGTGAGCCTCTGACTTCTCTGTCTTCTCTGACTTACAGAGCGGAGAGGAAATTATTTTGGGGGAACCAGAAAACCCTTCATACAAGCAGAATCCTTAGGAACACTTACAAATACCATATATGCCTCTTCATCTTGGTGATTTTCTGGCATCCACTGTGACAGTATGTTATTTACTGCTTTTGTAATAAAATAGTTTTGGAAGATACTATGTATGGAAAAGCGGTATAGAGGGGGATTGCAAGCCACATAAAGCAGGCACCATTTTTTTCATGTATCACCCCAGTTCTTAATGGGACCTTAAGCCTTTATGGTTAAATAAAATAGTGTTATAAGAACATATAAAGTTCTCCTCTGCTTCTTTGTAGATGTTGTGCACTGAGGTTTCGGCTCTGGAAGATGTTGCTTGTTGCTACCCAGAATTGAGCCTTTTGCAATGGGCAATATTTTTTTAATAAATTACAATTACGTAGCACCAAAGTTTTGGCACAAAGAAACATTTATTTAGGTACAACAGCACTTTGCTAACATATTCTGTGTGAAAGAAGAAAGCACAAACATCACACATGTGTGATGTGAGTATACATATACATACACATACACATATACATACACATACACATACACATATACATACACATACACATACACACACACATACACATACACATATACATATACATATACATATATATAGTAAAAGTTTGTTCATCTGTAAATTAAAAGGGAACTAATTGTAACTAATAGAAAATTTTATATATTAAGGTTGCCATAGTTTCTTTAACTCACTGGGATGAGTGTGCCATGGCAATTTTAACCTAGAGTTTATTAGCTGCTGCATGATGATTGCACACCTAATTCTTAACTTTGGTTCATGCAGGGATGCATAATGGACTTTCTCATGATTCACTTCAGGAAAGATGTTAAGGAGGTGAGAACGTTATGGATATTTTTTGAAGAGGGGTTATGGTTAAATGTTTATTTCCTGTTACCATTCCTTTCTTGATAATAAGTTTCTTTTTGGTGTGGGAGGGAGAGTGATACAAAGGACTATGGAAAGAACATATGTTACTATGGATTTTGCATTAAGATAAATTTAGCTGTGTTGTCAGTTAGAGGTACTGCTAGGTGAAAGCATGTCTTGAATTTAGCTTGAAAGACAGTGAAAATAATGTGCATCTCATGACACCTGTGGGTGCAGCACAGATAATCAAAGCACAGGTATTTGAATGTAGAAATCCAAAGTCTTTAATTCTGTTATCTCCAATGGTGGCTTTTTTTTCCCTCTGTACCTCCTACAAGAAAGCGTCCACTGTCATGTTTGCAGTTTACATTGTTCTTCTATTCTTCGACTCTATTCAACACATTTTCTTCTAGGCAAAATCAAGAACCAGAATGAAGGTTTATGTGTACACATCTTTGCTTATCCTGCTCCTGTACATTTCAAAAGGATAAACAGATTTCTTGAAAGTTCATGAAAATGTGCCCCAATTTTCTTCTGCTCTTTATCTATTCTGCTATTTTGTCTGTTACTGTACAATTTGAGGATGACAAGGTGACAAGAGGAGAAAAGGTTTTAATGGAAAGGACCTTGCTGAGTTCCACTGACAAACAGGGAGAAGTGGGGGATGTATGTACCTTGCAGATTTGGACTAGGAGATTGGCACTACTGGGACAATGTAATCTGAATGATGAAAAATAAGTCGTGACAATTTTTGACAGCATTCAAGGGCTTACACTAGAATTTGTTTTTACATGCATTTCTATTTTAACAAAGAAAACTATCACATGGTAGTAGGAGAAATGAGCGTGACATTAAATTTGTAATTATGAATTAAATTATTTATTAATTAATAATTAAATTTAAAAAAATAAATTAAAATTAATTAAATTATTTATTAATTAATAATTAAATTAAAAGATGTCAAGACACACTTTAGAAAAACATTCCTAAATTGAATTTGGCCTTGAGTCTATGCAGGCACAAGGGTCACAAAGAACACAAAGCCTGAGCTAGACTTAGTGGAATACTTTTGAGCTTTGGAATACATCCCCTAATAACAAATTTATGCCTGAAAATGTCTCTTTGCTTTCATACAGCCCCTGTGAGATAAGGATGTGTTAGCTATTCCATTAACCTTTCCCCATTACCTCTACGGCTGTTCTAACAAAAAAAAAAAAACAAAACAAAACAAAACAAATTTAAAAAAATGAAAGTGCAAGACTGAAAGTCGTCAGAAAAAGCCTAAGTGTTAGGCATGAGCCGGCGTGCCCAGAGAGCAGCTGGCACTTGTGCGTCTCCCTGGACGGTACCCGGCAGGTAGCAGTTGGTCCTTCGCAGACTGGTGAGCCCCGAGGGCAAAACGGGAGCCTGGGCCCCCATCCTGCGGGAGCGGGCTGGAGGGCACAAGGATGGTGAGGGCGGCACGGCTGCTGCAGGGTGACGCTCTGGGCCGAGAGCCATGTGGGACATTGGTTAGAGGGTGAGAGGAGTGTCCTGCAGGGAGAGATGGAGCGAGCAGGGCAGCTGGGAGGTGGTAGGGCTCCGAGTGGTGGGAGATGAAAGGAGGAGAAACTCAAAACAAGTATGCACGCCTCCGAGTCTCCAAAGGCTAAAGCTGTTAAACTTTGGAACCACACTAGCTCCAGGAAATAGCTGAAGTTCACATCCTATCCCCACAGTCTGCATTTAGCTGCACATTTACTCTTAAGTTTATTTTTAATTTTATGGCTGGTCCACATGCCACTGGTTGGCCGATGCTCCCGGCCCTGCCATATTTACTTGGGAGCTTCAAATAATTCTCTTTTTTATTTTTCTGTGTGTGGTACAATGCTAAACCAAACAGAAACTAACTTCCACATTCCTTAATTTTCCTTAACTGTTATTGGTAATTTTTTTCAGATTTCCATAGTAACTTTTACTTCAGGAATATACAAGAAGGGAATGTAAGCAGGGTGGTTAAAAAGTTAATTAAGTTTATTAAATGATAATAACACAGGAGTCTGATGTTGCATCATTAACAAAATGAAGTGCTTTAAATCATTATAAATCCATGAGCTAAGGAATTAAACACTTGACCGCATAGTCAAGTCCCAGCCCTTCCTAAAATCGGGAACCTCAGTTGGCACACCTGGATCCTGCCTGCCCCACACACAGCAGGGGTCCAGCCAGGGGAGGCCAGCGCCGAGGCTTTGTCATCTCCCCCTCTGGGGGCAGAGGGAGGAGAAGGAGGTTGCAGGAGGTATCCAAGATGTCCAGCCTCTTAGCATGGCACAGCAGAAGAAGGATGAAGAGCAAAGTCAAGAACATAAGGGGATGCTCCCATCCCGCTATGGGACTAGGGGAGAAAATCCATCACCCAAGGGGACATCCGTAGCAGATAGATTTTCCCCACAAACACTAGAGGAATCTGAAAACCCACGGTAGCTGTAATGATGGCAGTTTTGACAATAATATTCATCTTGGCTGAGGTCAGGAACACACTTCTCTGAATGTGGAACATTCACAGGCAGTTAGTCATATAAACCCAGACGGCAAAGCCTGCCACAGTGTGGAAGATTTTACTGTAGATCAGGGTTGCAGCTATGGTGAACTCATAGCGCATTGAAAAGAAAATGTCTTTAGAGCATCTCAAATTAGATGCTCTCACATAACGCTCAAAGCCTTTGCATATTTGGTAGAGGCTTTTTTTTTTTAAACTATGCCTAGTTTACCATAGCATTTTTAAATTGAAAAGTCACATTTCCATTGAGCAGAAAATTTTATGATAGTTGGATGTGGTTTCAGGAGCAATTTTTAAAGAAATGTCCTGATCCAACTCCTTCAGGGATCCTGTGTTACACGTATAGGAAACTCCCACGCATTCGCCTCTGTCATCAGTGCTAACACCTCTCACCAAACCACTGCAAACAGTGCCCTGTTTGTGTGAAATCAATGGCTCCAATTTCTGCTGGATTTTGTTAAGCGCCTAAGTACGTGGTTGAAATCTGGCAGATAGAGGGAAAAAATGAAGGTTTAACTGGCACCACAACAGTGTTAAAAGGGGGATTAGTATTAGCATGTGCTTTGAATTCAGAGTAATAGAAGTAAAACCAGACACGTTTTGTTTGGCATCTATTTCATGTCCCAGTGAAACTGGCATACCACCATTTGATCAGGCACGAAGCCATCCCAACAGATGGTCCCCAGCAGCAGCAGCCAAGAGACCATGTATGAACATCAAATGTGTTTGCGAAGGGCAGGACTCCAGGCTGCCAATGTCAAAATTGTTTTCCATTCCCAGCTTCCGTGCCGATGGCTAGCGGGGCTGTGCAGCCTGCTCCACTGGCCCGGGGACCCACCCAGCGCCGTGGGGAGGGTGTACGGTCAGGAGTGTTATCAGACTTTTTGTGCTCTCCTCCCTCCGGCCTTTTGGCGGTGGCCTTCATTGCTTCAGCTTGAAAATGCTCCTGGACACACTGTTGGGGTTTAAATAAAAAGATGGAAAAAGCATGGGACTTCTGCTCGATGATTTTCTCAGGATCTGTGTAGGCAATAAGGGCACCAAAAGTGCTTACAGAATGGGTGCATCTGGGAGGCAAGGAGACATTTTTTTGAGGACCAAACGAGCACATGTTACTGTGCCAGCCACTACGTGTTGCAAGGAGAGATTTTTTTCAGTTCCCAGTTAGCCAGCTGCTGAGCAAATCTGTTGTTCGTGTTCCTGGGGTGTAGCCTACATAGGCTGTGAGTATGGTTTGCAGATGTTTAGTTAATCCATTGAGGACCTGAATGAGCCCCAGCTCTTCCCCTCTCCCAGTCATGACACCTTTATGTGCAGGAGTAAATGTCGTTCCAGCTCCCTTGAGCCCTTTTGCAGTCACGAGGTACCTTCCCCGCACTGTACCTGTGCAGGCATGTGCTTCGCTTCCCAGGAAAGACTGAAGCACTGAGATTACAGCCAAAATCTCTGCTTCTCCTTCCCTTTTCTCCTCCTGCTCCAAAACAGAGGGTGTTTATACCCAGCCAAACACTCCCTCTCTATCACACGGCAGAAGAAAGAAGGAGGCAAGCAAGCCTAAAACATTGGAAGAATGACTGCAACGCCAGCTCGGTGTCCTCCCCCCTGTGCCCACCAGCGCCTGGCCGAGGCAGACCTGCAGGCGCAGAGCAGGAGTGGTGGCAGGAGCTGCCTCCAGCCAGCTCCTCCTGGTCATCTCCCTCGCTGGTGCACTGTGCAGAGAGAGGAGAACCCCGAGGCCACGTGGCAATAAGGGGCGATCCCCACACCACATGGCACTGGCTGTGGAGAGGATTTTTCCACCTCTTCTTCATCTTCCACACTTTTTTCTGCTCTACAGGAGCCTTTAGCTTTTTGAATTAGAAAAATACTCTGAAGTTCCTTTGGAGTTCACAGTGCTGACGATCAGCCTCCTGTTACTCAGGTTCGTGGCTTAATTGCCATCCACTGTGTACCATGGTGTTGTCCATCAAGGAGCTTCCTAGAGCTTAACGAGCCAGACATGTAAACTTCACAAGCATGCGAATATAGATATATGTATTCCAAATAACTTCTCTCATTGCTGAAGTGCAGCCATCCCGCCATGAATTGTGGCAATTTTTCAACAATGTGCAGCTGCATTACAAAGCTGTGCAGGATAGGAAGTGAAGGATACCTCATTTCAAGGAAACTCAGGAGGAATCTGAGGTTGGCTCCATAGAATTAATCCCACATGAATTTGTCTCCTGACCAGGTTAAATAGTTGGCAAGTGGAAAGGAAACGAGAACATATTTCATTAATACTGGGGCATTAATTTGCTTATATTTGAAACCTTTTATGTGTATGAACCTTGGAAATAGCTTGTGATTCAACATCAAATGCTTTTGTGCAATTGTCCTGCCAAGTGAAACTTGTTTGAGCTCCATTGATGTTCCAATACCAACAACTGATACAATCTGGCTAAACCCTAAATTTCCATTTGTTACACTCTTTGAATGTCTCCAATACTAAATAAAGTGTCAAAAAAATGAGATGGATCTATGAATATGTTGGAGAGCAAAAAAAGGGGTTACATACACTGATTTGTATATTCAGTGAATACCAAAAGGTCTTGAATACCAGAAGGTCTTGAATCTGGCTAGGGTTGCCAGAATTGGTGCCAAACTAACTCCAAACAGCTTTTTCAATAGCATCTCCCCTCATTAAGCTCTCAGGTGGACCAGCTCGAGAAAATGCTGACAGGGTCAACACGATGGTGCTTCCAGCCAAGTCTTTCAGTGCTACCTAATGAATTGCAAGGTTTTTTCCTGGCAACGCCTGCAGGTCTGTGGGAATTCCTCAATCACAGACTGACCAAGCCTAGATTCTGGGGCAAGAGAGAAGCAAAATACATGACTTGAAAATAGTACCTCTGCCTGCAGCTTCCAAATGAAAGCTCATCAAGGAATAAGTCAGAAACAGCCCACTTTGTGACTTCAGTTTTGCTCAGGTTTGTTTGACTTTGCTACAGGCTCACTACAGGTACTTTATGTTTTCCTACAGGTTTGTTGTTTTAGGTTGGGTTTTTTTTTTTCCTCTTGGAATGAAATAAGCAAAGATTATAGCAAAAATGCATCAGTTCTGTGCGCATCAAGCTGCAGATTCTTTGCGAGTCTGACATAAAGCCCTGCTTGTCAGACTGGCAGATTTTTAAAACCTCTTTTTCACCCATTTAAAGCAAATACTGGAAAACAGGGAAGAGAAATTTCACAGTTTTATCTTTCTATTATGAAGTTTTATGGTTCTGTCGGTGAGATGTGCATACTTCGACATTAACTGGTAGAAGCACTGAAGCAATGATGTCTCCAGGGGTATCTCTGGTCCTTCTTCTCTTGAGGGATTTTTTTTTTTTCTTTTGTGGCAGGTTGCAACATTTTGGAGAAGGGTGTGCTGCCAGCATCATGCTTAAGGACTCCTGTGAAGCATAGCAGCAATTTCAGTTTGGATCTTTGGGTTCTTTACAATTCAGCTCAAATCCTTACTGGACACGTGCTTGTTTTCCCCTTTTAAATTCCTTCCAGCGGGCACAAGGCTGCTTTTCTCCCCTGAGCCTCCGGGGATTTTGCTGGCAGAGAGGGTTGGTGGGGGGGTGTTTTTCGAGCTTTCCAGGGCTGTGCTGCCATCTCCTGATCAAACCTGCTGAAAGCCGGCCGGGGCGAAGGCTACCAGCCTTTTTGCTTCTTCCAGCAAGGGCAGCGAGCGGCATTTTGAGCTCTGGCGGTGCCGGTACCCGCCCCGCAGGGAACCGCCTCCCTGCTCTGGCTGCCACCGGTGTTTTTGCGAGGACAGCCGCCAGCAGCGTGGGCCGAGGCTGGATTCGGAGGAGAAGCAGAGGTGCCGGGAGCTGCCCCTGCTCAGGGCTCTCCCCGCTGCGCCCCGGCAGGCGCGGGAGAGGCTGGGCACGGGCTTTGCCCCTTCTAGGAAGATGAGGAACGCTTCGGAATGTACGTTTTCGGGAACTTCAACCGAGCTTTTTTGGAAGGCTTTTTTTGACACGTCCAAACTCACCTTTTTCGGTGCACTCACTATTTGCCCACTTCCAAGGTACAACTCTGAGGCCTGCGGGTTTTTGCCCGACCTCCTCCCGCCTCCCCACCTCAGCTCCGCGACTTCCATCTTTCTCTCGCCCCCGCGGCTGCACGGGGCTGGGCCCACCGCCCCCCTGCCGCCTGGGCTCCTCCCCTGCCCGGCGCGGAGCAGCGCTTTGCTGCAGCCCCTTCCCCAGGACGTCAAAGGCACTTTTTCGGGTTTCCCCCCTCGCAGCGTAACACCCGGAGGTCCCGTGGGGAAGATGGCGGGCACCGGTACCCGGGGCAGGGAACGCTCCGCCGCAAGCGGGGCACGGTTCTTACCGCACCGCGCTCCGCACCGCTCCCGCCGGGGGCCGCCAGCGCCGCGTTGTGTTCCGCCGCGCCCGCCAGGGGGCGCCCCAGGGCCGAGGCGGTATCGCCTGCCCCGGCAGCCGGCGACGGCAGCGCTTATTTACCTTTATTTTATTTTATTTTATTTTATTTTATTTTATTTTATTTTATTTTATTTTATTTTATTTTATTTTATTTTATTTTATTTTATTTTATTTTATTTTATTTTATTTCATTTCATTTCATTTCATTTCATTTCATTTATTTCGTTTTGGGTTTGTGTTGGTTTATTTGTTTTGCCTTGAAGGCAAAAAAACCCTACCTACATTTGGTGGGTCTACAAGTGCATTTTGCAGTAATGATTTAAGGGATACGCTTGCCAGCGTGAAAGGAACCAGTAAAATGTTAACTGCCCCGCTGTACATTTATAATGGCAAAGTATTTTCCTCTCAGATATTCAGTGTCTCTCTTGCACCCAAAACCAGAGTGATGTTTATTCTTTAGCCACTATTCCCCCCTTATTTATTCAGGTTTATTTATCTCAGTGAGTGAGCCATTATTGGAAAATCTTTTTAGCAATAAGGCATGAATTTGCTACTATGTTCCTTCTAATACAGGAGTAAAGATTTAATGGTAGCATACCACCTCTCTTACAGCATGTTTTCTGTCACTAAAGTAATGGCAAGTGGAATAAGAGACAGGTGGTGGTATCTATAAACTCTGCTAATGGCCCCATCAACGTATGTTTAATGTATTCTGAACTATACTTCACATCCTACTGTTGCTAGTACATTTCCTCTGGCACCTCTTCTCAACAAAGAAATTTGGAGAGGAAAGGAAACATTAATAAACCCAAAGTGTTTAATTTAAAAGCAGATATAAAGTTTAACACTGCTCCTAAGAAGGCTTATTTGACAAGAGATCAGCTCATTATAGACTTCAATAATTTTGTTGCCAGCATTAGTGAAAGGCTTTGACAAAGCAAAGGCTTTTTAGATATAGTTATGGCCTTTCTGCTGCATTTGGTGTTTGATCATGTCACACAACAGCATCACTTTCTAATGGATTACAAAAGTCGACCGGTCATGAGACAACCCTGGGTAAATGTTTGTTGGGAGAAAAAAGGTCAGGTCTACAACAACAGGTTTTCCACTGCTTAGCTTTTTTTAAACATATCCTCCTCTGTTAAAAATGTGTTTTGTTTTCTAATGCACAGGTGTATTTCAGGCTGAATTCAGCTCCCCTACTCTTTGGTGATGCCTTGAACAAGCCTGCACTGCTGTTTCACCTCCAAACTTTCAGGGGATGAGCTTTGGGTGGTGACAACTTGCCTTCCTCCTCTTCCCTGTGCCCGAGGAGTCGCCAGCATGGCAGAGCCATGATTCCAGGCAGCGTCACCAACTGCTTTGAGAGCACCGATAACAGCGAAGATGGCACTGATAGTCCTTGTGCCAGCAGTACATATCCAAAGCCTTGCCAATGAATTCAGAGTGAAACCAGCCACCTTCAGGGTGCAGAGCTCCCACGAAGAATTACTGCCGCAGGAATAGTGTCCTAGGAGTGTGAAAAGTCAAGACTCCAGTCACTAGGACCAAAGTCTGCCCGACCAACTCATGAAATCCCTGCTGAAATCAACATTTAGTGTGGCAGAGGAGGGCACAATTTGGATGCCATGGTTTCTAGCTGGCCCACAGAGGATATCCTGAATGTGCATCGTGTGAAACAGCTACGTTGGGCAGACTGGCTTAGTAGCACTATTATACTTGATCACCAGGACCACTTTCTTCCAAAGAGTTGTGTTGCTTGGAAAACTTTGTAACTGCTATGTTAGCATGCTTTTCCTGGCGATGTGCTTATCTAGCAATGATGACAGCCAAAATTCCCAGCTGAACTGTAGTATTTATAGCATGCCTCTGATTAGCAGTACCTACTCTAAGCTGAAATCACTCAACTTGTCCTATTTTCCCATATACTGCTCAGGATACAAGGCCATTTCCAAAAAATGGACACTTGACCTGATATTGGGATAAAGAAACAGAGCTGGTTGTAAAGTGCCAGTGCAGGAGAGATGAGGAGCGCTTAGGTACCAAACCCCAGCTGGACTTTAGGTACCCAAACTCCTATGTATCACAATGTATGTGATCTACCTAACGTACACCTGTAGGAATCAGCTCCTCACAGAAGGCAGCCTCAGTCCTTAGCTCCTGTTGGGGTTCAGAAGAAGAAGGAGGTGGTGCTTTCACTTCACAGCTTCTCCCTCAAGGTATCTGCCCGGGCAAGGGGGACCCAGGGTCAATCTCCTCTCCTGATGGAGAAGAATCCTGCTCCCAGAACTGGGTGCTGAGCATCAGGCCCAGTGGTTCTGGGTGAGAGCAGTCATTAAAGAGCTCCTAACTTAAATACAGAATTATCCTGAGAGCAGACATGGCAATTGTGTCCCACATGCACTATGGGGAAAGGCTGAGATCCGATACAAACTTGTGGGTTCTGCCCTGGGCTAAAATTTTTTTAAATGCTGTAACCTTGCCGTATTTTTTTGGATTGATTTCCTAGATACAAATACGTGTTTAGGGCAAAAAAGGGAAGCAAGCATGAGAATAAAAAGATTACTAGAAATTCAGAAGGCCTCTACAGTATTCTCTAAAGGGCTATTTATTATTATAGATAGTAACAAATCCATTTATTATCATGTTCTAGGAAAAAGTATAAATATCTTCTATTCATATAAAGAAATAATTCAAATGGCTTTTGTGTTGGCAGTACTATGCCAGAATTGTGCTATGATTTCCAACAGAACATTAGTTTATGTTTTTTTCTGTTATTACAGAGAGTCAGTTCCATGCTAATGAAACAAAGCACTTCAGCCTGCACTTAGTCTTAATTGAAAGTCAGTGAATCTACTCACATATGTAAAGTTAATTTAATACAATCAGGACTGGAATATGCAGCAATCCGCGGGATCAGGTCCTAGGAATGTTTCCTCTTTCCTCTTAATGATTAAAGAGGATTTTCCTTTAGATTCACTCGGGTGTCCCTCCCCCCTCCCCCCCCTTTTAGCAAGTGCAGCTCTCTGTCCCGAATGCTGTTATTTATTAAGACCTCCAGGGAAAGAGATCAGCTACTAGAAACTCTCATTTGGCTTAGCAAACATGATCTCAGACACCCAAAATTACTCTTCATCTCCCAAACTCTGTAAAAAAAATTATAAAGGGGTAACACAATTGTGAGAACTCCTCCTTGTTGTAGTGTCACTGTTGGAGCCCATTTTCCCTCTTGCTTTAAGCTTCTGATTTTGCTTAGGGGTCAGTGAGGTTCAGTGGTGAGAAGGGATGTTGAAGATGATCGGTGTCTATTTTTGCTTTTACTTTCATGAGCCCGTATCTCTTGTCACCAGCTTGCCAGAGCCTGCTTTTACCCATCCAGCTTGCTAATAGGGCAGAGCCTGACAGTGCTTCGTACGGAGTGTGGATGATGGGTATCCTACGCTGTGTCGTGATGGAAGCAGATGGGACTGGATTTTAGCGTATTCCTAACAAAGCAGAGCCAGACTTCCTCAGACTCTTTCAGCTCCGTGTTTGAGTTGATGTTTAGAAGGGATGTAAGCCAACAGTTGGAGGGTTTGCCACTATTAAAGAATATGTAGAATCCGTACACGGTCAATAAAGACCAAAACCAAGGCTCTCAGCTGCAAGAGCACAGCTTAGTAAGACATTCCCACAACATGCTGTATAGAGTTGCTGCTTTTCCTGCATGTGAAAGATTGAATTTGTGCCTTTTGAAATCATCACAAAATTTTCCATTCCCTGTGCCTTCCCATGTCCTGTTATTTTTTCTATAAAATCCATAGTCTAAAATAAAATGTTGCTTATTTCACCAAATTTTATTTTCATTTTACATATAAATAACTTTACTTGTTCATCTTTTTTACCTCTGAATTAATTCCTGGTAAGGTGCTAATGATGGTCTCAGTTGTACGCTTGCAATATTGGACTTCACATGCAACCTTGCAGAGCCGCAGCTTGCAGTATAGTATTGCGGTTTGTTTCCTTCGGTTTGTTTGTGGCTCTCTCACAGCTGCCCATTGATACTGAAGCAGAGATGGTTAACAAATACAAGCTGGGAAAATCAGTCGATCTTCCGTTTGCTGAAGGCCTGATGGAGAGCTGTACTGCAGTAGCTAATGCAAAGTTCTGGTTAAATATTGTCCTACCGTTTGCACTATACCGTCTGTTGTTTTTACACTAAAGGCTTAGCAGAGGTTGGAGGCAGTATTGACTTTGTAATTAAACTATTTTAACTTCAGGATTTTGTAATCACCGTACTTAAACCATCTGTTATGGTACATGGGTGATTTCCCCACCCCCCGCTCCACCCCTCTCCAGGAACAGAACACCATCATGTTTTTAATTGCAAAGCTCCTCTTACCATGGGGGTAGAAAGGGAAAATGAGGATAATTTCCTTTTTCTAAGACAACGTGCAAAAGCTCACGGAGCTTTCGCTCCTTGCGAGGGGAGGTGCATGTAGGACTTCCACTCTTGGCTCCTCCTGTCCCCTGGTCCCAGGGGCTTCCTAGCGGGGCACCTCCCTCTCCTGACTGACTGCTCGGCCCTCGCCAGGGACTTCCACTGGGAGAAGTAAGGAAGGGGGATGGAGGCTGCGCTCTACCAGGGTAGAGCCTGGTGAGCGGGCTTGTTCATGTGGGGAACCACCGAGTTCTTTGAACTGAGAAGAAAAGGTTAAGGCAGAAGGCAGGGCAGCAGCTTTTGTGAAGCTCTTGGATGTCCTGGTCAGCAAGGGAGATACACAGGTAGGTCAATGGACACAAACACCTTGTACCAGAAGTGCTCAATGCTGCTTAAACAAGAGCACCACTGCCTGTACAATCTTGGACAAATCCCTCAGGATTTGCCTACTCCTGCAAGTTGCATGAAGTCAGCATAGAGAAAGCCTTAGCAAACCGTCTTGGGGTTATAACGATCCAGCATTCCCAGCGAAATGAGCATTAGCACTTGGCAACACCAAATTCTGGACTTTCACCAGTGTAACTAAGTCAATGCAAAAAAGATCATCTTAGCTGAAACAGTTATGACAGTAATACTGCTAGGTGTTAAAATCTGAGCCGTCTTTCTCTGCACCAGTAAAACTAACAGTGTCCTGTCCTTTCTCCCAGTTGTGTGGGATTCTTTTGTTTTGTTTTGTTTCACCGGGTTGGTTTGGCCTGCAGTTTCAGTAGATCCAAATGCAGGCTGAAGGTGTGCTGAGGTAAAGTAGGGGGTTTCCTTTTTCATACATATAAAGTTAATCGGAAGTCTGGATTTGTGTTTCCTGGTTTGCTGCTCTGAATTTAAATCACTAGGGCAGACAACTTACAGCATGCCTTAGTTAAAAATGTCAGTTAAAATTTTGTGTCATCTTGCCTCGGTTTTGTGTGTTCACCTACATTCTCTTACTGGCAGTCAGCTTGGCAGACCTCCTTTGACCAGTGCATGAGATAAATGCACTCTCACACTATGTCACATAAACCTAAAGTATTGAAAAAAGGAGAGATACAAGTGGCAGGGAATCTTCCCAGTTGTGTTGAGCAGAATTCACTTTTTTTCCCTGGTTCTACTTTGCCAAAGAAAGAAGAATTTTCTGTCAGGACAGTTGAAAGTGCTAAATCAGACAGCAAATGCTCTACATACCTAAATATCTCTACATATCCTAAATATCTGGATCCAATTGTTCTCCCATGCATCGTGCCCATCACGCACATTGTGTAGACCTACGCCTTCATCTCAGCCCAAGTTTGTTTGGCATTGTAGCTTCTGAAGCACTTTCTGGGGAGAGCAGATAAAGCCGTGCTTGAGAGAGGTGGATTTTTGCTGTTAAGCAGTGCAAGCACACCAGGATCCCTGAGGCTGCATTTGCACATGTAGATAGAGGGCTGGCCACCCCTTGGCGTGTGCCACATGGCCTGCACCACTGACTCGCTTCATGAACCTGTCTCAGAAAAATGATGATTTCTTCAAAATTCCCGGAGGCTGAAGGAAAATTCGTTAATGCAGCATGGCTGTAGGTGGGTGAGAAATTCCATCTGATTCAATCCCTCCTGGCAGCAATAACCACTGTTATCAATGATACCAGGTTTCACCGACTTCTATCCCCCTTGTAAAGAAACAGCAAGTTTCTATTTATTTCCTTTCCTAAACAAGGACCCTTGTGCCATGACATAGTTGTTGTGGAAAATGTGTAGCATTTTACCTGGTGCTACCGCAGGCCAGTGACGTAAGCAAGAACAAATGCCTCCACCCCAATGCTCGTCCCCACTCTGTGAATTTTGTTTGTATCTCTGTGGCTCTTCAGCATGTACTTGCCTGGCAAAGCCATTTTGTTAATGCCAGGCAGCAGGAACTGCTGAGTGCACAACACTTCAGAAGAACTGTTTGCTCACTTGAGAAACTAAATGCAGATGTGGAAGCCTTGCTTCACCTTTCAAATTGTCAATAAGCTGAAAGAATGGAGGATTTTCAAGCATTGGACCCACAGTCTCATGGGTTTTTTACATGTTTTCACATGTTGTTCTGCTCAGCATTGCAAGGGTGAAGATCTATTTCTTTAAAGATAGGTAGGTAAGTATTGCTATAGAAGTAAATCTTCTATAAATGGATATTTCTAGAAGGTATCTTCTCTTACTTGAAGGATTAAGGATTAGATCCTCATATGTATCAAAAGCTGTCTGCACCCATCAGTGTTAATAAAGCTAAACTCCAAACTCCATTTTTAAAAATGCTCCAGCACTTCTTAGCTTATCTCTCTGTTCACCTCTCAACTCAGCCACCAGGACATGTAACACATAGCCACATGTTGATTAAACACAACTTCTCCACTGTGCGCTGTCTGGACATCATCCAGTTTCAGCTGAGAGGCTGTGTGATGCCCAGTTCAATCTGCTCTGCTGAGTGACTAGTATTTCTTGGAGGTTGGTGTTAACTCTCATTGACTGCATTGTTGCAGGGCTGCAGCCAGCAGCTCACAGAGTAGCCCAAGAAGGTGGACAAACACCTAGGCCAAGCAGGTGGGCAAACATCTCGCCCTGACCTCGCAGGCTGCACCGAGACTTTCCAGGGCCAACAGCCATGAAGGGACTTAAAGCTTGTCATGTACTAACTGCATAATTAGCACATGTCCTGTTGCCAACCAGACTTGTCAACCTCAGCTGAGGCACCTAGGATCCCCATAGGATGCATGGAGAGGCTCGTGTTTCAAATGGAAATCATGTGAGCCACAACTCTGAGAATCTACGTGAGCAACAAGTGCTAAGCAAAGGGATTTGCTGAGGAAAGGCAACCCTCAGGGACAGCCACCTGACAAACTATTTTGCCTGCAGGTAGACTAGAGAGGGACACAGTTCCAGGCCTAAAGTCTTCAGCTTTGCTTGTGTCCGAGTTGTCCAGCACTCAGGGGCATATCACTTATCAGTGATAGATCATGCCTTGACTGCTCTCAGAAGTAGAATGAACCTCATTCCCAGCTCCTTGAAGAGAGCAGGACACCTGTGAAGCTACTCTTGGAAGACTGTGAAGGACTGGGGAGGAAAATCTGGTTCACATCAATGACGGAGAGTAGATGTGGACCCTAGAGTGGACAAACTTTTGATTTATGCTGTTTTCATGCCAAGGGACCTGCTTGGCTCGAGGGTGAAGCCAGGGTGTACTCCAGCAGTTACATGGGGCAGAGTGTATAATCAGGAGATAAAGACAACTCTGCAAAGCAGAGGTGCAAACCAAGCTGACTATATAGATATGTCTTTATCATGTGAACCTTGGAGCAGGATCAGAGATCTGATTTTCTTCTAAATGAGCAGTCACCATCATCAGCTGGAATAGCTCAATATCAAACTTAATGTATGGCTCAGTTCATATTTATTTATTGAAGAAAAGTATTACATCCCTAGTACGATGGACTGGAGTCCATTTGCATCTCATTCTCAATGTTTTACTCTTTTAAAAATTAATTTTCCTAGATTTTTCCATATACCTTTCATTTACAATGAAATTCGCCCTTCAATTTTAGAAGGAACATAATAGTACAGGTAACTTTTTATATTATCTTCTAAAATTCTTTTAAAATTATCCATACTATCAATTATACAATGATGAGTATTTTGGTAGTATTTTGGTAGAAATGGAACTGAAAGAGAACTGTTACATCTAGGGCATCCAGGGCATACCTACATCTAGGCAGTTCGCCAGCTCTTTTTCAGGAGCCAGAAGCTGGGTAACTGCTATCTTAAGCATGCCTGGAGATTGGCCATGTGATCTCTCAAATTAGAGTACTTACCAAGAACTGAAAGCTGGGGACTATCAGAAACTCGTAGCCTTGGTGGATTGGGTGTGGAGGAGGACTGATCCAGTATATCAGTCAGTGGAGGGCACACCTATGTGTGAAAAAACCTGTAGAGTCAAAGATGCTGTTTGAGGATGCTGTACATGTGGGCTAGTTTTTGAAGGCTGATCATAGAAGATGAAGATGAAACTTGGTAAAGACTGTATTATAGAGAAAGGAAGGAGTTTATTGTCCAGCCCTGTATTACATACAGTCAGTATTTTTATTGTAGTGGAGATTTTCTAAAACATGTAATTTTTATTAAATTTTGAGTGATCTCTATGTATGTTGATGCGAAACAGGTGACTAACCAGTAAAGTCAGCTTCTGAACAAAACTGAATGATACAAGAAAATTAAGTATAACAAGAATTAAGAAGGCCTATAATATCAAACTCTAAATGTACAATTTCACTGTATGTCTCTTTTAACTCTAGCAACAAGGGCACAAGGGCAGTATGAACATGTGGCCCTTTATTTGGTCAAGGATAATAATCAACTAAGCCAAAAGGAAGGGAAGTAAATTTTCCTAGTTCAGGCGCTAATATAATCTTTTATGTGTTTCCAATTGTGTAACCATTTCTCCATGCAGCATTGTAACATGTAGCCATTGTTAAATGGGAAAAAACTGTGCAAATAACAGAGAGTCCAAAATATAGAGAAATGGTATTTGGTGTCACTAATTATGCAATGGGCATGATGTTTTGCCTCACTCCATTTCAGATCTCAGCCCTGCTTTCCTCCTCTTTTGCCTGCTCGTGCTTCTGTTGGCAGGCTCAGATCATGGTGAGAAGTGATTCTGCTGAGCCTTGTAATTGCTGCAAATGTCTGGTGACCATGGGAGCAGCATAGTTTGTGGTAGATCTCCTGATTTCCTGATCTTTCACCATCCCAGTAACGTTGATTACTTGAGGTCTCACCATTAGCAAGAATGCAGCATCTCTCTAGAGGCTACAGATACCTACAGTCCTTCCATTAGGAGTATCACTCTCGTCTTAGGCTGTGCAAGATGCATTTCTTTTCCGTCGGAGAGGTTTCAGCTAATGACTACTTAGATGTGCATTGATCCTGGCTCACACCATTACTGACCTGGTTGTGGCCTTTTATTCCAACTTCATCCTAGCCTTTTATTCCAACTCTCAGCTGAAGCTAATGACTATGTCAATGACTTTAACTAATTTCAGTAATGAGCATAGATCCTTGCAGGTCTTAAATTCATAATTAGTTCAGATTCATTGCTTCATGTTGGCCTGACCCCCAATCATGACTTTAAATTCCCCAGTGCCAGCCTCAGAAGTATGATTGACAATGTGGTCTCCATCACCTAAAATCGCAAAGTAGTCTCCCTCAGTTTCTTCTAGACCTGGCTTTAACCTAAATGGCTCATCTTTTTTCATTTCCAAACGTAAATTTCAAATCAATGTTCAGTCTACTCTTAAGACTAGACCTTGAAGGAATCATAATTAGATCACCTGGTCTGGCAGTAGCTTTCATATAAGCGCAACAACACCTGCTAAATGCAGAAACACCCTCTTTCACCAGTTCCTGCCCAAGTAAATCTCAATTTTAATTTTGACTATAATATTAATCTATATTGGTCTCCCTACATTCTGTTTTATCTAGAACTAAACATAGTATATGGATCTCTCTAAGCAGCATTAAGCCAAGCTTGATGGCTACTTATAAATCCAGTATTGACTCATGGTCTCAGCTTCATGTTGACCCAATCCCTGAAGTTAACCTTAATGCCAAAGCTAACTCAGATTTAAGTTCCACCCTGAGTACATCACCAAGAAGAAAGCAGCAAACTTTTCTGAATTATCTAAGTTAAGGTAAGCATTCCATGCAGGCCCTACTGGCCCTACAGTTTTTCTTCAAGTGCTCTAAGAGTAGGGGGTTTTTGTAGTTGTTTCTTCTCTGGACCATTTGCTCCATAAGCCTGAAGTCCACTCAGTTCTGATACCACACTGAGGGAAACAGCACTGTGCTGCATCATATAAAGCATCTGCTCCCATTCCAGCATATCTGTGATCTTCTAATAGTCTGCCTTAAACAGAAACTTCTGCTAAATGGCTCATCTCTACCCACTGCACTGCCGGCTCCCTTCCTCTCTGTGACCACTGACCACTCACGTCCTGGACTGCGATATCTGGCAGGACACTGATCAGACCATTGAAGTGCATTTGGCATGTGGGATGACAGTATGATTCACAAATTCACTGTGGAGTACGCAGTAGGAACCAGCTGCACGAAAACAGTGTTCAATGCCTACTTGATTGCAGTTCCACCCTTTTTACAAGTAATTACACTGTGCTCTCACTAAAGTGATGTGCACATCTAAAGGTAAAGGGAAACTTTCTTTTGCTAATTTTCAGTCTGGAGCAAAATTCTTATGGTCCTAATTGCCTTCAGAGCCGAAGAACCACACTTCTCTTCCAGCGCAAATTCTGTAAGTTCCCATGCTTGCTAAGCAAGGGACCATGGCACGCAAGACAGTAGGTTCTTCTCTAATATTACTTCATCTTGGTTGATATAAGTTCTATTAGAATCAGTTTTACTTTAGAAGTGGCAGTAGATTTCAGGACATGGTTTAGGGGGCATAGTGGTGTTGGGTTGATGGTTGGACTTGATGATCTTAAAGATCTTTTCCAACTTTAATGATTCTGTGATTCTGTGATTTGACTTGTTCATCCACCTCTCTTTTGCCTTTTCTAGCACCAGTTCAAATTCACTGATATTGGCAAATTGATCAAAAGGATTTCATTTTTTATTTTTCCTTCTTGGAAAAAAACCCCAACTTTTCTTCTCCCTTTAGGCCATATTCATTTGACACTGATTGTACTCAATATCTACAATTTTTTAACACAGATTCTCTGGCATATATATATATATAAAAGCCAACACATTAATGCATCCACAAAAATGCAACTAAACTGAGTAATACAACACCATCAAGTGGCAACTCCATCGATTCTTCATATTATTTACTGTAATTCTGCTACACTACCAAAGGTAAAAATCTTCCTGTGGAGTATCCACAAAAGCTATGAATTATTTCATTTCCCACAGACAAAACTTACTGAATTCATCAAACCACATATTTGACTGAACTAACGGGTCATAAAATGGAAATTTCTCATTTAGTTTTGCTAGTTATAATTATTATGGTTTTGTCTTGTTCTACAATACTACGAGAGATTCCTCTTAACTGGCTGTTTGAATGTTAGGACTTTTTTTAGTGCTCCTTGCTGTTGATAATGAATGGAAATTTACAATAGTGTGATACTTCATGCTACTCTGCGTTTTGCAACCATTGCAAGAATCTGCACATTTAATGATATAAAATTGTTTCTTATCTCAGATAAAGTGCAGATAAAGTCATTTACATGAATACTCCACCCCTGCAATGCAAAACGTTTCACATGAAAAAAATAAAATTACTGGAAATGATGCATATAAATCATGTATAAGTCACTATGTACCACCAACTATGCCTGATGAACTAAGTCCCTGTCTGCTCGTGGCTGCCCCTTCCTCTAAATTCTAAATATTGCTCTCAAGTAAATTCAACAGTTGAGAAGTTTCCAGCTTAAAGTGATTATTTAGGCCATGCCATTTGTCAGCAGAGGGAGCCAAGCATTTCAGGATAGTGACATATCCCTTCCCTTCATACTGCCCTTCCCCATCTTATCTCACTTGCAACAGGAGGGATCTCTCTGTCTCCACTGACTATAGAGGAAATCTGTGTAACCTGCTTAGATGGGGAACCTGATATTTATAGGACTAATTTTAGGTGAAAATGTATCCTGTTCTGAATAATCATGAAGAAAGAACTCTTTTGCAGTACCTCCTTGACTTGCTCTAGAGCCTTGCCCCATAAGTATTGGTTTAAACAGCCTGCATTACCACTACATGTCATGAGGAATTTTTATTGAAAACAAAACTTTCTTGCATCATTATGGCATTTTTGGTCGCAACATAAGACTTCACCCTGAATTAGGAAGTAATTGAGCTGAAGTCTTCTACATCTCAATTACTGAACTATGGTGCCTCATTTCTGCATAAAGTATTTCATATCAGTCAATGCTCGTGATAGAACTCATTAGACTTCTCGTGATTGATAGAAAACACTAAAGGAAGTTATACAGGTTTAGAAAGAAAAATTTCATCATGGTATCATCCATTTTCCTCCATGAAAAATATCCTACTATCTAACTCTACAATATCCAGCATATATTCAATGGATTGAATGGGAATATAGACATCAAATAACTTCAGAAGACTGGATTTAAATCCAAGTCTGAATCTGATGTTGGGACAATCTGATAATAAAATAATACCTGTTATTTCATAATAAGCATTCTTACTCCAGCTACAGGAGACATTGCGCTCACAGGGTCTCGTCCTACTGGGGGACTTCAACCACCCCAACATCTGTTGGAGAAGTAGCACAGCGAGCTGTAGGCAATCCAGGAAACTCCTGGAGTGCATGGACGATAACTTCCCGTGCCAGGTAATAGACAACCCTACCAGAGGGCATGCAATACTGGACCTATTGGTCAGTAACGCAAGTGAGCCAATTGGTGACATCCAGATTGGCAGCCTGGGTTGGAGTGATCATGCACTGGTGGAGTCTTCAGTCCTGAGGGGTAGGGGGCAAGCAAAGAGTAAAGTCAGGACCCTGAATTTTAGGAAAGCAAAATTCCAGCTCTTCAGGGAGTTAGTCAGTAAGACCCCCTGGGAAACTGCCTGCAGGGACAAGGAAGCAGAACAGAGCTGGCAGATCTTTAAGGACGCTTTGCATAGAGCGCAAGAGCTCCTGATCCCCCAGCTGTAAGAAATCAGGAAAGGAAGGCTAGAGACCAGCATGGCTGAGTCAAGACCTGCTGGGCAAACTAAAGGGCAAGAAGGAAATGCACAGGCAGTGGAAGCAGGGACAAGTATCCTGGGAAGAGTGCAGGGATGCTGCCCGGTTGTGTAGGGATGGGGTCAGGAAGGCCAAGGCATGGCCAGAGCTGAACTTGGCAAGGGATGCAAAGAATAACAGGAAGGGCTTCTATAGGTTTTCAGCCAGAAAAGGAAGATCAAAGAAAGAGTACTCCCCTTGATGAGCAAGACTGGCAGACTGGTAACAATGGATGAGGAGAAGGCTGAGGTACTCAATGACTTCTTTGCCTCAGTCTTCACTAGCAGTGTCTCTTCCCGCACCTCTTGAGGCGATGGACTGCAATATGGTGACTGGAGGGGCAAAGTCCCTCCCACTGTAAGTGAAAATCAGGTTCATGACCACCTGAGGAACCTGAACACATATAAGTCTATGGGACCTAACGAGATGCATCCCAGAGTCCTGAGGGAATTAGCTGATGTAGTTGCCAAGCCACTCTCCATGATATCTGAAAAGTCCTGGCAGTCAGGTGAAGTCCCTGGAGACTGGAAAAAGGGAAACATTGCACCCATTTAAAAAAAGGTAGCAAGGAGGACCCTGGGAACTACCAACCCATCAGCCTCACCACTGTGTCTGGGAAGATATATGGAACAGATCCTCCTAGAAGCTATGCTAAGGCACATGGAGGACAGGGAGGTGATTCAAAGCAGCCAGCATAGGCTTCACCAAGGGCAAGTCCTGCCTGACCAACCTAGTGGCCTTCTATGATGGAGTGACCACATCAGTGGACAAAGGAAGAGCTACTGATGTCGTCTACCAGGACTTCTGAAAGGCCTTTGGCATGGTCCTCCACAACATCCTTCTCTCTGAATTGGAGAGAGATGGTGTTGATGGGAGGACTGTTGGGAGGATGAGGAACTGGTTGGATGCTCGCATCCAGACAGTAGTGGTCAATGGCTCAATGTCCAGATGGAGATTGGTGATGAGCAGTGTCCCTCAGGGGTCTGTATTGGGACCAGTACTCTTTAATACCTTGATCAAGGGCATAGTGGGATCGAGTACACCCTCAGCAGGTTTGCAGCTGACACCAAGCTGAGTGGTGCGGTTGACATGCCTGAGGAACAGGATGCCATCCAGAGGGACCTCGACAAGCTCAAGGAATGGGCCCGTGTGAACCTCATGAGGTTCAACAAGGCCAAGTGCAGGGTGCAGTCAGGGCAACCCCCAGTATCAATACAGGCTGGGGGATGAAGGAATTGAGAGCAGCCCTGCTGAGAAGGACTTGGGGGTACTAGTGGATGAAGAGCTGGACATGAGCTGGCAATGTGCACTCGCAGCCCAGAAGGCCAACCATGTCCTGGGCTTCATCACAAGAAGCGTGGCCAGCAGGTTGAGGGAGGTGATTCTGCCCCTCTGCTCTGCTCTGCTGAGACCCCATCTGGAGTCCTGCATCCAGCTCTGGAGCCCTCAGCACAGGATAGGCATAGAGCTGTTGGAGAGGGTCCAGAGGAGGGCTACAAAAATGATCAGAGGGCTGGAACACTTCTCCTATGACGACAGGCTGAGACAGTTGGGGTTGTTCAGCCTGGAGGAGAGAAGGCTCCGGGGAGATCTTGGAAAGATGGGGACAGACTTTTTAGCAGAGTCTGTTACGATAGGACAAGGGGTAATGGTTTTCAACTAAATGAGGGCAGATTTCGACTAGATATAAGGAAGAAATTTTTTGCAATGAGGGTGGTGAAACCCTGGCACATGTTGCCCAGAGAGATGGTAGGTGCACCATCCCTGGAAACATTCAAGGTCAGGTTGGATGGGGCTCTGAGCAACCTGATGTAGTGGAAGATGTCCCTGCTCATTGCAGGGGGGTTGGACTAGATGATCTTTAAAGGTTCCTTCCAACCCAAACTGTTCTATGATTCTATGATTTCGTGAACATGTAGCAAGAAGCTTGTTTGGTAAGTCTGTTCTCATCTATTCTCTACCATCAATGAATATCCTTCACCTGGCTTCTCCAGAAACATATGTAAATGCTTGATGGTATACAGAATATCATGGCACTTGTAAAGTATTTTTTTATTAAAATAGCTGTTCTGGAGAGTTGAAATATTTTTTAATCATCTTTACTGCTTTTGTCTTCACTATACACAGTTGCCCCAAATCCATGAAAGCTGATGGACATCTTTTTGGGGATTTCCACCAGTAAATATTTTGGTCTCATATCACAAGTAGTTTTGAAATCCCATGACATTTTGTGGCATACTTACATTTGTTTAAGTTTCCCAGCTACAGTAGCACGCTACTGCAATTAGCTGGCTTATGATATTTGCTGTTTTGTTGGTTTTATTTTAAGAGAAAGTGGTTTATTTTAAAAGAAAAAAATTCCCCACAATATGTTTTATTTATTTCCTGAGGACTTTCACTTACACAAGTAGGCACTAAACATTTGAAATTGACTTTCCAGAGCACAACAGTAAAAAACTTAAGAATTTGGCTTAGTTTCATTTAAAACAGTAAAAATTGACCTTGTAAACATTTCCATAGGAGGTAGGATGCATACATTTGACAATCTGTCAAATAAGAGAAAGTAAACAGTTACTCTGTGATCCTAATAAATAATGAGCAACACAGGCATTAAATAAACATTTTTATACAAAAAGATATAAGTGAAAGACTAAAATAGCATTTTTAATAAATTAGGAATAGATGTAATAATTTCTTTACAACTTAGTCTTGCTTGCAAGAATCACTGGTTCTTTCTGCTCGCCCTGAATTTCTGATTGAAAAGCTGTAATGGCGAGAACAATCCCGAGTGATTCATAAGTAGGACCCAGTATTTTTTCATGTGGAGGACTGCTAATATCTCTAAAATGGCTCCTTTAACACCTATATGTAATACTTTTCTATCCCACCAACTTGAAGGGGATTGTCATCATAGCCTTAATGTCTGGATTTGGAAAGTAAGCTTAAGGCACTGACATGTCTTTCCCAGTTCAGGTTCCTCCAGCAGCTGCTCCCATGAAGACAGTGTTGATTGGCGGTAAAGATGACACCAAATCTCTGCTTGATGGGCCATGGGACTCCAGATTTTCCTGAGAAGGGAACTGACTAGATGTTCCATACATACACTGGGAAGAAGATGTGGTTTGCATGCTTGAAGCTGTGGGAAAGAAAGGTTAACATCATTGCATTTTCTATCTATTGAATTTAACAAAAACCACAATCCAATTTCATCTGATGGAAATACTTATCTACTAGGCACACCATCTGAAGGACAGAAATGTCAACAGTTCTATACCTCATTCAATTTACTTATACTTCTATAACTTTTCTTCAGTGGCTCCTCACACCATCAGGGAATAAGTCAAAACTCATGTATAAGTGAACTCTGCTAAAAATCCAGCTACAGACCTGAAGTTTACAGCTTGCATATGAGCCATCTTCTACAAAAATTGTGCAAAGCTGTTTATGTGCACTATGCTCATCCTTCCATATCTTACACGTTTCGGGTCCATATGCACTGGTGGTACCACTGCCACCACCTGGCACATATCAACATAGAAGATAATTGATGGGCACAGTCCCTGTGCGGTGGTGTTGGATTTTTCACCCCCTTCTTTAGCATCCTTTAAAGAAATGAGCACTGAATTCTTGCAGACCCTTAATGAGGCAAGTAATGTCTGATCTTCTGTTCAAGGTTAACGGGTAAGTAGTAGGAAGAGGAAAACTTGTAGAGAAGCAAACAGTGCCCTAGTTTATATCTTCCATGCAACCCTTTCTGGAATGTGAGACCAAACTCAGCTGCCATTTGTTTACTCCATATACCAAAACAAACCCTTTGAGGTTAGGTAATTTCTCCTAAAATTCACTGTCAATGGGAGCTTTGCGTAATACACACAGTTCTTGAAGCACAAGACAGGAAGGGGCTACACCACAGGAAGTATATATCTAGGCATCCCTGACCCAGGGTTGATTTGGTCTGTTTGGCAGTGAGGATCCTTAAGAGCCCTTAGAAGAGCCCAGTTTGTTATTAGCTCACTTAATAGTTAAAGTGTTTCCTAATATGGATTTTTCTGCAATTCAGGCCAGTCACTCCATTCCTCATGGACAATGGATCATAGTCTACCTTATGGGAGTGAAGAGTTATTAAACCCACTGTCCTGCAATTTTAAGGAAAACACATCTTATGATACATCCTAGGTGCTGAGCTATTTTATCTTTATATTGCATCTCTGATACTATATATCTGAGCTACAGTTTAATACTCAGCACTTATTAGGGTGCTAAAAAGTTCATAGCTCTTACTCGGTCGCTGGCTACTTACGCATAGGAGCGCGACGGACAATTGAAGGTGAGGACTCTGTGTAGTATGAGCCTGTTTGTTTTCTTCCACTGTCATCCAAGATATTCAGTGGATCATGTATATCATTGTATGACGACAATGATCGAATGCTGCTTACACTGCTGATTACAGAAACATGTTGATCCACCATTGTTCCAAGTCTGTGAGATTCTGGATAATTTATATTGTTTCCATAATATCCTATTGACAGGAGATTGGAAAAAAGCAGAGTGAAACTACTGTTGAAGAGAAAGGTAGGGTAGGAGCCTGTGATAAGCTGGGACAAAAGCTAATTGTTACTGGCTGAGTCCCTTGAGAATAAGATTATTTATGTACACATACAGCCTAGTAACATTAGTAACACATGCAGTGACTGACCCAAAAAAAGGGGTGGTAACAAGGGAGCAAGAAGATCCTAAGAGGTCAGTCATGCCTTCAGTACAGAGTCGCCCTTCCATTCTAAGTTCAGAATCAAACAGTAGCCTGCAATCAGTGGCCATAAGAGACACTATGGGAACTCCTATCCACAGTTCAGTGCTCCCTTCTGAAGCTCACCATCAAGGAAAGTATACCTGAAAAGAAAATCTGCATGGTAATACAAACTTACTGCATACAGAAATCCGTATAAAAGCAACATTTCCACTGTATCTTTCCTCCAGAAGAGGGAAGTGTTTTTGCTGACTATACCTCTGA
The DNA here is from genome assembly GCF_964289735.1 of Phaethon aethereus. NCBI lineage: Eukaryota > Metazoa > Chordata > Aves > Phaethontiformes > Phaethontidae > Phaethon > Phaethon aethereus. The sequence continues at coordinate 56,320,483 of NC_138576.1, read as the reverse complement.
AGCAGATTGTGGCAATAACTTTATGTTTGAAGTATAAGAAATACTAGGGCCAAAGTCTCAAACTAATGCTAATGCACATTTTTATACTTCATTTCACCATCCTGACCTGTGACTAGAATGGTCCATTATGCTGATCCCAGAGGTAAGCTATCTTATGCCTGCTCTATTTCATAGTAGATGTTTTGAGGGCTTTTCAAGAGATTGTTAAATCACAAGGTCATCCTGGTTTTGTTTCCTTTGTGCGAGACATAGCAATGGTGCCAAAGGAAGACTAGCATAGATGAGGCAGATGCATTTGAGGTCAACTGAGGATTCACCAGAGGAAAATAAATCCTTAAGTAGCTTGTTAAGCTACTTTACAATTTCTGTGTGTCATCAGAGAAGTGGAAAACTGGAAGGTAGGAACAAGAGCTGAAAAACACCTTACATAGAAAAAAGCAGAGAAAAAGTGTTTTACTCCAGCAAGGAAAGAGAAACAGAAGGGAAAAAGAAAATATATACTAATACCGTTGGAAGCATTAGTGGGATATGCTGCTCCTGGGCATGTAGACACTGAGTTGCTCAAGAAATTGAAACTCCCAGTATTCAGAAACTGCATATTGTGTGTGTCCTGAGACATGGATGAGGGACCATAGCTGGAAGGAGATCTGGCATTGTATGGAGACACAGCACAACTGTTGCTGAAGTAGTCTCTGGAGAACTGCTGTTCACTCAAGGTATTGAATCCGCTCTGCTCTGCTCTGTGGTGGTAAACTCCTGAAGTGGAATGGGTCTGAGTTCTGAACATAGCCTGGTAATTGGAATTGTTTCCATAGTAATTCTGATTAGTTTGTGACAAAGTCTGATAAAGGGGTTCTGAGTAGGAAGAGCACTGTGAATGCGTGGATAACACCGGACATACACTTGGAGGTCTCACAGCCATTGGCCCCTGGTTGATAACACTTCCTCGGCTGACCATGGCTGGTGAAATGGGTGGAGTCATCATGTGGCCAGTGCTTTGGGACAGCTCCATCTGACCTGAAATAAATAAGCATTAGCTGTGATTAGTGTTCATACTGCAGTACTGCTGAATAGAGCGGATCTGTTAAGACACTAACCCTCTAGTGAAGGGTACATTACCATCTGAAACCTTTACAAAGGATATGCACTGGCCTCTATCTATAGAGCAGAGGTTCTTTAATCCATGGCTTCAGGCTACAAAGCTTCCCACTGTCATTCTCCAGCTTGGAGGCTGCCACATTCAGTGGGAAATTCCAGCAGTTACGAACCTCGTGTGATTCAGGTGTTACTGTTCATTCTCTCACAAGAACCTCACCAAGCCAAGACGTATAGGACAGTTTTACCATTGTTCCAAGAGTATCTATTACTGGCAGGGCTCTACAATTGCTGCCTTCTGTAAATCAGCACAGAGGGTGAGCTCGTGAAATGCTATTTACTAGGTGTCTTTACAAATGCCTATGGTCATTGCTTCTCCTACAGCAACGTGTTTCTGTGGACTGAAAGCAAAGAAGAGAAGGAGAAGCCAGAGGAACAGATACATACCTGTCAGCTGCATATTCTCACTGTCTCCTGTGGCGAAAGGGTTCAGACCAGAAGGTACACTGCTGGGCTGGCTAGCTGACAAGGACACGTAGGTTTGCTCTGCTAGACACTCATTTTTGACTGAAGTGTCACTGGGCAGAGGAGCAGTTTTGTTACGATTTGCTAGGAAGCAAGAGCTTGGTGATGCGGTAAAGGTGGCTTTACTTGCATCTGGAAGAGTAAGTGAAAACTCTTGGTGGGTGTTATGTATGCTCATTGCACATAAATTCACTACTAGTATATAGACAGCATATGAGCTGCCTGATTTGTCCGTGTCTTTGGTTGCTTATTTTAAAACCCACTGAAGCCTCCATATTTTGCATGTAGCCAATGAATACAAATACCGCTCTAGTCTTGATCATCCCAGTGGAACTGTTTGTATCATATTCCCTGACCACAGATCTACATCACGGAGTATCAGCTCTTTACTGAAGCCATCATAGTGAAAGTATGAATCAGATTTATTCCCTTGAAGTAAATGTCAGCAATGAAGTCAAATAAATTGCACTAAGAGTGAATCAGGCTCATGACACTTCATCCTAAAGAATTAACATTGGGAATTTTAGAATGCTTGAACTCTGTTTTCATACTGATATCTAGAGAAAAGCATTTGTTATACTCAGTAGTTCTTCAGTTTTCTGCAGACTATTGATAAAGTCAGTGGAAATTTTGCTATCCTTCAGTGGAAACCATGACTTTACCTTATGGTTTCAAGTACTTCACCTAAGTATCCAAGGATAAGGCAACTGCTATATAGGAAAAGTTTTTTTCCTGAAGGCTGAATTAAAAGAAGCAGCACAGCATCTACTGTCAGACAAACTCTATGCAAGTTTCCGGCAGCAAAGAGCAGATTTAGAGGAACAACCACCAAAACAATAAAGATTGATTGCTGTTGCTAATGTTAATAAAAAATAATTCAGCAGAACCCAGTCGAGTTTCACTGGATTTTCAGGGATTAACTTGGACCAGAATTTGATCCAAATCAATCTTCATTCATTTTATAGCAACAGACCTAGACTTCAAACTGTCTAACCTTGAAAGAGCCTGGTAGATGGGAAATGTTAAGGATACTGTTTTAAATTCATTTGGTTTCTCTTCCACATAGTAATACTTCAGCTAGATGCTAAATAGGGCTCCAGTGTTTCAACTCTGCAGGGATATTTGCATTTTGGTAACTTTTAATACATTCCTTGTTCAAGGTGCAATTACATATTTCAGCTTTGGTAGAAAAACCGGATTGGAAATTCCTGTCCTTTGTGCTACTTATACCTCTTTTCACACTTCAGCTTGTGACGCTTCACATGTACCTACAAGTGTTTGTTGCATCCAAGATCATTTCAGTGATCCAGTGTATTCACATTCCCACAACATGCTATTAAGTGAACTATGGTAGGAAGGTGGGAATGAATTGCTGTGTGAATCATCACAATTCACTATGGTGAATTTGACAATGTTGTATATAACTATATCTTCAGGAGAAGATGGTAAGCCTGTTCTGTTCAAAGTTAAACAAATATGTTGATTTGTAAAAATACAGGAGTACATTCAAAAGAACCAAGCTCTAGTTACCTAAATTCTTCATGTATTTGTCCAGGAGATTCTGGAGTTCTTGTTCTTTGTCATTGTTGAACTGTGTCTCCATGGCAAGCAGGATGTACTCATCTAGGAGCATGCGGATCAAATGAAAAGAACCTTTTGGAGGAGAAAGAGAGAGAGTAGCGGAGTTATCTTTGTGACCATCTCTCACCACTCTACAAGAAGCGAGTGAAACAAACAAATAATTGTGGACTTTAAATGACCTGGCAAGACCAACAAGGAATAGTGCCTAACTTCTTGCTCTAATCTCTCTTTGCACTGGCCCACCTAGCTCAATTGTTTACTGTCCTGTAGGCTATTTGACCACTAATTACATCAAAGAAAAATACTGATGAAAGTGAGACATGCTTTATACTTGAAGAGGGCACACAGTGGAGCTAGATAAGGCTGAAGTCTGCTAGAATGCCTCTGCTCTATTTCTGTTTGCCTTGTGCTAAATAACCAGACAATAACTGGTGAAGTCTTTGACCTTATTTCAAGGATATATCACATTAAAAACTTGTGTCTCCTTACAGCCTTTTCAAATACCCTTTGAATTTTAGATAACAACATACCTACAGCTAAATTTAGGAAATTATGTACTAGATTTAAAGTGAGTTTCACTTGCTCTACCACCTTCTATTTTATAAAAGGTTCTTTCTGAGAGTCCCCCCAAAATGTAAACATTTCTAAAGATGGGCACGTGACCCTTAATTTTTAAAAGCCACAAACACTGTTGAATTGACTGTATGCTGATTCCAGAATTAAACAAGTGGTGACCTGACAAATTCTTTTTGCTTTTATGAAAACATACCATGCACAAGAACTGCTATACAGCAGTAATTTTTTACCAAACTGATCCACATGTAAAACTAGTAATTTAAATCTTCTGTCTCCTATAATGAGATATGCAGTTACAGTCCCGTTGCCATATCAAAACAAACAGAGCTTCTAGCTCTTAAACGGCAATGTAATACCGAACAGCAATTCAAAAGAAAAATACCTTTGAAAAATGAACATGTGACACAAAATATTGCTAGCATTTACTGTGAAATGTTAGTTTGAAAAACATTTCACATAGCATTTGTGGCTTTGATCAAAGAATCTTTAGACTAGGACAAGTTCCTCTGCTGAGGAAATGGTGGAAAGCTGGTAAGTGCTAGCACGTATGTCCAAAATGTAAGTGTTTTTACAAAGCCCAGGTACCAAAACTTGACGCGTTGTTTAGAGTTAGGTTATGCATCACTCGAGCACCAAAAAAACTCCACTTGAGAAGGAAGTCTTGAGCTCTCTTCTTTAATGACCTCCCATTTTGCTTGCTTGCCTGGAAATGAATAGTAAAATACTGTTAAGTATGCTAACTTACTTTCTGCACACAGAAGAAAAGAAAGAAGAACTGAATATGCTTGAGAGTTCAAAGACTCCTTGACTCAGGCTGATGTGGCAGCGTGGATCAAGCTGCCTGATTCAAACTGTCTTCAGAATGTGTGAGCTAAAGTGACAAAGAAGAGCAGCAAGTGCAACCAGAGTAGAGCTCTGACGACGTTAGGTAAAGCAAACTGCTTACTGCTTGGACTCTGCTGTGCCCTGAAGGTATACACATTAGGTCATATTCTAGTATTAAAGGTACCAAATTATTCTGTAAATATCCAGGTGTACGAGGCAGAAAGAAATAAAACTCACCTTCTGGCACTATTTTATTCCACATAAACAGGGAACTGAAACTAGTCTTTGTACTTTAATGTAATCTGTATAATACGGGACAGGTTTTCCCTTACCAAATGGTATGTTTACTATTGTAACATGGACGCTTTCAACACTGCTCATTTCATACTGTCACTTTGCTCTGGCAGCAATTTGTTCATCTGGTAACGTATGCCCTGTTGTTTTGTCAAACAGCAAGCAGAAAGAAGCTGTTGAGTGCGTTTGACAGCAACCACACTTTAGCGTGAACAGAAGGCAGACACCAATGGAAGGATTACATGTTCTGTAAATTATTAGCTTCTACTTAGTTGACCTAGCTGCATATCAGGACTTGTAGGTATTTCTTACCACTAACTACAGGAGAGCAATGCTAGGAAACATACCTGTTAACTTTAATAATACAGTATCACATAGTAAGTAGGAGAGTGCTTCACCTTTTCTGCCTGGCTTGTTTATCAGGAATTGTCTTCTGAAATTGTGGAATCAATTTTAGACCATAACCATTCATTCTAAAACAAGTTGTGATTGATTATTCGGCTTCAGTGGGAGTTTTGTGGCTAGGTAAGTGTGTATGAGGACTTGCTTTGGCTCTGCTGCCCTGAATCATCCAAAGCTCCTCACTGTGTTGCTCAGATATGACAGCAAATGTTAGGAACCTCAGAGTGCTTTAAAAAGAAAGAAATTATCACTGTCCCCACAGAAATTTGGGAAAACAGGTGAAGAAAGGAAAAATGGCATGCCCATGGTTATTCTGTAAGTGACAGTCACTCTTCTGCAAGCCAGTCAAAGCTAACTGCATTGTCTCCTCCTCTTGCATCCATTCATAACAAGATGCTTCCTAAAATGATGGGTAAGATATTGCATTTCCAGACAGAACATGACCTGATAAGAAGACCACTGTTTAGGTACTAGTCAGCAATGTGCAACATTTTATTCTGCTAGTTTGCATTCATTAGAGTCACAAATTGGGTAAATATTTCTTACTTGAGCTATAACTCAGAACTCAATTATTTTTTTCTGAACTATAGTGTAATCATTCTTGTATAATTACATGGATATTAAATACTTATGATTATAAAGCATCTTGTAAATCAGGGGGAAAAAATCCCATCAAAACCATCAATTACTGAGTTAAGCACCTTATAAAGCTACAAAACTGTATCTTCCATCCTGGTCTGTAGAAATCCTTCTACAGGTTAGCTACTTCTGAATCCATCTGCTAGATTAACTTATACCACATACAGTACTATCCGAATACCATGAAAGAAAGAATTGCTTCCCCAAGGAGCAACTTCCATTCACCTTACTCACTGGGCAATACCCCTGTGATTCTGCATGCACAGATAAGGTGGATGGGTTTCTTTCATGTACAGTTTATGGCAGTGCTGACTTTAATGTTTTAGTTAAGATACTTCTTAGTTTGCCACACACAGCACTGAACATGATTAATTAGAACTAACGGCACTGGAACCTTTCAAACCAAATGAAGAACTCCCCTGTCACTATAAGGAGATGGGAGCAGAGATGAGAATCCCATGTGGGAAAGCAATGGGACTGCATAAGTAAGGGACTGTGTAAGGAATAAAGGGAATAGGATTTGGTCTTGAGTCAGGCAGAACGTTTGAAAGGTACCTTGATAACCCTTTGCTCAACCACAGTATCCAACCATTCAATAAATGATTCCACAGTGGCATTCTTCTTTAGAAGGTCCTTCAGTTCTTGGAACACTGTAATAGAGTCATCTACCATGTAAAAAGGAGAACAAATCATTGCACGCTATTCTGAACGTGAGAAAAAGCCACTCACCAGCCATATGACAGTATTGTAGCATGGAAAGGAAAAGCAAAGAATTAGAGCAGTGAAGAAATGACCAATTCCCCAGCAAAGCAAGCAGATGCACATCCATCACACATATATATTTTAACTACTTAAGCATTACAATGACACATGTTGTAAGACAATGAAGTTTTACAAGAAAATAAAAGCAAAAAAAAATTTCTGCTATTTTCCATTAATTTTAAGACTCAGCCTTGAAAAGTTTTCTACTACTAAGTTTCATACTAAAGCTTTATCTGTAATGTGGCAGACTTGTATACTGTCCTAGGTTTCCCTTATATCTTACAAGTTGTTTACAATATAATGTAGAGCTAATTTCCCCAGTTCCAATTTTTGAAAAAGTGCCTGAATGACCAGTTATTTCTCTTGTCCTTTTCTTTTTTTAATCAGTGTGAAAGAAGACAAAGAACAAAATAGAAAACAATTACACAAAAAGTAGGCAATGGGCAACTCAAATGAAAATGTGAACAGGATTGTGAACCATTAAAGAGGACAAACTTTGATGATCAAAGTAACAATATTCAGAAGACAACACATCGCTATTGCTCTCCTTTCAGCTCTCCAACCTCTGATCAACATGATTCCTACTACAAAAGTTATCTTTTTAATGAGAAAATGGTTGTATCTTTTTTCAACAACAGGTATGCATATGAAAACTAACACCCCCAAAATTTGTACTTTACTCCACTGTATTCTGTGTATGAAAACAGCTGTTACACTTTATAGAAAATGATGTATTTCTTAAAGGTCAACTTTCAGGAAAAAAAACTCTCTTACCAAAAAATAGGTAAACTAGGTCAAATATCCATTAAATTAGGCCATGATATGGAATTTTTGCGACTTCTTTCAAGAATTGATCTGTGCTAATATCCCCATATGATTAGGACAAAACTTCAAAAGAGTTTTTATTAAACTTAGCAACTGTCAGGTAAATGATTTTTTCAATAACCATTTAGTCATATAGCTGGGATGATTTCCCAGCGCAAGCTTCTGTTCTTGTAGTACATGCTAGGGCAAACAATTGGTTTTCTAAAGCTACCGAAGTTAACACTGAGATAGATTAAAGAATGTAGTGTCTACATGTGCCTTTTCTCAGTCCATCCCCAAGCAGACTAACGTGGCATGGAAAGAGTGAGCAACTTTTAATGATACAAAAATATCACCATGGACTTACATTCACTGTAGACTTCCCCATCAGACTCTGTGCTCCCTGAGACTGCAAGGAGTGCCTGAGAGCCAATACTATTCAAATCAACTTTTTCAATGTCCGACACCATGGAGTTCACCACATGCTGGTCAAAAAGGGCTGGCCGAGCAATCTGGAAGAGAAGGCAAGGTAAAATGCTGAGACCCTGTCGTGGCTTAACCCCAGCCAGCAACTAAGCACCACACAGCCACTCACTCACTCCCCACCCTCCGGTAGGATGGGGGAGAGAATTGGAAATGTAAAAGCAAAAAAACTTGAGGGTTGAGATAAAAAGTTTAATAATTAAAAAAGAAGTAGTAAGGAAACGGGAAAAAATAACAGAGTGGAAAATACAACCCAAGAAAGACAAGTGATGCAAATGAAAACAGTTGCTCACCACCAACTGACCGATGTCCAGCCAGTCCCTGAGCAGCGGCCCCCCAGCCAACCTCCCTCCTAGTTTTATTGCTGAGCATGATGTCATATGGCATGGACTATCCCTTTGGTCAGCTGGGCCAGCTGTGTCCTCTCCCAACTTCTTGTGCACCCCCAGCCTACTCGCTGGCAGGGCAGTGTGAGGAGTGGAAAAGGCCTTGACTCTGTGTAAGCACTGCTCAGCAATAACTAAAACATCCCTGTATTATCAACACTATTTCCAACACAAATATGAAACATAGCCCCATGCTAGCTACTATGAAGAAAATTAACTCTATCCCAGCCAAAACCAGCACAGACCCACACTTGGGGATCACCTGAATAACTCCTCAGAGAAGAATCACGTTCTGTTTAATTTTCTTATCATGGCTGGGTTTTTCGTAGATCAGATGAGACAATGTTTCCCTTCCATTAGACTTCTAATGCTCTTCTAATGTGCCTTCCTATCAGATCATCTTCACGATGTCACCCACGTGCTACTTCTGTCTTAATATTTATGAAAGAGAAAACTAAGTCAAGATGAATATATGGTGCATCTACAGTTCTCCATGAGGACTACCACCTTAAAGCCCAAGCTGTTAGCACTTACGTTCCCCAAAAGGCATTGTATCCTTTTGTATAATCTACCAAACCATCACACAGAGGTGCCTCCTAATTGCAGATGCCTGTATCCTGCCAACACAGCCTTGGAGCCCTCAGCTACCTGTCACTCACATGTTCTTCTTTCAGTCAAAAATCTAAAAGAAATAAGCTGACTAAAGGTCACCATGGACAAGACAGCGAACCTTTGTTAGGCAAGAAGGATCATCTGATATTTTCCAATTTGGAACTAAAACAAATACCTATATATTCCACTTCATTTGATTGCCAAAAGTTCCCATGATAGTAGTTCATTATAACCATGGTCTTTGCTGTCTTTTCTACTACAAAAGCTTGAAGTTTTGGTCAGATCTGTTTACGACTACTTCCTTCATGCATGGTTAAACCTATGAGATGCAAGTCTTCCATGGCTGAAGTTGAACCTTGAAAAAATAAGGCATTATATCTCATAGCCAGCAAGGTGCACTGAACGTAATTGACAATTTTTTGGGGGTATGGTCTTACTCTGTTTACCTGTGCTAGGTGTAGGAATGATGTCTGTCGTTTCAGGGAGGAAACAAATCTTCGTGCAATAGGCAGTTTCTTATCTGACAGGTTTTCTGGTAGATTTTCCAGAGAGGAAACAACCCACTGTTCCCAGTTTTTTGCAAAATTTCTTATATCCGCCAGTAAACTATAGGGAAAAAATGTGGTTTAGAGAAACATCAATAAAAATTGTCTTGCGTTAGTTTAAATAGTTGAGTTTCAATCTATGATTAACAGACTCCTGGACATATCTGTGAATTACTCACCAAAAAGAAACGACCAATCACCAAAAGGGTAAAATTGACTATATATTGATCTGTACCGCCTCTGAGAAAAATTGTAAGTCATCTGCCAACTGAAACAGGTTGAAAAATACTAGCTTTAAGAATAAACCATAAGAAATTCAAGAACCACTACAGGTATCTGAAGTGAAAGACCTTAGTCAGACATAAAACGCCAAACAAGATGCCCTTCAAGGGAAAGGAAAGATGAGAAAATTCAAAGGCAACTTATAGTAATCCTTTTATTAATGTCTTGCTGAGAAAATGCTTAGATATTATGGTGATGCATAGGATACAAACCTGAAAAGTATTTTGAAAAATGTTAACTATTATTTTTCCTTAAACAACACAAGTACATTTGTTTCTTTTTTGATCTTCTAGGACTTTCGTATAGAAGAAACTTATTTCAAAATATCCAACAAGCCAGTCAAATGGGACATTAAAATACTGTGTAATATTTTAAGGCTGTTCTATATCTGTCCTTGGAGCTGACAGTATTTTTCCATACATACTCTACTGTTCTAAAAATGAGCATAAATATTGTGAGAAAATTTCTCTAGGATATAGAATTCCTGCTATTTACTTGGAATATGTCTAACAAACAGAATGTAGCATTATTATCACCAATTACCTACCTTTCTGGCATTTCTTGCATTGTTGCAGGGATAAGTACATCTGTAAGGACCTTCAAAAAGATAACAGAAGATTATATCAAGCTTCTACTCCTCATTTTTTCATTCATGTCTGTGTTGACTACTTAGATTGCAAAGTGATAAGGACAGAAAATTTATACACAATAAAGCTATTCAACCTATCGTCCAGATATTTATATACCTTCATTTCTCCCATCACTATTAGATGGGAACGTACGAGATATTTATATACCTAGATAGCTCCCATTCTTAACATATGGCAGGATGCCAGTAAAACAATAAAGTGCTATCACTCTTGTTTTACAGTAGGGAAATCAGTAGAAGCGAGATGTATGTCTCAGTAAAGCAGATACGCAAGTATCTCCAAAGTCCTCGAGTGCTATCAGGCACTTGACTCTTCCATCTGCCATACTGCATGTGGCACTGAAGGCTTTCAGAGTTTAGGGCAAATCCCTATACCTAAGTGTGGTGTGGAACTGTTTTGGCAAAAAACTGTGCCTTCTGGCATGCCTTCTGGGGAATGTTATTGCGGAGGGCAAAGTTGTTAGCCTATATCCCAAAAATCTGTTTCCACTTACTAATGCAAATGGTTTGATAACAACACAATAAAATTCCTCATTCTTTCTGGCAGCTGTGCTGTCAAGAATATCTAACGTGATTATAAGTGAGAAATAGTGAGGAAGAAAGATGAGGCACAATAGTAAATTTATGAACTTTTCAGAAATTCTGTCTTAATTTATAATTTAGTGCTCCTGTAGTATTTTTCTTCTATCATATTAAATATTTATTACAAATAAAGTTAATATTGGATCTATTGGGACAGCACATTTAGATCAGGAAAAAACCTCATAAATTCAATGTACAATATAACCTCTACAGGTAGATGAAGCTTAATGAGTCATCGCCAGGGTAGTAATTATGATCTCTGATGCTAATCACCTTTACTTCACTCTGCTAACTAAAACATCTCTTCTTACTTTACAGCTTGATATACTCTGAAGAAAAATATATTTTCATCTTTTCTGGATTTTTCCCCCATATTTTTTTACAGTAAAGAATGACAAATACATGACAATAAGGCACTCAGTGCTGAACAGCCTCAAAGCCTCTCTTGCCTTGACTGCTTGGTGTTTACTGTTATGCCAATAGTTATTTCTTCCTATTAATATGTCGCTGTGAAATGTCTTACAGAGAGGTTGACAAACCTTTTCCATTTATATGGCACGTCTCATCAGAGGAACTTAAAGTACTTTGCAGCTATTAATGAATGATCTGATCTCGTTTTCCAAATTAAAAACTTGGGAAACTTTGGTGGCTTTACTTTATTTTTTCCCCAGTGCTCTACCGCTTAATCCTACCCTTGCAACACTCCTTACTTTCACTTAGTTTTGACTACTTGCGTGATCATGCTGTGAACTAGATCTCATATGATCTAATATTCTCATAAGATGCCATGTTCTCAAAGAACTCATACGGTACAAAAACTCTGCAAAACAAATGTTCCTTAGTTTTTTTTTTTTAAACCCAAACCTGTTCAGAGTGCAGCAGTTTTGCTGGTACACCCAGCAGCATAGGAACAGAAACGAAGCACAGCAGGCAGCAGAGGCAGGAATATCTTAACCCTCCACTGTTCCAGCTCTGTAACATGGAACCATGGCCTGACATAACCTGTGAGTAGCAGATTCGCAGGTAGAATCACCTCGCTGATCTGCCACAGACTCCCTTTGCTGGTAGAAATTGCAATAATCTTTTAAGTGAAAACAAAGCTTCAGTTTTCATCCAGGTTTAACTTCACCTTGTCAGCGAAGCACACAAGCATTTCTTTTAGCTACATTCAAGCAAGTAGGTCAGGATTTCACCACTGCTGTGCTGCCCGTAGTGACACACCAAGTGTGCAGCAGAGCTGAGGCGGGAGTTCAGCTCTTACGTGAGCCAGTTTTATGCTCTTGATTTCAATGGATTCCTTGCTGATTGACACAGGTAAGAGGCAGAAAGCAGCCATGGCATCCTGTTATTCTGACTTCAATGCTGGTTTTACTCAAGCTGTAACATGGTTGGGATTACCCATATAGCTAAATGCTTAACTTACCTTATACAGTATTGAGTCACAAACACAGAAGATGTCAATGATGACGGGATTTTCAAGCAGAGGAAGAAGATGGTCAGGCATTCCTTGCCAAAAATGTAATAAGAAATGCTGAATCTAAAGGAGTAGGAACCAGATTCATGGACATAAATAATGCTTTCTTTACTCCCTGTGCATATATACTAAGAATGTGTGTTCAAACAACCTTACCTCTTCAAAGTTCCCATTAATTGCATTGTCAAGGACACACTGACAGTGTGTTTTGTACATCATGATAAGAGTATCTACCTATTTTGGAAGAAAGAAAGATTAAATAGAGTTTCTTAGCTCTCTCCTTTACTGCTATAGTGATCTAGGTTTCAGCTTTCTGTAGCTAGTATTTAAATATAGAATATAAACTGTATTACAACGCATATTTACAAATAGACAGTCTGTATATCCAGAGTGATGACGAGGTCACTTACCTCTAGTTTTTATCAACATCTTTAAGTCTCAATGCTGTTGTCAGAAATGTAGCATCTGAATGTGTATACACTGTGAAAATGTGGATATCAAACTAAGGCAATAGCTAGATTAGCCAGTCAGATGGTAAAGTACATTCACTTTTCTGAAGCAAAGATTAATCCAAAAGAGTAGTACAAGTTAATCATTAGGCTACTATAGGCGTCTATGAGTGTTCTGAAACATCATCTAGTTGGACAAATGAGAAAATAGCTGCCAGTCATTTGGTCAAAGTTTAATCACTGCCTTACAAGAACTGAACTTTAAAAAGCAGAACTCCCTTTCATCTCATCAGGCTAATTTATCTGAGTGGAGTGCTCCCTTATTTTAATAACTGTGCAGAGTTATTACAAGACTTTGTAAAAAATGGTAGTAAATTTTAAAGTTTGCAGCAAATTATAAAACAAGAATTTTGTAAAGTATTTTAAGGAGCAGGAAAACCATTCTGATGGTCCAGAATCACAGAAAGTTCATTACAACTTGTGATCTCCTCTAGCAAACCAACATCAGGTTTCAAATAAACCTAGCACTACCTTATTTCAATCGGTTTAGCACAAAGACCTCTCTGAAAATGGACCTTGCTGACTTTCAGAGCTGTTTCTGTACCTACATATCTTTGGCAAAGGGTGAAACTCAAGAACAGTTTAAAGAATTTTTTGGAAGGGGTTGATGGAAGTTTAAAGTTTGGGTAAATTTTCTTCAGAAAATGCAGAAATTATCAATCTGTTTTAGTGCAGACTGCTACATTTATGGACTCTCCAGAGATTTAAGTTGCATGCAGTTTCTTAGGAGTTTAATGCAGGAGTCAAACTTCATGTATGGGCTTTCTTCAACAGAGTACCTAACTACGCTAGATTCAATAACTCTTTGTCAGATCAGATGAAGGAGGGGACAGTAAGGAATGAAAACAGGAAATAAGAGAACAAGGAATGAGGAAAGAGCAGCAAGGAAAGAGAGAGGGAGACACACAGAAATTCATCTCTCTTCCTACAGTCTCCTCATTACTCCATGAGGCTGTCGCCAGCCAGAGCCAGCCGCAAAGCCCTGCCAAGCCCTCTCATCATCTGGTCCCAACATCAGAGCAATTACATGCTACTGACACAAAAATGAAGAGAAAAAGAGTTGCACCTTTTTCTTCATTGCTGAAGTGGTAAAATTCAGCTTGGCTTACACTGCTATGTTGGGTCTGCAAGGAACCTCAAATGCTCTTGAGATTTAAATGTTAGGAGATTGTTGTATGTATGAGAGATGTCACTTCACTGATGGACACTACGGCAGCAGGTGATGCACACTGTATTCTACCAGTTCTTGGGCTTTCTTTAAGAACTGTAAGATTTCCAGCTAAGATCTCTGTACTACAGATGGCTCCTTTTGTTTAGCTCTTCACAACAGGAATCCTAGGCTTCACTACTTTTACAGAACAAACTTAAGAGGAAGGTTCATAAAACAAAAGGCTTTAAAGCAACATATCTCAAAACAGCCACCATCATGACCTGTACTGGAATTAAACTGGAGAGTTCACAATGTGTACCAAAAGCACAGTTCAGGGATGTAGCAACCCCTAAGGTGACCAGAAACAACACAGTCGTAACCTACAGGCAAGCAGTCAAAGACATAAAACATATGTCAGCGATACTTCTAACTGAATAGTTACCCATAGGATGAGCAATGCTGAGTATTGATTTGAGGAATATGGTTTTACTAATTAAAAAAAAAAAAACAAACCTTGGATATTTTGAAACAATTAATGAAAGAGAGTAAAGTTCATCTAATTATTTGTTGTGAATTATTTTTTCTGATCTAATCAGAACAAAATTTACCTTAAATTCAAAGGCATTTGGAATGAATACAACTCACAGTTATTTGTTTTGCTCTCTCCGTCTTACATACCATCAGTTTGTAAAATACTAGGTCAGTTAATCGGTAAATAATTCAACCACCTTTCCAGTGGAAAGCCAGTTAATCGGTGTTAGTAAAGATTTTCCCCCTCTATAAATCAGTCACCTCTGTTTGATTATGGACATTTCTGGCTCTTTCATGTCAATACCTCAAAGGCTGAGATATGAAGAAACATTCTGTGGCAATTTTTGATCTGTAAGTCGGAAGAGGAGTAGCTCACATTTTACCTTGTCTTTAGAAAGGCACCCTTGAAGCAAAAGGTGTTGAGCACTTGGAAACTCTGGGAGGAGTGTTCCAGTTTTGGAACTCAGAGAATATTTACGAGTGAAACCACCCTGAAATGGAAGGGAAAAAACAGGAACATTGAAATAGCTGATATAGATTCAACTGAAACCAACAATTCATGCTAAAGTTGCATATTATCTCATAAGTGTCTCAACATGCCAGAATATTTATAACCAGATAATCCTTCCAAAATATTGATGCTTATCCAAACCTGGATTCTAGCTCAGGAAGGTAACTGGATATGTTCCTAGATCTGAACTCCACCAAACACAGTATTCAGAGTGATGCAGCTTTGAGCCACATTACTTCATGGAATTCTACAAGCTTTGAATTTAATCTATGTTGAAAAACTAAAGTACAATACTACTCTCCTCTACAGTATGGACTGTGATATCCTCAGGCAGACCCAAAGTTTTATTTAATATACATCTTTCTAGTGCAAGGATCTAGGGTGCTGGAGATATCATCGTTCTCCCCTGCTCTCTTCCTGCTCCGATGGCACGGCAATAGTGATTTTTGCTGGTTTAATATTTTAGTTTATCGTAAAGTTTGGTAATATTTTATGGTGTTACAGATGTGATGCTATGTAGGGTTTATGGACACTTCTGAACTAAGTATTTACTATATAGCTCTCACTGATTGTGGCAGAATTGACATGAAGCCCCAGTTTCATATCTCAGTAAGAATGATACTCTGAGCTCTTTAGTGTTCTCCAGCTACTTTCTTGAGACACGGTCAATGCTGATCTGGAGACAAGATAAATTCCTCCTGAATTATGCTAAATTCTGCTGATTTGAGAGTTCCTTTTAGTTCTTAGAGTTCACCTCTTAAGCCTCTTGAGCTTGTAACATCTAAAATATCGTATACACAACTTGTACTAGTTACAGACTGAGAAAAGACCTTGAATAATTATTAGATGGCAGCCTTTGGAGAGGTGGGATTGAAGGATGAAACAACAAGCAGCCTTGTGTATGTGGATACTGACCATGAAGCAATATATGGTAAATCAACCCTTGTTTAGATTCCTAACCTAATACTCTCACAAAATCTGATTTAGTCTACTTCTCAGTACAGCTGAGCAGTAACATTCTGTACTGATATAATGTTACTATGCTTATATTTATAATGCACACCACATTACGCTTATTAAGCTCTCAAATGATATAATCAAGATGAAACCCTCATCCTCAAGAGAAGCAATAACATCTCTGCTATGATTCTGTCCTTATGGACTGAATTGTACTTATTCTCATAGGATTGCATTCACACCTAGAGAAGACTATTTGGCTGAAACCCTTTGTTTTGTTTTAGCCCACCCAGTCCTTATGTCAAGGCAGTGTACGGAGCCTTGAGCAGGCCTTCTGCATATTCCTGCAGTAAATCCACTACTTCTGTGCAGACTCCCTTTGTACTAATGGGTGGAATTTATGACCATGCACAAGGTATTTGAATGGTCCTTGAAGTGACCTTTTCCTACCCCTTTGCATACAGTCAGATTTCACTGAAGTGGGAATAGTAGGTATATAGTGTAACATAAAAACATGCAAAAGGGAGTATTCTGCTATAAATGTTGACTCACAGATTGGAGGCCAGTTTCAAGAGAAATTCTCTCAAATACTGAATTCAGAAAACTATAGCTGTAACTGACTTATTCACCATATATATATCCCTATTTTTATAGGGTGATATGTCTGCCAAAACAGACAGCAAGGAACAAAAGCATACATTATGTAAACACACTTTGCCTGTGCTATCTACTATTCAAATACATATAAAGCTCTAAGTCAAATAAATTGTAGAAATTTAGAAACATTAGTACTTTTTTGTGTCAATACTCTTGCAGTTTTGTAATTGCCTATCAGTATCAGGAGATTTGGGTTTTTTTAATAACAGGAGTAATCTCACTGATTTTATTATGCAATTACCCATAAAATATATTAAAAGCTCTGATTAAAAGAGATTAGTTAATTTAAAAAGAAGGCAGTGATGGTGGTGGGAGGTTCAAGAGAAGATAATCTGCAATGTTTTTTACCTTCCTAATGGGCTTACATGACTATGCCTCAGTTCTAGGCTTAATATTTTAACCCACTGCCACTCGCCCTTTCAATTTAATGCCATCTGTTTCTAATGGCCGTTTAACATTAAGATAATGACAGCAATATTATCTGCCTAATTAACCATGCAGACTCTAATGGTGCACTAACTGGTTTAGATAAAAGAATTTGCTGATATCTCCCCCTACAGAGAGAATACTAGAAAATGTGATAAAACATACCAGAAGTAAACAGTGTCCCTGGCACTCAATAAGTGTTCATTCAAATGCCATTTACTCAGTATATTTAGACAATCAGTGCTTTAACATCTTTTCAATGTCTTTATGTTCCTACTGAGAATTATACCTTATGCAATCACTGCAAATCTTTCTGGAATACCTGACTGCATGTACCTTCAAGCAAATGAATAAGGATATATCACCTGTTCACTTTAATGGAAAACATGATGTCAAATTTTTAGTACGCTGAGGTTGTTAAAATTCATTTTTGACCATGAAAGCCATTTTTTTTCTTTTAAGACCTGCCTGAATAATTTCAGACAAGACAGAGCTACACAACCAAAACTCATACTGATGTGCCCTTTCCCACTTATTTCCTCTGATTTCTCTGTGATTCTTTTTCTGGGAGGATGAAGGTATTGAACTTTGGGGCACAAAGAAGACAAGTTTATGGTTCTGACAATTCCCAAATAGACTGGGAATGCCACATCAGAGATGGAAGTAAACGTGCATTCATTTATGCCAAGGTAACCAGAAATTTTCAGTCCCAAAACTCTGAAAGAATGAATGCTGTAGTAGCGCTCATGAATTCTTGAATATGTTGGGGATAACCCATGGCATACCACTATCTCTTTTTGATAAGATAGCTGATTATGCAAACAGGGAAAATTCAGCAGATCTAATCTATCTGAACCTCACGAAAATACTTGACATAGTGTCACCATGGGAAATGATTAGTTATGCTGGTGAGAATGGGGATTAGTACAAGAACATAAAATGTTTAAGAACCTGGCTTCACCTGAAATGCTGACAAGTTGTGTTGACAGGGAAACTACTGGGTTGAAAAGGGACTGAAGTGAAGACTCTCAAAGATCAGACTTGGGGCTGATCTCATTGAACATTTCATAGATTAAATTGGCTGACATGAGCTAGTGATATCATCAATAAAGAGGAAGACCAAGACGTCACGTAGAAAGATCTGGATGGCTTTCAGATAATGGCAATAAAGGGGATGAAATCAACAGAGCAAAGCTACACCCTCAGAGACTAATAAGAATTTCTGCTATCAGCTAGGAGTTCTTTATCTGGAAATGAAAAAGGAGAAAGACTTGCTGTGTATCAGTCAATCACAGAGGGTATATTTAGTCTGGTAAATTAAATAGCGTCAGGAAACAGTCCTGGGCAATACTGGAACAGTATTCTTCAGAATGGCCACTGGCAATCTTTTGGCCCATGCCAATTACCAGTCTCCCAAACAATTCCTAGTGATGCTTCAACAGTTACTGCGTGCTAGGGACTCTTCTCTGCGGCAATGTGGCTGAGATGTGCCTATGCTGTTTTGTAGGTTCAGGAGTTTAATAAAGAGGGCGCAGGCTGTTCCATGCCAGTTGAACTCAGTGTCAAAGAACAATCCTGGGAGCAATCATTAACCCGTTATGTACAAAAATAAACAACAACCAAACAAACCCCAAATGAGGTTCTAGGGCTCATCAGAAAGGGCTATTTCCAATAGAAATTGGAGACATGTCATTTACAAGCCTTTATGTTTTTTTTGTATAAAGATACTCAAATCATAACAAATACAGTGAAAGGCTATAAGGCTGGTCACTAAAGTTGCTGCTTGTTCCATCTAGCAAGCAAAAGCAGTGAAAAGACATAGCACAGGAACATGTCGTGAAGAGCAAAAAATAAACACAATTCTGACCAGAAAGTATACAACTCAATTTATTAAAAAAATCTTTTGGCTTCCAATCAGACAAATGAGATTCTGAAAAAGCCCTCTTGCAAAAGTAATGGATGCAAAAAATTAAGCTAGAGCTTGATTCTTTGCTTAAGAGGGTCTACTATGAAGCTCTGTGGTTACGGGGAACTGGATTGGAACAGGAACCCCAGAAGGTGCCTTCCAATCTTATTTTCCTTTGAATATTTAGAGGAGCAAATACTCAGCGTCATGAAAAAAGGCTATGCAGTCTAATCTTTAATGAAAACTATTGCTGTAATTTTCAAAGAAATGAATGTGAAGAAAACCACAGGTCATATGGATTATAGCAGAAGTGAAAGGAAACAGACTCCAGCACTTACCTCGTTCTTTAACTTGCTTCCAGAGAACCTTTGAAAATAAACACATTTGATTATTTTTTCATAAGCAGAACATTTTTCGAGTTTGCATATGTATACACATATAAAATAAACATATGAAACAGATCAATTAGAAAAATGATCACATTTCTCCAAATGTAATTATAATAAAAACAATGCTTTTTTCTTAACTTCTTCCATTGGTTTGCAAGTGCCTGAGGATATCAGAAAACCTGCTAATGTCTTCTAAAACATGAAGATTCACATCATTGACCAAACAGTAAAGTATAAAACCCAGTTTTTGTTTTTTCTTCGGATCTTTGCAACTTCACAAATATCAAAAGGACAGCACAGGTGCAGGTCCATAACGTCTTTATCGGGAAATACATAAAGTTTTTGATACAGCTGAGTAAATTCAGAGTAGCAAAAATATATCTAGAATTTACATTTCTCAGGAAAATTAAGAAATCATAGCTGTTTTCCATTTTTTTCACCACAGTATTATTTTGATGCAGGTGCAGTGCATTTCTGAGATCAAAGATTCATTAACTGTCAAAAATATGTTGCAGTATAGTGAATGTCCTATGAAGAGTCCAGTTGGGAGATTGCCAGTAAAGTTATTGGACTATCAGGCAACTCTTCAGTGCAGAAATTAGAAAGCATATGTTTTAAATTATAACTACTAACCTAGAGAATGTGTACTGATAGAGATTCTAATGGATCAATATAACGATAAATCACGGAATCACAGAATCACAGAATGGTAGGGATTGGAGGGGACCTCTGAAGATCACCTGGTCCAACCCCTCTGCCAAGGCAGGATCACCCAGGACAGGTTGCACAGGAACACGGCCAGTCGGGTTTTGAAGGTCTCCAGAGAAGGAGACTCCACAACCTCTCTGGGCAGCCTGTTCCAGTGCTCCATCACCCCCACAGTGAAGAAGTTTTTCCTCATGTTGAGGTGGAACTTCCTGGGCTGCAGTTTGTGCCCATTGCCCCTTGTCCTATCACTGGGCACTACTGAAAAGAGACTGGCTCCATCCTCCTGACAGCCACCCTTCAGATATGTATAGACATTGATAAGGTCCCCTCTCGGCCTTCTCTTCTCCAGACTAAACAGCCCCAGGTCTCTCAGCCTTTCCTCATACGAGAGATGTTCCAGTCCCTTAATCATCCTCGTAGCCCTCCATTGGACCCTCTCCAAAATGTTGGAGACATAAATGTTGTTCGATTATTGTTATTTCCTGTTCTGATAGCTGCCAACTGATAAGATACTGTGGGCAACATTGAGTCTTATAATTATTAGTGGTGATATGTGATTTCATGCTGTTGAGATGCTCTCCTGGCAGGACAGAAAACCAGATGCTGAGTGGTTATGGAATTCCTCCTGCCCAGGCCAGGCACAAGTACCTGACAGTTCCCATCACACGATTATCCAGTTCTCTTGGTTGTTAACAGATGAGTATGGAAGAAGGCATCACTCAGCTGGTTACAGCATGGAGCTAATTAGCTTCATAGCTGGATGTGTTTGTTGTGGACTGCGGACTTCCGCATGTGCAGCAAAATGTACACAGAATGTACGGCAAAAACACGAGGCAGCATCTGCTAGCGTTGCTCCTCCAGGGCCTTAATTGCTAGCTAAAGCTACCCTTCACACAGAGCTGAGGATACTAATGACTTTTGGTGTTAGGTGTGCTCCTTTCACAGTGCAAGGCTCAATACTTAAAGGAATCAGGAGGTCAAATTTACAGTGGAAGTTAAGGATCCAGGCATCTGCAACCCTGCATTTAAGGACTATTGTACTCAGCTCAGTTACCTAAATATTAATACATTAATGCCAATTAAATTTGAAATGGCAGTAGAGACCTATATTTAGGCAGCTAAACTAAGGCCCATTGCCCGTTCTAATCTTTTGACAAGCTGCCATCTAACATGCAAGCCTTGTGGTAAAGACCTCCATATGCCTATATTTGTGCATGGTGTGATCTGATATTATTATCAACCCATATATTTCCCCTGCCTATTTCTGCCCCAAGCTTGATCCAGGAACCATTTTTATAGCTCACCTACCAGAACAGACATCAGCCAAAGGACAGATTTTACGATGGATCATTATATGCAGCAGCCAGCAACTGGGAGATTCACTCTCGGTTTTGAATCCCTACACTGCCTGACTCTTTCCTTACCCAGAAGCTTGTTCTTAACCCCAGGCTACTGCATCGTTATCTTCACACAGACAAATCCAACCACAGTGATGGCCCAGACTGTGCAAAATGAGCATTTGAGCTTCTGTTCTCAACCAGCTAGGGAGGCAATTTGGCTGCTGGACCCTGAAAATTCAACATCTCATACCTGAGAGCACAAGTCCTAACACAAAGAAAAGGTTCCTAACTATTGAATCTAGTGAGTACTCCTGAAAATCTTAGAGACTATCCATGCCATCTTTATGTGAACATATACTTTTGGAAATCCAGCCGTGGAGTATTTTGCAGAACCTCCACTTTCTTTGCATTCACTGCTGCTAGATTGTGCAAGGACAGAGTTTTACATGAAAAGGGCACTGGCTGACATAAAGCTGAGGACTAAGAGTGATTATATTTCTTTAAATGAAAATAACTGTCTTTTGGTCAATTAAATGAGCAATTTGTTCAAGATAATTCTGTATTATAAAAGAATCTCATCTCACTGTGTACCAGCAACACCTCCACAGCTCTGGATAAATACTGGACAAGGAAATGACATATTCCAGTCTATTATCCTGTAAGTCCTGCAGTGGAGAGAGCCCTCCTTTTAAGCATCGTTGGCAACATTAGCCTCAATTTTTACACTTAACCTATTGTTTGGAAATAGTCTGTTTGGATATATCGTAAAACTGCCAGCAGTTGAATTTTCTATGTGTGATTATAAACTCATTTATTCCTTTTTCAGAGTCCCCACTTATACAGGTATACTGCCGTAGACAATGAAAGCCATCATTCAAGCCATATGTGAACAGAGACATTTGTTTTAAGAACTATTAATCTTTGGCAAACCAACAGGCAGCTATCGTAACGTATTGATCCTGCTAGCTGTCCCTTAAATAAATATAATTAGAGCTTCCTGGGTTAGGTTTAAACTGATATTAGCCAGTCAAAGGACCTGTAAATATTAATCTACACTGATCCCTCCCTCCTGCCCGCAGGTGCCAGCTTCACACCAGTCCCCAGACGTTTCATAACGTGAAGCTGTCCTGGGGAAAGAACTCAGAGGGTGATACACAAGCAAACAAAATGAGACAAGTGTTCTGGAAATGGTGTTTTGCTGCCTTACACCAACTTGAACAAACCCTCTGCTGGTACAAGCTGACACAGCTCTACACTGACTGAGGTGGGGCCATACTGGATGATACTAGCAAAAGATCTAGCTCAACCTGTTAAAACAAAATCAATGTCTTTAGGGAACAAACTACTACCTAAATCTGGGAATGCCAGACATTGAGATATGCAGTAATACTAGTTCTGGTGTCAACAACAATTATTGTCCTACAAATATCTTCCTAAGAGAAGGTTAAAGTTAGACCTTCACTGACTACGTCTCAGAAGTTATGTTACTATACCTGGTTAAGCCTTTTCCAGAATACACAGAGTGGTAATATGCACTACTTTCTTTAATGCCAATTCCATAATAATGATACCTGTGGGGAAAAAAAAAAAAAAAAAGAGGAGTGTTTATGAGTGATGTGTCAAGTAAAGCAAAGTGTCAAATTGATTTTCAATGCTTTCTGAAAACTTTTCTTAACAGCTTCTACCAATTACTTTCACTGACGTGGAACAAAATCTGGTGTCATAGAAAACAGTATTGTCATGATTTGATCCAAAATTCAAGGCTGGGATCTTCTTCAAATTTAAAACACTTACTCTCTAACACGAATGTAGCTGGAACAGCGAATCTCCTAGAAACATGTTACATCTCTTTTCCCTAATGTGCATTCTCTTCCATTTTACTTTGTTTGTTGAAAGGGTGCTGGGTTTGATCTACCAGGTTTATTTTATCAGGCTTACCACTGTCATAACTAGACAGTCCCACAGGGCTCTCTTCAGTTGAAAATAACTCCCCACTGTACCCTATAAATCAGTGTTCAGCCTCCTATGACTAAAAATGCTAACATGTCGTTCATTCATTCTTCTCTCAGCTTGTAGGGTGACCGACTCTGCTGAATTATTTAGCTGCTTAGGCAGTTTTCATCCACATTTGTCTCCCTTGCAGCTCTCCTGGAAATTACTGCTCCCAAACAGAGCTGGAAGGAGGAAACATGAGCCTATTGCTCAGCCTCTGCAGTGCCGAACCCAACACCTTAACCAAAGACGCTAGAGAGGGTGTATTGGTGCTGAGAAAACTGGCTACACAGTAGGTACTTACTACCTTCCACTGATTTTGTTACAAAAGAAGTGACCTTCAGGAGAAGGGCAGGAGAGCAAGCTCAGGGCAGCTTTTTCTTTACCAGTCATAGCAAAGATTGCTTGAGTTCATCTGTCAAAGGTGATAGGTCCTCTCTTATAAATTCCGCTCAGTAGATTTAAAAACCGATTGATTGTTTTAAACTGAAGTCGTCTAAGAATGTTATGGACAGTATACTCAGGATCATTCGTTTTTTACTCAAGTTAGCTTGAAAACATCATGGCAGCTGGTTTAACTGAACTGCTTCAAAGTAACACTTGTAGTTCAAGTATATTGCCTGTAAACCAAGCCTAACATAGAGGTAACACTTTGCAACACATTGCACTAATTTCACTGAAACTTCTCAAAAACTTGAAGAAATGTACTCTTAAGACACACAGTCCCCAGCAAATAGTTCATAGAACACATAAACAAATGTTTTGAGCTCCTCTCTGCTGTTCCTGGTGACGTCCATTTAAAAAAAATCACAATTTTATTGTTTGTTCTTGTATGGGACAGTCAGAGATAAGAACAAAACCCTCAAAGGTTTTATATTTACAAAGCTGACTAAAGGCTTTAGATACAAGATGATAGATACAAATGATATTTAAGAAAATGTTCATTAGGATAATATATATGCTTAGCCTAGGTGGCTTTGAAAATCTCAGCGGAAATAGTCGTTCTGTTTCTGGGTAGAGTGTTGCATGCACTGAGGATTTTACAGCCCAGAAATGTGACAGAGTGGCTGCTTGTTAAACATCATAGATTTTACTGTTTGCCTGAAAATGATGAGTCTTCATAATACCACTAGATTGCAGTAGTACCTGGTGACCCACAGGAAGGCCAAAAGCTTCTCACCTATTTCTTTACCATTCGTTCTCTTGCCCCATAAGTGTATTTTTCTGAGGGACGGTGATGAGGTGAATTGACCATTTTTAAATATCTGTTAATACTCAGAAGCTCCGACATAGGACCATCTGCTCGTAGCAGTTGCCTTTTTACCCATTAAAGCCAGATTTGGCTGATCAAAGCAAAGTGACACCTCAAGGTGCTTTAGGATGCCAATGGGACCTTTAATTAAGTGTCATAATCACAGAATCACAGAATCACTAGGTTGGAAAGGACCTTCAAAATCATCAAGTCCAACCATTAATCCAGCGTCACCATGTTCCCTGAACCATGTCCTGAAGTGCCACATCCACACATTTTTTGAACACTTCCAGAGATGGCGACTCCACCACCTCCCTGGGCAGCCTGTTCCAATGCCTGACCACCCTCTCAGTGAAGAAATTTTTCCTAATATCCAATCTAAACCTCCCCTGGCGCAACTTGAGGCCATTTCCTCTCATTCTATCGCTAGTTACTTGGAAGAAGAGGCCAACACCGTCGTCGCCACAACCCCCTTTCAGGTAGTTGTAGAGAGCGATAAGGTCTCCCCTCAGCCTCCTCTTCTCCAGACTAAACAACCCCAGTTCCCTCAGCTGCTCCTCATAAGACTTGTGCTCCAGACCCCTCACCAGCTTCGTTGCCCTTCTCTGGACACACTCCAGCACCTCAACATCCTTCTTGTAGTGAGGGGCCCAAAACTGAACACAGGGTTCGAGGTGCGGCCTCACCAGTGCCCTCACCAGTACAGGGGCACGATCACTTCCCTGCTCCTGCTGGCCACACTATTTCTGATACAGGCCAGGATGCTGTTGGCCTTCTTGGCCACCTGGGCACACTGCCGGCTCATGTTCAGCCGGCTGTCAACCAGCACCCCCAGGTCCCTTTCCGCCGGGCAGCTCTCCAGCCACTCCTCCCCAAAGCCTGTAGCGTTGCGTGGGGTTGTTGTGACCAAAGTGACCTGGAATGTTTCCACGGATGGGGCATCTACCACCTCCCTGGGCAACATGTGCCAGGGTTTCACTACCATCAGTGTGAGAAATTTCTTCCTTCTATCTAGTCAAAATCTGCCCTCTTTTAGTTGAAAACCATTACCCCTTGTCCTATGGCAACAGGCCCTGCTAAAAAGTCTGTCCCCACCTTTCTTATAGGCCCCCTTTAAGTACTGAAAGGCTGCAATAAGGTCTCTCCAGAGCCTTCTTTTCTCCAGGCTGAACAACCCCAACTCCCTCAGCCTTCCTTCACAGGAGGGGTGTTTGTTCCATCCCTCTGATAATTTTTGTGGCCCTCCTCTGGACGCACTCTAACGGGTCCATGTTTTTCCTGTGTTGAGGGCTTCAGTACTCCAGGTGGGGTCTCACCAGGGCAGAGGGGCAGAATCTCCTCCCTCGACCTCCTGGCCACGCTTCTTGTGATGAAGCCCAGGGCACGGTTGGCCTTCTGGGCTGCGAGCGCACATTGCCGGCTCATGTCCAGCTCTTCATCCACTAGTACCCCCAAGTCAGACCCCTGAGGGACACTGCTCATCACCTGTCTCCGTCTGGACATTGAACCGTTGACCACTACCCTCTGGATGTGACCATCCAACCAATTACTCATCCACCCAACAGTCTTCCCATCAACTCCATCTCTCTCCAATTCAGAGGACCGTGCCAAAGGCCTTTCAGAAGTCCTGATAGATGACATCGGTAGCTCTTCCCTTGTCCACTGATGCAGTCACTCCATCATAGAGGCCACTAGGTTGGTCAGGCAGGACTTGCCCTTGGTGAAGCCATGCTGGCTCTCTCCAATCACCTCCCTGTCCTCCATTTGCCAGGCAGGTGATTCGAGACAGCCAGCATGGCTGTTGTAAATCAAAGTCCTAAAGGTTTTCAACCACTGCTTTTGCTGTTAACCAGATAAACTTGGGCCAAAGACCTGGATCTGGAAATTGCTAATATTTGACAGAGCTCTGACACAAAACCTAAAGGCATGAACGTTTTTTCTTCTTGCAAGAAAATGAAGTAATTTTAGATGTGACACAAGAGGTATTGCAAATATGCATGTATGGATTCTTTGAAATAACAGCATTTACTTAGTCTTGACATTGCAAAGCTTGTACAATGAACAGCATGAAAAACAAAAGAGAACTATGACTGCTTCTTTAACAATGTTATCTGCCTATTTGTCATTGTCCATGTAAGCAAGAAGTTGCCTACTTCTCATTCCAATACCCTAAAATTTCTCAGTTTCAATTACATGCCATTTTTTAAATTTTAAGAATAAAATTTCACATTTTCACCACAAATTTGGAATTCCCTCCTGCTGAAGTTGGAATGGGCCAGAGGCAAGGAAAAGCATTACTTCTTTACAAAGGTACGATTCAATATCTAGATTATTCAATATCTAATTCAATATTAACATATTTGTGCTAGAAGCAAAAACTGTTATATCATTTGGATTCTCAGGTTTCCAGTGATCAGCAATATATTTGTTCCTGCTCTAGAATGCCCCAAGATATTAGAATTTACATTGTGACATTTTGGTATGTAGAAAACAGATATTTTCAGTACCTATTCAGTGTCTCAAAGGCATAGCAGTTATCCTTCTGATTTCCTTCAGCAATTAGTGTACTTGAATTTTTAGTACTAAAATGTACAGCTTTCCAGTCATGACACAAAAGAAATTAAAAAATTATAATCTGTAATGTCCAAGTTCTGTCTGGCCGACTTCATAGAGTAGTAAGATATAAAGATTTTTATTCTCTTACAAGCCAAAGTAATTAGCCAAATAGGTTATTTTGGACTCCTTGTTGAAAGTAGTATACCCATCCCAGACACACTGATAACATCTTTAACTTACAACTTCAAGCACCTTCTTTCCTTCTCTTTATATGCATATTTCTATGTGTATGTACCCTATATATTTATTTTACTATTTATATTTTTATTGCATACTCAATAAAATTCAACCAGTCATCATAAGGAACTTATTCTCAATTTTGGTAAGAAACCTTTTAAAAAACAAGCTGAACTGCTTTCCTCTTTTAATTTTAGTGGTCTGTTGTAACATATGTTCCTACGCAACTAGTAGCCCTGATTTTAGCATACACTGACACAAATGATAGCTGATAAGGAAATGATAGGCTTAAGCTGTTCAGGGACTTGCAATAACTTGTTATCACAGGGCCAGCTGCCATATCAGTTTTATTAACCCACTAAATCACTCCTAATAAATAAGATAATAGTTTTTCAGACATGATGGATAAAAGCTAAGATTCATCATTGATCAAAGTCTACAAAGAAATTAAATTGTAACTTGAGCTCAAACAGTCTTCTGTGTGTATGGACTGAGCAGTATGTATGTTTTCCTGAATAGCTGCTCCAGCTAATTCATGTACTATGAAGATTATAACTGAATTCTAGCAGTGACCACAGTATGTTCAATATTACCTATGCAAAAATGAGGATTCAGAACCTGCTGCACAGACAATGGTTGCTTATGAAGTACTAATCTAAGACAGCAGTTTGCAGTATTTATTGTTCTGGGTCTTCTTCCACTCAGCAGGAATATAGAAAACTTCCCCTGCATTCTGCAGTCTGGAGTCATTAGCATAAGCATGAGAGATGAATGAACCTTGTTAACAGAATTGTGTCCAATGTGTTGTACCTTGTTGGTCAAATGTTTAAATGAGTGTTTTAGTATTGACACTTTTGTACAAATGGGTTGTTGGATGTCAATACAGCGAGAGAGACTCTGACTTGAAGTTCTAGGATTTATTAGACCCATTTTTAAGTTTCTCCTTTGCCCAAAACAGAATATGACAAATGCTGCTTGGAACCAGAGGAGGAACTAACATTTGTGTATCTATCTCACACCTTAGAGCAGCACCTGTACCCCACACCTTAGAGAAACAGTTCTTCCTCAAATCCAATTCATGCTCATGAGAATGCTAGAAAGAGCTTGCCCGTGTTTCGGTGTGGGAGAAAAGCAACTTCTGTCACCTTGAAGATGATGGGAAAGGGAACTGATTTTCTTTGCTTTCTTCTGACCACAGCCAGGCTCTATCGATACACTACTGTGTACGCACGCAGTGTGCCGCGAGGAACTCTGTTCCTGGTGTTTAGATTTTCTTTGCAATATAAGAACAACGCTTCCATCGGAGAGGAATCGTCTTTTTCCTTTCTTGCTTTTGCAGCATCGGGCTCGGTACAGCCCTGGACAGTGATCAGAGCTCCTAGGCAGTACCACAATACAAAACATCACTGTCAGGAACAGCTAGTACTATTACTGCCCCTACTAACGCTACATCGAAATAATGATAGCAACAACAGAAATAAAACAATGTCACTATACTACCATGCCTAAAAAAATGGGATTTAATTGCTAGTATGAAGTGTCTCTTAGCAGTCCCAGTAACGCAGCTCTGTTCCACACAGGAACAGCTTAAAACGTTTAGAGGCCATGCTCAGATAAAAGCAGAGGGTAACTAATCATTTACTGAAACTGATGAACCGTCCCTTAATTTCCTTATTAATTTAATGGAAATACTTCTGTAAATGATACTTGTGTGACTTACTGCTACCTGGTGAAAACAGAAATGAATTTACTCCTCAGTGAGACTGTGGTTTGGAGGGGAATATGGTGCACAGTATCAGAGACCGATAAATAATAATCAGATTTTTATTTTATACTGCCACTTCTCTATGACTACTTGCTTCTGTATCCAGTCTCCAAACTGGAGATGTTGTCACTTGTGCCTGTTGTGAGGCCCTTTTTTGCACAGCAAGAACAATGTAAATGTGCCTTAGTGGAAATGACAATTGCAGAGGAAAAATCCAATTAAAAAAATAAGAAGAAACAAATGCCAGATGTTCAAACAAATTCTGCTGATGCCTCATCCCTTTGAGGAAATTGTTTAGGAACAATTAATCCATATGAAAATACGGCATATAAAACCACCAAGGTCAGTAGGGATATGGGATCTGCTGAAGAAATGCTGGGCATGAGGTATTTCTGTGCTAGTACTGTTAAATGTCTCAGAGAAATGGGGTGTATAGTGACACATGTCCCAACACAATTAATTTTGTAGCGAGATTCCCATGTCAAAAACTAGATTTGAAACATACCCCTTACTTAATAGACATTGACTTACAGTGCTTTGAATTATGCAGATACATGATAGATTTTGGAAGTTTGGATCCGGATTGGATCTTGTTTATCAATGTATTAGATATGTCAGATCAAAAATATAGTGAGCATTTGGGATACTTTCCAACTTGTATTCTCTCATTCATTATAACTTGAAAGTGATTCTCCAAACATGTCAGGTTATGAACCTGACCAATACTTACTCAACCAAGGCACTGATGAATGCGCAGGTTGTCAAATATTGCTGCACAGATCGTGAACGCCAGATCTCCTAAAAACTTAAACACAATACTAGCGGCAAATACCCATCTGCAAAGGTGACCAACTCTACATCATCTTATGCCTGTAACCACAGCTGAACTTCACCACAGCAGACAATATATGAAATCCCTCTTTTCTCCTACAAATAACATTTCTAATAGTAACTCTACTCAAAACCCCTCTATTCAGTGTCTATAAGTCATCCATAAAAAGAGAAATGACCTTCAGTTCCAGTTTTTCTCTATGCAATACAGATTGTGTATTCTCTTCTGAAAAAAATCAATGGATTACCAATTTGTAAGACTGTAACATGCAAGAACTGTTCCCTGTTAAAAAAAGGGAAAATATTCTATGCAGGCTTTATTTCCTTTGGATTTTATTTTTATTAATGATTATTTAAAATAAATACTTGAGACATACTCAAGAAATAGAATGCCTTTGTAAAAATTTGGAATTTAAATCTTTTCCACCTTTATTTATACTGCAACAAAATCTAAAATTCACCAATTACATTTCCTATGCATTCTTCAAAACTAAGGTGGAATCAACTGGCTATTTCTTGTATTTCTAAGGCAGAAAGAAAACCAAGCATAACAACATGAAGCACGCCCCCAACATTATAAAAGTAAACAATGCATCTTTCAGACACGCCTAATACACTGCAAAGCACTTAGGAAAACCACAATCTTGTAGCTTTTTTCCTTTTCAGTCTCCTTTCATTTTGAGTTTTGCTTATAAATTACTGAAAGAATAGCTTTGTCTTTCAAGGCTAAGTCATTCAAAACATTTTTCCCAAGCAAACAGAATGTTTTAGTTTCTTCTATTACTACCAGTATTCTTGTTCTCTATCTTATTCATTAGCAAAATGTTTCTTTGACAATTTTCTGGGGTTTAGTTTCGTTTCAGTAAACCATCAACTCTTTGTGCTTTCTTCTCTAAGTCGAGGATAGTTCCATGAATCTTATTCAGTAGGTGATTCATCAATGCATTTGTAATTTTAAGCGTGAGAAAAACCCTAGGACTACTCACATATTTAAAGGCATGCATCTCCTAAAATATACGCATTAATAACAAATGTTTAATTTCTGTGTGTACGCAGAAAGCTGGACACATTATCTATCCTAATTTGCTCCTTGTAGCAATGTCTTATTTTTAGGAAATCTTGTTTTGAAATAAATAGAAATACACAGGTAAGGATCTGGTCTAAACTTGATTTGAGACTGAAAACCGTTAAGTTTTTGGAGAGTTACTTTAAAAGAACAAAATTATTTAACTAGTCCTATTTTATGTAGAATGGTATGGGCACATTATTTAGGTTTAAATATTTTTTAAAACCGCATGTTGATAAACACTGAAATAACAATTTAAAGCACAACACCCAGAAAAGCTCAGAGCCAGTCTTGGTTTCAGGCAATACAGAGGACTGTTGTATTTGTGACTCTCCAAACAGGGATAGAGGTTTCCTAGAATTACCTAACTCATAGCTTGACACTAGAAATACTCTAGAGCATTATTTTGACTCTTCTACATGCATTACGTCAGTACATCACACAGTTTTTCCCTGCCTTAAGAAGTATCATTCCCCTATCAAAAAATAAAAATCAGATTGGGTACAATTCATCAGTCCTTCCTCAGCAGTCTTGGTATCAGGACATAGGAGGGAGGGTGGGTGTAAGGGAATATGTTGTTACCACTGTTCACCCCAGTTTTAGAGTATCATGGCCAAAAGCGTAATGCCAGAACCGGAATTAATAAGAATTTCAGCACAGCTAATATAAAATCATCTGGGATCTGTTCCCACAGGCTAACATTCCACAGATCAAACATACAAATTAATTGGATACGTTATTTATGAAATGGCTGCACCATAGGTTGTGTACTTTTCAGAGTTTTTATAAACGGCTCACAACAAAGACCAAACGTACACCTTCTTCTCAAACTAAGACAATGCTTTTTCCTAGTGTCTTTAAATTAATCCCTATTGCTATGTAGACAACATAATGAAAGTTGTTGGATTTGCAAAAGGCAAATAAAATCATAGTTAAATTGCACATTATTTATAGAAAGATGAACAAAGATATATGTATTATGTAACGTTTTTGATATATAAGATTTTGACATAGATTTGCAAGAATTTTTAGAAATTATGCCTGCAGTAATGTTTTCAAACTCAACTCTGTATCAGTTTCGTCACGTACATGAAAGTTACCACTTGCAGCTTGTCATCAGAATAAACTCCCCTGCCAACTAGTACATATTATGGAGACATGGAAATACATGTTCTTCCTAGAATGTGTTTTGTAAGCGGGTGCAGAGATAACTGTGCCTTACTTTGAATGGCCCCTTGTTCCAAGCCGCCTTGTGGTAAGGAGAGGGAATTTCTGGCGAATGGTCTAAAGAGAAAAGAACTGTATTAATTATAACTATGCTACACTTTCTTAGCAATCTGCTCATAGAAAAATCGTAAATATATGTAGTCCATGAATAAATGTTTATGACATTTATGACACAACATAACCAATGAAGCATGGTTTACACTGCAGGGGTCCTTCCATCCTCGCCCATCTCGCTGTGTACCTCCAGCCTTCCCACCCGTAAACTCCTTCCCACCTGTTCTTCCTTTCCTTTTTCACTTCTACAACTTAAAATCTAATTTTCTTCACCAGGATTCTGTTTCATTCAGGTCCCTAAAGTACAACTGTACTTTTGCTTCAGAGATCTAAACAGAACCAGGGAAAGATCTGCCCTCCAGCTATTCTGTTTTCAAAGTCAAACAACTAAAATAAATTGATTTTTGATTTGAAAAGTATGTTCTGAAGGTTAAAGGAAGCAAATATTTGCCTCACAGGTCCTCCACTATCAAAGTGCTGGACAGTCCTAAATTTATTTATGCTCACTGAAACCCTGTGATAGTTTCTGTTAGCTCTGTGCTGCACATAAAGAATTCATGTTATGTGATTTAATCCAAGTCAAGCAAAACATTCTGTCACTGGACTCGTGAGATTGAGATTAGTGCCCTAAAAACATCCTACTCTTCCTGTAAAGAATGATGCTTAAGGCAAAAAGGTTTATTAAGTAAAAAAAGTAATTCAGTGATAGAGGTAGATCTAATAGATACATCTAATAGATAGATCACTGTCAAAACAATGTTTAAATGGAAAGCTATTGTCTTCCTCATTTATACTGAAGCTGCATAATGAAAATTAGGCATACACTTTCTCAGTAAATCCAATTGAAGAGGAAAAAAATTAGTAAGTGAACATTTTATGAACTGGATTTTAAATCCATTATTATTATTTAATTAAATTAACGCATTTTGCTATGTATGAACAGTGACTAGATGAGCAGTGTTTAAAAAAAGATGATCTTTGAAGCATTTTTGGTTTCCTGTTTCACTAACTACTCAGTATTTAATTTAGAGAGTTCACATCTCCCTTTCACTAAATGATTTCAGGATTAGTTGTAGGGAAGGGAGAAAAGAGGATGAATCAACAATTTTTCATTCAGGAGCTCTTTGTGTTATTGATTTTTATTCCCCTTCTTGTATTGCTTCTTGTGTCACTTCTCACTTTACACAGCCTTTAGTATAATTAAAAGTGTCTTTCATGTCAGATCAGTTTTTGTGGAAAGAACACTACTAATATCATCATCAAAAAAGAAGAAAAAAAAAAAGAGAAAAAAAAACTTCCAAGGAGAATGCTTCTTTTTAAATATGAAATAACAATCAATCAAAGGGAATTTCAGCTTCACGCTCCTATAAGGTGGTGTCATGAAATCCGTTCAGCTAGACCGGTGTAGTTCGTTTGATTCCCTGTACATTAGCAGTAGAAAAGATGTGAATTTGAGAGGCACTTTGACACAGCTGTGCTAAATTATCATTCTATCAAAGAATTAGGCTAACAAATTATGAAGACATTTACTCTTTACCTTCCCAAAAGTTGCAGCACAGGCAGGTTCCAGCTTCTCTTTTCTGCAGAAGTCTAAATAATGTGCATAAAGGATGCATCTTGGTAAACAAACTCCTTCACAGACAATGTAGTTTTCTTCCAGCCTGTATAGAGAAAGAAACTGCTGTAGTAAGAAGCAACATGCCATGTCTCCCCATTTTATTTTCCTTCTGTTTTTTGGTACTGCTCTCTTTTTTTTTTTTTTAATTTTACTGAAGATTTCCATGAGAGCACATAGATGAGTTTCTTATGAACAAGACAGACACTAGAGACTAACTCCACACTTGGTGCTTAGGGTAGCTGCAGAATACAGAAAACCTGGGGCCAGGTCCCTTTTCTTAATGAGTCTTTTTTCGATGTCTGGACTTTCTTGCTTTCTATAAATCATTATATGGTCATCACCTAAGAACCAGCCTTGCTCTGAAAATAAGAGCACTAACTAGGCTATGAAAGTCTTGGGTTTACCTCCGTGCTTTGAATAAAGCTGAAGCTTGAACCTGCATCTTCTGTCCCACTGTTTCTTTAACACTAATGGGCTAACGTCTCCTTTCTTCCTACGTTTGCTTTTTCACTTCCATGCTGGACCTGAAACTGTTTCTTTACCAAACCATACTGAAAAGCAAAGAACTGGCTTTTTCTGAAGGGGGTGCATTTTTACGTAGCTTCCCAATCATTTTACAAAATACAAGTGCCTAGTGATGGTCATTAAAGTAAAATTTTAAAAACTGAAGTGAATAAACTTGGTTCCCTTCACTCAAACTGAACTCTTGGTAACAGCTGGGTATTTCACTGTGGTCCTGATTCTTTTCTTTATCAATTTACATTATTTGCTACTGCTGGAATGATGTGCAATAAATTTATTTCTCAAATTACACAAATCTGTAAGAAAATACTGTGTAGTAAATGCTGCATACTGAATAATTTTGCACTGACTCACCAGACTCAAATCCTTACAATTGAGGCTCAGACGTCAGATGTAAGCTAGACCAAGAAACTGGGAAATTTGGATTACTCTCATTTTTCAGTTAGAAGGAAAAAAAAAAATCTAGATTTGCATTTGGTAACTCCTCCCTAATTTCAAGTGTGCTTTAATAGAAACATTTATCAATTAATGCCTGCAAAATTTGACCTCTTATTTGGTTAATTTTTGCCCAGATAAAACGAAGTAAAGTTAGGGCTTCCATGGATGGTAGAATATAATGTAAAAAAATACATTATAGGACAGCAAAAATCTAACATTCATAGCCTTAAAGGATAATTAAAACATCCATTCACAAATGTAATTCTTAAGTAACGCTTCATTTCCACATTTTTTTCGATACATTTCATGAATAATTTCTCACGTACTGTGAGAATCTGACAGAGATTTCTGTTAAGTGATAAACCTCTGCTAATGTAAAAAAAAATCAGATATTTGGGGGTGGATGTCCTTATTTTGTAGATGAGGCTTACCCGAAAAAAAAACAACAACAAAAAAACCAAAAACAAAGCCCAAACCCCCAACTAACCAAACCCCCCACAAACCCAGAAATGACAACTATTCCTGAAAGAGCTGTGAGGTGTAACCCTCCTTGCCGGCCCAGCTTTCAAAGCAAGGGCCCCTCGGGCCTGAGGGACCGGCCAGCGGCCGCGCAGGGAAGGCGCGGGCTGTCCCCGCCGAGCGGCCAGGTCGGCGGCCCCGCGACGGCTCTGGGTGCAGGGGCGGGCGGCGGGGGCTCGCCGCCGGAGCCCTACCATTGCAGGGTGAGCTGCGTCTGCTTCTTCTTGTCCTTCATCATCTGCGTGATGCTCTTCTTCGCAGACGGGCTCTGGTCCGCGGCTTTCAGCGCGCCGCCGCCAGCATCTGCATCCTCTTCTTCCGAGGGGAAGGCTTCGCTGCTACACCGCGTTTCTGAGCGCCGCGGGTGAACAAGAAGAGAAGCCCAAGGGCATCGTTACGGCCGGGCATATATACGTCGCCTCCTCCCGACGCCGCTGCCGGCCCCGCAGGCGCCCGTTTAACCGGCCGCCCTGCCCGCCGCTGCCTGAGGAGACGGGCCCGGCGGTCGCACCCGCCGCACCTCGCGTCCCCGCCGGATCCCGAGCGGCAGCCGCGGCGTCTCGCCCCGACGGCGGGATGGAAAGGGAACGCTGCCGGCTCCCCACCGCCTACCTGGCTTGATGCCGGCGGGCAGCGCCGGCTCCGGGAGCCGCCTCTCGGCGCCCGCCGCGGCGCCCAGCCCCTCCCCGGCGTAGGGCAGCAAGCCTCGCCCCAGCAGGTCCGCGCAGCAATCCTCCTGCGCGGCGGCGGACGCTGCCTGCGCGGCCGGCAGGTGCAGGAAGGCGTCCTCTCGCTCGGGCCCCTTGGCCATGCTCCTCACCGGCGCCTGCTCTGCCCCGCCGCGGCGCAGGCGGCGCCCATGGGCGGCGGGAGGGGACGGGACGGGACGGGGCGGGCGCGGCGGCGGCCTTAGGGCGCGGGGGGCGCCGGCCGAGGCATGGGCCGCGCCGGCCGCTTGTGCGGGGCTCCCTCAGCGCGGCGGAAGACGGTGTCAGCCCAAGGGAGGAGAGGCGACGCGAGGGCGGCGGCGGGGGACAGCTGTGCCCTACGGCGCCTTCCCGGGAGGCTGCATGGCTCCCGCGTGGGCAGAGGCGGCCGGGCCCGCGGGCGCCACTCCCTCCCCACGGCAGCTCCCCCGCGCCCGCGGATGGGGCTCCGCCTTGCGTGGGGTCCCGGAGGTCGCTGCCGGGCGGCAACGGGGAGGCCTCCCCGTCGCTTGCCTTCCGCCTCCGCCGCCCGCCGCGGTGCCCGGTCAGGCTGGTCGCGCCTGGCCGGGAGGGGACGAGGCACGGCCGGAGGCCCGGGAGGTTCAGGGGAGCTGCCGGGGACTGAGTGATTCGCTCCCGCCGGCGGTGGCCCTCGCCGGTGTGAGGGAGTAGTCCTTGGCCCGGCAGGGGGGCGGCGGGCGGGGGTCCGCAAGTCCCTTCACGGCGGAGGGCGGCCGCGAGATCTCTTCTCGACCCCTCCGGTGAGGGCGAGGGGGGAGCCGACGGACCTCCGCTCCGGCAGCAGCCTCTTGACAGCCCCCAGGCCAAGATGGGGAGCCGGCCGTGGCTGGCAGGCCATGGGACCCTCCTGGGCACCGTCTGTTACTGTCGGGATCGCGTGATTTCCTAGTGTAATTTGATGGGTGTTGGAACAAAACATCTCGATTTTGTACAAATAAATCACATTGATTTGGCAGGCGTGTCGTTGCTGTGCTCCATTTCAGCATGCTGACTGAGGGAGGAGGCAGGGGACAATCACAGAAAGATGGTTCCTGCTTTTTGCAGAGAGCAAAGTTGTCAGGATGGAAAATTAGCCTGATCACTGCAACATCCACTGTTTTAATACATCTTTGTTAAAGCAAAATTTTGGGAATTTTGTTCCTTCCAGATAAGGGCTGGGAAACTGTAGTGTGGTTCGTGGCAGCCAGCAGCCCTGCAATGCTCTATCAGAGGAATGTGAGAGGCATCCTTCCAGCCATGAAGTAGTGTTGTAGTGTTGGGCTGTCACAGACACAAAGCTTGTGAAGAGCTGTTCTTCCTATTGCTCTCTTCCAATCTTCTGTTGCACCTCAAGTCATTGATCCCAGCAGCAGTGCAAAGCAGCAGAGTATGATCACTTCCACTCCTGCACAAATGCATTATCAGACCAGCTATCAGCTATTGCATCTGTATTTAACAAAACTCCAGGTGTGCCTGTGTCTGTCAAATGACCCAAACCCGCATCCTAAATATGAATGACAGACTTCTGAAATGAGGATTACCTGTGAGAGAGTCCCAGAGTCAAAAATGGCATTTAGCCTGAACTTTCTGCTGCTTCTACTTACAGCTCTTCCCTTAACTGCATAAATATTGCCTTCCTCACTGGTTCCTCTATTCAAACATTTCTTCACTGTTCCCATGTCCCCTTCTTACTTCATATGTGATGCTACACATGACTTTGTCCATACATGACTTTGTCAGTGCATCACTTCTTAGCATAAGTTGCTGAGACAGTTCAGCTTCTGGTTTCAACAGCTTTGTTCTGAGGTCGCAGTAAAATTGCATTTGACCCTCTGACTTCTCTGTGACTTTTGGCTGACCCGAGTACTTCAGAATTTGGCCCACAAGGATCAGTATAATAAAACCTCCCAGTTAGTAATTGTTGTGTTGAATGTCTTGTGAGCAAAATCCAACGTGCAGTTATCTTTTTGGTAATATGGAACTAAATGTAGTTATTTGTTGCAGGATTCTCCTTTTGCTATGATGTCAGAATATCCTCAGTGACGCTAATGAATTCTAGCCATCGTCAGCACAGGGTTTAACTGAATGAGGGGTCCAGTCAAGGGACCAGCTGGTTTCCACCCTGGGGCAACAACCATTTGTAGTCCCTTCCTGTCCCTTCTGTGGGCCAGGCACTGATTTAATTAGCTTTACCTAAAACTGATTATGATTTTAAGAGCTTTTTCAGTAAACAGAAGTTCTCCTTGGACCCAGTAACCTTTCCTGGCACATACAAACCATGCCCTACTTGTTCTTTCAAAGCCAGTGAAAGATTGTTTCATGGTGTTACCAGCTTTGTGTAAAACTAAGCTTATGTTTGCAGTAATAAAGAAAAAAAAGTGGATAGGCGAGTGCTCCTAAGTAAACACACAATGTTTGCAGCATGCATGAGAACAGATACATCATCCAGTGCCAATATATGAGCAAACATATCTGTTCTATAATTAATAGAAGTAAGGGATTTTTTTAATAAGTAACATGTAATATTTAAAATTAAATATAAAATATTTTCCTCTGACAGGGGACAGACAGTGCTCTTTAATAAACTCAAATTGTTTTACAAAGGTTCTATATGAAATCATCGGCAATTAAAGTAATTTACAGGATGGAAAGATTAATCCTGGCAAGCAAAGGGAAATTGTGGTGTTTGAACTCTTCACTCGTGCAGTAATAAAACAGCCAAATCCTTTTGCTTTATAGAAAATATTCTTCTATATTTTGGAGGTTGGTGCTGCCTGTTTACAAAGTCACAGGGACGGCTGCTCAGCTGAGCCAGCCTACAACTCTTCTCCTCATGGCCCTGTCCCTCCTGTTGATACTGGTGCTGTAGGTCTGCTTGGCATCATGGACATACAGTCTTCAAGCTCAGTATCTTACTCTCTGCCACTTCTTCCTGCTGACATTCCTGAAATTTTGCTTCTTCTCTCATTCAGTCTCATTTTCACAGTCGTGGATTAGAGTGCTGAAAGGCTTGTTGGATTGATAGAGATCATCTTGTACATCCCATCCCTTCCAGTGGAAACAAGGCAGGATTACAGACAGGTATCATTTATACCTATATGATTCCCAAAACTGTTCGTCTCAATTGTTTTTAAAGATCTCCGGTGATGGAGGGTCACATCATACCCAGATCATTTGTCAATGAAAAATGTTTATTAGTATCAAACAATCTCCCCTCATCTCATGTCCATTGCTTCTTTTTTCTCTCTGAGAACATGGTTAATCTTGTTCTATTTTCATCCCTTTTTCACTATTTGGCATCTGTTACCATGTCTCCTCTCTGATTCTCTGTCATTCCATAACTAAAACCAAACCAGTATGACTAAATTGACTGTACCTGTTTCTTTCCTCTCCTTGTGTCTTTCAGTGTTGCTCCCACCTCCCAACTCTTTTCAACTTATTCTTTCTCTTTGCTTGAACTTATTTTTGCCTTTTTGTATTACCATGGAAGATTTCTTTTCCATTCCTCAGAGTATACCTGTTCAGCAGGCACCATGTCATGCTTCGCTGTCAGGGAGTTCTCAGAATAGTTTTAAATGTCATATTTCTCGTACCTGCATGGTACATCTGTGGTATTTTACTGGCACCGTGGAACTCCCAACATGGACTGCCAAACCCAGCCAAAAGCCCAGGGAGTTGTTTGGAGGTTTGCAGTCTCAAGTAATTTTCTTTGCCATTTCACAATTTTCTTTATAACTTCCTTAAAAATCATGATACCTTCACACTCTTGGAACTAAAACAGTTGCCCTAGCTTCGGTCTTCATTTTCTGTCTTATTTAGTTCACCCTCATTACCTTCTTTCAGACCATTCCTGCTTCCACCCAGTCCCTACCATTCTCTTTGTACCACATTGCTTCCATTTTCAAGTCTGTTTACCAGTCTGTTGAGCCACACTTCAACATTGCCTTCAGTGACACCTTTGCTATTGTTTTTTTATTTGCCTGACGTCCGTAGAGCCTTTGCCTCACTAATGCATTCTGAAGTACCTATTCCAGCATAAGCAAACCATCACGATTCCATCTTCTGTTTACTGGACCTTAAATGTGAGAAGTTCTCACACTTGCCTATTGAAGGTGTTGGTCTGAGACAACTGAAAAGGTCTCTTCCAAAATAACTAGCACACTCTTTTTACTTCAAAGAGTTAATTCCTAGTTTTCTGTTGTTTGATGTAATCTCAGAAACATTCATCCCAATGGAAGGGTCATACATCATATAAACAAAACATACTGCTTTCACTATCACTTAGCATTCTTATTCTTGTGCTCTCTTCCAAGGCTAGTATCATGGCTGGAAAAGTGCTCTGAGTCCTTTTTAGCAAACATCTCTGAGTTGCAAACCCAAAATTTTCAAAATGGATTCCATGCTAGAAACAAATTTTCAGGTTCTAACTCAAGTTTTAAGTTATTGCCCTTCTACAGCCTCAATGTGCTTAGAAAAATGGACTCTTGGACTAATGTTCCTGTGGCAGGGACTGCTTTTCTCCCTGCACCGTGCACAAATCAGCACAGCGGCATCTAACAAATAATGCAGCAGATGGGGAGAATATCCCTGTATTTCAACTGATTACAGGTAAAAGTTCTATAGGTGTCTTAGGAGTCAAAGAAACAGTAATTTTAAAGCATGATATTTCATATTTTGCCTAAAAGAAAAGAGATGTTTAAGCTAGTAATGTCATAAGAAAGAAGAGCCTTTCCCAAAGGCTAAATCTGATTTTCATTGGTGTTTCGAACATGTGCTGCCACAGTTGAAAAGAGGCAGGTTTCAAGTTTCCCAGGAAGCTGGGAACACGGCTGCCAGTCAGGAGGCTGGTTTCTGCAAAGCAAGAAACGTTTCCTGACGCTAGACTCAAACAGTACTGTGCACTGCTGAACTGTTTGGAGATGAGGCCAGGAAGGCTCAGGGTGGTTTGTGTTGGCCTGGGGTATCATTTTCCTTTTCTCATCATTAACTCTACACTTGAGCTTTTGGTGACATTATCGTTTGGTACAGGCTGCAGAATAAAGTGAGCCAGAGGGCACTGAGACCTCCTCATCCTCTTCTGTTCCCAGGATTAAGAGACTGACTGTTCCAGCACACAACCTCTCCCTAGCTCAAGCCTCTTTTGAGATCCACACACCCTCTGTGAGTGGCAGCTCTGTGTGCTCTACCTCTTTCCTGGAGCAAAGGAGGGACACAAAAAGCTAAGGCAGGTGGGCAATCCTACCCACCGTTTGAACCCCCTGCTGTTGGAGTGGACAGTCCACCCAAGACCCACCTCTGTGCCTGGGAAGATCATGGAGCAGATCCTCCTAGAAGCTATGCTAAGGCACATGGAGGATAGGGGGGCAATTCGAGAGAGCCAGCATGCCTTCACCAAGGACAAGTCTTGCCTGATCAACCTAGTGGCCTTTATATGATGGAGTGACCACATCAGTGGACAAGGGAAGAGCTACTGATGTTGTCTATCAGGACTCTTGAAAGGCCTTTGGCACGGTCCCCCACAACATCCTTCTCTCTAAATTGGAGAGAGATGGGTTTGATGGGTAGACTGTTGAGTAGATGAGGAATTGGTTGGATGCTCACATCCAGACAGTAATGGTCAATGGCTTAATGTCCAGATGGAGACTGGTGATGAGCAGTGTCCCTCAGGGGTCCGTACTGGGACCAGTACTCTTTAATATCTTCATCAATTACATAGTGGGATCGAGTGCACCCTCAGCAAATTTGCAGATGACATCAAGCTGAGTGGTGACATTGGCACGCTTGAGGGACAGGATGCCATCCAGAGGGACCTCGACAAGCTCAAGGAATGGGCCCGTGTGAACCTCATGAGGTTCAACAAGGCCAAGTGCAGGGTCCTGCACCTGAGT
The DNA here is from genome assembly GCF_964289735.1 of Phaethon aethereus. Lineage (NCBI taxonomy): Eukaryota > Metazoa > Chordata > Aves > Phaethontiformes > Phaethontidae > Phaethon > Phaethon aethereus. The sequence goes on along the minus strand of NC_138576.1, from coordinate 56,278,211 downwards.
TGGGGCAACCCTCAGTATCAGTACAGGCTGGGGGATGAATGGATTGAGAGCAGCCTGAGGTCCCTGCAACAGTAGGGCCTGTTGTCATAGGACAAGGAGTAATGGTTTCAAGCTAAAAGAGGGCAGATTTCGACTAGATACAAGGAAGAAATTTTTCACAATGAGGGTGGTGAAACCCTGGCACAGGTTGCCCAGAGAGGTGGTAAATGCCCCATCCCTGGAAACATTCCAGGGGCTCTGAGCAACCTGGTCTAGTTGAAGATGTCCCTGCTTATTGCAGCGGAGTTGGACTAGATGACCTTTAATGGTTCCTTCCAACCCAAATTATTCTATGATTCTATGATTCTGTGATTTTGTATATGATCTCAGCCTTTGGGATACAGAAGGGAGGGAGCAGATGCAGAGCTGGGTTAGCTGGAGCCAGAAGTACCACGGACATGACAGCACTACTAGTGCCTAGGAATTTTTATCGTCATTTGGTGGGGTGTCCATTGAGAATTCAGATCCTATCAATAGTACTTATTACTGAGTGAAATCTAAATTACGAAGTGGAATGGTTAAAATATATATCCACGTATATATCTATTATTTTCCTATTAAAAAATTGCACTTATATATCTATGTTAATTGCAGTTATGGTATTTGTCCCTGGACAGGAAGCCTAGGATACATCTTGTTTAACTTTGCCTCAGATTTAGTTTTCTGAGTCTGATCTGGCCACTTCCGTCTCCCTTTACAGTCAGCAGAGAAGAAAAGGTGTCTCCCAGGGATAACTTATACCATGCACATTACCCACTGAAGCAAATCATCCTCTTGCAAATCTGTTTCTCTTCCTTGTCTGTACTGAGAGCTTAGGAAGTTTTGCTTAGTTTTAGGTGAATTTTGTAACAATGTAATCCCACCAAAATTCTACAGATTCTGTTCTGTATCCTGGAGTAAATGCTCAGATACATGTGCTCTGCAGCACAGTAGAATTATTGTTCATAATTTATGTGGGAAACACCTTTTATATTGGCACTTGGGTATTGCACTATGTCACCTTGCTGCAATGTTCCTTTTTCTTGTTGCCAGCAGAGCACATTGAAACAAAATGTTTTCAGCTTTACTTACGTCAGTCTGACCTGCCAGTAACAGCAATTTGCTTGAGGGATACTGTGTGTGTTGAACTGAAAAAGGGATGGAAGATAAATGCAGCAATAGAAATACGATTTGTTACTGATCTGTTCTTGTGTATTTCATGATGTTTACCTAAGTGTTGGAAACTCTTTCACTTCATACCCTTCCCAGACAAGTGAACGACATAGAAGTTCTGATACAGTGTTGATGTCAGGACTATTCGGTAGACTCTAACACCTCTTTCTTTCCAAATATGCTGACAACACAACAACAGTACAATGTGGTACATACCAGTATTCCACAAGGAAATAATAAAGTAATTTCTCATTATGATCAGTCTTTGTCCTTCTCTCTGTCTTGACGTAGCATGAACTCAGCTCTTTCCGAAGTTCCATTTCTCATTTCCTGTGACTCATTACAAGGAACAGTTTTAACTTTCAACACTTCAAACAAGACAGCTTTCCCATTTTTTTTTTTTTGGTCCTTGTCATATTTCAGTATTTACTTTTTGTGAGCATTTTGCTCTTGAGAAAAAAAAAAATCAGTGCACTAAGCTGAAAGCCCCTGTGCAGTTAGCCCTGTCACTGCCAATACCTTTTGAAAGGATATAACCACAAAGAAGTTTTAATCACATAAATTTCTTTAGGGAAATATCTATCTATGAATTAAAGGGTCAAAGCATTGAAGGATCTTCCATAATTTTAGGTGTATTGTTTCAAATAGTTATCCAATCATTCCTTTTGATAAACTGATTGTAATGATGGCTTAAGTTCATCACCCACTGTAAGAAAAATTTCTTTGCCTTTGTACATTTATTGCAGCTTTTTCCTGAGCCCTTCCCAAAGTGTTTATACCTCAACAATGTTTTCAAAATAATTCCTCTCAAGAATTAATTTAGTTCTGGCGGCAGGGGGGGGATCCCTTGCTGCCGCACAGTGCCGTGACTCCTCTGAAGTTTGAATAAAAAAGGAAATGGGTAGAGACACAAAGGGGGAGCATCCCTAACTGTGGGGCCAGGGGCTTCTGTCCTCAGTGCAGAAGGGAAGGAGCACCCTTCCCTGCCCAGCAGGGCCAGCCCAGCAGCTGCAGCAGGGGAGTGCAACCTGCACTGGTGCCTTTTGCCCTCAGCAAGCTCTGTGAGCCCCGCTGCCGGTCCCAGTGCTGGACAAATCACACAGATACAGTTGAATATTTATCCATGCAGCCAAGAGAGTGAGCAGACAATGTTCAGAACTATGGAACTGCAGTCAGCATGTGCTACCCACGGGGACAACCGTGCAGCTCCATGCTATGCCTGTGTGTGCGTGCGTCTACACAAACCTACTGCAGGTAAACAAGCTGATTACCCAAAGGATGCTACTGTCCCCATGCCTGACTACCCTCACCTTCTTTTTTTTAAGTTCCCATTGTTGCCTATTAACAATTTCACAGTCAGTATTGTATCACCCAGAACTTTTTGTGATTGTTTTCATAATGCTGAAAACCTTTTCCCAACCTGGTGCTGAAAAGGTCCACAAACCTTGGCCTGCCAATAACTGTATGAGCAGTGTCAGACCCATGAAAGTAGAGGCTTGTCTGACAAGTTAATTCACCACAGAAGCTTAGGGTTCCCTTTGTAGGGAACAAATGCTGGCATCCAGTAGATGGTGATGTTTAATAATGTATTTCCTGCTCTGTCTCCAGCTGATAATGCCAGACATGTCTGTCTGTCTCTGTAGATTCGGATATTTTACTTATTTCCTGCTCTTAGATATTTAAATGAAAAACCATTCTGTTTTGTATAGAAGTGGACACTTCCGTTCTTCTCCCTGAAAAGCAAACTTCAAAATAAATAAGCTAACGTTATATATTTATTACACTAACCCGCTCACAGTTCACATGTCTCCAGTCGCTACAAACACAGGGAGACTCTACAGTCCGTGGGAGGTCAAGGTAAACTGCAGGCCTGACCTTAAGTAGCTACATGGAAGTAAAAATTTCCCATGCTTACCTCTCTCTCAAGTTGGTGTTGGGCAGTTATCTCAGGTTGCTTATCTTGATTTTAAAACATCATTTTTCAGTATGTATTCTTTTATCCTTTGCCAAATTGGGAGAAGATGTTTGTATTCATATAAGTACGTGCTCCTACAAGCTTGCAGACTGAACAGCCACTTCACTATTCATGTATTTGCACTGTGCTTTGGTGGGCAGCAGCCAGCAAAAGAAAAGTAAGGAGGGCAGCCGAGTTTTTCACTGGGCAGTTATACAAACATCTCCGGTTTCCCTCTGAATGATCCAAGAATAGAGCTGAGGTTAGAGAATATGTTCACCCTTGTCGAAGTGGTTTTGAGAGTTTCTGCAGATACTCCAAACAGCTCTATTAGCAACACTTGTCCCTGTATACCTAGCCTATCTGCAAATAACTGCTACATAGGCGCTAACACAAGCAAACTAGTAAAGTCAAGCGACTATTCTCTCTACGTAAAGCGTCCTAAAGGCTCTACCACCACTTGGTTACAGCTCCCCAGAGTGCTGCATTTCACAGACAGCTCAGCATTGCTGAAAACAGGTTGTTTTCCCCTTCCCTGTCTCTCTATTCCTGGCCAGGCACTCCGGCTGCTATCCTTGTGCCCGCTTCAGCACTTGTCAGGCACTTCTGTGTCAGTTTAATTCACTGAAGTAACAGAAAACAAGACCAGGAAAAAACGATTAACAGCTTTCTGACATTTCAATGAGTTAAATCAGCCAGGCAGTGTGATGAGAGCCAGAATGTGGGTGGGATGGTACAGCCGGGACTGAGGGAAAGCAAAGGAGAATGGGGTAGGACAGAGGAGGAGGAGGGCATGTGAGAATGGAGGGGAGCAAGATCTCCTCAGTCCAGCAGCAATAAGCTGTCAGGTCTGGTGAACTGCCCGTGCATATCATGGGTGGTAATTTCTTGGTGGTGTGCTAGCTTTGTGGAATACCACCTAGCACCCATATCTGCGCAAACATGCAATAATAAAATACCTCTACTCTGGATTCTCGATTAATCTGGAAACAAAACTGCTGCTTGCCCTTTTGCACAGTCCCTTTTGTAGCGTATACTCTGTATTGAGTTGCAGGAATCAGGCTTCGAATCTGTTTCCTGGTCAGAGAGAGATTCATGTACTCGCTGGTCTCTGCGTTATAACAATTCCAGCAAGAGTTTTTGAAGGTTAGGAACCAAGTGTTTGCAGTCACCTGTCCCTGATTGTCACTGACACAATGGTGCTTACCAGAAACTGATATATTATAGCCAGTTATTTTTAAATTCTGGGACAGAAGAAAAGATTAGGATGTTTTTCTGCATAGTATATTTGGACAATATTTTTAAAAGCATTTTTAATATATATTATTAACCTGGTTTCATCTGGGATAGAGTTTACTTTCTTCCTAGTAGCTGGTATAGTGCTGTGTTTTGGATTTAGGATGAGAACACACTGATGTTTTGGTTGTTGCTGAGCAGGGCTTACACTAAGTCAAGGACTTTTCAGCTTCTCGTACTGCCCTGCCAGCAAGGCCTGCGGGGCACAAGAAGCTGGGAGGGGACAGAGCCAGGGCAGCTGACCTCAACTGGTCACAGGATATTCCATGCCATATGACGTCATGTTCAGTGTATAAACCAGGGGAAAGCTGGCCGGAGGGCCACTGCTCGGGGACTGGCTGGGCATCCGTCAGGGGTGATGAACAATTGCATTGTGCAGCACTTGTTTTGTATATTCTTTTATCACTATTATTATTTTCCCTTCCTTTTCTGTCCTATTAAACTGTCTTTATCTCAACCCAGAAGTTTTACCTTTTTTTCTGATTCTCTCCCCCATCCCACTGCAGGGGAGTGAGCGAGTGGCTGCGTGTTATTTAGCTGCCTGCCGGGTTAAACCACAACAGTTATACTTAATGACAGACAATGTCAGAGCAGTTCAATGCCTGATCCAAAGGCAATAGTATTCTGCCCCATGCCCTCAATGGGCTGTTGATTAGGTCCTTATTTGCTAAGTAAACGATAGATAAAAGTTCAGTTTGTCGCATGTACACAGTCACAGAAGTATTGTGCTCTCAGTGACAGCACAGGTTCTTGCCAGTAACAGATTCTGGAATCTGCTCAGGAGGAAAATGGAGTCTGATACACGTGTCAGAGAAGTGATGTTGCTTATTGTCTAAGATCTCTTATCTCCAACCACAAAGTGGTCACGTTGCTTTCAGAGCAGCTGAGCGTAAATACTGGCCAAAGACAAGATCCTTAGGATTCCTGGGAGAGTGGCCAGAAACCCAGCCGTGCCTTGGCGAAGGTGCAACATGAAGCCTCGTGTGCTGCAGAGGACCGAGAGGTCTGCGTTGGTACCGGTTGTTTGGTAGAGGGATACTAGATAGGTTCAGTAATGGTTCAGGTTCCTGGTGGGCAAGGTGCTTTCCAAACCACTGGTGTTAAATATGGACCTGCTTATTTCTTATGCCGCTTAACACACCAAGCCAAAGGAGGCTGAGTGTCTCCTCAGCCCCAGCCAGCCTCAGCTAGTCCTTTCCTTCACCCAGAACACCTTCAACACCACCTGTTCGACCTGCTACATATTTTGAAAACAGCAGAAAGGTCTTTGCTGTGTCTCTTATCAACAGAACAAGCAACAGGACATTTGTGCAGAATTTAGCAGTACATCCCGCTGCAACGTGAACCTAACGTGTGCTCGAGTTCGGGGCGTACTGAGGTGGTGGGTGGGTTGTGATGATGGTACCTGCTAAAGGGTGCTGTGAGAGACAGGTCTTATAGCTTGCTTCCAGCATGTCTGATTTGCCCTTGGAAAAGTCACCTGCTCCGTCTGTAAAACAAAGTTAAATGGTTCCTTGGGTTCAGTTAGCTTGCAAATATTTTGGGGGACGAACTGTTTGTTATTCTGCGTAGTGCCTAGTACGCTATATATGCTTATAGCCTCAACCTGCTGAAGTATTACAAGCAATGGTACATGCTGATATGTATGAAAAGGGCCATTACAATTATCTTGCACAGGACAAAGAAGTTCTTAATTTTTTATAGGCATATTTTTTTCTGACTTTTCCTTGCAAGGCTCCTACTATTCTTTGTAAGGACTCCACAAAAGTTTATCTCATAATACTTTTATTTCAACAGTAAGGGAAATCCCATAAAGAACTTCGTTGATCCCATAATGCTTTCTATTTTGGGGTGAAAAATGATAAGACTTGGTAACAAAGACCAGGTATTTATCTAGCTATATTTTTAACTTTTCATGTGTATGCATATAAACTTACAGAAAACAGACATGGATTTGTATGCTTGTTTATCTAAATTCCAATCAAATACTACTGCTACATTCCATTAAAAACAAGGCACTTGGACACGCACTGCTTACAAATGGGAAATAACATAAATAAAACAGATTGAATAAGAGTGAGAGCTGCTGAGAACAGGAGACTTCTCATGGGAACAAAATTCATTATGAGAAACTCTGGAGATTATGTTTCTTGAAAACATTTTGTGTTGGACTGATGGGATTAAACAATTCTGACTCTAAAATTCACATATGAAACTTTTGTTGAACACCTACATATGCATTTAAATATGATTTTTTTTCTCTGGTATTTTTACATAGCTCACAACAGGCACATTACTGGCTACTGAAAGAGCAGCAACTTCCTCAAGTCCTCTATAAATTATAGTCCTGGAAAGGCAGTTTGAAGAAGTACTTTTAAAATTTCTGTAGTTAGTCTTCAAACAAGGATATTATCTGTAATGTGAGCATAGAGGAAGCTCTGTATTTATATGCAAAAGTTGTTAGGAGAAGGGTTGGCAGTGACGTTGCATCTGTGTTAAATCTTCTGAAACATGATTTTCCAATTAGTGAACACGAACCAGAGATGTTTTCCTTTTATCCTCTTTCCTTATCTCACAGAATAAGATTATTTTTAAAGTGAATATTTGTTTGAATAGATACCCTTTAATTTTTAATCTCTCTTCAATTTGTATTTTCTGATTATTGTGTGGTTACTATGCCAGAAAATGCAGGATGACTCCAAGTCTAGAGAAGCGTAACTATGGGCAACCTCTGGGGGCCAGAGTTTGGGATTTTCTGTGCAAAGCTGCTATGGAGAATTACACTACTCTGTCACTGTCCAGAGGTGAACAGCCTCAAGATAAGTGCTCCTTTTTCTTATCCTATTATGAAGGAGTTTTGCTGTTGTTGGTAGGAAGTAGGGTAGGTGTTACAACAATCATCGGCTCGGTGGTATCTAGTGTCATGTTGGGCAATTAGGAATAAATTAGATCAAGTTCACTGGTTCATCCATCTCCTCAATTTTGCCTCCCTTCAGAGGCTGCACTATTTAAAAGAGTTCTGTCATGAACAAGTCCATTTAGTTCTTAAAGCACTTCTTGTCAGTATGGGTAGGGACGAGGATTTGTTTTGTTTGTCATTTAACAGTGGACTAGTCATTTAGGTATCAAAATAAAGGCTGTATAATAATTACTACTAAGAAGATTCATTTGTGATTTTAGTTGAATTTTTTGTTGTTCTTTTGGATTTGGGTTTTTTGTACAAGAGAAACAATAACGGTGCAATTATTGTAGTCTTGGAATATTTAAATACAACAAGGCAGTCTCACAGGCATTCAAACTTGACATCTCATTGTCTACTGCTCTACTACTTTATGTTTTAAATCAGTCTGCCAGTGAGCATTGAACATTAGACTGTGGTCAAAATACATGATTTGTGCAAGGACAGAGGAAGAGAGGGGTAAGGGACTCTGATGCACATATACTGAATGATATGTCGGGAATACTATAATGTAACAGACAGTCATACTCGTGACAAAATAGTTGTGTAATTGTTTTCCTTGTTCTAGTTGCTTGCTTTTGCTTGCTACTTGGATACATATACAAAGCTGGTATTCCTTGCAGATGAGCTATTTCCATTTATTTTCTTTTGTTCTTCCATTAACATTTATATCTTAATAATGCAATGCATATGTTACATTGCCATATATTAAAAATACTGTCTTCAAAGACCTTGGCAGTTAACAAATTGCACTGTGTTTTGAATTTGAAGTTATGTTGGTGAATTCCTAAATGTGATAGTCTCATAGTTAACCTGGAGATCTGTCATGGTTCAGTCCTGGAGAGTACAGATGAGTCTAGTGTAGCCAAAATAGCTCTGCAGAATTAATCTGTGAATTACTCTGGGGTAATCCAGAAAAGAATTTAATTTTCTGTTTCCTAATTTCTCACTAATGAGATAGGGTTAGATGTGCTGTCTCTGCAAAGACCTTTCTTTTACTGCCTCACTTCTTGGAATCACGTAATTTTGAATCACCTTTCATTAACCTATAGATATATCCACAGACTCTAATGAGAACTAATGGAAATGCTACCTACCGTCGTCATCGTCGTCGTCGTCGTCGTCGTCGTCATCATCATCATCATCATCATCATCATCATCATCATCATCATCTTTTTATTGTGCCTGGTTGATGATTTATAAATGTTTGTATGTGGAAATAATGACATTACCTTTTAAAAACAAACTATTGTCTCAAGAACAACGAGAACATTTTTGCTCCCTTTCAATATATGAAGGGGGCTTACAAGAAAGATAGATAAAGACTGTTTACTAAGGTCTGTAGTGACAGGACATGGGGCAATGGCTTTAAACTGAAAGAGGGTAAATTTAGATTGGATATATGGAAGAAATCTTTTACAATGAGGGTGGTGAAACACTGGAATGGGTTTCCCAGAGAAGTTGTGGACGCCCCATCCCTGGAAGTGCTCAAGGCCAGGTTGGATGAGGCCTTGAGCAACCTGGTCTAGTGGAAGGTGTCCCGGGCCATGGCAGGGGGGTTGGACTAGATGATCTTCAAAGGTCCTTTCCAGCCCAAACCATTCTATGAGTCTATGAATCTGCTGCCCACATACAACCTCTAAGATAAATATATGTTAAAGAATTCTGCATCCATGTAAACAAGAACGTTTATTCTGTAGTTTTAAAGACAGTAATATCTGCATTTCAAAGTATTTGAGGTAGATGAAGGATTTAAACAAGTTTGGATATTAAAGTTATTATTAGTTCATAGTACAACTTTGGCAGCTATTGGTTATGAAATCACAGATGTAGTTTCCTTTAAATCAAGACCTTTTTAAGTTTATGTTTTGGCTTTCTGAGGTGCCTCACAAATACGATTTTTCTTATTGCTAAGAATAAAGTGAAAACACGACTACCCCAGCGAGCGATGGAAATACACGTAAACAAGTTGATGTGTGAAAAGAAGGAAACCATACTGAATTTAAAAAAAAAAAACAAAACAGATGGGAAAACTACCGGCACTGGCCTCAAACTCCTGAAACTCTTTTTTCTTTATGCCCCTCTGGATTATAAAGCTGATATAAAACCCTTTTGCTGTTAAAACAAAGGAAATCTTTTGAGCAACTAAGTAGTATGAGGTTTTATGCTTATCCTTTCAGATTTTAAAGTGGGTCTGTCTGACAGAAAACACTGGTAAATGAAGAAAATTTTTTAAAATACAGATGTTTAAATATACCTCTAGGAAAATGCTAACTTTCTTTTCCTTTTTCAAATAAAACTTCATTGCTTTTCTGTCTTGCAGTGCAGAACAGCCAAAGGATCAGGCCCAGCCAGCATGGATTCATGAAAGGCAGGTCCTGCTTGACCAACCTGATCTCCTTCTATGACCAGGTGACCCGCCTAGTGGATGAGGGAAAGGCTGTGGACGTTGTCTACCTGGACTTTAGTAAAGCCTTTGACAGCGTCTCCCACACCATTCTCCTGGAGAAACTGGCGGCTCGTGGCTTAGACGGGTTTACTCTTCGCTGGGTGAGGAACTGGCTGGATGGCCGAGCCCAGAGAGTTGTGGTGAATGGCGTTAAATCCGGCTGGCGGCCGGTCACGAGTGGTGTTCCCCAGGGCTCGGTTCTGGGACCAGTCTTGTTCAATATCTTTATAGATGATCTGGATGAGGGAATTGAGTGCTCCCTCAGTAAGTTTGCAGATGACACCAAGCTGGGTGGGAGTGTTGATCTGCTGGAGGGTAGGAGGGCTCTGCAGAGGGATCTGGACAGGCTGGATCGATGGGCAGAGGCCAACTGTATGAGGTTTAATAAGGCCAAGTGCAGGGTCCTGCACTTTGGCCACAACAACCCCATGCAATGCTACAGGCTTGGGGAGGAGTGGCTGGAGAGCAGCCCGGCGGAAAGGGACCTGGGGGTGCTGGTTGACAGCCGGCTGAATATGAGCCGGCAGTGTGCCCAGGTGGCCAAGAAGGCCAACAGCGTCCTGGCCTGTATCAGGAATAGTGTGGCCAGCAGGAGTAGGGAAGTGATTGTGCCCCTGTACTCGGCACTGGTGAGGCCGCACCTTGAATACTGTGTTCAGTTTTGGGCCCCTCACTACAAGAAGGATGTTGAGGTGCTGGAGCGTGTCCAGAGAAGGGCAACGAAGCTGGTGAGGGGTCTGGAGCACAAGTCTTATGAGGAGCGGCTGAGGGAACTGGGGTTGTTTAGTCTGGAGAAGAGGAGGCTGAGGGGAGACCTTATCGCTCTCTACAACTACCTGGAAGGGGGTTGTGGCGATGAGGGTGTTGGTCTCTTCTCCCAAGTAACTAGTGATAGGACAAGAGGAAATGGCCTCAAGTTGCGCCAGGGGAGGTTTAGATTGGATATTAGGAAAAATTTCTTCACTGAGAGGGTGGTCAGGCATTGGAACAGGCTGCCCAGGGAGGTGGTGGAGTCACCATCCCTGGAAGTGTTCAAAAAATGTGTGGATGTGGCGCTTCAGGACATGGTTTAGGGGACATGGTGGTTCTGGATTAATGGTTGGACTTGATGATCTTAAAGGTCCTTTCCAACCTAGTGATTCTGTGATTCTGTGATTCTGTGAATAACCATTTCATCGACATAGGTCGCAATGGGAGTACCTGAATATTGCAGGAAATTGAATGCCTGAAAATGTATTCTGGAGAGATGTAAAACAAAAAGCTGAAAAATTCACATAAACTAATGCCTTTTTCTTTCTGTCCCTACTTGATTCTAGTTAATTCTTGCTGTCTTTTGGATAGCTGCTGACATAATTTGTTTCTTCTTCCAATTAATAAAGGTAATGATAGTTGTTCTACCACTCTAAACTCTAAAGGTTAGGTGATTGCAGAGACTTAATACCAAACTTAAGATCAGTCATGGTTTTATGTACTATTAACTACTTTGTAGTGTATTTCTTAAAGATGTTGATAAGCAGAATGCTTGGGGATGTAACTGCAGATTAACGACTTTATCCATTCTTGTGCTATGTCTTCAAAGACAATTTCTTGCAGGGAGCACAAATGACTTGAAGCAAAGTCTTGTTTCCTATTTTCTCATTAGACAAAGTGTAGTATTTTTGTGCGTGTAAACTTTCTTTAACCAACTGAAAAATATTCTGTAGGAAGTATGTGGAGTGATATGCTATTCCACAAGATTTTAAGAGTGAACTTTTTAGCAGGAACATTTTCCAAGGGTTTTAATTTGTGGAACTTTTTTTTTTCCTCAGTCTTTAACTCTGAAAATTGAAGTCAATCTCCAGAGTGACTCCTGCAGATTTGCTGTTTGGGTTTCTTTTCCTTATCTGAGAGGAATTTTTATGACTGTCACCTGTTCTGCCTGTATTCTCTTTGCAGGTGTATGTTTACTTTTAGAACACAATCAGTTAAAACTTGTAAGGGGAGCTGAGATCTTTTAAGATCTCAAAAGAAAACCAAAATAAATTTAAGAAGTCCAGAATAAGGGTGACAATGACAACCTTGAATCAATTCTCCAAAAAATGACAAAATAAGTTGAGAGCTGGAGTCTTAGAGTTGAAAAAGTTTGAGTCAATGTTAAATGTATTTAAGCATCAAACAAGAATTGCGTTAACTAAGGCAAAAAACCTATCTAGCTTCAGGAATCTTGGCCCTTGCCTGCAGAGCCCCTTTTCAGCTGGGTAAGGATCTCCTAACAGCTTACCTCCTGTATGAACTGAAGGAGATTGAGGTTCCCAAAACCAGGGTCCCACTGAGACCAGCTGGCTGAGCCTACACTAGCCAGTACTGAGAGGAGCCTCAAATACCGTTCAGATCGTCTACAGTTTGGCACCTATGGACACCAGCCCTCCCACAAAACACTGCTGGAAGTAGCATTATCACAGAATCAGACAGTAGTTGAAGTTGGAAAGGACCTCTGGAGAGTATCTAGTCCAACCCCGAATTATCTTTATCTGTGTCCAATAACTCAGTGCTCAGGGAGAAGGAAAAACACATACATACTTGCTCCGATATGTGGTTTCAAGACAGTGACAAGACGGGGACTCATATGAAATCAGGGCAAGTGAAAACCATCCCTTTCCCTGCACGTCCCGTTCTAGATCCTGTCAGCCAGCACATTTGGGACACATGGATTCAATTTTCTCTTATAGCTGAAGCGATTTATACCCATGTTTTCCAAAAGTGTGATAAAGTATGCTGAGGAAGGGAAGCAAATGAGTTCTCATTCTTTCCTACACTATTTGCAAAGACTAATTGAAGGTTTGGGCCAGACAGAAAGCAAGCGTTTCTGTGATGTCTTCTAGTGATGAAGGCATTCCCTTAAGAGTGGGGTCCATCTGACTCTCAGTCCCTGCTCCCAAAATTGAAGTTTTTTCATTTCTCTTACTCTAATTACTGTTTAATATTATCATTTCTGTTTCAGCTCCAAAACCACTGAAGCAAAGTGCTCGTATTTTTAAAGGAGTTTATGTGGGACAAGTACTGTAAGAGTTAAAAAATCCCTATGTACTATTTACAAAAGAGATTCAATGAGAATAAGCACAGGGTCACCAAGACAGCTATTTGGATTTAGGTAGCTAGCTGTTCCTTTAACAGTCTATATCCAAAACTAAGACCCTTAGATTCCCCCCAGTCATTTAAACATGTCTAAAAACTGTAACAATGTATATTTTTAAACTCAAAATCCCTGTTAGCCTAATCCTATTTTAAGGTGTGTTCAGTATTAATAAAGCTGAGAGGTTTGGCATCAACTTCATACCTGCTTGCCATTGATATTTTCATGTGAGATGATCTCCAGCCTGATTTTCTTGCAGACAGGCATTTCCAGAATGTGCCAAATACATAAGGCAATACACCCAAGGCAGCTTCTGAATACACTGGCTCTCTGAGGAGGGTTCCTAACGCTCAGGCTAGAAGGACTTTCTCAAACAAATCATCAATGACATTAAAATGAGGAGAGGGCACTGGGAGCAGAAGGACTTGAGTCCCCTCCTTTATGTAGCAAAGGTCTCAGTATAGGACTGGGAGCAGAAGGGCTGGACCCCCAGCCTCCAGCCTCTCAGGGGGAAGCCCAGATATCTAGGCTAGAGGTTTTCTTTCCCTCCGGGTGGCCCTTTTACTACAGGTTGGGCCCAAATGTTTGCATAGTCAATAGATGAATGACATTTTTGCTCACTTGTTTTCCAATTAAGAGAAAGGGAGATGTAACAAAGCAGAGAAATAAAACCTGATGAAGAATTCTGAAAATAGCATCTTGATCAACTGGGTTATGCTGGCTTTTATGCAAAATTCTCCTGCATCCATCCTGACTCCATCCCGATAGCTGACTATCGGGTGGGGTAGGAGCAGCCTTGCTAAATTATTTGGAAAAAAAGCCCAGTTCGTTATAGACAAATTCAATTTTGGAATGGCTAAAAATACCTGTCTTCAACATCAGAAAAGTCAAATCCATTTGATCTTTCATTTCAAAATTATATTTGACTTGAAGTTTAATCTAAGTATATTAAAATATCAGATAAGATACATGAAACAAAAACCTCTGCTCTGAACTAAAGGAAAAAAAAGAAATCAGATGTATTCTCCCCTTCACAACTCTATTTTAATTTCTTATAGCTCCATTGTAGCATAAACAGCAGAGGGGCACTGAACGTGCACAACACCAGCTATTGGCTAAAACTAAAATTTCTTTCTGAAAAAGATCTTACTGTGGGGCTCCCCAGAACTGCCCTGACAGTCCAGGCAGGAGGCTGAAGGCATTGTCAACAGCCCTCCTATAGGCAGATGTTCCAGAATTTCAGTTTTCTACCAGAAGTACTCCAAAAAGGCCCTTTGCATCAGGGGAAAATTCAACTTTCAGACAACATCAGGAGACATTTTATAATATGGTGACCTGATAGAGAAAAACAGAATTTATCCTCCCCATCATGCAGCTCAGCTGACACACTCCAGAGGACAAACCCAATGAACCTGAAAATTGAGTTAATTTGTTTCTCAGGAATTAATGTGACCACTTGGCTTCCATCCAAATTCCATTTCACTGTTGACGTGTTTTTAAGTTGTTTTTTTTTTTAATAACAGACCACAAATCAAAATAATGGGTATTCTCCTTCCCATTCTTTAATTTTAATATTTAATTTTAAGCTATGTAGGGTCCCAGTAAATAGAAGAATTTTTAAAAGATAGTTAAAATTAAGTAATGCAATACTGCTTCTATTTTTTTTCCTCCATTGTTTAAACTGCCTTAAAAGTAACTGAGTAAGCTGGCAATCCCAACCGATATTTACTCATCTTAATGTTTTGGCCTCAGCACTATCTACTGTCTTTATTACTATACATGCAGCCTATCTTACTGTAAGGAAATGGCTCCATAAACATTGCATGGAAAATAAAATTATTTCACAAGGGACAATTCCTTCGTACTGGCCTGGAAGATGTTAGCGTACTCATTTGTAATGGATTCCCTGCTGGAAACAATGGTTGTTTCCAATTGCATAGGGTTTTTTAATTGTGATTTTGGAGAGCAATTCCTCAGGTGTTTTCCTAGGTATTTCTGTTTTTTGAAGTATTTCCAAACTCTACTCATAGGCAATATATACTGAGCTTCACACTTTGACTCTCTGGTTTCTTTTCAGTAGATTAGCCTTCAACTGGCCTTTCAGCCTCGGTTGTGACGCACAGCAGCTCCCATGGACTTCAGTAATACCATGATCTAGTTGAAGATCTCCCTGCTCACTGCAGGGGGCTTGGACTTGATCTTTAAAGGTCCCTTCCAACCCAAAGATTCTATGATTCTTTGGGGGAGCATTCTATGGGCTACCTGGGAGCCTTTCAAGCATGCTGGTTGCTGCCCCAAAACAAAGGCAAACCAAGAGGTGGCTTGCTGGCCAAAGCAAGGGGATACCCTATCTGCTCTTGAGTGGAAGGGAGATGGCAGCAGACACAGGCATTTCTACTGAACAGCTCCCTGGCAGCTTAAGGCTTCTGCAACCACAGCATTTTACAGTACTGCCAGGCTGTTATGTGAAAAGTAGTATTTTTAAAAACAGATAATCTCATACAAGGCAAAACATGAAGGCTGATGGCAAAACACACAGCTTCTTTACAGTAAAACATGAATAAGGCATGTTCCTCTATTGCAGCACTGATTTATACTTGGACTTAGCTTAGTTTAGCTTGTTTTCTTCTGTCTTGCTGTTATTTATTTATTACTTGTATCAAAATACCCTATACAATCTGGGGGCTCACCATGAGTGAAGGATGTTAGTTATTGTAAAGAGTTTATGATCTGGAGGTAAAGGTAATATTATTCTCTACTTTGCAGGTATTAGATCATTCAGAAGAAGGTTACATCTAGAGTTTGAAGGCATTTTGGCACTACTTCATTTCAGAGAGAGAAGGAGGCTTTCAGAAACCTGACTGTGAACAACTGCCTAGGGTTGCCAAATCGTGGCAGAAGTCTGTGCAGATCAGGGACAAGAAGTCAGTGCTAGAACTGGGAACAAGCCACTCAGCTCATGGCTCAACTTCCTTTCTTTGTGGCTCATGTCTTTCCCAGGAATAATCTGAGAAGAGATGGTCACTCTTAACTTACACAAGCACCAGCTTCCCTGCAAAAGACAGGGAATGAATGCTACCAGGTTCTCCAAACAGGGCAATCTCCCTTGTGTCAGGGTAGGTCCTGTCCTGAGCGAGGAGGGGATATCCCACTCTTTTGAATAACAGTGAGAATATCCAAAGTTGCCTTGGCTTCTTTCACACATTTTGGATTGTGGAGCTTTTCAATAGGTGTGGCACTGTTGCCAAAAACTTATTAACTGTAAATTTACAAGAAGTAACCTGCAGGATTAGTGCTGAGCTTTCCAAGGCTGTCTTCCAAAACCCACCTATTCTGGTCCTTACCAAGAAGCTGAAGCCCAGGTGGAAGAAGTAGCCATAGTATTCAAGCAGCAGATAACTTTGGCGCATACAGAGATACTGCCAGAGTACCTCTGTCTCCCACCTGATCCTCCAAAGCCTCTAAGAATTCATGTGTGGCTCTCAGAGTAGCTCCGGAGTTCGTAGGTCCAGTTTGCTGCCTTTGCACAGTCCATTAAAGGCTGCTTTCTAGAGAGGATGGTACTTCAAGACTTCCCCTGAATCTTTGGCTTGATTCTGCCTGCCAGGAAATACTCCTATGAAGACAACTGTGAAAGTCCAGCAATGTTACAATAATACCTCACTAAATTTTAAGCAAAGAACATTTTGTACTATACACTTATTTCTATTGGTATTTAAGTGTCAATGAAAAAGGGTATTTGCAAACATTTCCAGCTAATTCTGCAGTACTAGGTTGGACTGTGCTATCTCAGTAATGCTTGTAAATACTTCTCATCACTAGCAGTAATTATGAGATACAGGTCTTGAAAACAAACAATAACAGTAAAAACCCCTCCCTGTGAAAATACTCCATACTGTGATGTAAACTCAATGTAGTTGAATTTGAAGCATACCTCATTTTGTGGTGTTTTTATACATGACATGAAATTATGCACCAATTATATGTGATGTTTATTTTGTCAACTTCCACTTTCCAGAGTGACCAAGGAAGAATTTTTGTTTGTAGGTAAAGTCCTCTTCTATAGAAATTAATAGCTTTATAAAGACTGGCCAGAGTAGAGTTTCTCTTCTGCTTCTAATCATAAATTATTACAAATTTACAGTTTTGAATTATCAGCACTGTATTTCCGTTGAATCTCTAATGCAATATTTAGTGTTAGGTACTTAAAAGTTATGTTTTATACTAGAAGCATATGACTAAATATTCTTGTGGCTTGCTTAAAGAAATGACTAGCTCCAATCTTCCACTTTAAGTGTATTTGCAAGTAATATGTCTGTTGCATTTGCAAGAAATATCTCAGTTGTAAATGGATACTCTAACTATGAAGATACTAGTGAGAAAAAAAGGCAAAGTGTAGTAATGCCAATAATTTATATGGTATGCCTTATGCTCATCAGAAAGAATATGTAATGGAAATCCCATTTCTCTTGTTTACCAGAAAACAGTCCTTGATTCAAATTTTCTCTGTAAAACCCAGCTTTTTTAACAGTACAATCATCCACAATAAACACTATAACTGACCTCATTCTTCTGGGAGTGTTTTGGCATACTACCAAAAGAAGCAAAATCTGAAGAAGCCATTATAAGAAAACAGAGAATAAGTCAATGTCAAGAACAGAAAGGGATTATTGTCAAATCTGTGTCTCTTATGTAAGTTGGTATTGTTTAGTAGCATCCGTCATGTTTCTGTCCTAAAGAGGTTCACTTGAGTGTTTATGGTTGGAGTTTATGAAAGCTGAGAGTCCAGCCTCCGCTTCTCTTTTCCTCCAGTTCCCTTCTGGCACAGCATGCCATTCCTGCAAATCTGAGGGGAATGGTGGCACCAAGAACAGCTACTTCCCAGTTGTCCCACAGCACAGGAGCTGCTGCTGCTCGTGTGCTGGTGTCCTCCATCAGAGGGGGAAGAGAGTGTGCCTCCATCCTGTCAAAAAAATAGGTCTAGTGTTATGTTGTCCTGCTGTCCTGGGTTTATCAGATTAACCAGCAGCAGACATGGTCTATCCTACAAACGCAGGACCTGATCCAAAGCCCACTGAAGTCACTAGGAGCTGTGTGTGCATCAGAACCATGAACGTTAGCTTATCCAAACCATTTTTATACAAAGATTAAAAAAATTATAAGAAAAGGGTTAAGAGAAAAGCAGTCTTATGATGGTTTTGGTGTGGGGTCTTTGGACGAGTCTGGTCTAAAGCCCACTGTGTCAAGGGGGTCTTTTTTCAGCACTCTTTGGACCACACCCTTAAAATACGGTCGCAGCAATATCACCACCATATTACACGATTGCTTCTCACCCTGCACTCAGTTGGAAAGTATTCAAGACAAGCCCAAATTTATACCAAAATATTTGTCATGTGTTTCAGATAAGGTATAATAAACTTTGAGCACAGCAGAACAGATTTTATGGCCAACATTTCCTTTTAAACTCATTTGTCTTCCTCCCTCTTCACTCTCACACCCCTGCACCCTCATGTTTTCTTCTTCACGTGACAGCGTTGCTTTAGTACCTTCGATAAAATAGCCTCGGAGAGCGAAGCAAACACAAGCACCTTGTGAAGTGTGACTAACCTCTGAGTGCAGCCCTTCTGCTTTGCTGCTGTTTGTAGGTGACCCAGGAGCCCTCGCTGGCCCTGCAGCTCACCTAGTCGACTGAAAGCTGGCAGGCAGCAAGTGAAGCAGAAACATGGCCTTCGTTAGCTTTTTGATCCCCTGCTTTGTGATCGGCACTGATATCGCTTTCTCTTGCCAGAATACCGATGACTTCGTGGGTGCCAGTTCTCCAGGGGACATTGTTATTGGAGGCTTGTTTGCGGTTCATAGCGAAATGCTGCATCCAGAAGAATACCCCATCAAGCCAGTAATTCAGAATTGCGCTGGGTGAGTAATACTGGGAATTACCTTTGTAGCAAAGAAGGCATCACTGACATCAGGCATGTACTTGTTATATTAAGATCAACGAAATCTGTTTCTTTTGCATTTCTTGGTCTTTAAAAAGACCTTGGACATCACAGAAATTGCATGTAAATTAATACAGAATGACAAAGTATGGCTAAGTTACAGTAAAATATACTGTGGCTGCCTGAGGAAGGGAATGAGCGTTTGATCTTATTTCAGTCTTCATATGCAATCTAATAGCTCTGGAGGATTGTGCTGAACAATCATTTAATCTCTGTGTAAATGCTAATTTGTTGCTCTATGTCTGAAGTACTCTGCTGTGCAGTTGTTCATTATTTGTTATGAAGTTGACCTACATGATTTGAACACGGGCAGACTGTTCCATTTTGCCTAAGGACATATTAAAGTATGTCCCCCACCTCACAGGGCAGCTCAGTTGTAATCTATGATAGTACCTTGCCGTCTAGATCGTAATTATTGCTGTAATTACTGTAATTATTTCACTTTTTATTATAATTGTGGCATTTTTTTAGAGGGTAGACTACATATAAACACCATGTCATGTATGCATTCAGGTTCAGACTGTGCATCAGAATATTTATTTTGTTGGCTCCAAATCCTACTGTGCTTAAAACATCCATTTTTCTGGAAAGAATGCAGAGGAAACCTGGTAAAGGACTTCATTTAAAGTATATAGTGAAGGTTTCCGAAGCCCAGGCATTCCAAATGTTCATTTTCTTTAATTTTATGACAGGTGCAAATCCTCAAATTTTATTTGAATTTTACTTGCAACTTAATCCCGCGTCTGTATCTAATAATCGGATGGACATGCAGGTATCCATCTGGATTTATTTCAAAATGATGACAAAATTGACAATTTCAACAGTCTTCCATTGTTTTTCTACAGAGTTATAAATTGTCTTAGGTCTATTTGAAATTTAATTTGCTTTGCAAGATTTGTAAACATCAGAGAAGCTTGCCTGAGAGGAGGGTTAGTTGTATTGCAGACATTTTGTGCCAGCACAGTTCTGATTAAGCATCTGCTATAATATCCATGGAGATATGAGAATAGCTGTACTAACTTCATCGGGTTTATAGAGGATTTTAGGAACATGGATGCAATCGCTAGAAGACCTCAACCTCTGAAATATTTTCTTCTATTCTTAAATATTTAGTCCTTTCTTTTCCCCGTTTTGTGCTTTTGGTGAAAGTAAATAAATTTTTAAAAAGCTTGTTGGGCAGATGGAGTAAACTGAAACAGTCCCACTGACTTTGACAGATGCTTCCTGAAGATATCACTTGCAATTTTTCATGTACCATGAAACTTTGGTGTTTAGTACCTGTTTTTTTCCAAAGATCATTTTTATTCAGGTATCTTTTCAATTTTGTTTTTATTTTGCTTAATCTCCTACTTAGGTGAGACAAAAATGTATGATTTCTAATCTTTTGTACACTAAAACACAAGCAAATCACACAAAACATACCATCCATCATTTTCTTCAGTAGTTGTCAAGTTCTAAGGGATATGCTCAAAACAGACTTTGCTTTGGCCTTGTTCCCAGCAACGTTTTTCTAAAATAAAACTTCTGTTTTTCCCGACAGCTTTGAAATTCAAATTTTTCTTCAGACACTTGCAATGATACATGCTATTGAAACGATCAACAATTCAACGCTGTTATCTGGAGTTACTCTGGGCTACGAAATCTATGACACGTGTGCAGAAGTTACAAAAGCCATGGCATCTGCTCTGAGGTTTCTGTCTAAATACAATTCTTCTGAGGATGTTGTAGAGTTCAAGTGTAACTACTCAGACTACATCCCGAGAATTAAGGCAGTCACTGGAGCCAGCTACTCCGAGGTGTCGATGGCAGTTTCAAGGCTGTTGGCTTTGCAACTAATCCCACAGGTAGTTTTGAGGGTTTTATTTTGATTTTGGACAGAGGGTCAAATTTACCACGCTTAGAATAAAGATGTGGCTCGGACCATAGGGATTGCAAAAGCCACATGTTTGCTGCAGGGCAGGATTTGGCTCAGCCTAAGGACATCAGGAGGGGTGTGATTCAACTCCAAGCAGAGGGCTTGATTCATTTGCCTAAACAAAGGCAGTAAGGACTATTTCATATTCCCGAGGCACATGAGTCCGAGTGCTATTTCAGGATGATGCTGGGCTCTTGCCGGCCTGGCAGTGCCATCAGTGAGTCCTGCATGGCTGGGCCAGTTTGTCCAGGGTACTTTGGATGACACTCAAGGACTTCGTTCAGGCAACAAAGTTACACCTGCCACGTCTAGTCTGGCGGGTTGTGAATATGACAATACCCATTCTCAAGCTGAAAAAAAAAAAAAAAAAAAGACAAAATCAAACTTGGCCAGAAATTTGGAAATTCTCTCCTGCCTGAGAGAGATTAGATTCCGGAGTTGATTATAACCATGGATGGGGAAGTGAGGAATATTGCTCTAAAACACAGTTTTACTCCTGTTACTCTTCAAGCAGTTGTACAAAAGAGGGAATACAACTCTCTAGATCCACACTGGTCCCTCCCAAAATATCCTCCTCTACTTCTGACCTCTCTAGGACTCATATAGTCACACACTTGCACTTAGGCCAGTGCTTACATTTCTACTTTCACCACTGTAAAAGAATTGGGGTCAAGGCCAGGACCAACAAGGAAAAAGGGGATCCACTTCCACACCACCCTGTGTTGCACATTGGGTTTGGGAACTTGGCGTAAATTACCTCACTGCAAAGTAGCAACATGGTAACCAAACACGTGGGAAAGACATAAAATCTGAACTAAATGTAATTTCTAACTTCTAACTAAATCTTCTCTTCAGTATGAGAAGAAGTATGAAAATTAAGGTGCCACACTTGAACATAATCAAAAGGCAAGTGATGAAGCAAATCTGCATTGGGACGTAGAGATGGAAAAGGTGATCCAGCAGATTTTTCTCATCAACAGCATCTGTAATCTTCTGACATCAGTAAGATGTGGTATCCCCTCCAGACAGGGGACTGTCATTTTGGAAAGCTCAGATTTATTTTTTAAGAACTGTCAAGCCATGTAGGAAATATAAGTGTAGGAAAAAAGTTCCTACAAACAAATAGAAAAGGATTAAAACTGGAGAGATTTAAATAACAATGTTCCACTTACGTTTTCCTAGATACATTCACAAGAAACAGGTGTTCTTGTGAAGATTTATATAAAGGTTTTATATGAAAGAATCATAGCATTCTGTAGTATTGGTGGTTGTTTTTTTTTCTGGGAGGTTCCTCTGACAGAATTAATGATCCTTTTAAAATACAGTACTTAAATCTTGGAGAGAAAATATATATGTGGGTGAACCATACTAACATACTTAGCAATAGAAAAATACTGCAAAATGTAAGGGTACTAGGAATTTGAATAATAAATCAAAGAATATTTAATGCTCCCAATGTTTTAAATACTGTTTTGAATAGCACGTTGATGGTATCTTAACAGAGTAAACCAAAATCCTTATACCAGCATAATTGCCATATCCATTTTGAAAGGTTTTATTCTCCGCCTTCACTGAATTAATTATGTGGATGAGGATGAAAATGGTGGAACTGGTACTGGGCATGAGTCTGCATCTGAGCAGCAGGGTGAGGGAACCTGCCCCATTTGGCTGCACCGCGTTGATGCTCACTCACAGGAGGAGGAAGCCCTGGGGCAGGCTGGATGAAAGCGCAATCATGGCAGTTTTGGATCTCTTGGCATCCTTTGCAGGAGACCTCTTCAGTAACTGAATTGTTCGCTCTCCCTAGGTGAGTCCTGCATCATCAGCTGAAATCCTCAGTGACAAAATCCGGTTTCCTTCTTTCTTCAGGACTGTCCCCAGTGATTTCCATCAGACAAGAGCAATGGCCCACTTGATCTGTGAGTCTGGGTGGAATTGGATTGGAGTAATAGCCACTGATGATGACAATGGGCGGTTTGCTCTGGAGAGCTTTGGGGTCCAGGCCATGTCAAACAACGTTTGCATAGCTTTTAAAGAAATGCTGCCTGCCTATCTCTCTGACAACACCTTTCACACCAAAGTTGATCACGCAATTGAGAAGATTGTCAAGGAAACCAGAGTAAATGTTATTGTTGTTTTTATGAGACAATTCCATGTGCTCAAACTATTTAAGAAGGCAATTGAGAGGAATGTAAATAAAATCTGGATTGCAAGTGATAACTGGTCGGCTGCAGTCAAAATCAGTACGATTCCCAATATCAGACAGCTGGGGACCATTGTGGGATTTGGGTTTAAAAGTGGAGACATCTCCACATTCCAAGACTTTCTGAGAAACCTTCATGAAAAGCCCACTGACAACAACAAGTTTTTACATGAATATATTATGCTTTTGTCAGTCTGTGCACACCTGGAATACCACGATTTTCAAACATGTATTTCAAACCAGTCCCAAGATGATCTACTGCAAAATGTTGAAAATGCACATCAGATCTGGAGACATGATTTTTTGAATGCTAACATTGAACCAGGATTTATCCACAGTACTATACTTGCAGTCTATGCCATTGCTCACGCCATTAAAGTGCAATGCAAAGACAGAAACTGCAAGGATCCCTCTGCCTTCACTCCCTGGGAGGTATGATGTTAATTCTTTCAGGTTTCATTCTCTCGGCAAAACTTTCATCTCATTTTTGCTCCCACATTCCTGGATTTACTAGCTCGGTCCTTTTTTTATTCCTGTTCCTGCCTTTCTTCACCAACTGAAATCACAGACTATGTGCTAGAGCAGCAGTATCTAACTGCTGCAGTGCTGACAACCAGAATCCAGTTTTGTCTCCCCTTTTTTGGCTCATGTAGACACAGAAGCTCCTGGTGCTAAGCCATGTCTGTGTTCTGCTGTAGATAATGATTATTGCATTTCACATACAGGTAGCTAACTGATTGTGAGTAACTGCATACCCACCATCTCCTCCTTCATGGGTACAATAGCAATGGCTGTGAACATGTGACTCCACAAGTGCAGAAGGGATCTTCAGCTGTTGGGTTTCATCAGCTACCCCAACACTTTGCCCATCACCTTCAAAGAGCACCCAGAGTAGGCACCATCTTGGATGAAGGCTCCAGTCTGTAGGCTTCTTGCTGAAACCTCTTGCTAGCTACTCATGTGGGATAGAATAAAATGTATAGTCAATCTACAGTGGATTTACCAGCTATTCAGCTACTAGTGGTTGGTCCTGTTGCTGCAAACCACTGTAAAACACAGCAATGAGTGCTCTTGTGAGATGGGGTATTACAGGAGGGGAGCATTCATGAAAGAGTTTCAATTTTCCTCTCTCGTCATTGTCTCTGTATTTTCCTCTATAATGAATCTTTACTTGAAAGTAAAAATGCAACAGGCTATTCCTTTGTTTGATCTTGATTTATACAGAGGTGACTGGTAGGAAAGTTAGACACAATTGTCAAGATGAGTGAGGTACTTGTTATCAAACTCTACTGGGCAAAAAAAGAAGAGCAAAAAGCATAAAAGTAAGCCTGGCCTGACCTTTTACCCAAGAACCTGCTCAGGAGTATTCACTTTTACACACTTTTACTCAGAGGATTAAACAAAGTTCATTTAAAAGTCAACCAACCACTGATGCACTCTGACTTGCTCTGACCTCTTATCCTAGGTCAGGGCAGGTCAACCAAGATAGGGGATTCAAAAAAAACCCAGTAACAATCAGACTCTTACATCAATTTGTTAATGCACATGGGAAAAATTTAGGCCTGCTCTACAGGGGATGCAACTTTATGGAGCTGCATTTACATCATTGCTGAATTAAATCCCAAACCACCCAAATTAAAAGTCCTATTAAGAGTCTAAGAACTCATGAAGAAAACTGAAAGAAATAGTTATTCACCCTATGCTGTTTTCATAATATATTTCCTCTACACTAAATTTAAACCCCGCAAAAATGGATATATGTACACAAAGCTTAGGATGTAACTACTAATCCATAACACACATCTCCATATAAAGAGAAATGACAGAGGCATTGGTGTTATTTTGTCTTTGCAAAAATAACCATCAATTAAATCAAAATGTTGCTAATTATTAGCCCCTTCTGTCTGAAGCTCAAGATGTATTCCGTGTAAGAGCATGCTTTTCAAAAGGCAGTCAAATTCACCAAAACCTTAGGGTTTTTTCTTGTTAACTAATACCTGTTGCCAAAAATTGTTAGACCTGCAAAGGGATAAAGCCTTTACTTCAAATAAGAACCACAGTGGCTAATGAAAGTCCTTCTATGGTCTCCCCATGAACTGGGAGTGCCTTAACCTGTCCTTTTCTAGATTCACGCAGAACTTTTTGATCTGGCTGTTTGTGACGAGGGAGAGAGGAATTTCACTCTGTTGAACAGAATGGGTTGCAAGATGAAGCTGGACAGTCGCCCTATCCAAGCGTGCTTGTTCTGATACTTCCCACAGTCTATGAAAGATGGCCTAGCTGTTTGCTTCCGTTGTGCCACTGATCACTTCACCTGAGCAAACTGGCACATTCACTTAACCCTTCTGAGTCTCACCTTGCAATACACGATATCAGTCAGACTCAAAGCTGAGAACAACGTTAGAGTAGGTATTTCCAGACGTGCTGGGGGAGGTTACTCTGGAAGCAAATGTTGTCCATATCGACTCTGGTGAAAGTAAAGAAACAACAGCAACAACATTCATGGTTGTTCTTTACAAGAAGTTACAAAATATTTCCAAAATGCCTTTATTTCTTGCAAGCAAAAAGTCTTTTCTGTCCCATGATTGTACCAAAATTTCCAAGGTAAAAAATACTGACATGAGTATTTGTACACATGGCATAGAGTTAAGAAATTATGATGTTTTAATTGATAGATTTTTAAGGTCAATAGGGTTGTCTGAATAATGTAATTCTGTGTAGAATGTCAGATTAAACTGTTATAAAGATGACTTTTAATTTTAAGATTTCTTTTACTCCTAAAAAACAACATTTCTTTTTAACTTGATATTATCATACAGATGTTAAACTATTGAATTTATCACACTGACATGGTATTGATGTCTGTTATCATTCCTTATACTTATGTTCAGCTCCTTGAAGAACTTAAAAAAGTTACAGTCATTGATGATGATAAAGAAATCAAGTTTGACTCCACTGGAGATATGAGCACCAGTTATGATGTACTACTTTGGAAAGAAATTGATGGCCACATGGAAATCACCACCATGGCAGAATATGACCCAGAGAAGGGTGACTTTATCTTTGAGGATGAGGAGAAAAAAAAGGAATTTCTGGATTTAAAGGTAACTTTTAATTTGTTGACATAACATGTGAAATTTGCTTCATATGTTTTCTTGTCCCTCCAGTATTTGCAACTGAAGTATGTGTCAGCTAGAAATCTCTCTTGCAGTTTCATGTTCTCCTTTTAGAGCAAAGAATCCTCTCCGGGTTTATTCGACCACCTTCATGCACCCTGAAAAGCACGTTAGCCTGTAAGCAGGCTCAGTGATTCGAGTTATTTCTCCAGAATACACCCAGAAAGTTTCCTAAGATGAGCAAATCAGAAGTTATGTCTGTCCTAAGGATGCTATTCCAGAATCTTGAAAAGGGGTTTTAAAATAAAAAATTACTGTGTGTAAAAGCCCCCTCTCTTATGTAACACCACCATTTATTTTGTACATGAAGACTCATCTCTGTTGACTTCACTGTTTAAAAAAAAAGTTTTATTGACTATTGCTCCTGTTAGAGCTGGGGTCAGCATGACTACAGGAGGCTGAGATAGGTGGCACCACCTGGAGCCTTGGTGGTGGTGCAGACAGAACTAGTGGGTGGCCCCGGCCAGTTCCAGCTGGACAATCTGTCATCTGTGCATGGGTGAAGGTCGTGGTTCATTGTGCAGCTCTGTGCTGCAAAGCCTTCACCACTAACGGAACGGGGAGAGGCTGCGTGCTAGGTGGGCTGGATTCGAGTCTCAGGTGGTAGAAAAGACTGAGGACAGAAGAAAACCTTAAACCTTGTCCCTCTTTATGGCACTGCCCAGGATGGCAAGGAAATGTCTCCATCTCCTTGTGAGCACCACCCTGGAGGAAGAAGAAATAGTAGTGGCCCTCAGGACTGCTTCTCCATCTTACAAAAAATTGTCTTTGGAAGGAGGACCTAAACTCAGACCTCAAGCAAAAGCTCTGATCACACCCCCAGAGTCGTGCTTCAGAACTCAGGGACGAGCTGCCAAGGGTCGGGAACGTTGGAGCTGCAGTGCAAAGCACCCACTGAGGTGTGTCCCTTGCGCCAAGCTGTCTCCACCGGACTCAGAGCAGCCAAGCAGGGTTTCAGGATCTCACTTGTGAAGCAGTCCACTCGAATCCCCCATCATATACTTCCAGGCTTTCTTTGGAGCTGATCCTCAGCAGTCTAAATCTCAGGTTCAAAGCTGGATCCACTGACTGCCATTCAGGGCCAAAAAATAAAATTATCAGGTAGATAGTGCCCCGTCCTGTCATTTGTTGACTGTGTGGAGAAGACACAAGAAAGATGGAGCCTACAATGCCTTTTTTCAGCATAGCTTTCAGATTCCCTTAAAATTCATTAGATATGAAAAAAAGAGTGCAAATTGCAGAATCACTGGAGGTTATTTTAATAATTCTTAGTAATCAGTTGGGCCTGAGTTGATTTTTTTTGTTCTCTGCAAACTGCAGAAGGTTCAATCAACATGCTCCCAGCACTGCAGGCCAGGACAGATGAAAAAGGTTACAGAAAGTCCACACACATGCTGCTATGAGTGTGTTTACTGCCCAGAAAACCATTACAGCAATCAAACAGGTAAGGAATTGTGATCCAAATAAAGGTTTATTAGACATCAATACAATTGTTTTGGCTGGGTATAATGTGCCTTGGCAACCTTGGGTATAACTTTGGAATGGGATTTAAATATTTGTTTATGCTCAGTTTCCCCAGTACGAGTGTTCAGCCTATAATACTTGGTTAAAATGCTTTTTGGAAGACCAAATGTAAAGCAGTTAGGCTTTCCAGTTGACCAGGATTATCCTCTGTCAGGATGGAAAGTCTGGCTGACTTAAGAGTGAGACTGACTCTTGTCAAAACAGAGCCTTGCTTCCCTGTCTTTCTGCAGTATGCCCAGTCCAGCAAGGAAGAAATTTTTCACAGTGAGGGTGGTGAGGCACTGGCACAGGTTGCCCAGAGAAGCTGTGGATGCCACATCCCTGGAAGTGCTCAAGGCCAGGTTGGATGGGGCTTTGAGCAACCTGGCCTAGTGGAAGATGTCCCTGCTCCTTGCTGGGGGGTTGGACGAGATGATTTTTGAAGGTCCTTTCCAGCCCAAACTGCTCTATGAGTCTATGAAGTTCAAGGGTTGTGTATTTCGCTTACCAGCATATTTTTGTCTTACCAGGGAGTACCGCAAAGTTTGGTATAACTGTACAGCAACATTTTCTAGTACCAAATCTGATGTGTACTTTACCGCTAGTTTATTTCTAGGTTTGAGCAAAAGTTTTTAAAGGAGAAAATTGAATATGGACGAGAGAGATGGAATTAAGAAATTTGTGGTACCGTGTACTTTTAATATCCTGAAAGCAGAAGGAAATTAAATTTTATCTTTTTAATTCAAATAATTGTGAAATTTCTCCATATCAGAGCATAGGAATATTAAAGCCAAAGTAACCTTTCAAAGTATAATCCAAAGCAATGTTTATTCTTGCTGCCCTATTTCAAAAGCTATCTGTAAAGACAAAGTTGGGTTTTTTTCTTGTCAAAATAGGAAAACGAAAGAAACATAGCTCCAATTTCTGCAAGAGAATTGATTTACTCTCAAGTCCTGGTTCAGGTTTCCCTTAAAGTTTGCCTGTCCAGTGCTCCGGCCAGGTTACGTATCGCCAGTCAGCGATGACCAAGGTGGTTTTAGGACCCTGCTCATTCTCCCTGCCCCCTCCCTGCCCTGCCTGCAGGCAGCCCCTGCTCCCAGCCGGCAGGCATTCCTCCTTTGCTCCTGCTGCCACCACAGCCACCACAGTCACCGCTGCCAGTGATGACACCACTGCCACCACAGCCATCACTGCCACCACTGCCAGCAATGCCACCACTGCCATCACCGCCACCACTGCCACCACAGCCACCACAGTCACTGCTGCCAGCGATGACACCACTGCCACCACAGTCACCGCTGCCACCACTGCCACCACCGCCACCACTACCACCACAGCCACCACTGCCACCACTGCCGGTGATGCCACCACTGCTCCCACAGCCCTCACAGCCCCCACAGCCCCCACAGCCCCCACTGCCACCACTGCCACCACAACCACTACTGCCACCACTGCCCCCACTGCCACCACTGCCCCCACAGTCACCACAGCCACCACTGCCACCACTGCCACCACTGCCTCCACTGCCCCCACAGTCACCACAGCAACCACTGCCACCCCACCGCAGCCACCGCTGTCACCGCAACCCTGCAGCTCCTCCGCCTGGACGGCGGCAGCAACAGTCGGAAGCAATCAGCCCTGTCCGTCCCCCTCCCGCATTCCTCCTGTATCTCAAGCCTCGAAAATCCACTTCGCAGTTTATTTACTCCGGGTTTCGAAGTTATCTTCCCCTTTCTGCTTTCAGACATGGATTACTGCTACCGATGTAACAACAAAACCTACTGGGCTCCCGTCAACAGTACCACGTGCTACAGAAAGACAATCCATTTCCTCGCCTGGACTGACTGGTTTGCTATTTTCCTCCTCCTCCTCTCTGCTTTTGGGGTCGTGTTGGTTTTGTCGATTAGTGTAATATTTACTAGAAACTTGAACACACCGGTTGTAAAGGCATCCGGGGGTCTAACCGTCTGCTATATTATTCTCTTCAGCCACTTCTTAATTTTTCTAAGCACCATCTTCTTCGTAGATGAACCCACAGAATTCAAGTGTAAAAGCAGGCAAGCCCTCTTCGGCATAAGTTTTTCACTCTGCATTTCATGTATTTTAATAAAGTCGCTAAAAATTTTACTAGCCTTCAGCTTTGATCCCAAGCTGCAGAATTTCCTGAAATGCGTATATAAACCTGTTCCCACCGTGGTCACCTGCACTGGGATTCAAGTTATCATTTGCACCTTCTGGCTAATATTTAGGACGCCTTCCGTAAAGCAAAATTTCTCAATCCCAAGAGCAATAATTCTGGAGTGCAATGAGGGCTCTATTGTGGCTTTTGGGATTATGTTGGGCTACATTGCTGCCCTAGCCTTCATTTGCTTCATATTTGCCTTTAAAGGTAGGAAGTTACCAGAGAACTACAATGAAGCTAAATTCATCACCTTTGGTATGCTAATTTATTTTATAGCATGGATTGTATTTATCCCTGTCTATGCAACTACTTTTGGCAAATACCTGCCGGCGGTAGAAATCATCGTTGTTTTAATTTCCAATTATGGAATCCTCTGCTGCACTTTCCTTCCAAAGTGCTATATCATCATTTACAAGCAAGAAACAAACACAAAATCTGCCTTCCTCAAAATGATTTACACGTATTCCTCCAAGAGCGCAGGCAGTGTTGCTGTTAGTCAGATTTCTTTGGATTCAAAGTCTTCCAGCTCCCGAGCTACTATCTCGGACTCGTGTAAACCTGAGAAAAACTCTGTGAATGGAAACTGCCATTTCCAACTGCCTGAGCAGAGATTAATAAAAGGGAAAATTCCTCCTAAAAATTCCGCAAGGACTATGGCCAGGAAAAGACTCTCGAGCATATGACTGGGCAGCGTTAAAGTACTAGAAGACAAAAAACCATCTTAGAGAGCCATTTCTCTTTCAGGTCTCTTTCTTCTTGGCATCCCCAAAGAGAGCAGGCCACACAAAATGCCTTCTCTTCTGGTACTTAAGCAGTTATCCATTACCAGATTTGCAAGGCTCTCCTTGCTCACAGAGTGCAGCCCTGCTCCCGCGGGCACCATGAGGTGCAGCTCCCTTCCCACTGACCCGGCCCGCTGACGTAGACCTGCGGGAACCTCTTCTGCCATCTCACTTCCCCAAAGCATCAGGAAATTATTAGTTCTCCCAGACACGTAGGCAGGAACATATGGGTTTACCTCACTTTTTTTTGTGTCTTTGATGCCCAATTGTTTAAGGAGCTCTTCTCCTTGCCTGGCTCTGTTTTACAGATCAAATAGAACCCTCTCCCAACCTTTGTTTGCTACGATAAACAAGCCCAGTCCTTCAGTCTCCACTTTTAAGATAAACTTTCCATTCTCCTGAACATCCAAAAGTTACCCTTTTCACCTGGTATCAGTGAATTCTTTTTTTTTACTCCCCAAAACTGCACACCTTATTCCCGATGAGTGCTGCAGTAACTGTTGAAGTTCCTTGTATTTACCAGGATGATAGCGAATGAACTAGAGACAGGTCTATATAAAAATTAAAGAATTTCTCTGGAGCTCTGTAGTTATATGTATGTTCATCTCCTTTTTTTCCCCATACTCAGAGGAGACATACTGATCACCCCATGCACCTCCTTCTGATGCACGAGGAGAGAGGACTCGCTATGTTTGTCCCCAGTTATCTGCTTAATTGAAGATGTGATGTCAATGTGTGTTGTCAAAACTTACAAACACTAACTGATTCCTCTCATCAGCCTAAATAATGTAATGACCTGGATCAGTGTGAGCGCATTCTGGGAATTTTAGCTTTTTTGATATGCATTTTAAAATCTGATTTTCATCAAGAAAATGTCAAGGCCCCATGCCAACACGTGGAAATAGCACAAGAATGAACTGATACGAGCTGCACTGGATGAGTCTCTGCTCTGTAGCTCCATGAACATATCTATGCTCTGCCTTCTGTACGAGAGGAAAAAGGCACGTTCAGAGAAGGAGGAATTTTTCTGTTGGGACAACGGTACCACAGAGCTTTTTCAAACCTTAAACAGCAGAGCTATGCTGCCAGTTCAGGACAGTGAAGAATATTTTTCTATGTTCATAAAGCCTGTGGTCTGGATCATAGAAACTTCTGTGCCATATTACTGTGAAATAACACTAAATTCCTTGAGTTTCATCCGTGCTTCTGTTTAGATCTGGAATAATTGGATGTTGTGGCAGGCCAAAATAAATTTAGTGTTACACAGACATTGTATTATTATTATGTACAATATATCTTTTTTCCTAACATTTCTATTTATATGTTGTAACCCATAGCTATATGATTTTTCTACTCATCTTTTGTTAAAATAGGTCACATTTCAACAATGGACACAGGCAATGAAATTACTTTGATGTGTAGACTGTACATGTAATATGTATCTGTGAAGATGTTTTAAAAGCAATTTGAATGGCAAGGGTGCAATTTGCATGCATACTTGACTAATTATCTAAATTCTGTAGCTGATTGGAAAAATGAAAGTTTATACACGTGTATTTACATGATGAATGTTGTTCATACTTCAGTTGTTATGAATACTGTTCTGAATATGAAATTATGTACAATAACATTAAAATTCCTGCAATTTGGCTACCAATGCAGCAAAAAGTCGCTCCCCAAAAGAGAAAAGCAAAGCTTGCATAATGACTGTCAGCACTAAGCTGGTTAGAAGAGTTAATTTGGCTTGAACATTGTACCTGTGTTTATTGTTTTCAAAAGCGTTGAGCATGTAATGTCTTAAAGACGATGGGGATGATTCAAACCATATTGTTACTTAAAATTGAGTTTGCTTACTTAATGTCCTTACCTTTCCCCATTTGGCCTTGAACAGCAGCAATATATGCACCTGTGCAGTGTTTCCACCCAGTAGATCTCAGTCTGCTGCTTATAAATGTCCTTTAGGTTGAAAGCCCAATATGGTAGGGCATTCCCCTACAGGACAATGAGGAAAGTGTCCTGAGGAACAGGGCATGACAATAGCAATATGAAGGTCTCTACAAGGTCTCTACAACCAATATGAAGGTATCTTTAAAGAAAGGCATCACATATGGCAGCATTTCAAAGGCGTCCTGCATGCTATGTCTGCATCTCCAGCTACTCAGGTCTTTGGCATAAAGCACAGTCAATGGTGGAGCTGAGAAGATGTAACAGATTTGCTAGCGGGACTTGGCAGAAAAAAAGAGATGCTATACCAAGCTGCCTTACATATGTTTTTAAATACCTTGTCTGCAAGCAGGAAGTGATCATACGTAGGCAGAACTTAAAGGGATTGTGCTACCCTATACAGAGGGTAAAAAAAGCTAAAAATAGGGGTTCATGATGCTAAAGGGAGCATTTGCGCACGTTCCCCCGCGCGGAACAGTAAGTATTCCAGCAATCTGACCATTCCTGTTACCAGGCACGGGGACAGTAAACAAGCCTGAAACAGATTTTCCTCCCTAGAGCACGGAGCAGGAGTCACCTTCCCAAGTCATAGCGAAGTCTCGGCACGGGCCCTCCAGAGCCACAGCCCGTGGGTCAGACCGTGCGGGGCCGAAGGGGTCGGCTCCTCTTTCTGGCTCAGAGCACGCTCTGCTCACTTACTTTGGAAAGATCCCCTTTGGACACCACTTCCCAAAATGCTAACATATGTATGTGTCCCCCTGCACATTTTCCATCTCTGAGAGCAAGAGAGAGGACAAATGTCCCCAAATGCAGTGCTGTCCACAGAGAAGCCAAGCGTGAAAATGCCATTCATTGAGGTCAGCGGGAGGCTGCTCTGGATGTAACCGCTATTTAACCTTTGGGGGTTCTATGTCATTCATTGTTCATAATGCTAAATAATGCATTCTGAAGCCACTATGACACAGAGTACAATATCTTTAGGGAGAATTAAGACTGTGGTGGCCACCATGTTTTTCAAGTCCTCTCCTCCAGGTTGTAATTCCCATAAGATGTCGGTAGCTCCAGCTGTGCAGAGGCCTTTCAGCTGCCCATAATCTTCAGAGCAGTTCTCTGGCGAGTGCTGGGAACTGCTTATGTGAGCTCCAGGCTTCCTCCCAGCAGCTCTGCCGTTGGAACTACAATGACTCTAAATGTGTGGGTTACCAGTGTGACTAGCATCTAATAGCAGCATTTGGGATGCTGCGCCCAACATATGAGCAGCCAAGCCCAGATGTGCTGACTCTTACTCCCCCATCCCAGCTGTGCCTCCCGTGACAAGGAGCACTGCTTGACGCCACACTGCTCTCTTTGAGCAGGAAGAAGGCGAAGCAATGGGGCTATGGGCAGACTATAACCCCGGTATCACCCTCTAGGTCATTTCCATTGCTGTGTCTTCATCTGCCCAACAATGTTCTGAAAGAGGGCAGAGCTGCTCAAGAAGGGAGTGTGTGTGTGCAAAGAGGTGCATGCTCTTCCTTTTTGCTGTTTTTAGAAGGACATGGGAAAGCTGGTGTGGAGCTTTGATTCAGGGAGCTGTGTTCTTCTGTTTAGAGAACGGCTCATTTGCAAACAGAAATTTTGCTTCTGAAATAGAATGTGGGAAGATTGATTGTTTAATTTTTTTTTTTTTTAAGTTGGTATGCGTTAAATGGATTGGAATGGCTTTGATGTTTTACCAATAAGAAGGACATTTTGTTACTTCAATGATTTTGGAATGGAAACTCTACATGTGTGAACAAGAAAACATCCACATGGGACTACTTACTGAAAAGAAAGTGCTTTTTTGACTATCTTTTCAGAATGAAATGTTGTCCAAACAACATTAAAAATACCAACTTATAATATCAAGAGTGCTAGAACTCACTTTGGTGACAAATTTCTGATTTCCTCTACTCAACAATTTACTTTCAGCAAAAGCTGCTTACCTCTGGCTCTGCTGTTGAAAATAAATAACTGGAGGTTTTGGCTACAAACGATTCAAGACTCGTCATTCGTGTTGTCATGTTGAGCTGGGGGCTTTGGCTGCTGCTGAGCAGTGATCCATCCCAGGGGACCGGGGCTTCCTCTGTTCATCTGCAGGCCTTCTGGCCCTGGTTGACGGACGTAAACTCCTCTGCTGTTCAGTGCATCAGACATCCTTCTGATGAGGCTCTGTGTTACACTGGCCCTGCTATCGTGCTGGCAGGGGCTGTTGCTTACTAAACACGTATTCTAAATAAATATTTTCTGTATTGCACCAGGGAAGGTTTAGATTGGATATTAGGAAAATTTTCTTTATTACTGAGAGAGTGGTCAAGCATTGGAACAGGCTGCCCAGGGAGGTGGTGGAGTCACCATCACTGGAGGTGTTCAAAAAATGTGTAGACGTGGCACTTCGGGACATGGCTTAGTGGGCTTGGTGGTGTTGGGTTGATGGCTGGACTCGATGATCTTATAGGTCCTTTCCAATCTTAATGATTCTGTGATTCTATGAATTATTTCTTTCAAGGGTATGTTTGTACTGATTTTTTGTTGTTGTTGTTAATAAAGGTTTACTCTATCCAAGATGTGAAAGGAAAAAAAAAAAGTTTTTCAGTTGAAGTAAACCGAAAAGCGTGTGATGGGGATGGGGACGTCGGCAGCCGCTGGAAGCGGAGAACAGCCCGAAGCAGGGACGTAGGCAGGTCTGTGTTACGGGGCCCCCGCCGAGCCCTCGGGCTGCCCCACCGCGGCTGTTTCTGCCACCGAGTCTTGACTTTAACGCCGAGGTTTCGGGGCCGGAGACGCGGTCCGCCAGGGCGGCAGGTGCGCAGCCTGCTCCGCGGGAGGGCCGGCCCTGCTCGCCCCGCCTGGCCGGGCCTGGCCTCCGGGCGCGGCTGGAGGCGGGGGGCGGGCGGAGCCGGGGCCGGTACCGGTGCCGCTGCCGCTCCCGCCGCCGCTCCCGCCGAGGCAGAGGGTCCCGCTGCTCCTCGCCATGCTTCCGACGCGCCTCCGCCCGGGGCGGCTCCTGCCCGCCGCGCCGCTCCGCCTGCCCGCGCCGCGGGGAGCCGCCGCCGCCGGCGGGGAGCCCGCCCGGAGCCCGGGCACCACTCGCGGTAAGGGGCGCAGCCGGGGAGCGGGGCGGCGGCGGCCAGAGGGGGGCTGGCTCGGCGGCACCGGCAGCGTTTCGAGGCTGCGGGGTGTTTGGCGGCGGCGGGGTCCCACGGCGGAGCGGGGCTGGGGCTCTCGGCGGCCGGGCCCGCACCGCCGCCCGCGGGTGGCACGGCAGCGCCGGGGGTCCCAGGCGCGCTCCCGCTGGCGTGGGTTACCCACGGCCGCAGGCTGCGGGGAGGTCGGGCCAGACCTGCAGAGACTCTCAGTGCGCGCGGGGGTGCGCAGGAGGCGGCGTGGAGATAACTCTGCGTGGCGGAGACAGGGAATCCCTGCGTTACCTTCCATGGACCAGGCGGGGCAGGGGTTTTCCCCTTCCACCCATCATTCACTCTTAGTGCATGCTTTGACGAAGTGGTTGTTTTCCAATCTTTAAGCTGAGCAGGCTCACAAGGTGGTTGCAAGTTACAAACCTTCAAAATTTGACAAAAAAATCCTCCTCTGGACTGGACGTTTCAAGACAGAAGCAGAGATTCCTCCGAGGATCCCGTAAGTGCACTGCTCTTGTCCAAGGGGAACATGGAGCTGAAGGGAAAGCAGTGGCGTGATCCTGATTTAAAGCTTTTCCACAGAGTTTGAACCAGCCAGTTTTTCAACGCTGAAAACTTGGAAACTAATTAGAGGGCAAAAGAATTTCCTGTCCTTGGTTAGAGGTTAAGATGAAAAAATGTTCCTTACGGGGGTCCCTAGAGCCTGGGATTAAGAACTGGATCCATCTGAGTAGATAGCCTTGGTTACATTTTTGTACTGGCTTGTTTATTTTGCTTATTCCTAATGTGCAGAGAATGATGTTATTGGTAAACAGTATTTTCTGTTTATATCTCCCACAAACAGATCTAAGGGAGCCGAGTGAGTGCATCCAACAAATTATGATTTATTATAGAATTTGAGGAAAAATAGAGACGGAGGTTATGAGAGAAACATCCCCCACTAAGGAAAACTGAGTACTTGACATAGCCTTAGCTTCCCATTCTTGTTGACCCACCGGACTAGCTGATCTTTGAAGGTCCCTTCCCACTCAAACCACGCCGATTCTGTAGCTCCCTGACTCGCTCAAAGTTAACATCCCCCAAAGGAGTCCCTGACCGAACACACGCAACCCCTGTAATGCCAGTTGCTGCCTTTTTCTTAGGCTGCTCGATAGCATGTTAGACCTCTCTCTCCAGGACACCACTTTTTATCATCACAGTGTGTCCCTGTCTTGGGTGGTAGGTTGAGGGTACG
Organism: Phaethon aethereus; assembly: GCF_964289735.1. Classification (NCBI taxonomy): domain Eukaryota; kingdom Metazoa; phylum Chordata; class Aves; order Phaethontiformes; family Phaethontidae; genus Phaethon; species Phaethon aethereus. The sequence continues at coordinate 56,241,157 of NC_138576.1, read as the reverse complement.
CAGTGTGCAGAGCTGTGTCGAGCAACAGGTACATCCTCTGCCTGTTCCCGTTGGTTCCTGACAGTTTCACTTGATGGTTCCTGGAAAGCTTGTCAGTGGCTTGCCATTGTCCCACGTCTCTTGCACTGTGCTAGTCCCACCATCTTCCCCTAGATGAAGGTTCAGACATGTCTCAGGAACTCTAAAAGCTATTTGAGTCATCGGGGGGTGACGTTTGCTGTTCTCCGTACACACGCACGCACACCAGTTGCTCATTTCCCTGCAGTAGTTGGCCTGCCAAGTGCGTGTCACTGCTTTGTGCTTTCTGGGTGAGCAAAGTCTGTTTAGAGCTGTAAGATCATAAACAGTAAGATACTAAAAGAAGTTAATTGTGAGACTTTGAAGCTGAATTGTGTCACTGCTTTAACTATTAAAAAAATAAAAGAATTGCAAGATACTGTTACCTGTGAACACAATCTAGCTGCTGAAGATAGATTCTACTAAGGGTCAAATCTGCAGTCCTTATTCAAGGTTGGTTGTGGGTTTTTTTTTTTTTAACAAAACAGCTGTTACCGACTTCAGCAGAGGTTTAACCAGAATCTTGATGAAGAATTGAGTAGCAAAGGCCCTAATGTGCAATTAGGGGAGAACATAATCAGGTCTGTTTTTCTTAAAGCAGAGGCAGAAAGCAGGGGGAAAGTGAAAATCTGCTTCAGAAGAGTTTCAATTAGTGCACTGTGAAATACGATTAGGCTAATAAGCCAGACTAATGACATTTAGGGTTTTGCTTTTGTTGTTACAAATGGATTAGTGGATTAATGATTTTATGTGCTTAGTCTGATGTGTGGTTTGTTTTAAAGATGATGTATATTTACCATTGTACCAAACAAAAGCAGTTAATCAGAACTGCAGGCACTGTCAGTCATCCGCAAGAAGTGCGGCGTGGATGACAGGGGCGCGTGGGCAGGGAAGGGGGCAGCAGGGCATGGCCACTCATCAGGCTCGCCTGCTTCTGTTGCATTAAAGCCTTCAAGAGAAGCACTGCAGCCCTCAGCCTTGGTACGTGCTTCCATGGGCAGAACTTCCACTACCAAAACTCCAGCTCTGGCCCATCCCACCACTTATCAACCTCTTTAAAGTAAAGCTGAAGGTGTTTTGGGGGAGAGAGATCATTATGAGATCTTCCCTCGTAAGATAAAATCAGTTCTTTATGCAACTAAAGGGCAATGAAGCTGGTCAGGGGTCTGGAGAACAAGTCTTATGAGGAGCGGCTGAGGGAACTAGGGTTGTTTAGACTGGAGAAGAGGCTGAGGGGAGACCTTATCGCTCTCTACAACTACCTGAAAGGTTGTGGTGAAGTGGGTGTTGGTCATTTCTCCCAGGTAACTAGTGATAGAACGAGGGGGAATGGCCTCAAGTTGCACCAGGGGAGGTTTAGATTGGATATTAGGAAAAATTTCTTTACGGAGAGAGTGGTCAAGCATTGGAACAGGCTGCCCAGGGAGGTGGTGGAGTCACCATCTCTGGAAGTGTTCAGAAAACGTGTAGACGTGGCATTTGGGGACATGGTTTAGTGGGCATGGTAGTGTTGGGTTGATGGTTGGACTTGATGATCTTAGAGGTCTTTTCCAACCTTAATGATTCTGTGATAACTATATAGAATGTATGTTTATATTCTGTATCTTATGAACATCTATCTTCATATATATATAAAGCATTCCCATGTGATTGATGAAAGGAAAATACTGCACTGCCTGCATTGTAATTGCATCTTAAAAACTGTACTCCCAAGTACGGAGCCTGACCCAGGAAGACTTTGCTGAAAGTTTTGAGACATTTTCAGCGATACGGAGCTTTCCTGTACTGCTGGTTCACAGGGGCATGCAGCCTTCTCGTGGGGGAGGAGGGTGGGAGTTGGAGCCGTACCAGCATAACTGGTAACTTAAAACACACAGTTTTAATCACCTATCCAAGTATGTAAAGCCTCTAGCCTACAGTATACAGCCATCTAAACAGGTTAGATATGACAGTAATTAATTTGTAAAGTTAATTTTTAATAAAAGGAGCTTGCTTTTACCGCATCTGGCTGACATAACATCTACTTCTCCATCTGTTTAAAAAAATCGATATATCCCTTCAATTTCACTATGTTTAAATAGAAGTTAAGGTATGATTTCTGGTGTATTTACCCCAAGTATTTAACTGCAAATATTTATTGCAGGAGCAGGTTTGGGATTTTTTTTTTTTAGCTTAAAAGAAAAAAATCAGCTTAAATCCATTAAATGTTGGCTTTTCTACTGGGAAAGGATTAGGGTCAGAAAATGCAAAGTTCTTGGGTGGTACAAAACCAGTCATGGCAATCTGAAGGTGCTTGCTTTAGGAGCTAATTCTATTTTTATTTTTCAATAACATGTTGTGTCTATGATGCTTTGAAGAACGACTTCACAGTTTTGTAATGATTCAATTCAGTAACTTTAATTGCAGGCCGGAGATGCTAGACAGGGCAAGAAACAAAGCTCGAGTTAAAGCTTGTTACATCATGATTGGACTCTCAATTGTTGCCTGCTTTGCCGTGATTGCCTCAGCTAAAAAGGTGAGTACAGCGCTAGCTAGTCATTATGTAGCATACTTTAAAATGATGGAATTCTGTGAAAAGCAGACAAACCTAAAAAGCAGCAGCTTACACCTATCCTAGTTTTAGCTTAGCTATGTGCCTCTCACCCCTGGCATGGAAGTAGCTGCCGTTCCTGGGAGCTTTCCCCAAGAAGGTGCATCGCTACTCTCACTGCACTACTCCTAAGTGGGTGTTTTGCTTCTGCAGGCTGCCGCACGTCATGAGTCCTTAACAAGCTGGAACCTGGCAAAGAAGGCCAAGTGGCGGCAAGAAGCCGCGCTAGCAGCGGAGTCGAAGACGAAGTAACTTAATATGAAATGCCAAATGTCCTTGCAGGAGCAAAACTGACTGTTGCTGAGAGGGATTAGTGAATTTTGGCAATAAATGGAAAACTGTAGTATTGCACACACGGGTAGTTACAGGGTCACAAAAAGAAATGGAGGGTCTCTTATTAGAGATACTCAGTGTACTGGTTGCAAATTATTAAAATTAGAATGTTTTGCACATAAGTTAAAACGGTCATTAATTTCAAAAGGAGACGAGGTAGTTTCCTACGAATGTCAGGTATGGGGGGAGCCAAGTTTCCACTATCTGTCTTAAACTTTCTTGAGCTGTTACACAGCTGAGTTCCTTACAGAAAAACTAGCTCTAATTTTCAATGAAAGGTTAAATGCAGTAAAGACCAAGCAGTAATGAAGGTACGAAAGCTGCAAAAATCAGGAGACCTACGCAATTCACTTTTGCAATTCTGAAAAAAGAACAAACTGTAATCAGCCAGAATATCACAAATCTTACATGCTGAGAAGAGAAGGTTTGGAGAAGTGAGGGGAGGGGAAATGGCCCTGGTAAATCCCACAAATTCTCAAGCCCTTTCCATGGAGTTTGTACTCCATGGGAGTTCCCAAAGAAGTGATCAGTTTTGCAGGCAAAGACAGGACTGTGATTATCATACAGGTATATGTTTTTGTATTTACAAAACATATTTAAACCCAAAAAGCTTTCTGTCTGGTGACAGTGCATAGTTTTACAGTGCACAGATCAGCCAGTTCTTATTCATTTGCCTCAGTGTATTCAAAAGGGCATTTGTGTTTTCTAGTTTAAGAAGCCACACTTATCAAACCACTAAATAAATACAATAAACATCTGTAAAATAGGTTTTATTGGTTTCTGTATGGTATTTGGAGATTTAACATTCCATAATATTGCATACTAGTCATATGCGTTCTGTTACAGTAATGGGCCTTTGGCCTGGATTTAAAGATGCACTATTACTATCTGAAGTTAGTGTAAGGTATTTTAGTTTCCACACATTATATGAAAATATTGTGCCATAAGTAACTGAAATTTCTCATTCCAGATTTCAGTGAACTCTTGAAGTCACAGTTAAACTTTACATATCAATTGGCAGACATGTTACAAAAATCCTCAGTTGTACAATTTAATAAATTTAAACCAACTGAGAACTAACCGTGGAGGAAAGACAATAGTGCATCTTTTTTTTTTTTAAGACAGACCCAACAATAAATATTTTCCAGTTGCAAACTTGTTCTACAGCTAACTTATTTCTGTGCCAATATTATTATTATTTTCTGATTGCTGCTAGCAACAGTGTTTAAAGCAAACATTAGAAAATTAAAAAGCTGTATGAACCAGTCCTCAGACAAAAGTGCAATGATGAAAAAATTAGATATGATTCAGTGTATCAAGAGTAGGGAACTAAAAACAAAAAAAATTTTATGCTTTGCATAGTTGCATAGGTTAGCTAGTTAGTATTCACATTTAAGCAGAACAAATGGTACCCTTTTAAATAAAACAAAAACCACAGAAACCCAAACCCTGTATTTTTAAACAGACTTCGTAACTGATGGGGCACTTCAGATTCCATAAAAAATACCAAACTTAAACAGACTTTCTTCTCTCAGTTATTTTTTTCCCTCCACACTGGTTTCATCTGTTTAAGCAATATCATCGTATTCATGCCCCTGCCTGCAAATGACCACACCAGAGCTGACCTTAAGTCATCATCTCTGGTTTTATTTTGTTCATTTGTGTGCTTTTAATAAAGTGTGATGTAAACCAGTGATAAAATAGGAAAGGCTATCCTGTATATCTTTTAAAGAAGAATTTTCATTATTATTTTTTAAAGAATTTTAGGGTAAACCAAATGTTGAGTTTAAATAATGATCTTCATTAGACAAAGTCCATCAATTTTAGTTCCCTTTTAAACCACTACATTTAAATGTATCAGAGGCATGAAATATAGTTTATCTAAATGCATAAAGTGCAGTCACTAACTGTTCACACATATAGATTAATATATCCACAAAACTGAAGACATTCTTTCAAAACAAATATAATACTTTAAATGTCCCCTCTTTTCTTCATTTTCAAGTCTTTTAATCAAGATTTTTATAGTTCAGATTTGGTTTAGAGAGGCTTATAAATGCAGTTTTTACAGGGTTCTCCAAATAAAAAGCAGGCACAGCTGGTTATGTTATCAAAACAAGGTTGTTAGAAACAATGGAATACCCTGTTACCTGAATAATTTTCTTACACTAGAAGAACACTGAAATTCAGCATTTACTGGTAATCCTGATAGATTTCCATGATTGTTACCCTGTACTTTGAACAGATGCGGGTGGGGTAGGAGGAGAAGGAAGGTCAGTATATGAAAACCTAAAACTATGAGAGTAAAAAGGGCACAAATACAATCGTCTAACATTATATGAAAGTTTGGCAGCTGTACTCAGTATTATCACACTATTCAAAACTGTTGTATGCTGTACAAATCTAGGTTTAAAGTGTCATTTGCTAAAATATCTCATTATTCAGAGTTCATAAAGTAACAGCACTCCTATATACACTTCTTACATTTCTACCTTCTGCTAAAAAGACTTCAAAAAGAGGTTTCTTCCCTCCCAGTTACATCTTAGTCAAAACTGACCATTAGTCTTAGAAAATTCACTTCAAGTCCCACGTTCAATTACATTATAGTATATATTGCTGTAACATCAAAGTGAAACATCTTAGGATCTTAACTTGCATGTAAAAAAAAAATTCTAAATATGAAATGGTACTGTAAATGATACCACCTTTAACCTGTATTTTTCAGTGCATTGAAATATTGTTTAGTGACAAGCACAGTGCCATGGGATAAGTAATTTGAAGTTTAAATTGCAGCTTTTTATGAAGCATGAAATGCTCTCATATGTCAAAGATTTCACTTAACCCAGGAGTTTGATGTTAATACATTAATTACAGGTAATAAAAAAATAATCATACTTCAGAGTTAACCCGAAGTATTAATTTCTCCAAATGAGATATAGTACTAATACACCAGAAACACTACTTATAATTTAAGTCGAAGCAGAGCATACATTTTTCTGTATTCAAAATTGTTAATGTAAGTGTTAGAATTCTATTTCTTTTAATGTTTAACAGCAAACACTGTATATTGTATATTGTAATATTAGGCTCTAGCCTAAATATTTAGATGACAATAACTTCTAGTTAGTTTTGGTGTCCACATACTTAATGCTATTTACAGTACAACCAACTTTTCCTTCAACTGGAAAGGAGTGATTCACTATTCAGTCTTCACTGCAGTATTTCTATTGTCTTACCAAAAGAAAACCGAGTTAGTTAACTTAAAGACCAATTCAAGTGGTGGTAGCGTATTTGGTCAAAAAAACCCCAAAACCAAACCAAAACCACCTATTGTCTAAACTTCTAAGAAGCTGCTGTACTAGAAAGGCAGACATTGCAATGTTTCTCAAACTAAAGTCGTGTTACCACATTTTGACAGGAGATGGCTGTCAACCATCTGCTTGGCAATTTGTGCAAACCACCATCTCTGTCATTCATAATCACAGCATTCTTGTGGTAACTACAGCAACTGCTTCCACTGCAAAGTACTGTATGTGTGGCTGACTTTTAATGCCATTTAGCAGCCTTAATTACAGAGCCAACATCGAATAACCAGCAAGCTCCCTGCTGATTCCAATTTCAAAACCTCTGAAATACTCCTCTTCCCACATAATTCAGAAAAAGCTTTTTCATATATTCAATATTATATTAGGTAATTAGCATTATATATGTATATCTATTATGTCTTTAAATACATTTTATAAATAAATTCCAACAGTGTGTTGTAAAGTAATGCATAAAGTTTCACAATTTAAATAAATATTTTTCACATTCCAATTCAGCTTCTTACAAGCTCATCTTTATTTCATGCCTTAGTTCTGAAGCAATGTTTTTGCTTCAATACAAGAGGTAGATTTGATAAGAGACTGGGCAAGTCAAGCCTACTGCCAAAAATGCAAATGCCAGTAACTGTATTGCTGATATGCAGTTTGAGACTACATGAAAAATTCAGAACCACTACCTAAAATCCTACCAAGTCTTAGTTTAACAGTTCCCGTTAAACCACACTTAATGCTTTACTTTAGACATGATTACTCACAGTTGTTTTCTGTACATAAGAGATAATGAAAAACACAAATACAAAACAAAGAACAGTTGTATCTAACACAATATATAAAAGTGCATGAGCTGCTTCATCTATTTCTACAAAACATGTTTAACTTTTCCTCTAACTTCGGCCATAACAAAAAGACCTCTGGGGAACAAAAAAAACCAAAACCAAAACCCTGCAAGTGTTTACATTTTATGCACCTCTTCACAACAGTTTACAGCTGAAACCCCTCCATTGGAGCCTCCTGCTGTTGAAACACAAACTGCTGCTGACTTTCATCCACCTGAGGTGCAATACTGGAGTCCTCTTCTTCGACACCAAAGTAATGTTCTATGAGTTCAAAAGCCTTTTGGTAGATCTCTTGATTTTCATGCCTCTGAAGAAATTCAATTTTATCGAGTCCTAAACTCAAAACAAAAAATTTTCAAAATCTAGATTAAAAAATGCAATCCCAAGACATCTTGATTCATTTGATATAATCAATTCTTAATTTCCTAACCCATGTACTTCTAGTCTTCATTTTCTGCAGCATTTTCTGCTGTCCAAGCTAGTTTTAAAACTATGCTAAAAGAATATCAATTAAACTAAGGAGGAGGAGGCGGCTGTAGTATCTACAAAGAAATTGAATCTGTATGGAATTAGGATAGCAAACTATTTGCTATAGCAACTTCCAATATCCACACTTCTTTTCTTTCACTCTTTTAGTCTTCTCCAATTTTAAATTCTGTCCCCTATTATGGAGTCATCACTGGGAAGAGTCTGGTGTCTTTTTTCAAATTTAATTTTAAGATTTGAAGATCCTGTCTTTCCAACAGCTTATTATTTGCAAGCTAGAGGACATAATTCTGCAAGCAGAGCAGAGGTTAAGTGCTCAGTGGTCAGTTAGGCTGAATCAAAACTCCTTTTTAGCTGTTTAAGATAATTCAGTTTTCACTTAAATTGGATTAGGAATAGCTCATACAAACCCTTCTGGTGACTACAAAAGCCAAAGCACAAGGGTGATATAATTAGCTGTTTCCCCTACTTGAGCTTACACTCTACAGCTTTAGCAGTCTACACTTAACTGGTAAAGGAAAAAAAAAACCAAAACCACAAACCTAGACATTCAGTAGTTGAACTTATGAATAGACTCAAAATCTGGAACAGAATAAATTCCATTAAAGTATTCAGTACTTATTCTTCTTAGATGTTAGACTGCAAAATAAGTTCTCCAAGTATGCACTTAATTTTAGAAATGAAACTCAGTAACGGGGAATTCAAACTTAAAGGCTGCTTTACAGAAAAGTTAGTGCAATCTAATCAGATATAATGTGGTCAACTAGAATTTTATTAGCAGTTTCTGAAACACAAATACCTGCCAATTTTGTTTTAAGCTCAGAGCTACAAAAAGATAACCCTCCATAAATAATGCCAGCTTCATTATAAGCCAGGTTTAACATTAATTTTGTTTATAATTAATTTCAACTAGTCATGAAATTCCGCCAATGTCATTTTAGTTTTGATACTGTCTTTAAAATGTGCTTTAATTCAACAACTCTTAAAGGAAGAAACAGAACAAAATACCTTCACAAATTAAGTACAAACTTATTTAATTTTATGATCTGAAGTTGATTTTGCTATTACTGATGCTTACTATGCTAAAAAGTGATCTGACTTTGGGAATAAGTAAAACAAACTCTGATCTCATATCCCTGTTGGTAATGAAACTGTACCAGACAGGACTATATATTAAAGTGATAAAACAATATTTAGGATTGGCTGACAAACTTTGGCAAACCATGGCTCCCATAGACTAGGGCACATGCGTGTTAAATATTTCTGAGAAAGTTTCTCTAGAGGCACATTTCATAAACTGACCACAGACAAACATCCACAGGTTTTCTGCATTTAACCGCTTTTCCCACCATGTTATGTTACTTAATTTATGATGCTTTCATGTCCACCTATGCTTGAAGTAAAAATTCTAATACCAAACTTACCTACAGATGGTTCACAATGGTTTTGCTTTTTACAGCCTGAAATAAGGAAGTTCAGGTATGTAATTTTACACAAAGTAATTTCTTACCGTATGCTTCCTCTATAAGGGCACAATAAGGATTAATGCCCATTCCATTTTGCTTAGACTCTTGTTCTCCAAGACGCAGAATATTTTCAAGACCATTTAAAGCCACCTGCACTATTTTTGAATCCATCACAGTCAGGAGGTCACAAAGAGGCTTCGTACAACCTAGTGCCACCAAATACCTTTATAAAAGTAGAAAAAACAGAGGGGGATGGGGGGAAAAAGAAGGACTGATAATCCAGCACATTTATTCTGACATTCCTGTCTATCACTACTGGTCCTTAATTTTGCTTAAAGAAGCGGCTGAAACAAAAGATTTCTAAAACAACACAAAGGTAATCTTAGTCTGAAATGGAGTAAATATTCTAATGTATCCTAATGAGAAAATGTAATGTGCATATTCCTAACTAGAGTTTGGAATTCATAGTCGAATCTTCAACTCCTTTTCACTTATGATCTTCAGATGGGTTTAATTGAATAGAAGAGAAAAAGTTAGTTTTAGCAGTAAGTTTTTTTCTCAGGCATTCTGTAGTGGCAAAAACATTGAGTAAACATGTTAGAGACAAGTAAGAACACTGGACATTGCTGTATACTAATGTAGTTCCCACTAGCACTCCGTTAAGATTACCTACTGTAAAAGGAAGGACATAATTGTAAATACTAAAAAAGATATCGGGATTCTGAGTATCCTATTGCTTTTTCCAATTACACACAAAATTGTGTAGGAACTTTGGAAGTCAGAATCTGAGTCCTTCTTTCTAGTTTGCAAGTAAAATCAAGACAGTAATGTTTGCCAGCATCAAAAGGTTGCTTAAATATAGCTTATTTAGTGGTTTTAAATTATTCTGCAGTTAGACAGTAGTACCTTGAAGACATTAAAAGGGCTAAAATTTTGTGACATAGGTAACAGATCTGTATTTTGTGATGAGAAACTACTTTTATGGTATTACATGCACATCTATTATTTGAAGATCCTGAATTAAAATTTGCTTAAAATATGCTAAATTTTAAGATGTTCTGTTATGCAAGCAATCGAAATAATAGCAAAAAAACAGCAACAAGATTTCCTTACCTCTGATAACACTTAGTGGTTATAAGAAAACCACGATTGTTTACATTTTAAATAAATCAGCATGCACTTATTGCAACAGATCTCCCAAATGTGCTGGAAGAGTTAATACATCACTTTCAATTCTGGCTTCCAAATAATACACTGTCATTTTTAAATCCATTTATCAATTACTGATTCAAACCAATTGCTATGCTGATGGTATTCAGGGAAACAAGAGAATATTTTATTCTAGTCATTCAAGTAGTCCAATCTTTGCAGCACATAAATAGCTGCTGACAGTAAAATTTTCATCAAACTCAATTCTGAAAAAGGAGTTTAGATATCCACTTTAAAATAATACTGATAGTAAGTTTAAAATATATGAAAAAGCCACTAACATTCCTGACGTCTCTCCATAAAGAGATACAATCCCATTGCACAAGTTTTTTAAACAAGTCTTACAAAATTTTCCATTTTCAAACACTGAAGCTGTTCGTTAACTGTACCAATTGTGTTTGACAATATAGTATCAACTCTGGAAGATAATCCCGTGAAAGCTTTAGGTATAGTATCACTGAAACAAAGCAGTATCAGTCAATTTGTTATCAAGTCTACTGCATATATTTCACTAATTTTTCTGATCTTCTACCTGTTCAGTTCCTGTGTCAGAGTTGCAAGGAATTACGGGTGTGTTTAAGATTTTGCTGCTATGTTTGTGAGGGTTCAACTGCAGAAATAAAAATGCCTTAGAAAAAGATACTCGTGCAGAGAAAATAGTAACATATACAAACTTACCTAATCTGCTCAGGGGTTCCTCCTGATGTCGCATTAGTTATGGCCCATGCTGCTTCTTTTCTGGTGCGAAATTCAGCTTTTTGAAGAATTTCAATCAATATCGGAAAAATATTTGCATCTATAACAGCCTAAGAGATAAAATTATAATATTTTATAATAATTAATAAAACTTGAGTATACACAGAGAAATAATATTAATACCTTTCACTACTAGAGTCACTGATGCCTGCTGATATCAAAGCAAACAATGTTTTGTTAGAAGGCACCACTGACTAGAAATGCTAAAATGAAATTCAGAACTATTCCAACATTGCATTACAGCAGCCATCAGAATATCTTCTTTATTGATTTCTCTGTCTTTGGACAGAGAATACTGCTTTGGACAGAATACTGCTTACTGAAGAGGCCCATTTAAAAATCATATAGCATAAGCAGTAAACCTTGAACTGGAGATCAAGCCTCAGAACAAAAGCTTCACTTTGTCCATTTTATTCAGGTTTGAAGTCTCCACAGCAAGATCTTGTCTATAATGGGAAACTGTATTATATATTTTAAATGACATTAAGTAGTAACATTTTTATCCCTGATTGAAGTAGAGGGGAAAAAAAATCACATTGAAACATGTACTCTGATTCAGAACTCTGTTTTGTCAAACAGAACATTTTTTCAGGTAACTCTAGACACCTGGAACAGCAAGTCGGGATTTAGCAGTTTCTACAAGAATATAATTCAGTATTGATGACATCATGCAAGTTTTTTATCCAAGCAAAGTGTTCAACATTTCCAAATGGGTAGAACTGGTAAATTGTCCACTTTTCACTGGGCTAGTTTGTGCAAGATGTTTTGTTTCAACTTTGAAAAAAGAAAAAGGGCTTATTATTTTAACATGTGTATTACAGTGCATAACAAAATTACAGAGAATATACCAGTAGATGATGCTCCCGCAGGGAAAAATAACAAGATCTAAGAGAATATTTTAAGTATCCTTTCATTTGTTTTATAAGCATCAACCAAATCCCTTTGAGAGAAATTAATCCGTTTCTCTAGTATAAATAGTGACAGCTATTTTTAAAGTATTATTTAATGACATTATTTCTAATAATCTTTCAAAATTTAGAAGAAAACATTTCAGGTAAAATTATAGACAGTTAAGATTAAAACAAATAATGCAGGGTCAATGTAACATCTACTTATTTCTGCTTGTGAAGGAAAAGCACATGAGTTAGTAAAACGAAAACAAAACCAAGTAACAAATATACAGGCTTTACCTGAATCTGAGCTCTGTTTCCTGCAGTAATATTAGAAACAGTCCAGCACGCTTCTTTTCGAATAGATTCCTTGGGACTACTAAGCAAGTGCAAGAGGCAGGGTAATGCAGAGCAGTTTAGAATCACCTAAAATAATTTGAGAACTGAAAATTGGATTGTACAATACACACACATAGATATGCAGGCTTGCGCAATATATATATATATATATATATATATATAAAAACACTTTACAGATTACTTCAAAAATAGGTAACACACTGCAAAATTAAAGTGTTCAATGCTGTTGTGTGTGAATAGACAATCCAGCAATTTGAAAGAATCTGCCCTCGATTAAGTTCAGACCAGAAGACTGACAACAGCAAGACTAAATAAGGCTGCTAAAGGCTAGAATATGAATAACTGAGAATAACCAAGAAGTGTAAATCTAATTTGTGTAGTTATTTGTTCATTTCTCTTTTCTATTTAATTCCATAGCACAATCCTCTCTTACAGACCTCATAGCAAATCATGCAATTAACTTATTTCCTTGTTTTCCCTTTACACTAGTTCTGTCAGCCTCTTAGATACAATTTCTTTAAAGCAGGACCTCTCTCAGTATTTCCTGCATTGTTTCAAACTCAAATCCATTGCCAAAAAAAAAAAAAAAAAATCTTTAGTCTTACTGATGCAATTTGTTCTATCACATACTGTTGCTTACAAGTGAAAACTTTGACTGTATTTCAAGACTTTTAAAAGGGAACAAAAATAAATAATTGAAGACCCATTAAAGGGGAGGGGCAGGGTGGAATGAGAAAAAGAAAATGAAGTTATTTTAATTGTGCATGGGAAGCAATGGTCAAAGCACCGTACAGGAATGAAGCAATCTACTACACACAGCGGTATAAGAGAGTGTTCATTCTTGCATAATTTAATGTTTAAAATAGCAGTCTAAACTGTCAAATAGCAATATAGATTTGTACAGAGCTTCTTTCACTGACGTAAGCAGATACCTGTACTGGACATATATTTTGCCACAATTTTCACAAAATTCTGTCGCGCCAATTAATTTTCCTTAAAATCAACTAGTCTTACCTGTGTTTGGATATCATCCCCAGTAACAATATTTCCAACTGCTCTTAATGCAGGGGATACCACCTTGTAATCATTATGCCTGGAGACAAACATTAAATTGCTTGATATTACCAAATTTGAAGTATAATTTTGCATTTTCAGTGTACAATGGTTTATCTCTGGTGCTAAATTTTTAGCTATGAAAAACACCACATTACTTCTTACCCTTTCCCCCTATTTAGCCAAATTTGACAACTGCAATCCCACAAATGAATTGCTGATTCAAGGAAAGGGCATCTCTACAGAACACCACAAATTAGAGCAATCTATCTGTCCAGCAGATTCATTTCACCCAACTCAAGTATTATTGAATACAATACTGGATCCTGCATCATCCAATAGCCACAGAAACAAAAGGGGTGTTATTAGCTGTATACTAAAACTTAGCAGCCCCCCTTTATAAACGAACTTCCCCCTTTTGTAAGCCAATAACCCTAGAAGCTAGTAAATGAAGCCCACATTCAACTGAAGTGTGCGGGAAGGAAATCTAATCAGTTGTCCTAAACCATGCACAGAAAAGAAAGCAACCTCACCATCTCCTGACAGCTTTTCACAGGGAACTGTGCTGAGCTGTCAGTGCTGGGAATTACTATCCCTGACCTACTCTGAAGTCCCCATCTGAACACAGGGATTTAGTCTGCCTTTCTAGGAAAATAATGAACCATAAACCAAATATACTGGAACAGTTCAAAAGTGACACAAGCCTGCGTCTGGACTTCATGAGTCCAAGAACTGTCTGTATTGCAACTACATCTCCTAGAAAGGTAAGAAAACAGAATACAATGGTGACATTAAAAGAAAAAGCTGAGAAATTAATTTACAATTCAAGCTTTGTCTTCAGTCTTCACTTTTCTATTCCTCCATGTAAATGAAATCCTACATAGGGGATGCTATACAGATGGACCTGGACAAGCTCGAGGAATGGGCCCGTGTGAACCTCAGGAGGTTCAACAAGGCCAAGTGCAGGGTCCTACACCTGGGTCGGGGCAACCCCCAGTATCAGTACAGGCTGAAGGATGAAGGGATTGAGAGCAGCACTGCTGAGAAGGACTTGGGGGTACTGGTGGGTGAAAAGTTGGACATGAGCCAGCAGTGTGCGCTTGCAGCTCAGAAGGCCAATGGTATCCTCGGCTGCATCCAAATAGTGTGGCCAGCAGGTCGAGGGAGGCGAGTCTGCCCCTCTACTCCACTCTTGGTGAGACCCCACCTGGAGTCCTGCATCCAGCTCTGGAGTCCTCAGCACAGGAAAGACATAGACCTGTTGGAGAGGGTCCAGAGGAGGGCCACAAAAATGATCAGAGGGATGAAACACCTCTCCTATGAGGACAGGCTGAGAGGCTTGTGGTTGTTCAGCCTGGAGAAGAGAATGCTCCAGGGAGACCTTCCTGCAGCCTTCCAGTACTTAAAGGGATGAGTAAGAAAGATAAGAAAGATGGAGACAGACTTTAGCAGGACCTGTTGCCATAGGACAAGGGGTAATGGTTTTCAGCTAAATGAGGGCAGATTTTGACTAGATTTAAGGAAGAAATTTTTCACAATGAGGGTGGTGAAACCCTGGCACAGGTTGCCCAGCAAGGTGGTAGATGTCCCATCCCTGGAAACATTCAAGGTCAGGCTGGACGGGACTCTGAGCAACCTGATCTAGTTGAAGATGTCCCTGCTTATTGCAGGGGTGTTGGACTAAATGACATCTAAAGGTCCCTTACAACCCAAAGATCTATGATTCTATAATTAAATTTTTTAAAATATAAAGGAATACTTTGGAGAAAACTTTTTTTCTCTGTCAATCTCAGGAAAAATCCCAGGAGCCAAGCAATCTAGCAAGCAACTTAAAAGGTTTCAGACTAAATTCATGTTCGTCACTTCTCACAAAATAAATTCAAACTTGAGGTGAGAAAAAACAAGTCAATTTGAATTCCTTAATATTAACAATACTGTAAGACATTTATTTGGTGAAAAGAAGACTTACATAAGCAGCTCTACCAATCTTCGACACACACCAGAATCGATAACAGCTTGAATTTTATCATTGGGACCATCTGAAAGGTAAGAGAGGGCCCAGCAAGCATCTGCTAATACATCCGGGTCACTGCTAAACAACAGTCTTGACAAAACATTTAAGCAAGGAGCAACCTAGGTTAAAGAAAAATATTGCATAAAATTAGTTGTTTCATATTTTTCAAGTTTCACAGAACATTCTATAAGGCATAAAGGTGCAAAACTATTTATTGCCAAAGCACATGAGTTCACTAATGAATTAGGACCTAAGTGGAACACCGCCTGATTAAACTAGGTATCAAATTTAAACTGACAAATTTGGTAAATTCTGATTCACAGCCTATTTATTTAGAGATACTGTATTAGGTATTTAATTTTTCATCTTAAACAAAAACCATCCACTTTTATAGGTAACCAGATGATCAGGAATTACTGATGCTTTTTTGAGTCACTCAGGGAACAGAATTTCAAACTAGTAATGTTTTTTGATATTGCCATCTTTGTAGGAGTACTGGAGATTATATGTAATAGCCTATGTTTTGCTTTACCACAAAGAAACTCAGAGTAATTCACAAAGGACTCAACATTCACTGAAACAAGCAACAGCTGACCTCAGTTCTCACTGCAACTGTAGTCTCTGGCCTTAATCTCTTCCAAGTTCCACACAGAACTAGACCATCTTAACACCACTTGGAACCTGACAGGTTTCAGCTGTACAGCTTGGGAATTTCATATTCTTTGTAGAACTTAATTCTTTATCTTAGTTACACAATTGAGCCTCTTTTATGTGTCCAACTGGTACAATTGCAAAGGGCAAAAAGCAAAAGAGCTGTTCTTATTAGCAGCTGCCTACAGGTCATCTTCTTCCACTGAAGTTTTAAGTGTTTAAGCAGAAAGAAATCTTCCTGGTTTTTTTTTACTACCACAACAAAACACTACTGAAGAATGTAACTCAGGCAGAGCAATTGAGGTGGCTGACTAATTAACATCAGAAATCTCCCCTTTTTGTTGATATCTCTCCACTTATTAAGTAGCAATGACAGTGATTACTACCTCATGAGGTAGGCTTCAAGACATGTAAATTCTCTCCAGATTATCTTTAATTATCATTTAACCTCAGTCTCTTCTACCAGAATATGCAGTGTTCAGTTCTTTTAATCTTTTAATGTCATTAACCTTACCAGAAATTAATTTCATACTGAAAATAAGGAGCCAATACTCTTATTAGCCTCTACAGTGTTACTGTCTTTATAACCACATACTGGAGAGAGGAGGAAGTGAAGGGGAGAGCATACAGGCAAATCACATCTGTCATCATAGTATAATTTAAGTGCACCTGACAGAGCACAAAACTCAGAACTTTATTCCTTCAGCATGCACTCACAATCATAAAATAAAAATAAACAGAAAAATTTTAAAAAGCTTCAATCATAAAGCACATCCTCTAAAACAGATCTGGAGAAAATACAGCCTCAAGGGATTTTGTGCTGAGTGTATTATTTGTCCATCATTTCATACCAGTGAATGACTATTTGCTTCTGACTAACTACAATCTCAAGTTTTTGAGTAATTGAATTTTATTGCTGATAGGTGTCAAAATAAATGATTTTTTGCAGATACAACAGATGGACAAGACTCTGTGATTACATTACAAAGATAAAATTGAGTCTATCTCCAGATTCAAAGATTCTGTGCATTATAACATATTATAAACATAAGCCTTCCGGAGCTTTCTGGTTTCTCAAAATGAGTGCTTTATTATACCTTACTGAAGTCTGGAGGAGGGTTCTTTCCTCTACAGAGATTTGAGAGAGCCCAGACTGCATTTCTAGTTGTTGTAAGACGATTTGAATTTGTTAACAGTCTGTCAAAGAGAGAGAACAATAGTAAAAACAATAATTTCTTATTGAAAAGTTGAGTCTTTTTATGTCTATTACCAACAGTACCTCAAATCAGAAAAAGAAATCCTATTGCTGGGCACTAGTTTCAATTTCTTTCTGTTCATAGCTTACATGCTGCAAGTATTTTCTTAGAATCAACCGAATCCGAATGGATTATTTTGTGTGGACGTCTCATTCCAAAAATCAAGTATATCCATGTAAAGTAAACAATTTCCATATGAAAAAAATCATACAACTCATCTTTTCTGAGGGTCCTCAGAAGGGGCTAGGAGAAGCAACCCTCCCTTGAATTAACTTTGATGTTTCATTCAGATAATGCAATTAATAATCATAAGAACAGTTCCATAAAAAGTTAGAACCTAAAAGATCTTCTAAAAAAATTAACACTGTACTGTTTTTGTTGAATAGAATGCAAAAGATCCAACACCTGAAAAAAACCACGTTCGCTTTCAGATATATACCAAAATGTCTAAAACTGTTAATGCTTTAAATCCTCGAGGAATGTGATCACATTCTCCTCTATTATTTTAACCTATTTTACAAATGTTTTAAAGCATTTTATTATTTTAAGCAATAATACATTGAACAAAATTTGTGTACATTTTTTTCCCTGTGATGAAGCTACCTTATATCCTATTGTAAGCATACAGTAAATGCTGTAATGATATTCTTAGTGAAGAGAAATCTTCTGGTGGAACACAGCTCATAGAACAACAACTCTGCCAGCTCATCTTTACAAGCAAATGGATAGATAGCAAAACGAGAGCTTCGAGCTACTGGACAAAGGTGGTGAAACCAGCTTATTGTCCAGCCAGTTGGAATCACACAAATGTAAGCGTAAATGAAATCATCTCTCCCATCCTATATATCCAGAACTCTGACAACACAGAGTTCTGCAAAATACAGAAATTTAATACCTGTGAAATAACTTATCTCCTTTTACAAACACTGGAAAGCTTCTATTCATGGACTATTAAAGATATGCATGAAGCTCAGGTAATCCAAAACACTAGAGTCATAGCAATATAATAAAAAAAGAAACATTCTCAATTTAGCAAAAAGCTTATATTCTTTTAAAATAAATTTTAAGTTGAGGTTTACAGTTATCTATACCTGTATACTATAGTTATCGTATTAATCTACAATACTTACTCCAAGAGGGGTGGTAATATTCCACAGTTTAAAACAAAGTCTCTGCATTCTGCATTATCACCAGCAATGTTACCAAGAGCCCACACTGCCTTAAAAAGGAAAGCATCCAAGTGAATTTATACATGCTTGCAAATCAACTTTTACAGATCATCTACATATTTTTTACAGCAAATACTATAGAAGCAAAAAACCAATATCATTCCAAACACAAAATTTCAGAAGACGACTGATTTCTATATTGCATTTTTTGTGAACTCACAGGAAGTCAATTACCTACACTTGAAGTCATCCTCTGAAGGAAAGTCTTCTGTTATGAAAATATGTTGATTCATATGCTTTTCAATAAAAAGGATACACACACTCTATTAATAGTTACACTTGCTCACTATATGTAATAGATGCAATAAAACTGGCTCAAAGTTGCAAACAACATATAAGGAATTAAAAAGTTAAGTCATGAACATTCCCTATACTAAAACTTTCAAACATGCTAAATAAAAGCCAGTAGATTACAGTCTCTCAAACAAAAAACTCAAACACCCCCCCCCCCCCCAAAAAAACCCCAAACAAACCCCAAACAAACAAAAAACCCCCAAAAAACCAAACCCAAACCAAAACAAAGTTTGGGACAAATGTTAATGAAGATTGTAATGTAGTAAGATGAAAGAGCAGAAGTATATAGGAAATAAAGCTGCAAGATAACTTAGGGGAAAAAAATCCACATTGTTTTCTACTAGATTATTTCTATTATGGTGTTTTAGATCCCATCTACCTGTAAATGCCACAATAGAAACGAGGTGCTTTCTTTTTTTCTTCAAATTGCTCAATAACATGAAATAAAAAAACAGGTTCAAAGAAACCTAAAAGAATCAGAGAGGAAAAAAACATACGGGAAAAAATACACTGAAGGTAAATTTTTATCCTCCTGGAGATAGACCAATGGTCTCGTAGGCAAATGGGGCTCAAAACCTCTCTAACCACACACAGCCCAAAAAAGACCTTCATAAATGAATTCAAGTAGTTATAAAACACTCCAAGAAAAGTTACCTGCTCCTGTACATCTTCGTGTTCTGAACTAAGCAACTTAATAAAAATTGGAACAGCTCCAGTTTCAATTACAACTTTGGTGTGTAGAAAAGTTCCAGATGCTATGTTTGTCAAAGCCCAAGCTGCTTCAAACTGTTGAGGAGCACAAAGACGATCATGTTAAACCACTCAGCACTAAAGCTTAAATTAATGAAAAACAGTTTGACATGAGAGTTGCAGAGGTTAATTTTCCAACTTTTCTTCGCTTTCCACTGAAATGCAATTATTACTATCAGTGTACTTTCCATACAATAAAATAATTGGCATTGACAAAATTGCTATTTAATAAGCACCTTCAGTATCTAAACTATTTTTAGGTCTTGGCTTGCAGCACCAACTGTAAGGAAGATTTCAGATCTCTGTTAACTAGTTCAATCTTTTCTGTTTACTCTATATTAAGGTTAAGTTAATTCTTCTGGTATGATGTACACAAGGCCCAAGGGCCATTTTCTGGGCTACCACAAGTAGACAGAACTAGTTACTCCTACCATTAGTTATGTATTTTTCAAAGATTTTCTAAAAGGGTTTCATAAAAGCTTTTCAGTTTCCTGTATTTTTTTCTTCTAAGATTCCAACTGAAAAGTACTACAATAGTCAACACAAACAAAACAGATTCTGCTCACACATCAATGCTAATGATCTTAATATACCACTCTGGAAACTCTCTTGGAACACATTCTACTTTCAACACCCATGTATTTGACCAGCTGAATACATGACACTCAAGACTACCATGAAAGTCACAAGAATCACGTCACAATTTCAATGGCAATAACAGACATTTTGGACAACCAAAATTTACAGCTTCTGTGGCTAAAAATAATCAAATTTGGTTATAACAAAACAAAAAAATCACATGCTTTCCAAAGCTTTTATTTGTTTGTTTCTAATCCCATTCCAAACCCCCAATCAGTACCAGCCAAATTCACTTGCACCAATCAAACTCACTTGCAGAGTGTAATTCTCATTCCTCTCTAGAAATTTCACAAATCTCTGTACCACTCCTGGTTTTTGTATGACTTCATCTATAGGTGGATTAGGCTCTAGGGGAAAAAAACAAACATATTTGTGTAAGTCTAACAAAAAAGGCCAAATAAATTACTTTCAGTATGACACAAACCATGAATATGATTCTCAGTTCTCATCATAATTTTTAGCATTCAATCATTTTAATCTCAAATGAAGGAGCTAAACTTTTGACTTTAGAAGACTGCAGGATCATCTCCACAAAGTGCTACAATTTAGTAAACACCCTATTATATATAATAATAGTTACACATACTATTATCCATTGGCATGTTAGTAACTCATTACAAAACACTATTCCCTCCATCAGTAGCTCAGGTCAATGGAAGAGCAATTATGACTAGATACTACTTTAAATGACCAAGCATACTTCTACCTATCATGCTATACAAATAGCTGCATTAATTTAAGAGTGCATGTCTTACAGTCTCAAAAAAAAAAAAAGAAGTTACAACTTGTTCTTTTGGCAGCTATATAATTTTTCTCCCCTCAAATACAGAATGAGAATCAGAAATTGAACCATTGCAACAAGTACTGTAAGTAATGTTAGTGTGCAGTTAGTTACTGCCCTGGACACTTCAATCAAAATATCCTTGCTTTTGTTACTTTGTCTGAAAGTCTTAACATTAGAATAACAAAGCTTTCTGTATTTAGCCATTAGGTTGGAATAGATGTGGCATGGTTTCTCTATAAACAGAACTAGAAGTTTCAGCAAGCTATATTTTAAAGTAAAACAAAACTAAAGGTTAACTGACTTTCTATGACAAAAATTGGTAATAACAAGACAGACAGAACGAAAAAAAAATCAGGCACCATTTACATACCTTTAGATAGCAGTTTTCTGAACCTCTGAGTTGCTGTGAGCTGCTGATCAGGATCATCGGAGAAAATCATCTGCACCATATCTACTGTAATAACTTCTTCCTAAAAATGAAAGGAGGATTTCTTATGTTTAGTACTCTGCACAGTAACAGATAACTTTCTGTTGCGATTTAACCCCAGCCAGCAACTGAGCACCACACAGCCGCTTGCTCAATCCCCCCTGGTGGAATGGGGAAGAGAATGGAAGAGGAAAAGTGAAAAAACTTGTGGGCTGAGATAAGAGACAGTTTAACAACTGAAATAAAAGAAAATAGTAATAATGATAACGATGATAAAAGAATATGCAAAACAAGTGCTATACAATGCAATTGCTCACCACCTGCTGACCGATGCCCAGCCAGTACCCAAGCAGCAGCCCCCCCCACCAGCTTTCACCTAGTTTATATACTGAGCATGACATCATATGGTATGGAATATCCCTTTGGCCAGCTAAGGTCAGCTGTCCTGGCTGTGCCCCCTCCCAGCTTCTTGTGCACCCTCCGCCTTCACAGTCAGTGGAGCATGAGAAGCTCAAAAGTCCTTGGCTAGTGTAAGTGCTACTTAGCAACAACTAAAACATCAGTACATTATCAACATTATTCTCAAACTAAATCCGAAACACAGCACTATACCAGCTACTAGGAAGAAAATTAACTCTACCTCCACCAAAACCAGTATCCACCCCTTATTCTATACTATCTATGTCATGCCCAGGTCCCACACTTTCTAATACATTCCAATTAGTCACCATCACTTTTCCTGTCTTTTGATATATATGCACAGATATCATTCCCTTAGTCTCTGGGCCATCCCTACAAAAATCTTCATTGTGTTCATTTAGTCCATGACTTTGGGCTCCATCTGTCATAACAGTCTTTCAGGACAGGAGACATGGTGTGTGGTGTTGTATTGTTGCATGCTGAAGCCAGTTCTGCTTCCATTATCACTGCGCTTTGCTCAGTTTTCATCAAAATTCATTCTTCATTAATCTGTGTGATTCATCCTGTAATACCACTGATAATGGCATATAGCCACCATAGAAGTGATGATATACAATGTCTTATAGCAACTAACATCATACAATTTAGTTCATTGGCTATTCTCATTCATCGATATCTAAAGCCAGCTGGATGGCTTTCACCTCTGCAAACTGACTCGATTCACCATTTCCTTCAGCAGTTTCCGCAACTTGTCCTATAGGACTCCATACAGCAGCATTCCACCTCCGATGCTTTCCCACAACGTGACAGGACCCATCAGTGAACAGGGCATATTGCTTCTCATTTTCTGGCAGATTATTACACAGTGAGGCCACTTCAGCATCAGTCACCTCCTCCTCTTCCTCCAGTGATATTCTGAAATCTTTGCCTTCTGGCCAGTCGATGATCACTTCCAAGATTCCGGGGCAACTGGGGCTTCCTATTCGGGACCACTGACCTTACTTTGTTTTATGGCAAAACCAGCTTTAAGAAGGATTTGGACTATTTTCTTCCTTTTCTCAAAAACCTCTTCCACTGTGTTGCCCCAGACAATGCAGGTGTTCTGGAGCTTCACCCTGTTCGAGTACAGCCTGGATCAATCCATGGCAAATGGCAGGGCTGTGTTTCTACCCCTGGGGCAGTCAGTTCCAGGTGTACTGGACACCCCTCCAAGGGAAAGCAAACTGTGGCCTGCACTCTGCTGCCAAAGGGATTGAGAAGAACGCCTTAGTGAAACCAGTTGTGGTGTACCACTCGGCTGCCTCTGACGCCAGTTAGTATTGAAGTTCTAGCATTTCCAGAACGGCAGCACTCAGTGGTGATGTGACTTCATTCGGGCTGCGATGGTATACTGGTAGTGACCACTCGCCATCAGACTTTCGCACTGGCTGTATGGGGCTGTTAAAGGGTTAGCGAGTCTTGCTGATCATTCCTTGGCTCTCCAGCCAAAGCAACAGCCTACGGATGGGGATCAGGGAGTCTCTGTTGGTGTGATATTGCTGCTGCTGCACTGCTGTATCGGCACCTGTTGTTCTTCGACCCTCAGCAACCGCATAACAGAAGGGTCTTCTGAGAGACTGGGCAAGGTGGACAGCTGTTTAATTTCCTCCATCTCCAAGGCAGCTATACCAAAAGCCCACCGCAGCTATACCAAAAGCCTACTGGTACCCTTTTGGGCCCTTGAAATACCCTCTCCTGAGGTACTCTATGGCAAGGATGCACAGAGCCTTGGGGCCAATCACAGTGCCTGTCGCAGGGGTTGGAGCAGCCACAGTGCCCGTTGTTTTCTGGTCAGATCCAGAGACCTTCTCTTCTCAACACTGAATAGTGTTGAATAGGGCTCAGTAGGCATGAGCCAGGCTCCAGCATGTTGCAGTGATTTGTGTCTCCCTGGAATTGCTAGGGTAACAGCATACTTTTTGCAAATGTTCTACTAGTTTTTAAGGATTCTGCACTTGTTCAGAGGTGAAGTTCTAAAACACTGGAGGTGCCTACCACCCTAAACATTTGCCTATGCTATTCCCACACACCCTGCCATTCATAACAATCCAGCCTTGGGGCAGGTCTCTGGATGGTATTCTTAAATTGCTTATTAACTTTGGACAAAACTGAAACAATTATTGCCAAGAAATACCAACAGAAGTATTTTAACTACCCAAGAATGTTCCAGACACTGAAAAATTATTGTAACGAAGGAGGAAATATCATAGAAGAAGGTAGTGACGGTGCCATTCTGTATTTCCTCCACAAAAAACCTCTTGGAGGAAGAAGTATAATTGCTAATTGTCTCCAGATGGTACCCAAAATACAGTAATGGGTTCAGTTCAAAGCTCAAATACCAGATTAAGCTCAAGGCCAGTGTTTTAATAACAAAGCTCCCAGGCAAAACATCACTAATCACTGCAGAGCACAGCAAACTGCAAAAACCAACACCAACCTTTAATACGTACAGCAAAAAAAACCAGCATGGTGCAGATCAGATAAACTAATATTGAGAACAGATGAGTCAATATCGTGACCTGCAACTGTTAACACACATAAATTCCTTAATACGTTCTGGTTAATCTGTTATCATCTCAAACCCTTCACGCCCCACGTTAGATATCAAAAAGGACTGTCATGATTTAACCCTAGTTGACGACTGAGCACCACACAGCCCCTCGCTCACTCCCCACCGGGTGGGATGGGGGAGAGGATCGGAAGAGTAAAAGTGAAAAAACTCATGGCTTGATGTAAGAACAGTTTAATAACTGAAACAAAATAAAATAAAAGTATACAAAACAAGTGCTGCACAATGCAATTGCTCACCACCTGCTGACCGATGCCCAGCCAGTCCCCAAGCAGTGCCCCGCCCCCCCCAGCTTTCACCTAGTTTATATACTGAGCATGATGTCATATGGTATGGAATATCCCTTTGGCCAACTGAGGTCAGCTGTCCTGGTTGTGCCCACTCCCAGCTTCCTGTGTACTCCCCACCTTTGCAGTCGGTAGAGCATGAGAAGCTGAAAAGCCCTTGGCTTAGTGGAAGCACTACGTAGCAACAACTAAACATCAGTACATTATCAACATTATTCTCAAACTAAATCCAAAACACAGCACTATACTAGCTGCTAGGAAGAAAATTAACTCTATCCCAGTTGAAACTCAGCCTGGTTTCTAAATACACTCTAAAGTAATTACCTCTGGAATAGGTACAGTAGAGCTGACATCAGGATCCTGAATTGGACTTTCTACCATAGATTCTTCATTTCCCGGGAGAGAAACATTTCGGCGTTTAAACAGCTAAACAAGAAATTTTGGGGAGACATTAGAACTTATAATAGAACAGGTACTGATGACATACACTTGAAGAAACACTCTCACCAATACCAGTGAAAGTATTTCAACTACTCACCTGCCTACTCATCCATACAAATGGAATTCCTACATGAAAGTTTAAAGAACACGAAGGAGAAAAACACTACTGTATCTTCAACAAGCTGTACTGGAACACTTCAGAGACACATTTAAAAACTAAAGTTCTTTTTAATTAGCAAAGATCCATAAGTGTTTCCACACATTAGAAAAAGAAGATACAGATCTTTCTACTTTTACTCTTTTAGCCTTTGTAATTAGCATTTCTTTTTAAGCAGGAAACAGCATTTTATAGTTTACAGGCTAAAGTCATCAATATGGAGCCAATGCTTGTGTTTCAGCACACACAATTCCTCCCTTCAACATAAAGTCTAAGATCTAGGGTACTTTCTTTGCATGCCAATTAAATAGCACCTATATTTAATATACAGTTGCTGAAAGATTAAAACAGAAACATTATTTTAATATAGTTGCAGAAAAAATGGTGTAGCTTCAAGGTGAATGTTCAAATTATGCAACATTAAACATTCTCTATGTCCAAAAATCGCTTGGCTGCATGCACAGCCTACACTGAAAATACATACCTGCACTGTAGTGCTTAATGAGCACCTCTTCATTTTCTGGCATACAAGCACAACATTCGCATTAGCCTGTTTTCTTTTAGAAACCAAACCTAAATTTTCATCTTCTCATCACTATACTTACAACTACTATAATTAACAATTCCAAGAATATTACATTGGTATCTTTAAAAATAAATATTAGAATCTCATTCTATTAACTAATATTTCACCTGTAAGCATAATAACGAAGCCTCCTACTAAATCCTGAAGGTTTTGTTCTCTAGATGTCTATAGACACCTAGACTTCTGCTATTGTACCTGCACAAGACTGCAGAAGCAATTCTATCTTTACATCTACCCCTATTTCAGATAGGAATCTGAAGTAAAGCATTCTCTCCCTTATTCAACACACTTTTGTACTGAGGATAGTCCTGGACACAGAACAACTGCAGAATCCTGGACATAAACAAAGTTTAACTCTATTTAAACCCCCAAAGGAAAGAGAAACAACATTCCTCTTTTGGAAGACCAGCCATTCTTTCTAGCTCTCAACAAGGACACAGAAGCTCTTGGTTGAAACATATAAACTGTTTTTGTTTAGGATCATGGTCTATCAGTTATAATTTCTTTTGGAACAAAAGCAGTCTCATCTCCCTACATAAACTTGTTCTCCCCAGTTCAAGAAGAGATGAAAAACATCAGTCCAATAAATTAAGATCAACAAGAACGTAACAGTATTCTCATTGTTACAACAGTCAGCATGGGAGAGGAAACACCCAGCATTTTCATAATTTGTCTAGGGAGTATTTACTACAAAATACAGACACAAAATTTTCACCAGGAACTGCAATGCAGTTACCCATTCACAGGTAAATGCTCCAGTATCATACTACTTCTTACTCTTACCTCTCTGGCCCAACTAATTTAAATTCTTTTTCCATGCAGTAGCACCACTTTCCCAGGAGAAGGGTAAGCATTCCTACCTTAGAGAAGGCTGTAGATCAGTGCCTGGGACACTCTCTAGGTTGTGGGAGACAAATTCAGCCACTTCAGACTAAGCAGAAAAACAAACTACATTCCTTACTTTCCTGGCAAGAAACTACTAACCATTTTGGGAAAAGGAATTATCACAAACCATTAAGTAATACAATGCTCCATGTACTCTGATCATTAAAAAGTCAAGGAGGACAACTTGAATATTATATTAATACTAATAATAACAACATATAATAGTTCAGGGATCACTAACTGGTAGCCACTGTACTAAGTTACTGTAGAAAAGCTCTTGGGCAATTTGAAGTACGGCTTCAAAAATTAAAATAATCCTCTCCCTTCTAACAGTGCAACTAAACTCTAGAAGAGAATGCAAGGTTTCTAATCCTAACTGGAAATAAGAGTATCCTTTCAGCCCAGTCTTACATATTTAAACCTAGATTAAAGATTAAGCTTCAGACACAGGTCTTGCCTCTGTGTGCCCTAGTGACTTAAGAGGGCTTCTGACCACATTTTTGTTTTATGATTCTGTTGAGAAGTGCCTGGTGCTCCCCAAGACTGCACAGAAAACAGACACTCAGCCTGGTGCTCTGGATTCTGCTCCACAGGAGGAGTCTGCTCAGGTCTTTTCGCATCTCTTAATTTAGCTTCACAAGCACTTAACAATTAACAGCTCACCAAGATACTTACCTGTTCTTCCCTCTTCTGTTTCCGAAGCTGGATTCCTTCCTCCTCTCTTCGTCTGCGCATTTCTTGGGGATTAAGTGCATTATTCTTGTAGCTTTTCATTCTGAAGTTATCTTTACCTGGGCTTGCCATGTTGTCTATTAAAAAAAGAAAAATTACTCCAAAAGGCCAAACCTTGCAAGACAAATATGCCATCTCTTGTACTACAAAAGTATCTATACCAACAGCTATATGTTCCTATAGCTGCTTGCAATACCCAGTTCATCATCAAAAATCTCTAAGGTGGAAACTGTAGAAAAATCTTTGCCAAGACAGGCATTTCTAAACTGCAGCTTAAAGTACAGATCTTCTCAGGGATCAGATACTTCATTAAAGGGCATAACCTACTGCAAAAAGACCCATAAATGAAGTTATGGGTCTTACAAGCAAACTGAGAAACAAAAAGCAAAAACATTATGTTGCTAGATTTCGATTCTGTCAGCAAGTAAAGGAATTTTCTTCCTTCTCTCATAAAGGAGACAAATTTATTAAACAATAAGGACAAATAAAAAAAAAAACCTGAAGTAATTACTGCTGCATTGTTTCTTTATTATTTTTCTAAGACGTCTATCTCACAAACATAACACAGGATCTAAAGGTTATGTTGCATTTCTTTCTAAACTGTATGCAGAAAAAACCCTGCAGAAAAACAAATTCAGTGTCAGTAGCGTACTCTTTTCCATTTTAAATTAACAAAATGATTGACCCATTCTAATTAACAGCTCTTGATAGCTTAGAGAGTTAGAATCTGCCTGTCCTTTCAGGCATACCAGTTATGAAAAGATAAAAGTGATAAAACATGATTCTGCCACTGAAGTGATCAAACTGCTGACTTAAAAAGGTTGTTAATAGCATGGTGCTAGTTTTTAAAGCTAAAACTGTAGCCTTCATCTGAGAAATAACTGTCAGAAGTATGATTTAAGACTCCACATGAACTCTCACTTGTCTGAAATTCTTCCACAACAACAAAACATACCTAAGAATATCTGAACTACAGCTCTTAAGTTGCCCACAATTCTCTACCAACTTCCATGCTGACAGTGTTTATTTTTTTATACCAGCAGTACCAAGGACTGCTGAGCAATAAACACAAGATATGAAAGGAAAACAGCCCGCAGATTGAGGCTGACATCAACAAGACACTGAGGACTCAGTGGCCAGTTTCACACAAACACATTAGCTTCACAAGAACCTTAGTAAACTACTGCCATCTCTGGCCCACAATGCTAAGTGTGCCACCATCTAAAGCAATCTTCCAGTAATTGTCATATCACTTCTGAGCTACAGCTTCAGAAGATCATTTTTCCAACAACACTACTGGCTGAATTAGTCCTAGAACATCATCACTTCCTTAATCACTCATGCCTTGCTAATTTAATTGCACCAATAAAACTGTCAGGCCAAGCAATGAACCAAACAAGAGAAGCGTGCATTCAAAGTAATACAGTTTAGGTCACCAGCTCAATAAAGAGTTACAGAAGCACAACTGGAAGGAAGCTCTCATCAAAACTGTTTTCAAAAAGAAAGCCTTATGAATTTATAGTTTCATTCCCCCCACAAGGGTTTTGGTACAGACATCATAAGGGCAAAAAGACTGGCAGTGCCTGATCTGTTCAGGCTTCACAACTTCTCCATCTAGATCCAAGGAAGTCTGCACTTCTGCTCTGCAAAACTACGCTCATTTTAACACTAAATCCCTACACCCACCACATCTTGCATGTCGCCCACTTGTTGTGCCTAGACTATGACCTACCCTACTAATAAGCTTTTTTCCTCCCTGCCTACATAAGGCTCGCTAAACACCGCCCCTTGCCGTACCACCGCCCCCCCCCCCCCCCCCGCCACGACTGGCAGCGCCGGCGGAGGCCGCACCAGCTTCCCGACGCTGCCCGCAGGCTTCGCACCGGCTAAGAGCCTGGCGCAGGGCCGGGTCAGACCGCAAGTCCCCTTGCCAGCTACCCGGCCAAGAAGGCACCTACCCCAGACACAAAGAAGCTCCTCACCCACGTCTCTTGAAGAGGGAGTGGAAAAGTCCTCTCCATCAGCGGCAGGGCAGCAGCGGGAGGACGGCAGCCCTCTGACTGAGGAAGCGGCGGAGAACAGCGCGGGAAGACCCCGTCCCAGCACCGACCGCCCCACCTGGTGGGGACCGAGCTGCCATGAGCAGCAACGCTCCGCTCCTGCCAGCCGCTCCCGAGCAGGCAAGACAGCAGCCTGCGCCGGGGAGCCTTACAGCAAGGGGCGCCGCGCCGCGCCCCGCCCGCACCCACCCCTACCCGCCAGTTCCTAGCGCTCTTCCACTCTTACCCATCGAAACGGAGACGCACAGCGCCCGCCGCCCTCTAAGGAAGAAAATCCCGCTCCGCTCCGGAGCGCAGCACCGGCTCACAATTCAAGATGGCGCACGCCGCCCCGCCGCGCGACGCACTGGCTGGGGGGCGGGCCCCTCCATTCCCAGCAGGCTCTGCGCACGCAGGCACCCGCCCTGGGCAAGGAAACGACGCTTCCCAGCAGGCAGCGGGCGCGGGTCGGCCGTTGGGCGGAAGTGCAAGCGGTTCCGTTTCCCGAAGAGGCGGCCGTTGGCGGCGGGATGCTGCTGTGCGACGTCTGCGGGCAGGCGCTGTCCTCAGAGGCGGCGGTGCGGCGGCATCTGCGGCGCGCGCACCTGGGCCACCAGCCCCGCTGCCCGTTCTGCGGCGCCGCCGTCTCGGGCTATGATGAGCTTCGCCGGCACATCGAGGCGGCCCACCCGGCGCCGGGGCCGCCGGGCAGCCGCCGCCGCGAGCTTGCCGTGGGGCTGCCCGAGTGCCCTTTCTGTGGGGAGGCGGTGGGGCGAGAGCTGGAGGCGCACGTCGGGGCGCGGCACGGGCATCTTCTGGGCGCCCTGGACACAGGTGAGGGGCGGTGGTGGGGGGCGTCGCGCCTGGAGCCCGCGGAGGATGGGGCTGGCCGTGGCCGCCCGAGCGGGCAGCGGAGAACCGCGCTGCGGCGCTTTGCCGCCCATGGCAGGGACTGACTGCCCGGGGAAGGCTGCACCGGCCTAGGGGCGCCGCATTTCCGTCACGGCGGGTGCAGCTGGAGAGCTCCGAGACCGGTCGCGGGCGCGGATAAGGGGTGGCGACGGTGGAGGGAGGTCATTTGGAAAGGGACAGCGAGTGTCGACGATGGGGGCTTCACTTGGAAAATCTGCTGCGGAGTAGAAATAAAAACACTAATGCAGACGAACCTGCAATGTTTTGCATGCCCCAAATACACCATCCGTATCAATGAAAGCAGATCGTCAAGCTTTTCTGTGATAGGGAGGTGGTTTTTACCTATTCGGCATATGTTTGGTCGCAAAGGCTTGACTTTGCCTCTTGGAGTCTCATCATTGACAGAAGATGCACTACTCGTTAGGGAAAGGTAGTTTTCAGTTTGAAGCACAGACTGAGGAAAGATCCAGCACTGAAGTATTCTGGAGTACTAAACGTTGATATGGAGACCACAAGGATATTTTGAGGGATGAAGTTGGAGTAAGGAAAATAGTTCTTTATCTGAGTACTGTGTCTTATTTTAAGCATGGTCAGAATTTTTTTCTGACAAATTGCCCAAAGTTGCTGGTAGCTATTTCAGAAATTTAGTAATGGCAACTCTGCTAGTGGGTAATTCTCTTAGAAGACTAGTGTTGTTGATGTAACAAGCTATGTATGCTGACAAGAAAAACAACCAATGATGAGGATGCAGAATGTGGCAGTATAATCAATGACGCTGCATATTCTGTGATTAAAATTATGTTTTTCTTGAAAAAATAAATCCGGATCTTAGCACTTTAGAGTAATATTTTACTTCTATGGGTCCAAGTAATGCAGAGCTTGAGTAAATAACTTGCTTGCCTGCATGCCAATTTCTATTTTAAAAATAGTTGCATTATGGGTGTTTTGGTTTTTTATGTACATAGTATGTTTCAGGAAACTATATGTTTATAAAGCTATGCAAAATGTTGCTGGTGAATTTAGATTATTATACCATCAAGTTTCCCTCCAGCCAGTCATGAACTTTTAGCTTGGGCAAATGCTTTCCAGAAACAGATAATATATCACGTTAATTCCTGCGTTTTGTGAACGTAGGAAGATGCAAATTAAATGTAGGCACTCAAAAGGAAGGTGATAAAGATGTAATCAGGCTTTTTCTCTGTGGCGTCCAGTGACAGGACAACAGGTAGTGGGCACAAGTTGAAATACGGAAAATGCCATTTAAACATAAGAACACTTTTTCTTTTTTTACTGTGGGAGTGGTCAAGCACTAGAATAAGTTGTCTGGGGAGCTTGTGGAGTGTCTATCCTTGGAGTTAATTGAAAACTGCCTGGAAAAGGCCCTGTGTAACTCAACCTGTTTAATTTGACCATGCTTTGAGGGACTAGATGATCTCCAGAAGGTCCTTTTGAACCTTACCTATTCTATAAGGTGCTCTTCAATAACAATGCTAAAACTGCAGAAAGAATATTTGAGGAGATGCAGGAAGACCACCAAAGAAAGAACGTCAGCACGTTTTACTTTATTCTTTCTGCCCGCCAACTTCTGTGTTATCACACAAGCATTAAAGTTTTGTAAGCAAGTGTTCTTCTGCTAGCAGGACAGATAACATTTCAGACCAAACGTTTCTTAATACAAATGTTATCATAGCAAATTGTGAACTGTTAGTTCAATGGGGCAAAACTTGATTAATAGAAGGAAAATATGTCTTAAAATTCTCAGATATTCAGATACAAATTCTTAAATGGTTAAGAAAGTAACAGCTATTTAGAATGCCTTTCACTAGGGAATTTCAGTGGCAACAGAAAATTCAGTACTATGTATTTATCTTAGACCGTGTATCGGGGGGGTGATTCTCAAAAAAATCAGGAATTGCATTAATTAAGAAACTGCATTTCTTTTTCAGACACAGGAAATGGTGAACAGCTATATGAGTGTCCGATGTGCAGTCTTACCTGTACAAACATTAAAATTCTTGAAGAACATGTGGATTTACACTTAGAGGAACAAAGCTTTTCAGAAGGTACATGAAAGGATACAGGCTTGATAATACTTGAAAGCATTTACAAGTATTTGCATGTTGCAGTATAGAATCTCAGACAAAATTTACACTAGATATTTCCTTATTTAAAAAGAGAGCTGGACACATACCTAACAAAGTTAACATAGTTAACAGCAAGTCCTATCACTTGCCCAGGTGCTCTACTTAATTACACATACTAAAAGACATATTTGTCTATGCATGCTTGTTAAGTAAAAGCACTATATGTTAGCCAAAACTAAAACTTAGAGCAAAAAAATGTTTAAAAGACAGCCATATTATATATTTTTTCCTACCTCTATGGAAGGTTATATACATGGAATTTAGAGTGGCACATTCCAGTGTGATGAGCTGAAAAATCTATAGCTTACAAAAACTTTAAATTTTTTCTCAATTCTTTTCTCTAAATCCTTGTCCTGATTCATTAGTCATAGCAATAAAGGAATCAAAATTAATTTTATATATTAGTATGGCTAATAAAATCCTGGAGATTCCCTATGCAGTTCTCTGATCCTAAAATTGCTTTTTTCACTTTGTTATGGGCTATTGCAGTGATCCTGGAAGCTAGTAAGTGTGTGGTATTCAAGAAACTGGGACTTCCTGCTGACAATGAAGTGAAATATAGTAAACAAAAGCTGTTTTCCTAGTAATAGAGGTACAGGAGGACAACGCATTGTTTGCCAAGTAATTGCTTCTGTAACTCTGCATAAACTTTGTCCAAGTCAAGAGTCTGAGTCTTGGTAGACTGAATGCAGTCAGTCCTGTTTACTGTTTGTTGCTAATAGCTCAAAATAACGTGGGATGCATCTCCTAAAATTAATGCCCAGATCCATCAAAGCATTGTTAACCTCCTCATCAAGTTCTTTCTTTGGAATGTTATTCCTGGGTAGGTGGAAACATAGGAGATCTAGAACTGGCTCAGCGACTCCAGACTGAAGAAGATAAATGGCAGAGATCAGAAGAAGAGAAGCGAGAGCAGGAAGAATTTAAAAAGCTGCAAGTACAGTAATATTTCTTTATGGTAAAATTTTGAACAGTTGTGCCATTAGAAGCTGAGTATCTTGGAACTGTAATGACCTGGAATGGACATACCAGGTCAGACCTGTGTGGTCAGGCAGGCTGTGTTGAGGTGGTGGTGCAGAAGTGGGTTGCAGGCAAACGCAAGCTCTCAGCAACGCCGATCCTGGCGCAGGTGCTGGGCACGCCTGCCTTGAGCTACTTGGCTCTATTGCTTTGAGTGGTGCTGGCTAAGGATGAGGCCAGGCGCTCCCCATGCATGCTGTACTGCTCTTGCCGGGGACCTTGGCACGCCTGCTGCCTCATACTGTGCTCCACCCAGCTCTAGTGCTCTGCCTTGCAGCGCAGCCTGGAGCGTATTCCCTGGCAGGCTGCCTGAGGCCCTGAGCATCCTGGCTATCCTCTTCCTGGATACCATCACCTGCTCCAGTAACCACTTCCTTGCTAGGTCCTGCTTCCCTCTCCCTCCCACCTGACGGCCCTGGTAGCTCATTTCGCACTCTCACTACCTCCTGACCTTTGACTGCCTCTGTGCCAATGGCTGTCTGCCCAAGAGGGAGCACAGGGATGTGCCTGCTCTTCCAGGTGTAGCTTTCCTAGTCCCACATTCCTATTTAGGAGTGAAGCTTGGCCATCATCTCTAAAATATCACAAATCTGAAGTTTTTATGTGCCACTGTTGCACAATCAGTAACTTTGAAAAATCGTGATGCAGCTTCTTAAAATCACTAAAGGTGAATTTAAAAAATGTGATTTAACTCGTGCATATTCCATCCCTAACAGAGACAGTATGGCTTGGATAATTCTGGAGGCTACAAGCAGCAATTCCTAAAGAATATGGAAAGGGAAGTTGATAGAGGAAGGATGCAGCCTTTTGAATATCACAAGAGAAAAGCTGACATGATGGAGTGTTTGGCTTTTGGTATAGATGACGGGAAAACAAAGACCTCAGGTAAAAATACTGAAACTACACAACTAAGACTGTACTTTTTAGACTGAGGTTGTAGTGACCAAGCCTGTCTCTAACAAAGCATATAATTGGATGTTTACTATTGGTTACATCCTAATTCTAATCCTTATTTTCTAGATCAATGTATACCATTTTAGTCCTAAACTAATAAGGAAAGAAATCTTTATTCTAACCTGAAGACTTTTTTCTTTTTTCCCTCCTCCTCGTCCTCCTCCCTTCCTCCTTTGTTTCCCCGGTTGTCTGCCTGTCTGTTTCCCTTTTTCCCTTTTCTTTTTTTCTGTGGAACCTTGGAACCAAGGTGTCTGGTTAAGGGCCTAAATACAATATGTACCAAAGCAAATGTCTTATTACAAGTTGGTTGTCATTGAGTCTATGCTTGTTTACTACTTGGTACTCATTGGTTCCTAACGTAGTATAACTGTTAAAATTTACAGTAGCTTTTTATCTTGTGTTTCAGTTAGTTGTAGTATCATGTAAGCTGGTCCCAGGTAAGCACAGTGTTCATCTGATTACAGAGTCCAAGAGAGGACTGGGAGAGGTAGACATTTACTTGATACATCTTCTTTGAGACGTTTTATAATTGGTACAAAAATACAGTGCCAGTGCATTTCTATGTCCCTCTCAAAAGGCTTCCTGGTCTCTACTTGCCAAGAACACAGTTCAAAGATTTTAGCTCATTGCTAGTGGTTCTAGCTTAGAAAATAGCCATTTGGTTCTTGACAGGTAAAGTAAAATTTCTTTTATAAGATGTATTGAGTGGAAATAATACATTTAAAGTTTTCATTCTTGGTAATGATTTAGACTTCAGAAAGGAATTCAGAAAATAATCTGTGATGGCTATGGAATGATTGTCTTCATAATAGCATGGCAATAAAGGGCCTTGAGAATTTACACACACAAATTGGAGAGCTTTTCCAAGCATGTTCTTTTATGTAACAAAGGAAGATTTGGAATCCTGCAAGTGGATTTTAAAAGAATATTTACAATAATTCTCAGTTTCTGTGCCATTCCTTTTCTTATCTTAGTTTCTCCAGAAAAAATAATATGGAGAGAATAAAAGGATTACATAGTATGCATAAGTATTTCCATATTTTTAAGGGGATGTTGTACTGGAGGTGGCTGTGGCATAGAAAAGCTTTATCAGCAACATTACTTTTCCTGTTTCATTGTAGTAGCTCCTGTGCATATCACAGTTTGTAATGTAGTCCAGGCTGTTTAATTTGCAATATTCATTGTGTAGCAGCAGTGAAAAAATAACTTGAATTCTGAAAGCTTCATAGTACATAAATTCATCAAAGTAAAGACCATCAAAATGAAGTAGGTGCAATGTCCACTGGTTTTGTGATTTGGGTTCTAGAGGTAACATAGCAATCACTTAGAATTGTCTTAACTTGTATCTGTTACAAGCTGGGGAAAGAATCTTTTTCTATCAAATTTTGTATTTCATTTTACAGATAAACTTTATATTTGGTCTTCTTTTAGGACTCATTGAAGCATTGTGCAAGTACTATAAGAACGAAAACAAAGATGTGGGGCATGTATGGCTTTCAACAGGAGTAGATCACTTCCACTCATCTTTGGGCGACAGAGGCTGGGGTTGCGGTTACAGGAATTTCCAAATGCTCCTTTCCTCACTGTTGCAAAACAGCTTGTATAATGATTGCCTGAGAGGTATTAAACAAAATGCTCTCTGTTTGTTCCATGTGCCTTGGATGACAATCTACTGACTGATGTTTTACGTTTTCATTTACACAGCAAGGCCTACTAGGTCAATGATACCTATTAAATGCTTTTTATACCACTGCAATTTAGTGTGGAAAGAATCAGGGGTGAATACTGGCAAGGTATGATGTGGTTGAAATTTTAGCTTTAGTTTTTTTGGTGCATCTTTGTAACATTAGCTGCCTTTTATAAAAGATGATGAATACTTTTAATTAATAGTCTATATTTCAGTAACTGTAACCACAATTCAGAAGCTTTTCTGTTTCAGATGTTACACTAATTCCTGGTATACCAAAGATTCAGTCCATGATTGAAGATGCCTGGAGAGAAGGCTTTGATCCTCATGGGGCATCTCACTTCAACAACAGATTGCATGGTTCCAAAGCGTGGATAGGAGCATGTGAAATTTATTCACTGTTAACCAGTCTCAGGATAAAGTAAATATTGTTTTATGATGATGTTGTTATTTTTATGTGCTGTATCTTTAAAGGTCACAGCTGCCAACAATGCGATGACAAAGCCACCTTAGTGGCTTTAAATTTAACCAATTTATAAACAGATCTGATTTAGCATAGCGTAAAGCTGTGTAACCATTTACGCGGGTACATAAATTGAGTAACTACTTAGATAATTGAGACTTGGTGAAAAATTACGCTATATATGCATAAAATCAAACATTGATTAAAAACTTAATTTCTCTCAAGAAGAACCTGAATTTCAGCTATTCACTTACATAATTCTGAAAGCTGTTAACTGGATTCTCTAGTGTACATGTATTATACAAAAAGTCAAACATCTTAATTTTTGCAAGCTTCACAAGTTCTTGTTAGACTGAAGACAGTAGAGTATTTCTTTGCTACAGAATAAATCTTCCAGTTTCGAACAGTCTATATTGCATTGCTTTATATTTATGTGTCACCTACTCCTGTATTTAAAAAAAAAGAAAAGTGGCAATGATGACTTAATGTGTGGAATTGCTGTGTTTGCAGAGCATTCTTTGTGCTGGAGGAAGGGACTGAGAGGTGAAAAAGTTGTGTTGACAAACAACCTGCTTGAAATTTTATTGTTGTTTTCATTCTGAATGTTCTGTAGGTGTCAAATCATTGACTTTCACAAACCAACTGGCCCTTCGGGTACACACCCTCGTTTATTTGAGTGGGTTTTGCGTTACTATTCTACAAATAATGAAGGTGGTGCAAAGGTAGTGTGTACTTCCAAACCACCTATCTACTTGCAACATCAAGGTCAGTATCACAACAGTCTGGTTTCTTTCTGTTCTCTATCTTTCTTGATATGTGCTGCAATTAAGAGCAGCATTTTACATTCCTTCTTCATTTAATTGAAGGCATGCATTTATTTCCTGTTTGGGTGGGTTTTTTAATTTCATAAGAGCAACATTAAAGTTTGTATTTTTATTGGATGGAAGAGCTGGGTGTGACTGGGATCCTAACTTTTTGACATCTGCTTTTTACTTAAAACTACCTTACTAAATTTCCTTACATCTTCCTTGATCTGAAAATAAATAGTATGCTACAATGAAGTGAATGGGATTTATGTGTACTTAAAGTAATGCAAATCTATTTTGAAATTAGGTCATAGTCGTACTGTTGTTGGAATAGAAGAGAAGAAGAATAAAACCTTATGTTTACTACTGTTTGACCCAGGATGTCCTCCCCAAGAAATGCAGAAACTGCTAAAACAGAACAGTGATGGTACTAGTCTCAGACTACTTCGGAAATTTGTGGGTAGCTTAAAAGAAAAGCAATACCAGATAGTGCCTGTAGATGGTGTACTCTCATTGGAAGAGAAAGCTGTAAGTATTTCAGAAAATAGTTTCTGTTTAAGAAAATTTAAGAGAGACTGCGTCTCTTAAATACTCAAATGCATATATGGTGAATTTATTTTCATATCTTCACTTTCCTCGTTGTTCTTCTCTGCTACTTTCTGCTTATTCTCTGAATTGAGTAATCACAGGCTATCAATACCAAAAAGGTTTTGCATGTAAATGCATGCCACCTTGATGTAACTGACAACTACTAAGTCTTTTATGAAGCTTGCAGCCATTTGCACAGGTAAATTTGGCTTCTTTTTTTTTTTTTCTTTTCATTTTCTTACAATATTTTCTCTTAAGTAACTTATTGTGGGCATGTAAGGTACTTACAAAGCATTCATAGTCCAAAATTATGTTCGGGGCTTTTATTGCAACTTTTTGAAGCTATGTGGTGTCTGTCAGCCTTTGATAGTTGAAGAACAAGGCACATAGATACTGAGGCCCAACCATCCAATGTCTCCTCAGCTTGGATGCTAGAACGAGCACATTCTGCTTTCTGAAAGTACTTACAGCTTCATATATTCAAAGCACAGCTCTGAGTAACTTCTATGTCAGCATTTTTATGAAACCTGTCCACATGTTTCACTTTGGGTATTGTAACTTTTTAAGACCTTGGAAGTTTTCAGCTGAATGTCAGATGTGATTTTTGTTTCCTAAGCTAACAAATTGATTCTGAGGAACCACGTTCTGATTCTGTGGTGTCTCATCAGCACTGTTCAGCATGTTCAAGCATCAGGACAGACTTTTATTCAAACTTTGAAATAACTGGTGACAGAGTCACCTGCTTAACGGTATTTAACATCTGTATATTGAAATTAGGTATTGTTTTACGTGTTTTCTGGTCCTGAACATGGCAGAAATAGCAATGAAACACAGCCATCCTCTTCTCCTACTGGCAAAAGCTTTACAATTCAGGTTACAGTAAGAGTGTTGTATGGGATTTATGTGTGTGCTTTGTTTGGTTTTGGTTTTTTCCTCTTTTCAAACATCTGATTTATATTTTAAAATACCAATTTTTTAGAATTTTGTCTTGAAAGCTCCCATTAAATTAAGATGAACTCCTTATAGTTGTTAAGCTTACTAAACTACTAATTTGGAAAATGCTCTTTAAAGTGGTATTTTCATTCATGAAACTATACTCATTCCCATCTCCCCACCTTTTTTTTAGGCTCGCTGCCATGCTTCTCGGGTCTTAACATCAGAGAAGATTCCTTAAAGGATGCCTTTATCACCTCTTTTGGAATCTACTGGATGCAAAACATTAAACTTCTGGACTGTGACCCAGACTTAACACTTTCTAGTCTTAAAACTATGTCCCCATAAGTGTTTGGGGGCTCTGGAGAAGCACAACACTAGGGTAAACCTGCAGTTTTGAAAACTCTGTCCTCCTGATGAATCTGTAACTCTGGAGTATTATGGTTCTTTTCTTACTAGAAAAATTGCCATTTTCTTTGTTGCTTAAATTACAAAGCAACACCTACTATCCCATAGCAAACTATGCACCATAGTTAACTGTCAGTACGCAGTGGATAGAGATACTGTGGAACTACTTTACTGGAGTGCCTCTGTAAATACATTTATGCTGACTCTGCCCAATGATCTATTTCTTATCAAATTTGATCAACAAATATCTATTATGCCTCAGCAAATTCTTCTGTGACTATTTGCAAAGTACAGAGACAGGTCAGTGATTTCATATGATACAGTCTGTTCCACTGGGAATTAGTTTACTACTGAATTTCTTTTCAGTTAGCTGGCTTCTCTAGATGTGTCACTTGTAAATGTGAATGTGTGTGCTTATGCATGTTAGCATTGGTTGTGAGGTCTAAGACAGAGGTGTCCAAAGTGGGATGCATGTGCTCTAGGGGCTACACAAGACAATACATTGGGGTATAGGAAGAAAATATTTCTTTTGTACCATCAATAAATAAAATAAAGTATTTTAAAAAGTGTTTATTTCATCCTTCTTTTATTTCTATTTTTTGTGTGTGTTTTATAATGTATAGCCCCTGGGCCTTGGAGGCATCTTAAAAGGACATTTGAACTGGCTGTTGGCTAGGGCCTCTGTTGTGCAGGGCTGGTGTGTTTTAAGAGACTGGAGCTATCTGCTGGGACAAGTATCTTGGGTGTTCGAGGCACCCTACTGACTGTAAGTCATGCTCCTCTGGCTGAATGGAAGAATCCTGCCTCCAGCAGGGCAGCTGGAGGCTGGGAGAGGAGGTCGAGTGTGTTGTAAATAGCACTAGATGCCTTTGTTTAAGCAGCTGAATGATGCCATGGCATCCATTTACCGTGACTAGAGTTTAGATACTTCCATTTCATGTTGAAGCCTAGATGTGGGTGTAGGAGTTTTAGTATTAATCTGTTTCTCTCGTGTTTAATACGCTCTGGCAATAAGAACTAGTAATCTTTGGAAGTAATGAAATGCATGAACATGTAAAGATACAACAACCCATAAA
The DNA here is from genome assembly GCF_964289735.1 of Phaethon aethereus. Lineage (NCBI taxonomy): Eukaryota > Metazoa > Chordata > Aves > Phaethontiformes > Phaethontidae > Phaethon > Phaethon aethereus. The sequence continues at coordinate 56,200,608 of NC_138576.1, read as the reverse complement.
CCAATTATTTTTCTGAAACATGCATGAAAGTAAAAATTTTAATTATGAAAATGCAGTAATTCCAGTAGCTCTGTAGGAGTGACCTATAACCTGTGAAAGGGTTAAATATTTAGGACAGCGGAGAGGCTGACAATGGACAGAGTTCTTGGGCATTGGGCAACCATCAGCTCCTACAATAGCCCTGGTCTGTGTGGCACATGTTCTTACACCATGTGAGGTTTTGCAGCCATGTGATCATTTAACCTCACATGGATATAATTCAATCCTTTCCGCCCTGTTCCCTCCCCTGTGATGGGCTGAGTCTATTCCTGGCTCAGGCTCTGCTAATTCCAGACCCAGCATGTTCTTTACCAGTGTGACACTGTAGCAGGAATTGTGGCTCAGCCCCAGCTAAACACATCACTGATGTGTTCAAACTGCTCTTGGGACTAAGCTGGTGTTTCAGTAAAATGCTGTAATGTGCCAAATTTGAAATACCTCTTTGTACATGCTGTTCGAGTCCTACGTAACCACCATGGGACAGCTAGATGGTGAGTGGAAGAGTGGGAGTCTTGCTTGACCCAGCTGAAGGTGCCTCTGCAATGGCCTTTGCACTGATGGGTCCTGGCACTGCCCGGACAGTGACCGGCCACTTGAGGTATTTGATTCCTTTGTGTAAGCATGACCTTATGCCAAGATCCCAATAAATTTTGTTGTCTTTTGTTTTGTTGGGGGGGGGGGGGGTGTTGGGGGGTGTTGGGTGGTGGTTTTTTGTTTTGGTTTTTAACAAGCACTCTAGGGGAGTCAGAGCAACACAAGCCTAATTACAGATTTATTAAGGTCAAGTTCCTGGCGTCTCACTTGTTTCAGCTTGGCTCCAGGAATGCCATGTGAAGGTCCAACTGACCAAGGTAATCGTGGTATAACAAACAGTTCAGTTTTGGGCCCCTCACTACAAGAAGGATGTTGAGGTGCTGGAGCGTGTCCAGAGAAGGGCAACGAAGATGGTGAGGGGTCTGGAGCACAAGTCTTATGAGGAGCGGCTGAGGGAACCGGGGTTGTTTAGTCTGGAGAAGAGGAGGCTGAGAGGAGACCTTACCGCTCTCTACAGCTACCTGAAAGGGGGTTGTGGCGACGAGCGTGTCGGTCTCTTCTCCCAAGTAAGTGATAGGACAAGTCCTATCACTCCCAAGTGATAGGACAAGAGGAAATGGCCTCAAGTTGCACCAGGGGAGGTTTACACTGGATATTAGGAAAAATTTCTTCACTGAGAGAGTGGTCAGGCATTGGAACAGGCTGCCCAGGGAAGTGGTGGAGTCGCCATCTCTGGAAGTGTTCAAAAAACGTGTGGATGTGGCGCTTCAGGACATGGTTTAGGGGACACGGTGGCGCTGGATTAATGGTTGGACTTGATGATCTTGAAGGTCCTTTCCAACCTAGTGATTCTGTGAAACAACAGCCTTTTCAGGGAATTGCAGCTGGGGCAGGGTAATGGGGTAACTTTCAAACATCAGTGGAGCACCACTAGAACGAAAGCAGTGGGGTAAGAAAATTTAAAAATAACCCTAATGAGTGAGACCCAGGACTTAACAGCCTGAATCGCTACCGAGAGTCTGCCTTGAGAGAGAGAATGAGTGCATTTGGGCCCGACGCTAACTAAAATCAACTGCTTCAGGGATCTTGCCTGGTATCATCAGACTCCCCTGGGTTCACAGCGGCTGAGCTTTTTCTCTTTGCAAATAGTAGCCTCAGTGAAACAGTGGGACCCTGTCTGGATCTATTTGCAAGACCCTGAATATTTGCTTAACCGCTTGGGTGAAGAAACTGACGGTGTGTTCCTGAAATTCCAAGAAGGACTTTGATCTGCTTTTCTCTTCCCAGGCAGTAGGGCAAGGGAAGGAGTAGTATACTTTTGTAACCAGAAGTAAATCACAGACACTTGTCATTGCAGGGGGTCCTAGCCGCTCACTTTCAGCTGCAAACCATTTTCTGAAAAAACAGAAAATCTGCTTGCGAACCTGCATGAGACAGCACAAACTGATTACTGAAAGGCCTCCTGAGTCTGCTACGTATCTAGTGCTGAAGCAGTTTATTCTTTACATGGAGTAAATTAACTCTCAGAAAAGCTTCAGGTGATTATTGTGAAAATTGCCGCTGCGGTTCATCAGAAGCTATAGCCGTTTTGCCATGATTTTGAAAATGTGGTTTTTTCCTCCTGGGGAGCAATGTCAAAACTCTCTGTAAATTCAAAATTTGGGGGGAAAAATGTTTCATTCTTTTTTGTCTATTTACATGCAATTTATCTTATATATGACTTGTCCAAGTACTTTTTTTATATACTATAATATTAAGAACTTAGAGAAACTTCAATGCGAACTTTATTTTAAAGCAAAAAATCAAGTCATCTAATTCTAGTTTGCTAGTAATATTCTAGCAATTCTAGTATTCCAGTTCTCATTGCTTTATAGATAGACATTTATAGATTACATGTTCCTAATTGAAGGTCCCAGCGAAAAATGTGGATTTTGGTGACCCCTAAGTTTTTCTCACAGCAACACTGCAGAGAAGAGCATGTGCGAGGGGGATCAAGCTGCTCACAGCTGCTTGTGATTTGGTCTACTGGTATACACTACGCCTTGCCAGCAAAAGCGTCTAGTGCCCATGCCTCTGCTCTCCAGAGTCACCTCAGTGCTATAAAGCAACTTTTACTGCAAGAGCCCGGCCTCTGGCACGCGATGGGGGCTTCCCCAGCAAGCCCTGAGGATGGAGCGCAGGGTGGGAGAGAGGCGGGCAGGGATGTAACAGCAGCTGCCATCCCAAAGCACACAGACTCTTCTCACAAAGCCACAACAAGGGGGAGCTGAGCTTTCCACAGAAAACAAAGATTGTTTTGTTTTCCCCCTTCCTCGGTGAGGATTTTATAAATAGTATTGTTCTGGTTTTATGTGTTCTCCTACCAGCTCATCAGTTTCTGCTAGGAAGAAGACAGGAGTTAACGGAAATATGAGTTATGCTCTTTGTTGAGTTTTGAATTCAACTTATGGCTAAAGAACCAACGTATTTTTCAGTCTTTTACACGGGCTCAACCTTTGGGTCAGCACTGGGAGGACCATAATGTAGTACCCTCTGGATACAATCCTTCAACTGCCTTGGCTGCCTCAAGGGCTGCGCTGAGCTCTGGCCGTGTAATCACACCAGCTGGTCCATGGCAGTCCACAGTATTTTTCAGGCTCCTTTAAATCAAATAGTATTTTCAAATGCTTTAAAACAGAATATATTGTATGTATGAGGTACATATGTATGTGGTGACCTGTTCTGTGTACTATGTACAGCGATACCGCTGCATACAGAGGAACCGGGGGGAAAACTCAGTTGTCACTCTTGCCCTGTCGTGGAGGCTGGCAATATAATGCTTGTCAGATGATAGGTGAGGCCATGGCTGATCTGCAGCACTATCATAGTTTACCAAAATATAATGCTCTCCAGCTGCACAGATGATTCCAAGAGTTTATAACTTTTTTACCTTTAAATGTGTACTTTGACTTAGATAATCTGAAACCAAAGGTGGCTGTTAAGAGATGTGTTTATGAGGTACTATTGCACCTAAATAAAATAGGTAAATTTCTGTAAATAAATAACACTGTAAATAAATAACACTATCATAAAATAGCCTTCAAAGACCTTTATTTTCCTTCAAGAGACTATGTGGACTCAGAATATTTTGAGTTTAATATTTTCTAAATAAGAGAAAGCTTGGAAATAAGGGCTAAGAATCTATGGCAGGAGTTTATTTTAAATAACATGGACCATCACCTCAGTTGTTTGCTATGCACTTGCTTTACCTGTTAGCTCCAGGACAGGAAAAAGCAGAGAGGTAAGAGAGAATGTTATTTCTGTAACTTGTTTAGAGAGAATGCATTATCAGCCCTTGTCCCAGCATAATCTCCTCTTCCTCCATGTGAATGGTGGATTTAGGAGCTTTTGAAGCCTTGCTTTTTCCCTTCCCTTCTCTACCCTCCAGAGCCTGCCAACAGAAAAAAGAAAACAAAAAGCAAACCAAAATGGACAAATAAAAGTTTCAGTGCAAGGCACTGTCCATTTGGATGTGCTCTGATAAAGGAACTGGTTTTGCCAGAGGGTTTGCTCATGTATTTGTATACTGTAAATCACAGCAGGTTCACATTTGCAGCTCAAATAGCTATGAAAATGTACAAAAAGCTACCTCCATATTGGGTGCCTCATGCCTACTTTTCTGCACCAACAAGAAGGGAGGTTGTGGGCTGACAGATGTGGTGAGGAATGTTTTCACATCCTCCTTCTTCTTGTGGAAGTGTTAGAGTGCAAGGAGGAGTGCATGTCTAAATCCCACAGAAAATTTTTCTGCAAATGTCACTACCTGATTTTTAATTTTGTACTGTTGCTCATCTTTGTTTTTTCAAAAAACTTTGAAAAACACAGACTTCATGCAAATCAGATCAATATCTCTTCATATATTTCAGTCTCTTGTATACTATGTTGTGTGAGCAAACTAAAAATAGGTACAATATGTTAAGTAAGTGCAGTGATATTCTATGTCTTCCCCTTCTTAATCTCCTTGTGGGTAAGGAAGAGGATATTTGAAGTTGTATCTATGGCTGTATCAGTCTCCGATCCATGATATGATCCATCCATGAACTAGGCAGTATTGACAAGAGAATATATTCATCAAAAGATGTGAATCACCTATAACAGAAGAATAATTAAATAAGCTATAATTGATAAAAAGAATTGCATGGTAGTGACACAATAAACAAACAAGCAAGGATTTTTGTCACCTTTCCAATCTCTTCCCTTGCTATCCTCAGAAGCAGGGCTATGGAGTGAATTCTGCTCTCTGCAGTTTGCAATTTTCTTTTGTGTGCACTCTTCAGGAAATAATTTTCCTTGCGGGGATATCATTTCATACCATGCTTTTGCTACAGCTTTTTTCTCCTTTACCTTTCACCTCAAACTTACAGTGCAATATAGGCAATGAGCTGCAACTTTAACTAGACTGTTGGCTACATGATACAGATCATATTCTAAGTGGGGTCACAGTGTGCAAGACTTACCAGTGAAAACCATGCAGAGTTTTGTCCTCATTCTTAAATGTTCAATCTAAACCTCCCCTGGCGCAACTTGAGGCCATTTCCTCTTGTTCTATCACTAGTTACTTGGGAGAAGAGACCGACACGCTCGTCGCCACAACCCCCTTTCAGGTAGTTGTAGAGAGCGATAAGGTCTCCTCTCAGCCTCCTCTTCTCCAGACTAAACAACCCCAGTTCCCTCAGCCGCTCCTCATAAGACTTGTGCTCCAGACCCCTCACCATCTTCGTTGCCCTTCTCTGGACATGCTCCAGCACCTCAACATCCTTCTTGTAGTGAGGGGCCCAAACCTCATCACTCTCTACAACTACCTGGAAGGGGGTTGTGGTGAGGTGGGTGTTGGTGTCTTCTCCCAGGTAACTAGCGATAGGACAAGAGGAAATGGCCTCAAGTTGCACCAGGGAGGTTTAGACTAGACATTAGGAAAAACTTCTTTACTGAGAGTGTGATCAAACATTGGAACAGGCTGCCCAGGGAGGTGGTGGAGTCACCATCACTGGAGGTGTTCAAAAAACATGTAGACGTGGCACTTGGGGACATGGTTGAGTGGGCATGGTGGTGTTGGGTTGATGGTTGGACTTGATGACCTTAAAGGTCTTTTCCAACCTTAATGACCCTGTGATTCTGTGATCTCAGGACTGCTGTGGAAACCGGAGCCTCACATGGGCTTTTCTGTATAGCTCAACAAAGAAATTGGAGTCATAGCTGTGAGATAATTAACTAAGCAGACTAAAAGTGTGTGGTCACTGTAGATTTAGGAGATTAACTGGAAGACACCTTTGTGTCTGCATTTGGGGGCAGATTTTTGAGATGTGTAGCTGGCTGGTACAAGCACACCTGAATGTTTATTTTTTTCTCCTGTCATATACACTAGATCATTAATAGGCTTTCCAGGAAACGGGGAAAGGCTTTTTTTCCCAGGGTATATTTTTTTCATGGTATATTCATACTTCTGTAAGAAACAAGCAGTGCAATGACCTTTATGCCAAGGTGATATAAAACCTGATGTTTTTGACAGGACAAGATCAAGAAGGTTTCTGTATGCTCTGCACTGAATGTGTCCCCTTTTTGTTTCCCACAGATTCCTTGCTCTTTCTCCTGTATCAGTAACATTTCTCACTCATTCTCCGTACCTTTGCATTCTTGGGACTTCCCCAGCTTTGTTATCACAACTCGAATTTAAAAGCTGACCGATCCCTTAGTTTCCCCACGTGGGTCTTTCTCCCTTCAGAGCTCCGGTGCGTTGGGGGTTGTTTCAGTCAGTGAAACACAGGCGTTGCCACGAGGCTGGAGCACCTCACGGGCCTCGGCGCGGGCAGCGCCCGTCGCAGTGGGGTGAGGCAGGCAGCCCCGCACCACAGGCGGTGGCGGCTCCCCTCGCTGCCCTCGCTGCCCTCGTTGCCCTCGTTGCCCTTGCTGCCCTGGCCATGGCCCACGCCGCCGGCAGGGCTGGAGGGAGGGCAGCGCCAGCAGAGGGGTCGGCAGTCCCAGGACAGAGACATCCAGCCGCATTTCTTTGCCCGCGGGTCTTTGGCAGTGGAACTGAGCTTTTGCGTCCCTCAAAGCAAAGGATTTTTTTGCTGTCTAATGGTACTAAGTGCGGGTGTTAATAGGAGAAACTAAATCTGGTTAATCTCGTGAAACAAAGGCACATGTTTGCCTTAACACTTGGTAGCTCTGCATGCCCAAGGAGCTGTTTAGATCAGGGCCTGCTACAGTCTTTGCCGTGTCTGAGGGAGGCCCGTGTGTCCTCCCGCGGCCACTGGAGGTAACCCGGCCCAGTCTGCCCGGGGCAGGGTGGGCAGCGGGCGTCCCTGGTCGTGGCAGTGGCCGCTGACCCCTTCCCCTACCCACCCGCCCGGGCAGCCACGCCACCAGAGATCCCCAGGCACTTTCCGAGGCATCCGAGCGGGAGGCCATGTCCTCGGCTGCGCGGGGCCGAGGGCAGCGCTCCCACCAAAGGCAGCGTGGAGTAAGTAGAGGCAAAGGCAGCCAGAGAATAAGTAGAAGGAGGCAGAAATTGTAATAAGACATTCTGAACACAGTTTCAGTCACAAAATTCAGAATGAGAGCTTGGTAGTTAAGCTAGCTCTGTTGAAGGGCTACTGAAATCCCAAAGAAAACTCTACAGTCACTCAGATCCTGGAGGAATCTTGACAAATGATTTTTATATAGACTGCCTTCAGTTAAATTAGTTTTTACATGCATGTAGCATACACTTGTATATGAGTAAAGGGTATTGCTGTACATCTTTCTTTTTTTTTCATTAGAAATGTATCCTGAGTGATGTTCTAGTGAAAATCTGAAAGCCACATTTCAGTGTATTGTTTCCAGAATTTTGCTGAAGTGCCTTTTGCTAAAATTTGCCAGAACTGGATTCTTTGTTTGAATTATTCATTTGTTTGTTTGTTTGTTTCTGCGAGATGACAACCAAAGAAAAATATATAACTGTATTTTCTTATTGCAGGTTATTCGCCTATAAGGACAACTGATTAACAATGGAAACATCAAAAAATTTCTATTTGAATACAAAGGGTTTTATTTTGGGGTAAATACTTCACTTGAGTATGTAGCTTTCCTGGAAGATTTTGAAATCAAAGACAGTGACATATTTATAACTACTTGCCTAAAATCAGGTAAGAATGGAATTATTTCTAACGGGGAGAAAAATCTGCCTTTATTCAGCCATCTAACTGCAGAAGTACCTAGGGTTGTTAGCTTTGCTTTTAGACCTGAATCATCTCTGAGTATATGCAGTGTAGCATTAAGTACAAACCCTGCATAGCCATGGCCTGAACAGCCTGACACAAGGTTCCTGCTTGTGTCCAGCCAAATTGGTCTGCCTTGTTCTTGGACTCAGTCTTGTAGGCATACTCAGAGCAAGCTACACACAAACCAAACTGACCTCCTGGGCCTCACAAAACACATACATAGTTTTGGCAGGACTGGGAGCATGAGTGTCGGAGATGATTGTGGGATATCAGGAATGAGTCGTGGGCTCACGTGGAAGGTGGTTCGGGGGTTGCTGCATCCAAATTACAACCAAGCAGGAGATCAGAATGAATGTGAGTCAATGATATATACTTCCTTTCATGGATAATGAAATACTATTTACCTACACAGCAATACAGGACACTAGTGTGATGAATTCTGCATTCCCATTCCTGAAGCAAAAGTAGGCTAACCATTCAGGATTTGCCTCCCACCATTACCAGCTGGCACATGAACACATACTGTCACGGTGGTCAGCCACCTTCAGAGTCCTGCCTTTTTAGATCATCCTTGCCAGCAGCTGTGACCCAGGAGTCAGACCTTCCCCAAGGAACTTTAGAGAGCTTGTTGCCACAGGCATTTGCTTTGTGGGGCTCATTTGTTCTTTACAAACATGGTGTTATCAGCTGTTTGTTTCATGACATCTCAGAACACTTTGCAAAAGTTCTGGAAGCAAAGGTCTTTTCCAGATCTACTCGGTATAAGATATTTTCAGGTCCGTGGCCCACAGAGATGTGGCAATTCATGTTGCCACAAGAGGGTGAGGTCAGACATAATTTGTGTGGAAGTTGAATATACTGTGTAAAGGACCTGAAGGTTTACTTACTGGCAATGGTTTTTCTGCAGGGACAGAACAAAACTGTGCTTCCCTTCTGCATTCAACAGTCACCAAGACAATGTTTGCTTTCTTCAGTATGTGAGGCTGTATTTATATTCACAAAGTGAAACTCATTATAGCTGTGCAGAGGTTCTGTTTATGACAATATACTAAAATAAAAAAAAAATCAAGCAAGGTTCAAATAAAAAGGTTTCCTTCTTAGGAACTGTGTGGACTCAGGACATTTTGATCTTAATAATTCATGAAGGCCACTGTAATGGAACAGCAAATGTAGAGACCATGGGCAGAATCCTATGGATGGAATACAATACAAAAAATAAGGTTTATGCAGATCTTCCTTTGCCTCGTGTTTTTGTCACCCACCTGCTTTACTACTTAGTTCCAAGAGACCTGAGAAACAAAAGAGGACGTGTAAGTGATACTATTTTTACAATTTTCTCAAAACCAATCATGACAATTTGCCTCAGTGGATTGGTCCAAAATCTACCTTTTTCCTCTTTCAGTTCCCCATGTCTCAGCATAAATATTACCTGCTTTGTATATGTGGGGAGATCAGGGACCTTCTAAAGCCCATTTCTGCTGTTTCCTTTTGCCAAGTCTCTCAGCCTCAACACTGTTAGAGAGAGGAGTGGTGCATCTCAGGAGGATCTGCCAGGGTCAGAGACTTGCACTGATTTTCCCTTGTGAAAACATCCGATTCCAGTGAAGGGATAAGTCTGAAAAAAAGTCTCCCACACTGAAAATATGGGTGGGGCGAGACTTCGGTCACAACAACCCCATGCAACGCTACAGGCTTGGGGAAGAGCGGCTAGAGAGCTGCTCAGCGGAGAAGGACATGGGGGTGCTGGTTAACAGCACACTGAGAATTGCCTTAGCTGCTTTACAGCAAATTGTTTGCTCCCAGACAAAGGATCTCGTATTTCTGCTGGTCTTTCTTATAGGGGTCCCAATGACTTCTGCCCTTTCCATCCTTATTTCTGATGTAGGTCTTCCCACGGCTGAGTGAGCAGACGGCTGTGGCAGAGCTCTGCCTGCAGGAGCTATGGAGGCAAGCTCTTAGTGCTGCTGTTTTCTTCTTCACCGATACAGGTGTAATGGGAAACTGCAATGTGCTCACTGTTTTCTTCACGATACCAGTGAAGTTTGGAAGAGAAAGGTCACATGCAGAAGATTTGAAATCTAAATGATGCCCAACAAAGAATGAGAAAACTGCCCAAGAATCACACAGAGCACACATGTGCTCTGGAAACACATGGAAAAAACATGGAAAAAACATGGAAATTGTTATGACTTCAGGAAAATATTGCTGGGGGGCAGGGATCTTTTCCACCTCTGCTTGAATATGTCACTCAGGTTGTTTGTATTTTGTACCAAACCATAGAATAAATTTTTCTGTGATTTCAGGTCAGAGCTTTTGAACCCTATAGGCATTTATTATTTCCTGCAATGCGTTTAGGAATCCTTACTTATATATATATATATATATATACACCTTGGAAATAATGGGTTTGGTTTTGCTAAAGATAATCAGATAAAATTTCAATTAAGCAGGAATCAAAAGCAGTCATTTTGCCCAGTTAGAAAGGCAGTCCAAGAGCATGATTCTTCTGTCTCTCCCTGAAAACATTTGTAGCCTCATAAGGGCGACATGCCAGGCTCTGTTTTCCCTCCCTAGTTAGACACAAAGTGTTAAGGAGCAGAAACTTAGTAGAAGCTGGCATGTGCTGCCAGTCAAGAGGCAGAAGGCTGCCCATCTCACTGCTGGTGCCTGCTCTGTGTCTGAGGCTGCAGCTCTTGTGTGGTCAGGAGTCAGCAGGAGCCAAAGCAACCCTTGTGCATAACAGCTCCTTCTTTTAAGATGCCAGGGCTCCCTCTTACATGTCATTCACAATCCGCCTGCTTGCTGCCTCTGGCACCAGCACCACAGGCTGGGAGTTGAGGTCACAGATTACTGTGATGCTGTCAACAATACCAAAGCTGGGATTTACAATAAATTCTTCTTCATTTCATCGTGACTGTACACAGAAATGTGAAGTTGAATCAACCTAATGATTTTCTAGTGTTGTTACTGCAACCTGACTGGCTTGCACAAGTGAACAGTATCACTGAAGCCTGGAGCACTGATCCTGTGAAAAGAGTGAGCTATAGGCACAGATTGACTGCAACTACAGAAATACCACCACCTATAAACAAATTGACAGCACTGCGTTATCCAGAATTTACCTAATGTGGTTGTTACCTTCAAACTGTTTTCACACATTTTTAGTGCAACCTGTGTGGAAAAATGCACTGATGGTCAGGGTAATGGAGCCCTTTAATATCTCTGAGACTAGTATTCTTATTGTTTTGCAGATTATTTATGTTACCAGGAACCCTAAGTATGTTATGGCTTCTTACTAAGTCTTCTCCGAATTCATGTCCACACTAGAGGAAGTACCAGATTTTGACCTTTTTTATGGAGAGATTTTTAGCTGGCAAAGGTAGGATATCTTTTTGACTAAGGAGCCCAAATTCTATTCCATGACCTCAGACTGAATGGAGATTAATTATATCAATAAATATCAATTACCAGAATCCTCAGCTATACTGTAACCTGAATCCAAAGCTGCAGAGGCTCTCTGAGCTTGACACCATTTCTGATGAAAGTTGGTCCAAAGGGAGTAGCATAGTCATGGCTTTGCTGCTCCCCAACAACATGCAAGCTGCTTATTTTATCTGAACTGGATGCTGACTTAGAATATAACCATTATGACTGAAAATCTCTTACCAATTTTTGCACTTAGTGTAGCTGAACCCATAAGAATAGACACTGTACAGCAAAGATAAAGTACTTGTTTGCTTCTGCTGGTATTAGTTCAGCTTACTAGACACAAAAGGGCATTTGCCACATTAGCTCGGAGAATTGTCACAAAGACTGTGAGCATGCATCCCTCAAATTATCAAAAAATATTATTTAAAAAAAAACTTTCAAAGACCTAAATGACTGATAATTTTACTGTTAAATAGCTATTGTTGCTAGCTGTTAATAGTATTTTCTTTAAATTTTTGTTTTAATCATTTCTCTTGCTAAGTACTTGCCAGTTCATGGCAATGGCTGGATGACGTTGCAGGCCGATACAGTCATGCAGAGGTTTTCAATATACTCTTTCGTACCTATGAAGAAATGAAAAAGGTGAGGTCCGTTAGTATCATTGTATTGAAAATGTTTTCCTCCTATATTCAGACAGCCCTTTATAATTACACTTTATATTGGAAAGTGCTTAATCCATTATGGACTAGATTCAAATTGAGAATTCTGAGAGGATGAAGTAATTTGTCACATTGGTTCAAGGTCTTATCAATTAGTAAACATTAGGTAAAGCACTTTCCAATATGACAGAAGTTACCTTCACTGCCACCCCAAAAAAACCTTTCTGAAATAGAACAGAACAAGACTTTTGCAAGTACCTTCAACAGGAATGTTGTGCTCAGTTCCACTAATGGAAAGAAGTGCTTAAGAGGCAGGCTTTAAAGTACTTGAGGAGCTCGCAAACTCCTGACCAGAATTTTTCTGCTTGGTGGCTGCCCACACCATTGTGCAACTTCTCGTTTCTCCGAGGTGACTGCCTTTCTCCCCGTGGGCAAGCCTCAGCGCACCCCAGCCACCACAGCGCAGCCCACGTCACGTGCCACTGCACTGGTCCCTCAGCCTTCAGAGCCTGGGGTTGCTCAGGTCGAGTCTCTTGCTAGGACAACAAGACTGACAAAAACCCCATGGGTTGAGTGCCTTCACAGTGACAGGCATGATTCCAGGGGTGACTTTGCCAGGGCGTCTAACGCGAGGTGCAGACTGGGTCCCCATCTCCAAGAGCATGCTGCAGCAGTGAGCTACAGCGTCACAGCTCTCCAGTATTCAGCTGATGCAAGCACGACTATGCTCACATAAAAATTGTGGTCAGTGTTGCACCCAAATGTATGTCCTTTACTCCTGTATTCCAGTACTGTATGCATTTAGTTCTTCGCATCATCAAGACTCTTCAAAGTAACGTTATTGCAGGATCTCAGAAGTGCTGTACTGAAGATCTGCAACTTCCTAGGCAAGAAGCTGAGCGAAGAGGAATTGGACAGTGTTGTGAAACAGGCTACATGAAGAGAACATGAAAAAAGATCCCAGGGCAAACTATGAGAACCTGCCAGATAACATCATAGCAAAAGACATGGGTAGTTTTCTATGAAAAGTTAAAGTGGAAGCAGTCCAATGTAACAACTGCTTAATCCCACACTTCGTTGGTGTGAGCTGAACCTAGGGTTTCTGATCTCAGCTGGAATGCCCCATTTTCAGAGGGAGAGTGGCAAATTAAATTTGTAAGAGCAGTTTTATTGCCAAGGCACCGGTGATTTTACCATATTTTCCTGAGGATAATAAAAAAGTAATGTTTTACTGATTGTAATGCAAGTTGTAACAGGCCTGTCAGATACAGGAAAGGATTTAAGGGTTGTACCAAGCCGGGGTAAGATAATACTTTTTTCTACTGTTTCTTACTTTTCAAGGCAAGAGTCACCTTAATTGTGTGAGTACAGACCTTCTTGACAAACAACCCTCTGAGTCCATACATGGAATCCCTGGGCTCCCAGGCATTGCTACGGTGCCCTAACGCTCAGTGTAGGAGAAGACCTGCAGAGATTAAGAGAGTGGTGCACTGAGAGAAAAACAAGAGGTGTTGCTTTTAATAATTTCCTTTTTGACCTCAAAGGAATGAGTAGAACACCAGAACAAATGAGTTGAATAACTTTATGAGGAGTCAGGATTATAGTTCTACACTGTGTTTTATTCACAGCACCTAGATTTGGAAGCATGTCTTTAAAAGAGCAAACAGAGCCTCTGTGACAGGGAGATGCTGAGGAAGCCAGGAATTGCTTCCCAAGACTAGCGCTCAGTGTCTGCAGCAGGCTTCAGAGAGGTGCACGTTCTGCTTCTCACCTCCCTGTGCTGCCTCTTTCCTCAGGCATTGTTGGAGACTGGAAAAACATCATGACTATGGCACAGAGTGAAAGGTTTGACAGAGTTCTTAAACAGAAAATGAAGACCCTGCCCATCAAATTCAGCTGGGATATTAATGAAATGTAGACTGGTTCTGAGTTTCATCATCCTTTGGTGTTTTTACTGGATGGACATACCTGAAGTTCTGGAAGAAGAAAATACATCCATTTTCAGCTATGTTATAGAAATAATAATGATGACAACTCAGTCACAAAATGTGAGTTGTCTGAGGAAGCTATTCAATCCCACCAGCTTCCTGTTTCTAATTTTATAAGGTCTTTTAATTAACTTTCTTAATAAACTGACTTCCTTTCTTCATGTTTGCTTTTACTTTCATTGGCTTTAATAATACCAGAGTTGTAGACAACCAAGCGAGGATAGATAGGTGTTGCTAAAAAATTTCTGGAAAATGTTTCACTTGTGCATTTCATGAGTCTTCTTTTGATAGAACCTTCAACGTCCAGACTGAAAGTAAGATTGACCAGCCGTGGTATGGTTATGCTTTCGTATGTTTGAATTCTTATTTCCTTGGTAAACACCTAGGATACTTAACAGTTTGCTAAAAAAGTGACCTTATATTGCATTCTCTGGTGTTGCCTATTGACTGAAACACTTGATTGCATTGTCTCTTACAGTTCTCAAGGTCATGTCTGACAATTTGCTACTTGAAATACTGAGCAAAAACACAAGCCATAGTCACAGCAGTTAAGTGAATGTCCACTCTATCATACCTGATGATCTGCTAGAGCTACTGATGTAAAAAACTACCAGCTATCTATGACTACATCCTTCCTCATATATTCATTGACTCACTACCACGGTTTAACCTGTCCACGATTCAACTCCACGCAGTGACTTGCTCATGGCAGAAGCTGAGAAGATAAGCAGAGAGATGTAACTCAATATTTTTTTCTATCAACAACTCAAAAAACACTTGCAGATTCAACAACTCCACTCCTGACATGCATCTGGTCTATAAAATATTCACCTTTATAGACAGTAATGCCTTCCATGTTGCTTATAATGGGAAGTCCAGCTCCTGCATATTTTTCAACTCTATCCATGAAAACTACTCACAAACTAGAGCTGTAGTTCCTCTCCTCCCCAAGTACCCACTGTTAAATCTCTGATATATCTCTAGCATTTTTTTCCCCTTGAAGAATCTTCTGTCCCTTTCAGCACAGCCTCAGTCAGGAGGGCTGAGGGAAAGGATATGATCTGAGAAGGAAACATTTTTTTCCACCTTTTTTTCAGATACCGACTGCACTTCCCTGCCAGGGAAGGCAGGTTTTGGACCCTCATCGCTGCTTCCTGCTATGATGTCTACATGATCAAACTATGGTGACTGCTTTTGGTTGCTATTGAATCAACCTACCAAGCAGCCACAGCAGGATATGACTTCTAATTTCAAAAACATTTTAAATAATCATTTTGATTTGACATAGAACAACCTTGTCTTTCCCATAAACTCTTTGAAAAATGTAAAAAATCCTTCCAGTTCACATACTGGTTTTTTTGTTCGTTTACTTCTATCACTGATCTCAAGGGACCAGCTCGTTCTCTCATTTTCAGTCCACTCATTTTCAATCCATTTTAGCCTCCCGATACATTGTACCTGCTTTTTTCCTGGACAAAATTATTTCATGCACAGCATGCTGTTAGCTTCTATTAGGCAAAGGTGACCTCATATAATTAGCCTACAAGAAGAATATTTCCATGTCCTTCAACAGTACAGCCAGACTATCTTTCCTTCTGGAACTTTGCATCCCCGATACCAAGAAAATGAGTTACAAAAAAACCCCTTCTGTGACTTGTGTAACCACTGCAACCCCTGACCTCTGAGTTTTCCCTTCCCACAAGTGGACCAGTGACCTTTTCCACTTTTACATATTTACCCTGGCCACAGCAAAGGTAAAACTAGTTCAAAGCCAGATGCCTAATGCAGGCCTTTTGCTGAGATTGCCCTAAGTACAAACAGAACTGATTACAAGTATGACCTTGATCTTTACTCTTTTTCCAATGACAGGAAGTCCCAGCATAGTAATAGAAGCCACATAAACCTCAAACTACACTGTATGCACATTGCAGCCCAATGGCATCACCTCACTCTTTGTCCTGGTTTCAGCTGGGACGGGGTTAAATTTCTTCATAGAAGCTGATGTGAGGCTGTGTTTTGGATTTGTGAGGAGAAAATGTTGATAACATGCTGAGGTTTTGAGTTGTTGCTAAGTAGTCAAGGACAGCCCAGCTCTGGAAAGGGACCTGGGGATCCTGGTGGACAGGAAGCTCAATATGAGTGACCAGTGAGCAGCTGTGGCAAAGAAAGCCAACAGCACGCTGGGTTGCATCAACAAGGGCATCATTATCACTTGTCAGGCCACACCTGGAATACTGTGTTCAGTTTTGGTCCCTGCTATACAAAAAAGATGTGGACGGGCTGGAGACAGTCTAGAGAAGGGCCACAAGATGATGAAAGGACTGGGCAGCCTGCCATACGGAAAAAGGCTGAGAGAACTGGGTTTGTTCAGTCTTAAGAAGGCTTAGGGGAGACCTTATCACCATCTTCCAGTATTTAAAGGGTGGCTATGAAGAAGATGAAGACTCCATTTTTACAAAGAGTCACATGGAAAAGACATGGGGTAAATGGATACAAGTTACTCCTGCGAGGTTCTGATTGGACACAAGAGAAAAAGTTTTCACAATGACAACTGACAGCCATTGGAATAATCTCCACAGGGAAGTGGTGGATTCCCCAACATTGGACACTTAAGAAGCTGGACATTTGTCTAGACCATGCTTTTGCCAAGAAAGGTTGGACCAGATGATCCCTGAGGTCCCTTCCAAGCTGGTATTCTACAACTCTATGATTCTCCCCACAGGGATTGTACTTCAAGCTCCCCATTTTTTGGCCAAAATACACTAGCCACTGACCAACTGGAAAAAGAAAAAAAGGTAAAAAAAAAAGAGCGAGCAGTATACCATCCTTAGGTTTTGTTTGCTTTAAAGCAGATCATAATGCAATCATAATTTGGATGCAAAATCCTAGGCTTTGCAGCATGCCCTAGATTGTACTCCTACAGCATCTTGATGTGGTGGGCACCATCCTCTGAATTTTAATAGAGCTGAAGCACCAACTATTTAAAAAGTTCAGCATGCTCAAAACTAAATTAGCTCTGGTCTCAGTGCAGTGTTGCAGTTCATAATAATCTCTCTACATGCCTCACAGTGTAAGCTTCGGACTTGGAGATAAAAGCAAGATACAAGCAAGGTTGTCAGCACCATGATTTTGAATTACTAAAATTCCATCAAAGTTTATCGATGGAATTTTATTAACTAATATGAATTAGACCTCAATCTAATCCAAAGTGCATAAAGTAAACTTTAAATACCTCACCTAAACTTCTTCCACCAAAAAACCCCTTACCTCAGTCCATTTCAGCAAACTGAAACACACAAACATAGCTGAGTTCCTCTCAGTCACATTCCCTTTTATTTCACAGATGTCAATTGCTAACAAAGCTAAACAAATCTGAAGTTCAGATCAAGTCACTGAAACTTGTTCCAAAGGCTTGGAGGAACAGACTTTAAGCAAATTTTTTGTCACTTCAACCCTTATTAGATCCTCTGCTTTGAAATATAAGATGCAACAGTGAAAACACATTTTGACTTGTTTGACATCTTTTTAACATTTTTAAGCTATACATCCTCTGCATGAAAACCAATAAATATGTTAGTGTGAAAACAGACTAGGAAAATCTCATTAATCTAGAAATACCATTAAGAAGAAACCTTTTTTGATATGTAGATGATTCTTATCAGTGACTCACTTGGAAAATTTTCTCAGGTTACCACATTTTGCACAGACTACACAGCATTCTTGGATTCAGTCCAGATTTAAAGAGAACTAATTCACTCCTCTTCTGAAAAAAAATGCCAGTTTTAAACATGCATAGCTGAAAATGGAAAGCAGCCTTATGAGTTAAATATTTTTTATGCAGCTGAATTGAGACATACCAGAAGTAAATTAAGTTCAGTGCTGAAGAGAAGCTGGATGTAGTCACTATGAAGCTTTCAATCCAACCATATCTTTGGAAAAGTCAGATTTAATATCACATTAACTCAAAATTTTTTAATCTATTTGGTAATTCTGCTGGAACACAGATCCTGATTATTGCTTTGAAATGTACAACATTATCATTGAAACCCAGATGCTTGTCTAGAGTTCTTAGTAGCCAAAATTAAAAAGATCAAATAGAGGACAGTAGGAACAAAGGCACATGGTTAATTTATAAAAGTATTTACAGGCTACTTGAACATTTATTTCTATCTACTAGAAACTCACTCATCTTGAATACAAAAAGAAAAGATTATTGAAACATATTAAAGGAGATCATCCTAAACAGATGTTCTTGAACAGTATGAGCAGAGAATCTTATACACCATTAAATTATTCCTGGAATTAAATTTCTCATTTTGAATATGGAATTTCCAAACATTAAAGTTCATAAATTTATATTCCTCTAAGCACTGTGATACTGTAGTGCAATCCACTTCAAAGGTTGAAGGTGACACAGTTAAGGCAGTCTGCTAACAGTATTTTAAAATTCAGCACACAGTGTTTAATCATTGAGGTGCCTGGCAGTTCTCTATTTGGAGAGCTCTTTTGAAAGCTTCACCCACAGCATCATCCTTCTAGCTGATGCAGTCTCAAACACAGAATGTTTAAACACCACAGGTCATTCACAGTGTTTTGGGGTTTTGGAGGTGGGAAGGGAAGAAGAGCCTAACATCAAGCCGTTAGCTCCATAAGCAACTCTGCAGAATGGTTAACATCCTCAAGTTGATGTGTAGATTTACTGTATGTTGTGCTAACCTTTATGGGCTGCCAAGAAGACGCTTCTAAAACACCACCCATTACAGTCAAACCTGTAAGCACTCTGTAAACCCTGGTACTGTAACCTTCAGTCCACTGACAGTGTTTCAACATGGTCTGTTGCCAAAAGCAAACTAATTTTCCTAGGGTGGTGTTTCCCCCCCACCCCATGGGAACTCATTGATGCACAAGTTAAAAATGAAAAAACCCAACCTCTCTGAACAAATTAACCGAAGTTTTTAGGAGGACTTCATCTCATTGATTTTTCCTACAGACTTGAACTAGTAATTTTGAAACTATTATCCTCAACTACAGTGAAAGATTTTACTCTAGTAGTATGGAAATAGTTTCCATTAAACTTTAATAAGGCTATGCCTTATTAAAAGGTGATTAGTGCTGCCTACCTATAACTGATAAGTTGAGGCACCAGAACTGAACATTACTTGAAGTGTTAGAAAATTCCACAGAAGAAAAAAAAAAACCTGCATAGTATGTGATCCCTTTTATTTACCAAAGCTGCCCATGTATATCCTAGGTGGAAGATAGCAGAACAGCTGCTCTGCCTTCAGATGCAGGTGTGTATAGCGCTTGCTATAACATCTTTCCATCTTGCTTGTTGTCACATGTCTTCAAAGGACAGTTACAGAAGTGGGAAGAAAGAGAAAACAGAATAGCATTTCCAGACAGATCGATATTCCTCAAAGTTTTCATCTGAAATATTAAGGTAAATTTATTTACGATGAAAGTCATCAGAAGACCATTCTCCTGGAATCAAAATATTTTGGTGTTTTTCTTTGGAAAAAAGAAAAAAGCAAAACCAATACACATTACTAAAACCACAGATGCTGTGGCTTTCCTGCCTGCCCCTCTCTCCTTACATATGTCCATACTGATGACCGAGCCAGTTCAAAAAAGTCTAATCACTATCTAAATTAACAGGGTTGTAGTCAGGGTCATCCTCTTCATCCTCCAACTCTAAATCATCCATTTCTTGGAATAAAGATTCATCAACCTCCACGCTGTTTCCAGCTGCAAAGAACAGAAAAATAATTTATTTTCAAGCAAGCAGAAAAACAGTACCTGGACAACAAAAGACACAACATTTTCTCATATTAATTCTTTAATGTAGATAGCTGTTAACTTACTTGGCTTTTTATCAAATAGATATGGAAAAGGAAACACCACATTTTATCTTTTTACAGCTAAAGTGAAGCTTTTTTCCCCTCAAAACCCAATCAAGAGAAAGGTCACACAGGACCTCAGAATCCATTGGGAGAATGAAATTAACATTTACAGTTGCCAGAAGCAGAGATCCTTTCTCCCAGGTACTGTCAAAGCAGGAACTCAGGACCCCGCAGCTGGAATATTTACAACTATTATAGCCACAGAAACACACAGGGTTCATAAAAAACCCTTTACACACCATTTATATGCCTACATACGCGCATTTGTCTACAGATTTAAATTTTAAAAGCAAGATGAAGCTTTGCATGCTTTCACATTTTCTTCTGAAAGAGATGCTGCTGACCTAAGGATAAAACTTGAGGACTATTGCTATTGTATTTGTGTGTATGAACAGTGACATCTTCTGGCCACTGAATAAGGTTCTGTTCTTTCACTGGATTTGAAAGCGCCTTTATAACCGTTTCCAGCTAAAAGATAATGCCATTATCCCATTTAAGCTGTGAAAATTAGTATTATTACATGGTACTGTAATATTAAATTGCGGTTAGTAACCTGTTGCATTTATGATAGAATGCAAGCAGCAATAGGAACAGGAGTTTTTAAAAACCTATAGCAACAGGACTAAAAGTCAACACATTAATTCCAAGTCATTTGAGCACAGAGCCCAAATATAGAGGTCTGTTCCTCCCTTGAGATAGCCAAACGTTCTATTGACAATCCATCTTCACTTCAGGCATTCTGGAGGAAAACAAGGTTAAAATATGCCCTTTAACTAAAAGAAACTCAACTCCCTCATGACTGCCATTTCAAGTTTATACTCACTGATGTTCATAAACAACGTTTTTTGGGGGTTTTTTTTTGTAAATTTTTACCTCGCAGAGAAAATTCTGGACCCTCCTCTGCATGTGTTTTGCAATACCAGTAGATAATGCAGCTACATTAAAGAATTGCCTTAACTCAAAAATCTTTTAAACTAAGATACTAAAAGGCAGTACAGAAAATTAAGTAGATATGTGACTGTGAGTAGATTTAACTCCAACGGATTTTCCAAGTTTAACACCTTTTGGCACAGGCATACAAAATTTTCAGCTGAAACTAGGTCAATTTTTTCAGTAAGATAATAGACAAACCTGCACAAAACCACAACGAAGAACTGGGTTGCACAGAGGCAAATAGCATTTAATTTGACCCACAAGATGTTTAGTATTGGTGTTGAGGTTCACAGCGAAGAGAGAACTTCAAGATCTGTGACTGAAATCAGGGGTAAGAAGGCTGGCTATTAGAATTAAAAAAAAAGAAAAAGCAAGGTTTGGTTGTGGGTTTTTTTTGTTTTGGTTTTGGCTTTGCTTCCAGTCCAAACACTTGAATAGAAGCAACAGAAATTAGATCCACTCAAGCTCAAAACTGCAAATAAACATGCTTTAGGGTCTTGAAAATGTTGTGTGTGTTTGTTTTTGAAAGAAGTTAAAAGTTATTTCCATTAAATCTGCAAAACAGTATGTCTCAAAGTTGTTCCAACGTAAAAGGGATACTGAGGTAAGATGTTAAGGCAGAAGTATAATACAGATTTTACTTAGGAATTTTAACCTATTTTAAGCCACTGTCTTTCAGTTGTGGAAACAAGCAGGATTTTACCTTCCTCCAAGAACTGAATGTCAGAGGTGTCAAGGTTGTGATCCATTTCAAACAGCTGTTTCCCTAGAAATAAAAAAAAATTAAGAAATTACATATAAGCAAGTAGAATTCTGAAATAACTATCAAAGTCAACAATAGTTAGCACATGTATCTTAGGTTTTTTAAATTAACCAATTTGAGCAGTTTTTTTTTTTTTTTTTAAAGTGCTCATTTCTACAAGTTCCCCATTCTGATTTTTTGACTACTCATCCAGAATTCTTCCAAGCCAACAGGCTTCCTCCTCTTACATGTGAAATGGGTCACTGTTTCTTATAGTTACTTTAAGGCTTTAATAAGGGGGGAGGGGGGGGCACAAATTTACACTGTACTGCCCCACAGTCTTTGCTCAGTCATTATGGTATTAGTCCCCATCTTGCATTCCACAAGAAAACCTCTGTGGGAACTGGAAAGGAAATTAGCTGCCTCCTCCAACTTTTTCCATACATCCTCCCTGTTTGCAAAGCAACTTGGATCTACACACAAATCACCAGCTCCTACATGTTACCCCCAATTAAAGTTAAAGTTACCCCCAACTGGGTGCGCAGCGAAACTCCTGTGTTCAGGTTATCAACATATTGTAGACATCTGGAAGGCTTTTTCATGAATAAAACAAAAACTATAGTAGGAATACAACTCCAAGATTTCAGTATCATAAATTGTAAGAGACATTCTCACTAGTCATCATAAGCTTATCATATGCAGCAGCCAGCCTCTGCGTTGCTTCAGTGCAGTGACAGCATTCCAAACTCCCACATGCACTTGAATAATCTGAAGTCACTGTACAATCCAGTGCAATAGAGGCCACATCAATAAACTGTCTGATGTAGATTCTTTCTGTTGCTTAACAAACCCCAACTACCTCTGCCAGAACAACGCTTGTCAGCAGCAGCTCCAGGTGGTATACGGTCTGGCACAAAACCTAAGGAGCTTAAACACACAGTTTGGGAACCTTAATGACTCCAGTAGAAATCCTGAATCTATTAGCTTTGTATTTATCCCAAAATCAGCACGTAGAAAGACTTCATGCAACATGGAGGACAATAATCAAATACTGCATTAAGAGTTTATTTACTACCATCATCTTTGGGTGTAAAAATTACTTTTAGGCTTGTCATTATAGTCCAGTAAAATTGCAACAGCTTCACGACCAATTTTAAATCATACCGCTTAATTTATTTTTGCCTGCTTGTTCTTCTTCTTTCATTTTTTTTCTTTTTATTTCCAGGAGTTCTGCATCAAACTTTGCCTTCCAATTTAGGAAATTCTCAATGGTAACAGGAGTGCCATGAAAACGTTGCTGAAAGAAGAGAAAACAAGGCTGCAAACACAACTTGCAAAGCTATGAGTGAAGATGAGCATTCTCTTAATTATTTAAATTACAACATTCCAGAAGCACTGCTTGCTGTGAAGTATTCCAAGAAATTAACCCTAACCCTGAGAATATACAAAGAACATATTCTTACCGTTTTTTGTCACGGGACTCTCCCTTCAGAGAGCTGTGCTGAGGTGGAAATGCTTATGGAAAAACCCAGCGTACTAATTATGGACCTACAGCGCAATAGTTGGCAACACACCACTAATACAGGTTATCCATAAGTAGGCAGCACTTCTTATCAACTTTTAAGTGCAATCTACACTGAAATACTTTCTGTCAAAATACATTAACCCCTCTATCTTGTTGAGACAGAAAAAAGGGTTCTTCTTTTCCAGCTATTTTTCTGCCATTTCCAGAAATACCAAACCTTCCAAGTCCATCAGCCTCTAGATATTCCTGAGGAAGAAAGTGAAGACTCAGTAGTTGGACTTACCACAGCACACTCCATGAATGGAAGAACTATTCCACAGTGGCTGGTAGAAAGGACACGTGCAGGGAGGACAAACCAGTCTTGAAGACAGGTCCCACTGCTTCCACCCTACCCACTCAGTCTACCAAGGAAGAGACTTCATCAGATGATGCAGCCTGTGTGCAGCATGCTGTATTCTAGTCTTTTTTGCTCCCAAACTCCTCTTGCCTCTTCACACAAAAAACTGGCCACAGCAACTTTGATTTTATTTGGGAAAAATCCCTGCTCCTGCCTTAGGAAGTAATGCTAGAAGGGATTGTGAACATCCAATACATCTCTGAAAAGACTGCATTAGAAAATGGTGGGGGGGATATCAATTAAATGCACTAAGGAATCTTCTAGTCCTTAAGTTTCATCATATCAGCTTTGGGGTAGATGTTCCTCTCCCACTGCAAACCAAGAATTGTTCCTGCATCAAACCCAGACATTTAAAAAAAGCTGGAAATTTTTATTTGAAAACATTATTTTACATACTTTCTCTTCTTCTTCTGCTTCTCTTTCTTTCTGTTTCTTTTCCTCTTCTCTTCGTGTTTTTATTTGATCCACTATTTCATTTAATTTGTCCTGTACTGCTGAGACTAGAGTGAAGATCATTACCATTCCTAAATTTTCTTCTGCCTACAACACAAAGAAGGCAACTTCAAACAGAAGCAGAACCTCAAACCTTCAGAAGCTGAATGCATAAGTATGTTTAGAAAACAGTATGCTGTGCAAATGCAGAAAACACAGCTGAGGCACTCTGCACCAGTCCCAGAAGCTCACTGTAGAATTCAAGTCAATTGGTCAGTTAATCCAGTTAAAGTTACCCTCAATCGGGTGCACAGCAAAACTCCTGTGTTCAGGTTGTCAACATACTGTAGACAACTGGAAGGCTTTTTCATTAATAAAACAAAAACTATAGTAGGAATATAACTCCAAGATTTCAATGTCATAAATCATAAGAGACAACAGTCACTCAGAAGCTCTCCTCTCCTGAAATGGCTTATTCCTTAATCCCATTACATGCCCCTTTGAAGTGGGACAGTTTCCCAGGAAAAGCAAAACATATCAGTTGATGGGAGGAAGTTTATATGAAGTAAACTGATAAGAAAGAATGTCTACTGAACATATTACGGCAATTTTAAGGCAGGGAGGACTTGTCAAAAATTCCTGAAACCAAAGAAGCAGTTCCTTCTCATTCCTTCACAACACACTCTCACTGATCCCACAAGTTGAAGAGACCCCACCCAAATAGTTATGTTATTAAAAAGAATCAAGAATCAGTGTAGCATTCTTTAATCTTAAAAAAAAATTCAAGTAACTTACTTCAATAAATACTATATGTACATTTAAACAAATTTACCTTAGCTAGAACTGCAAAAGAGGGAAAGCCCTAGAGCACTTCCATTTCATTATTGTACCTGTGCACACTGAATTTGCCCTGTATTTTACCTCATTAACATAATTTACCTCAGTAATGTCATTTACCAAACTCAAACTTCCAAGTTAGTCTCTACTGTATGGAATATGTTTCAAATCAGTAGCACACACCTCAAAGAACAACTGACGTGAGAGAGAAATTCTGCCTAAAGTGTGAAGTGATATCAAGCTGAATTGAGATATTCCATTTTCCTTACCTGTTGTTCTAGTAGTTTTATTATGTCCATGACATCATTATCATCAAGATTCTCCTGTGAAACAATTTCATAAAGTGGACTTTCATCAGGATATTTTTCTCTATAGGTAAATTTAAGGGTTGTTTGGACAGCTACAAGATAAAAAAAGCACATATTCTTATAGTGATAACTTTATGTAACTCTAACTGTATTTTTCTATCGCATTAGCAGCCTGAAGATTTTAAAGTATTAAATATTCTTGTCTAAAAGAAGCAGTCATCTTACACAGATGTCAAAACTGTATGAACGGATTTAAATATAATGCAAGAGTTTTGAGAAATTAAGATGAAGAAGTCTACTCTTACATAAACTATTAAAAGCTATTGATGTTTGAAAGGTCCTTTGAAAGACTGGAAAACCTTCTGTGGTATGGTGGGTACTAGAGTAGTAATTTCTTTTCCCTCATATCCCACTTAAAGCTGGAGAAAATGAGCAAGAGTCCTCACAACAGACCTAGAGAGAATCTCAGCATACCAATGCTTAAAATTCTGTGGTCCTGGATGGAGTATCAACCTCTGTGTTGGATACCAGGTCTCCACATAAATCATATGACAAAGACACAATGTCCAGTAGAAGTTAATAAGCAAAGAGGAGAACCACCTAAGGTAAAAGCACTCAACCTGAAGCCACCCAGAACCAGAGCAACACGGAAACAAAGCAAAAGAGAATCAGGTTCCTTTCATGCATCCTGCCAGAATACAAGGGAGAAGCCTTCCTTCAATTCAAGACTCACAGTTCTGGAAGCCCAGCAGCCTCTTCACCACAGACACCTGCTCTGAGTGGACTTGCTCCTTTAAAACTGAAGGAGACAGCACCAGTTTCTTCCTTCTGGTACAGTAACCAGAACAGCAGATCTCAAACTCACTCGGAGCAAGGCTTGCTTAGAACAAGCCCATGCAACCATTGATACCCAACAAATACACAGGAATTTGGGACCCACAGCTCCTTGCTCTGGAACTGTCCCTTAAGGGCTGCATATTCACGATACACAGACTCAACTTTCCCATGTGGCTGGTATACATACAGTTCTAGAAAAAAAAAAAATCACCTCACAACATGGCTGTAAGCAACTATGGGAATGATGACAACCCATACTTTCTCCAGGTAGGCTGGCAAAGCATTTGAGATTCAGTATGTCAGAAAGTAGCCCTAGTGAGAGCAACATTTCTGTAAACTAAACACAGAACACCAGAATCCTTGAAATACATTTTCTGAGGAATGTTTGGTGGACCAGACCCCTAGGAGGACATAAGTGGAAATATACCTAGTTGTTGGCAAGAATCAGGCTAAGACTTAGGCTTAAACATATATAGGAGGAGCTTCTGTGTAAGACATCATCAACTTACTTTCATCATTTTCTCCTGCTTCAGATGTCACAGTGATTGTGAAAGTCGTCGGCTTCTCTGACAATACTGTTCAAAGGGGGGGGAAAAAAAAAAAAGACAAGAGAGAGATTCCTTAAATCAACTGCTTCTTCACATCATTAAAACTTAACTTCTCAAGGACTAATGAAGCAAGGAAGCTCTTCATACACTGTTAAGGGCCTTTTTACCCTACAAATAAACATTTTCCAATTAACAGCTATTTCCCATATGATGTGAAGTTTGGAGTGCTCCTTAAGTGCGAGCATAACATCAACAATACCAAAAAGTTTCTCTTTTGGAAGTTTCACTTTTCCAAAAAGTGCAAACCTACCTACCATGAAATTACTTACGTTAGTCCACGGAATGTGTGCAGAAAGCTCCCAAAGCTAATTTGATTTATTGTGCTAGATACGTGTGATAAGCATCCACTGCACTCTTGACCCTGGACTATTTTTATAGTATGTCTGCACCTATTTCTATATTTAGGACAGCTTAATGTAACAAACACTTCTTAAAACAAAAAAGGAATACTGCAAGAATATACTACCCAAGTAACATACTAGAATGAAATTGTGTGAATGAGGCAGCTAGAAGCCAGACAACAAGCGGCTTTATAGAAACACAGAAAACGCAAGACCTGTGTGTCCCTATAGAGCCACCTGTTGTCCTCTTCTGGGTTGCAGACCTTATCCTCAAATAAGGACTGCTCTGTATCACTGTTATAACTTATGTCCAATCAAGTGTATATTCTCTCACAGTATTAGCTGAATTTTGCCTAATTGCTAATGTACTACTACTACCACCACCATCTTTTTTCCTCCCTCTTCTTTTAGGCATAAGATCCTTATATGAATGAACAACAACTCAGAGTAGGCATCACAGTAGAGACTACATGAAAGTACATTACTTCCATATCAGTATCAGTGATTCAGCAGCCCCAGCTACTAGAGACCAATTCATATACCTTTAAGTATAGAAACCTGAAGAACCTAAAAAATTTTCAGATTAAGGTAAATGTACTGGACTAATGTCTGTGTCATGAAGTTACTGCCAAGTAAGATACTGTGGGACTTTGAGCCAAGTAGATACTGTGCTGGCAGGGAACAGAAAATGTACAATGATTTTTTTTTTCATTGTCAAATTTTTTGGATACTAAGCACCATAAACCACGCTGGATTAGCTAGCATGGTGGATACTCTTAATTGCTTGATGCTACCTAGGAAGTCCTGAAAACCTGAAAAGCCAACATATCCATCATATGAACGTTTCAGCAATATAACATACCGCATCTGGGAATTAAAGTTTGCCTTTATCCCACCATAGATCTGCAATGGAGTAAGGCAGATACTGGCAACACGCTTACAGAGGAAACTGCATCAGTACCCCAGAACACCCCGTGCTTCGCGGCTGTGAGCAGCTGTTACCAGAACGGAAAACTGGTCGACACACAAGCCAACTCCCCAATTTCCATCTAGGGACGCATCTTTTGAAAGGTTTCTCCAAAGGGCATCCTTCCATCAGCCCCAGCTCCGGCCCGGACGCAGGAACGGGTGCCCAGGTTGGGCTGCTGTGCCACGGCGCTAAACGCCGCTGAGGCGAGCATCGCCCACGCCAGCAACCCCACACCGACACGTACCTGGCGAGAAGCGCCATCGAGCGCTTTGGGTTTCCCGCCTAGGGAAAAACCAAGAAAAAGACGAAAAACATTCAACCCGTGCAGCTACCAGCAAGGAGACGCCTGCAGAAGCCGGGACTGGCACGGCGCGGGGGCGGCTGCCGCCCGGTGGGGCCTCCCGCTGCTCCCTCATACCGGCTCGCCACAACCGTGCGGCGGACCGAAGCGCGGGCCCTGCCGCGGCTCACCCGTGAACGAGTCCGGGTAGATGGACTCCAAGGCCTCCAGCTCGTTGCGCTGCTCCTCGCTGTAGTCGGTCATCGTCGCCCGCCCCCGCCAACGGCCATGGGCCGCCCGCACCGCGAAGCGACCCGGCCCCTCCACGCCCGCCTCGCCGCTTACGGCCGGCCCGCGCATGCGCACTCCGCTCCGGCATCGGCTAGGCATGCCTAGCACCATGCGCGCGTCCCCCTCGATCGGCAGTGGATGCCTTTGGCCTGAGGAAGGTCGCGGGCCGTGTGGCAAACGGCCCGTGCTGGCTCCTTCGC
Source organism: Phaethon aethereus (assembly GCF_964289735.1). Taxonomy (NCBI): domain Eukaryota; kingdom Metazoa; phylum Chordata; class Aves; order Phaethontiformes; family Phaethontidae; genus Phaethon; species Phaethon aethereus. Next base: position 56,172,117 of record NC_138576.1, on the reverse strand, counting down.
GCGGCGTCCCTTGAGGCCGTGCTTGAGCGAGAGAGCGAAGAGCGGTCGTGAGGGTACAAATAATTACCCTTGCCGATTTTCGGTTGCCTTCACAGAGAGGGGTCAAGTGATTAACTGCCCTCTGGTCAGTTAATCCTAGTACTTGCTGGCCGCCGTTCAGCGTTCAGGCAAAACGGACTTGACGTGTTTACCCACTTGGACCTGACAGGCCCGAAAAGTCCCGTCTGCATCATCTGCACCGCACCTGCTCTGCCCCCCACCACTGGGAACAGGAGTGGTCTGAATAGATGAGGACGCCAGGCTTTCTTACTTGGACTTCTGAAGGTCTATAGGCTCCCACCTGAAGAGACTTCCAAGAGTTACTGTAAAAAAATGCATTGCTGTTAGTTAGGCACGTGGTCACTCTTTGTCATTCTTTCACTGAAAATTCATAGGGATCATCAGACTGAAAGGGATTCAAAACTTGCTCAGGAATAGCATAGTGGGGCTATGGTGGCAGCAGAATGCCATTTCAGGCTGAAATTGGAAGTTTATTTGATGCAGCAGGAAAAAACCCGTGGTACAGATTTGCGTTAAAAAGCACATGCAAACTTGCCAAGAAACATTTGCAGTGATTTCAGAAGTCCCATCACATAGGAATCATCAAGGCTAGCAATTTTGGGAGCCCCCATATTTGGGGGTTACCTGTAAGGATGAATTTTAAGACTGTTGAGGGTTAAATGGCAGCAGACCCCTATGGGTATTTAGTACAAACAGAGCAGTTTTAAGGTGCATTGATTTCCTGGGCTAACAGCCAGCACTTATCCCTCAAGTGCATTTTACAAGCTAAGAGTTCCCAGAAAAACTTTTACCATGGACATTAAAGACAATCAGTTTCATCTCAAGTGAGCAAACTGCATTTCTAAATTGATTTTGGGTAAGATGACTCAGGCTTTAGCAGGCACGGTTAGACTGTTCCATACAAACTCATTGATTTTTCTGTAATCATGAATTCTTTTGAAAGCTGTGCTTTCGTTACTGATCCATGACATGTTTCAGGAAGCAGAGGAGGGAAGTACACCAAATCACCTATAGTACTACAGCTGTATTTAGTACTGCAGATTAATACATGCTGACAGGGTGGTAGTCTATTTGTATATTGGCAGGGTAACTTCACAATGACAGATACAGCTAGTACTTCCACTCAGTGTTTTAACTTACAAACATTAAAAAAACACCAGGGCAAGTAGTAACTGGGACAAAAATCATAAAACAAAGTTTAATTTAAAAGTTAGTTTAGCAAGAAGTTAAAAGAATTTGACAGCTCACTCTTAACTGCAAATAATTTTATATAGTGGTATGCATCATTTTTATAGTGGTAGTGTAAAACAAGGGAAGAAGTGGAAAGAACCCACATAGAATAAAGACATCAGCATAGGGGTTTTTTAACCCCCAAAAACTTTCAGATACACAAACGCATGTATTCCAGATGACATGTAGTATTCCATCTTAAATAAAAAAACCCCAAAATTTTAAAGTGAAATTAGAGATTGTGTTTACTGACAGAGATACTTTGCACCCTAAGGAGTTCATATAAACACTGCACTTCTATTAACTCAAAATTTAGGATTCAGATGAAATATACACGTGGGAATGTGCAAGAACTTCTTTAGTGAATTAAAGTACGCATCATTGTCCAGTTATTCAGCACTACCTCATTTGCATTCACTAAAGTGCTTGCTTTTGCTTAGAAGTTAAAATCTTCAAGACCAAACACATTTACCAATATCTGCAATTTAACTCACTTCCGGATCCTGCATTTTGTAGTAAGATGTACTAAATTATATTTTTCCACTTCACTCTGTTTATTAATAGCAGATCCTAAAATCTAGCACATATGTACACAGCAAGGCAATACAGGAAGCATTAGGAAAAACTACGATATGCATTCCTCCCCCGCTTAGAGTTAGAAACATCTGCACAGGAAGTTAGAGAGGAGATGCAGTAACATCACATCATACCACACTGCATTAACATGAAAACATTAAGCTTTCTTTCACTAAATTCACTAGTTTTTTTAATAACAGTAATATTTATGGGCACAGTAGTACAATTAAATTGTAAGGGATTTTTTTTTTTTTACAGGCAAAGCAAACCTTACCGCACAGAGTGAGACCTGTTTCCCATCCTGATTTGCTATTTGTACAGTAAGGAAGCACACAAGCAACTGAAGGATTTGGAAGTATATCTAAAAGGAGTGGGAGACTGACCTTGCTACTGCCTTCAGCCAGAATGCGTTTGAATTCAAATATCTACATGTAAAGTGTTTGCTTATACAGGGGCACCCTTCCATCCTGTGCCTCTCAGTAGGCAATTTACAATTTACTCACATAATACAGAAAAAAAAAAAAGATGTGGAAGAGGAGAAATAAGGCATTGCTGGTAGGGGTCACTGAGGCAGAGCTGTGTATCTTCTGCTCTGTACAGAACAGCTTAGGTTCATGGCATCCAATCAAAGTCTAGCTATTAATTTTTATGGATTTTTAATAGGAGGAAAGCAGCAGCATTTGGGAATAGCTTTCTCTCCCAGTATATATTCATCCTTTTTGCACAAGTATTAGAAGACAGAGCGCTGCGGCTCAAAACAGCCCACCCCATTGTAGATGTAGACCATCATATCCCACAGGAGTCAGATGCCATCAGGAAAGGTGCCTGTAAGCATGTGCTAGAGGACTACACTAACAAACAGGATGTACTTGCTCACATAGTTTATATATCACTGTAATAAGGTATCAGAAAGTTCCAGTGCAGCTCAGGTCTGATGTGGAGCTAGATGTGTTACTGCTTTTCTGCAAGGTGTTGGTGGAGGCTTGGACGATCAGAGCTGCGTTCTGATCACAGGGTCTTCATCAGTCTTCAGGTATTTTCCATTTACAGACTCCTTGAGTGCCCAGTCATGGAGGAGGCTGTAGTCATAGTGCTCCTCATCCACTCGTTTTAGAAAGGCCAGTCCAGAAATGGCTTGCCACTCTCTGAGAGACGGAATACGGATTTCCTTTACATTTTCACTCCCTGGGACAAAGCCAAAGAACTTCCTTACATGCTGCATTGCATAGACCCTGGAGTGCTGGTCTGTCGCTTCGTCAAAGAGCTCCTGCTCATTATGGACATAACTGCTCCAGTATCTGAAGTGTAGAAAGCTGAGTGGGGAAAAACAACTTGCCAGGCAGTAAGACAGGAAGACAGTGATGACTACCACAGCAATCAGAAACCAGCCTGCCACCTTACAAAGAAAAAAAAAAGCCGTTACAGCTGAAAATACCCATGATGGTAGCTTCTGGGCATCAGAAAATCCATAAGATGATCTTCACTTGCTTTTCCTGAATAAGGTTAGCAGTGTAGAAGCCTGGTGAGGGTCTGTTGCCATCAAACCCAGTCCCTGCCTACTGCAGGTAGTCATGTAGTAAAGTTGTTTCTTTCTGCCAAGTTTAAGCAAGTTCTGTTGTATAATTTGTTAAGGATTTTGCCTACACAACTATTATTGTGAGTCTGTAGCAGAGAAGCCATCTGATTCCTAGCCTATATTAGCTTATAGCCTGTTTAAAATCAATTTTCTTTGAAGTGAAACTTAATATTCGCCCTGTTATTTACCCAATATGTAAGCTTTTAAAATTGAGGCTCACTGAAAACCAATATTTTAGTTTGGTTCACACAGAGCTCTCGCAGCCAGGGCACCTTAGTCACATATTTCTTATATTTGAATGAAGAAACTTCATACCCTTCCTGGTTCTTGAACTTCCATTTGTCTTACTTGATGGTACTTTTCAAGATACTATGCAAGGAAGAATATATCCTCCAGCAGCATGTAACAAATGGGACAACCAGATATAATAAATTATATATCTAAAGTTCAGTTCCACTTACAGAAAGAAAACAGGCTTCAAAACACACAGAGATTTGGCACTCAAGGCAGAAGATACTGGTCCTGTTTTATTCTAACACATTGCCTGCTGAGTTATCTCTAGTGCTCGTCATTAGATCCACCAGCAACAGAAGAAATGAGATACTCACTTGTGACTGGTATCGGAGTAGGAGAATCACTTCATCTCTTGCCCGCATCAGCTCTGGAGGAACTAACTGACTGCACGGAAATGCAGCCAATATCCTTCTGTGTTCACTAGCAGTAACATTGGGATTAGCTCCATAATAATTCACAGAGACATACTCACTCATGGCACAGACATAATATGAGCCATTTATCAGGGTGACTGCTAGCCACGTTACTGGAGCAACCAGGGCTCTCCCAGTGATACTGCACAAGACAAGGCAGATCAGTTTGCATTGCAGTAACCCGTTTGGTGTAGTCTTTTCCGGAAGAGGAGACCTTTTGCCTGTAACCAGCCTCCAAGTCTGGTTATTCAGGGCATAACCAACAACCAGAAGGATCAGCGCAGGAACTCCTAGGAAAGCCAGCCCATAGATAAGGTTCTGCCCAACATGACATGGACAGCTGAATGTAAAAAAAGAGAAGAGTTGCTGCCCACCAATTGTCAATATTGCAATTACAGCATTAGCAATAACAACCTCTTTGCCTTTTAGAAAAGTTAACCACTTTGGAAGGAAAGTCATTTTAGGTCTTACTCTTTACCAGCTGCTTTTGCTTTAAGTCAATACTAGCTTTTAGTTATATTTAACTAATATTAATGACAGACTAGAGCAGAACAAACTCCAGCAGCTTAAAGAAAACCCAAAACCAAACAAACCCCAAACACCCTGCTAGCCTTTCTCTTCCCACTAATTTTTGATTCTACTCCATGACTGCTAAAAGCTTGTTTGCTAGCTCTAAATATACTTACAAACATCCAATCATGTGTTTTAATTGATTCAATCATTTCCCTCAGCGGTTCTGGAGCTTTCAGGCAATTGTGAGCCCTGCAAGCCCCTTGCTAATTGTCTGAAAAGAACAATAAATTCTTCCTACCTTTTGGATGACATGCAATGCTATCAAACTGATGATTACCCTGTCAGGGTTAATTGGCAAGCTGTTTCCTAATCAATGGTAATTAGCAGAAGCATGGCATGGGACTAGGAAAAAAAAAAAGGAGCGCTTTCAGCTATCCTTCATAAAAAAACAAATAAAGACTTGTCAAGTGGACTGATTATTAAATATGAAACATTTAAAATTTAAAATGCTTCAACATTAAAATAAAACCAGCAGAGATTCCATAAGTTGCACAAAGATTGGAATCCCAATTCTGTCCATGTTTAATGTCAGTTCTGGTTCTGAGGCAATTTGCTGTCCAAACACTGGAGTCTGAGATGTAGTTAGCTGCTGGACCATAAGGATTTTAGTGTTTCACCTGTAGGTGGCAAGAAGCTAGCATTTCTCTTTTACCTGACAGTGTTGGAATGTTTCCGTTGTAAGGGTTTTTTTTGGCAACGTGTAATCTGCTATTCACTTCACAGAGCGTCAAGCCAGCTTCAGACATGCTCATGATAATAGTTGGTATTTATATAGCACGCTTGTGATCCAAAGTTTTAAGATTTTATGTGTCTATTGTCAATCCCATTCTGTGGACAGAGGTAGATAGAAATTTTTCAGTTAAACATTTCCAGAGCTGGTTTCTGAATACTGGGATGTATAATCTGAGCTCTCAGCATCTCTCACAAATCAAACCTTAAACAGGGGTTAGTTCAAAATGTTTTGTTCCAGACGATTCTCTCTGGGTCAGTTTGTCTATGGTCGTGCTATCCAATAGTTCTGTACATTGCATACCCCAGGCTGATCTGAATGTGCAAATACTTGTGTTTAAGTTCTGAGAGGTCTAACCACCTCTCTAATATAATATAAACATTTTTACCAAGAACAGAAAAAAAACCTAGCCAGAAAGTCTATGAGGAAAGTTGTCTTCCCATTACAGATGGCTATCTCCAGCATGTGTGGGACTTGGCTGTGTGGTATAATAGTGTCTGATTGCACTGTCTCTCCTTGTGCAGAGATGGTTGCTACTAATACCTTTCAGCTCAAAAAGTAGTTTTAGCACCCATGGTATCTGCTTGATGGCAGAGACACTCTCACAGCTGTTATACACCTGGATGGCATGTTATACACGTCTTGCCTGTTTACTAGGCAAGACCTCCTTCCTCCAGTGTGCTGTCCTCCCTGGTGGACACCTGCTTGTCTCATCCCTATTCACAAGCTGTGAACAAGGTCCTTGCTGGTAATTGTCTCTCAAAACTATGTGACACCATTACACAAAATTAAAAGCAGCACTTTGCCACAGCTTTCCTGGAACCTGTTGTTAAGTTCTTGGTGGTTTGGGCAGAGTAGTAGCAAAACAAAATCCCAGTGCTGTCTGAACAATGCCATTTTGAAGGTTCATTTTCTTTCAGTATCACAGGATTTTCAATAACTTTTTTTTGGGTAGTAGTGGCATTGTATTTTGAAAAAAAATATCCTCCTTTAAATTCAGTGGAATGAACCCATCAGGCTATTACAGAACTATTTTGAAGATGGGTTTTATAAATGTTTTCCATTATGCTTCGGTTCATTTTAAAATCTCCAATTGATTGCTGCTGAGCTTTCTTTGGGAACCCATGTCTTATTTTTTTTATAAGGAGGAAGGCTTTCCCAAGCATCACTTGTGTACTGAAGAAACACATTAGATGTGAAACTGAAGAGATGTACAACACTGAAATATTCATAGTCAGCCTAAGGCTGTTGAATGAGGCAATTTATACAATCAATACAACAACTTTATACTGCTGCATTGTCACTTCTTTGGCATTTGCTTTCATGCTGTGCTGTAAATAATCCTGCTGGGTCATCCTATTATGGAACAAATTACAGGGTTGGATCCAATTAAGAGCCTGGGTGGCCCATCAAACCTTTAAGTACTCACCTTTGCAGAGGAACCCGGAGTCCTGAGGTAGAAGTTTAGGCTCTTTATCTGATGCCCAGGAAGACTTAGGACTGAATGCAATCCAAAATACCGCTACCTGAGGTGACAGCCAGCTTGCCTCTGAGGCAAAGAGGTGCTTATAGCTGACATCTGAGGCAAATGGAATATATGGGCAAACCTTAGCCATGGTTTTACTTGTCATTTTGCAGGGCACTGTCAGCTTGAATTCACTGCCAGGAACCTCACTTATGAGGATAAGTGATTTTTTTTAAGAACTGAGGATGGTTTGTCATTTTCTTTTAAAACATGCTTATTGGAAGACATATGACACCTTCCTATCCTCCCATAAACAAGCAAACAGTTTTTGTTCTTTTGTTTGCTTTTTATTGAAATAAGCAACCATGCCAGAAGGGAGAGAGTGGTTTCAGTTCCCTTCTCCACCTGATGTAGTCAAAACTCACTCACTCATCTCTTCCAAGAGCTTAGTTATTATTAGTCATGTGGTGTGACTGTGGTGGGAACAAGCTGTATTCTCCAGCTTTCCTGACATAGTTCTACCAGTTGCCCTTAGTTCCCCTACAGAGAGGATTTTTATATTTATTGGATCACAAAAAGATTAGGATTTTGTTATCTAATGGCCAGGAAAAGGTAGAGAGAAAGAGGGCAGTGTTCTATTTTCCATCTGAAGGTTGCTTCCTGTAAAGTTTGGAGAAGGAGACTGAACTCTAGTCTCTCCGGTCCTGTGTAAGGGTTTTCATCACTGAGTTAACAGTCAAAAGGCTCATGTTCTGTGCCTCCTTTAGCTGCATTTTGAGTTATATTTTGCATGGATGTCAAGCCTGCCTGTGATGTTGAAAGGAAGAAAATTATACTGCTTAACTTGCTTTTTGTCTTGAAGCCATGGAAACAGAGGTGGAAAGCTCCTAAAAAACCTAGAGTATGGAATTTGAACTATATTGTATAGTTGCTTGGTTGTCTGATTTTCTGATTTATAACTTGGATTGGTCAATGCTGGATAATTATCAAGTGAAAGCTCTGTCCTTACCTTGCCTAATTTTAATACTAAAATTAACTCCCATTTGTGCATAATGTGTTTGGAAATATAAGACCACCTTAGTATAATGAGTGAAATAATAGTTGGAGCATGCGTAAAAGAACCTTTGTTGTATGTTTTTATAGCCTATCATGATTTTTGTTGCATGTGTTTCCTTATAGCAGAATTATATAAAAGCTTGGCTTGTCTCCCTTGAGGGTGTGCTGGCTGCTTTAGATGCCTAGCACCCTTTTCTGCGCAGAATCAAAATAAAGACAAATATCTGTGTGTTGATTGGCACTTTGCACACTGGGTAGAAGGACAACCTGTGAATGTTAGAAAGCATAGTATGAAAGCACCTGCGCGACAGATTTCCTGTGGGAGCATAGGGGAGCGCTGCCTACATCCTGCGTTCTGCCTGGTCGCAGGTTGGCTTCAGCCTGCCAAATCATTTTCGTAGTCTTTTTGGCCTGGTTAAGGGAGAAGTTCCTCTCCCCTTAACCAGGACAAGGACTGGTGAGAAAATCATCAATAAGCTTTATGTTAAGGGAAGAATAGAAATCTTAATGATTTTTTTTTTAAATTACATCTTTTGCTTCAGAATTCACCTGTGCTTTATAGACAAATTTGTATGAGATTTTAGGTGCCTGCAGTGCATTTCAGCAGAAAGTAGGCACCCAAATCCAAAAACACCCTCTTGAAAACAGTTCCTGAGATGCCTAACATAAACAACAAAATTTCAGCAGGTCATGCTGAAAATACTTCCCAAGGAGGGCACTACAGGCATGGTGGCAGCAAAGGCACTGCTTTCTTCTGAAATATGGCCAAAGGAGCAGCCACACTAGGCTTTGAATAAAAGCACTCATTTGTGATGCGGAAAACCTGTGTTCAGGTACTTTTTTTTAATGTAGCTTCAAGACCCATCTTCTTGTGATTTGAAAGAATTCAGTTTTCTGCTAGTGAAATATTTAATGCAAGATCTATTCAGCTGGAGATGGAGAGCAAGCAAAAGCCCAGTCCTGTATTGTACTAATTTGGACACCCATCTTATGTGGCAAGTATATTCTTGTTTTGGCACAAAGAACCTTTTAAGGTATTTTTTTTTGCATTTAACAACTAACTCATTATTGACCTTTATATTGTACTCTGCTCTGGAATATTCATGTTTGGGAGAATCCTTAGATACTGGATTACTAAAGAGATCATGTACTTAGCTCTGCAGCTTTCAGCTTTCCCATAATAGCCAGTCTAGTATAAGAGATGGGGTGCTGGCGCACACTTCTATACATGCATTTGAACTTCAGGAGATATTTTATGGGGGTTTTTTTTTCAGCTTAATGGGAGTGAAGAGAACTGGTTGTTGCGTTAAGGGGCAGATGCCCAAAATCAGCGTTAGTAGTCCGGTCGCGCCCAACCCCTTTCGTTGGACTCTCACGGGTCCGGATGCACTACTAATATCACACTACCTACTCAGCCGGACACCTCCTGAACTCACACGGCCGCGCTCAGAGGTACGGTTGCGTTCAGGGACAACACACACACGGCTGAGTCAATCAATAGTGCGATTTATTGAAGCAACAGATGCAAAAGTTCTTTGGATTGCCGGTGATAAATTCACTGTCTGCAAGCAAGTGCACTAAATTGATTACGGTCGGGTTACACACACATGGGGTGATGAAACAACTCTAGAGATTCCTAAAATTCCTGTGGATACACTCGGGATAGCCGAGTGTTTGAATCTTACCCAAAGGCGTCCTAATGGGGGGGAAGAGAGGGTCAGCCTGTTGGCAGATCCTAAAAGTCAGGAGTGATGGTGTCTTCCCTGACATCCAGCTCTTTTCACACTATTTTATAGTGTTTTACTTTGCAGGTGGAGCTTGAGTGACTCTAGTCATACATACCTTTATCAGGATTGGTTCAGAATTCTCTCGCTTCGCGTTTAAAGGTACAGACTAGGAAAAATTCAGTGCGCACGCTCATTGAGGAGGGGTCGCACCTTGGGAGGTGGGTAACTTTTGAGAGGGGTGTGCGTTTTAGTATTATAATGATATTATAATAAGCAAAGTTCATTCCAAGTACAGCATTTCATCAAAGTTGACAGGTCACTGACCCAGGGCATCGCATGTGCAGCTTATTAATGTACACACTGTGTACCTTTAAATTCCTTTGTTCACAGAGCGTGGCCGCGATGTCTCCACTCTGCTCCACCCTCCATGCAATTTCTCCCGGAGTCAGCACACCAAGTTCCCCTGATGTTGCCAACACCTAGGGTTGCCTAGGGAATTGCCATGGAACAGACTCATTGTACACTAGCTACGTTCCACCCTGTTTCAATGCTGTTCTTAGAGGGTAAATTTCCAAATTGCCCCTCAGCGATTACTCCATACTGGTGTAGTCTAATGCTCAAATAGTATGCCAGACCAACCCTCCTGGTGCTGAAGGCTAAAATCCTCTCCTGACAAGCATGACAGAAAGGGAGGTGGAGGGTGATGCTAACTTCCTCACTATTCAGATTGCCTTGGATTATTTCTGAGAAGTCTATGTTAAGATTTAAGACATGTGCCAGGTATGTGCTAACTTCTACTCTTTTCACAGGGTTGCAAGTCAGATGACAGTTAACATTAAGAAGGTGGTTTTGTTCAGTTCCTGAAGATGTGGCTGCAATCCACCATTGACTTGTTTCCCTCACTGGAGCCATTGAATCCCCATTTTCTCAATCATGTACAAACCTTTCAAAATGTAGTACATTCTACCTAATACATCATATTATACCTGTGAATTTACATGTATACACGTGTGCACTTATGTATTTTCTAAACAGTGCTGATGTGTTCTTACCATGCATTGCACTGTCTGGTCCATAGTGTTCCTTCATGATTGTAGTATTAATAATGCAGGCTGAAATAATTCATCCTTATATTTAGAACTGGATAAATAAAATAGTGCTCATTTAGGGGTAGCCTTAAGTGCTTTGTGATGGTTTCACTGCAGTTAAGTTATGCTAATAATCTTCTAAAGATGTTTTTTAAAATGCAATGTAGTACACTTTCTTATGGAATATGGGATGTCTCTTGCAATGAGAGATATATTTGGTGCTTGTCACTAGTTGGAGACAATCTGAGAAACACACCCACCTCAGATTCGATTTAGAAATGCAAGTAACTGTCTACAGAATTGTAATGCCTGGCTTTTATAATTTATTTAAATTTAAATATGGGAAGAAACTTCAATAGCTTTACCTATAAAATGGAGTTGGATTTTAAAGGGGCAGAAAGGTTCCTAGAAAACAATGGAAGAGGCTTATTATATTGTAAAGTTGTCAACATCAGCACATTCTGTGTAAAATGAAAGCTGTTAGGATGACCATGTTTTCCACAGAAAAAGCTGAAAATCCTTTTATGTCTTATTTTTTGTTTTGAGTTGTGTCATAACTTTAAACTACCACTTTTTAAAGTAAATTATTCCTTCTTATCCCAGATGAATCACATCTGCTGCTTTCCTTGTATCTGGAGTAGTTAATACCTGTAATTTTAGTCTAGCACCAGATCTATTAATGAATTGAAATTTAATAACAGTATGGCATTCATTTGAGGCCAGGTATTTTTACTTCCTTTCCTGAGAGGACTCAGTGGGAATATATGTGGAGATGAGTCCTATAAGGACAGAGAGTTAACTGATTAATTTCTAAATTAACTAGTGACCATAGTCTAAATTTCTTGCAAATCTAAACTAACAGGATAGGCCAAATTTACATCAGAGGAAGATGGAAAAAGTAAGACGAACCTTCCTGGATGTTCATAGCAGGGATAAATTACAAGTAGGGTTTATAATACGTTACGAATGATACAAGATTCCCTAGAAACCTCATTAATGAAAATGCCATTTGCACAAGCTGGCAGCTGTAGCAGGGACACAGTTTATTCCTCTGTGAATCTGGGTGCTCTAGATCTGTCCTGCTAGCTTTGCAGAAACATGGTGGCAGTAACCTCGTAAGCCATACTGCTCCTGCCTAGGCAGACGCTAACTCACCAGACTAACGCAGTCAGAGCTGACAGAAGACTATAGCTCCCGTAAGTTGAAGATGATCAATTTTTAATTACCCTGTGCAGCAGTATCTTGCAATTGTGTTTTTATTTTTCAGAGAAGGAGCTTCTGTTAACTCTCCAAACACCAAAACCTGACACAAACAACAGAATGAATTTGCTGTCCCTAAAACGGTAAGACCTGTGAATCTCTTGGGGCTTCCCGGTTTGGCTTCCCATGGCTGACTGCTGTGTGTTTGATTACAAATCATTCTTATGGATGGAGCAGTTATTTTTGTTGTGTACAGGGACAGATCTGTTGCCAGTCAAATTTCTCCCAAAGGGTTCAGTACACGTAGAGAATAGGAGGAGCATCAGCAGCATTACGGATTGCAGCAAACACACCTCATGCAAAAGGCAGAAGAGCATAAAGGAGAAAACATTAGAGAAGAGAAAGAGGAAATGCAGTGACTGAGAGAAAACTATGCTGCTTGAGGAAGACAAGACATAAACTGATAATCAAGTACGTCAGGCATTACACAAACAACATGTCTCGGCCACCAGGAAGAAAGCAGGAGAACCACAAAATAGTAAGACATTTTTGTAATGTGCAAATGAAATTATGCATGGAGTAAGAATAAGCTATTATTATATTGATGTGTTTTATACAGTCAAATTTACGAATACTCTGAAAGTGCTGAAAGGATGGGGATGAGTCTGCCAGTATGAGAACAGAGGCGCTGGCAGCATTTATGGTTGCAGTGGGACCCCCTTGCAAGCTGCCAACAGGCTGCCAGCTATTAAGCAGTGACAGCAGTCTGTTTGAGCAGTAATACTGAGATTTGCTCTAGGAGCCTTCATATCTCTCCAGCTACCTGGCCTATGACATGAAATGATTTTCAGACAGTCCTGCACTCAACATGAATCCTTGAGGCCAGAACTTTGTTCTTGTTTTGAAGAAAAGAAGCTGCACCGGCCACATCTCTACCCCATGAACAGTTACAGGAAGAGATGGTTCATCTGGGACTGCAGCATACCTGATGCCCATTGTGTGCCACCTGCATAGCAGACCATGTCTTCTTTTGGGGGTTATGTTGCATGAGCAGGTGTCCTTCTTCATCCTCCTAATATTGCATTTTTTCTGTGCACAGGGAGTGTACCATCACAAGATCTCAGCATCTGGCTTTAAGGCCGAAATCTGATTCTTGGGGAGACAATGGTAAAACTGTAACCGTTGTCTTTGAATGTTGGCTTTGACCATTGATCACATAGCACAGAATTCTACCAAGTGGAAGTTATATAGACCAAAACTTCCTTCTTCTGCACTTCATGTTAATATTCTCCTAAAGGTCCAGCAGTTGTTTTAAACATGCTGCATGCAAGACTTTCCCAAGAGGGCTTCTTAAACTGCATGGTCACAAAAAGCAGTATTTTGTGCCATTAAAGATACCAGTTATTCTCCTTCTTGTTCTCTGGCAGTGGTGTGTCGAAATACAAAAAATTCAAATAGCAAGTTTCCTCAGAATCTCTTATCTGTGGTTGAAAATCTAACTGTTTAGGAATATTTTACCACAAATACAAAACAAAAAAGTGACATAATGCAGAAATAAGGTCACAGTGATTTAAAAAAAAAATAATAGTACTGTGTCTTGAAGATAATATGTTTGCATCTAAAAGTATAATTATGACACAGGTATATATGTATACATATGTATAACAAACTGAAGAGAGAGAAAGTTGCTAGTAAGGAAAAGGGAATATAGGCAACTGTAGAAGACTGACAACAAAAAGTGACTGTCTCACTGGGCACTTAACTGCATTTTTTTTACTTTATCCTTAGTGGTGAGGTTCTGAACAAGCTTAGAAAAGATGGGCACAAAGTTTCTGAGGCTGGGTTCTGTTCAGAAGCAGAGGTCTAAGTGCTTAGAGATTTATGGTCAGAGATAGAAAATGCCAGGTAAGTTTATGTGCCTCTGTGCTTAGCTAGTCATTAAATGAAACACAGAGAGAAAGATGTCTTTGTTCTTTATTTGTATGGTTCAATACCACACAAGTCTTTCTTCAGGAACTTAGAGCTTTAAGGGCTGTCTGGATGGTTAGTGGTGATTTTTGACAGAAGTTGGGGCAGTGGAGAAGTTTCAGAAAGCTTTAGGACAATGTTGTGCCAATTTCTGAAAAGGGGACAGAGATCTCCATTTAAAAAAAAAAAAGACTATAATATAATTAAAGTTAATACACATAAGTTTATGGGAAAAATGCTCCAACTGATTGCAAGAGTGGCTGCTAAATACAATTATGTTGATACAGTATGCTTAAGTTTCTCTAAGGTATTTGTCTTCTTACAACACAGACTTTTTTCTGAGACTAGAACAATACAGAACCTGTATGACATCCACTTACTCCGTTAAAAACTTGTTAATGACAATTTGGCAGTGTGCAGTATTATTGTAAACAGGAGTTATCACCAAGGCGAGTTTACACAATGGTTCCATACTACTTAAGACTTTGAACAGTGACTTGTTAAAATGGGAACATGGATTAAACTCCAGACTTTTCATGCAATGGGACCAGGAAGAGGTCTTTCCACCAAGATGTTCTTCCTTTCATTGTGTGATTTGTTCTATCGTTTTCATTGGTATTCACTATTATTTTTCCAGAGGCTATAAGCAAAAATCATCTCTAGTCTGCCCACATGCCACAGGCCTGTAGCACTTCCTTTAATTAATTCTTGTCCAAGAAGTTTAGAGTCAACCCAGGCTCTCCCTTAAAGGCCAGCTGCTATTCCTGCTAAATACAGACAATTCTGCAGTGCCATTGAGGGGATCTGGCAGGGCAGGGAGGGAAGAAAACTTTCCTCCAGTTGGTGCACAGCTAAAGATCCCAGACTAGTGCTTGTGACAGGATCTGTGTAGGGATACGCCTTTAAGCTCTTCAGTAGCTCTCCATGCTTCTTGGACAGGTGGCTGTAATCCTCCCCCATGCCCTTCCTCTTGCTCATGCAGTGGAGCCAAACCAACCACGTCTTCTGTGTTAAGATGCAGAAATAATGTCACAGTGAGATTGTCCAGGCATTTGGAGAACTAGTATTGATAGTGATTCAAGTTACTTGTAAAGTCTGATAAAGAACGGGAATTGTCAATGGGACTGATTCTTTTCTTCTTTGCTTGTTATTCTTTACACTTGTGCTGAATTATAGTATTTTTTCATTGCTCTCAGCTAATGTTTTTTATGTACTTTTTTGGGGGGTGCGAAGCAGCTGGTGATCTGAATCAGATCAACCATACCTTCGTGAAGGAACTGGAATTTTAGTGTATACACTGTTGTTCCTATTGTAAAAGGACTAATAGCTCATTGCCTCAATTATTCTTCCTGCAACTAAACACTTGTCATTAATCTTGGATGGCATTTGACAGCATTTATCAATCCAACATACATATGTGCTATTACAGGATGCAAGAATGTACCTGGTGAAAGTAGCTGTATCCCAAGAAATGGTATTTCTGACAAGCAAAATCCTTGCACAGAGGCTCAAGTGATGATCAAGTCAGACTCTGTCACACTTGAATTGTGGTTTTCAGTGATCACACACCCATGGACAAAAGTTTCTTGATTAACGTAAATGTTAATTTTTATTGCTTTTAATACAGTAACAGCTCAAAAGTGTGAAAAGGTTTGATTCTAGTTTGCTTCATTTTGATTTCCACCTTTTCTGGCAGAGCAGAGAACTTTTTGTACTCACATATGGGGCTTTGGTAGCCCAGCTGTGCAAGGACTATGAAAAAGATGAAGATGTCAACACCTGTTTAGATAGAATGTAAGTACTGCTTTAAATATTCAACTTTATTGATAATGCTATTTGTCCACCTATATGTTACAGACCATTTTCTGATGCTAAGGCAGAAATTACTACAGGTTAGTTTTAGAAGATGCAGAGACGTATTTTGCTCCTTGCGTGTTTATTATTATAGCTGTTTTTATAAAATCTTTTTGGTTTTCTCTCAATAAAGAGAAAGACTTGATAAAATAATGACAGGTTTCATTAAAGCAATATGGCTGTCTTTACTTGTGTGAAGATGAAAACATCTCAGCTTGAGGAAGAAACCTCATAGATTGGCAGAGCCGTGACAGTTGGGAGTAGTATTCTTAGGTCACTCTCTCTATATATGTACATATATAATCCATAGTGAGAAGGGTGTTTTTCACTGTACAGTTGCCAAATAGCTGCTTGTCAATTTATTATTCATTTGACATTGCAAATCTAAGGCATAAAAGTTGAAAAGGATCTAAGTAGTCATGTACATCACCAATAAATACCTTTCTAACTGCTGATGACATATTTACCAACATTATTGATATTGACACTTAGGCAATAAATAAATATTTCATGTTTTCTGATGCATGACATACTGCAATTTTAAACTCCATGCTGCCTAAAACAGTTTTTGGTCTTGTCATCACATTAGACATCAGATCACTTTTTGGCTTCTTGTCAAAGATGTGGTACAAAATCAGTAAGAAACTCCATTGAGCTCAGGCTGCTTCACTGAGGGTGTAGGGCCTCTGATAAACAGGCAGAGATTGCCAACATCCACATAAACGGAAACAAAAAATTCCTCAAAAACATTTCTGAGTTGACTTGACATCCTTTCATAACATTTGTGTCAATCTCTTCTTCAAAAAATGCTTGGAGGCATAGCTGTTTTGCACACTACGTAGTTACTAACCTTTATTAATGTGCGAGAGCTAGGAACGAATATTTGTTTTATTAAAAAATTCTATTAACTTCCATCCTTTTTTATTTAATTTCTCTGAAATTGTAGTGTTTTAAATACAAAAGGAAGGTGGTGTTGTACTGAAACTGTATATTAACTAGCAAATTTTGGATTCTTTCTGCAACTAGTAGATGAAGGGAGAGGCTATGTCAGAAAAAAGACAAAGAGGGAATTGTGGAGGAGAAGGAAAAAAAGAGGTGAAGAGGTAAGAAGATAAAGTGAAAGAGATCAGGTGTGATCCTATGGGTTTTCCTGGCACCTGAATGCTGCAGTGAGGGTGCCCAGGATGTGCTGAACTCCCTACCAGCCCATAGGTGAATGCTGTGACTTGAAGGGGCAGTTGCTTTGTTCTCTTTGACAGAGGCAAGGTGAGATGAACTCTGAGGATCACAGAGGAATGGATAAAATCCTGTGCTATGTTATCCTATCCTATTTTTAGTGACAGAGCAGTATTAATCAGGTGTGTTATTTGTATATTATTTATATATTATATAGCTAACTTTTAATATTTATTCATATATGTAAATATAAATGTATGTATAGACAATGTGTACATAAACAACATTCATATCATCCTTTCCAGGAGTATTGTGCTTAAAGGAGTATGATTCCTTAAATGACTACCTCAACAACAATCCCACTGTGCTGCAAAATGTGGTAGAAAAAGGAATCTGGACCAGCAAAATCTGTTGTCCTCAAAGGATTCATTGAGGAACATGCAGCTGTTTTGCTGAGAAAGCACAGGAGACAGATAAGGGAGATGGCAGGTGGAAAGAAGTGCCCCATTTTGAATGTTAACTTTCTTTCTTTTCTCCTTAGGGGATACGGCATTGGTGTAAGGCTGATTGATGATTTTTTAGCTCGTTCAGCTGTGAAAAAGTGCCGCAGTTATTCTGAAACTGCAGACATGATTGCACAGGTAAATAAGATTTACATTCTCTAGAGCCTCATCGGCTTCAGTGGTCTTAGCTTTTCCCTCCTCCTCTATCAGTTTGCTCCAGAAGAGTTATCTACATTTTCTGCTACATCATGATTCTCTTGTCAACAAACACTCATCTCCACACTCCCATGCTTCCACTGGGTGAAATACAGCCTTTTCCTTATCTACAACTTCATATCAACTAGTAGCTCACAGAGGTTGACCTTGAGAGGAGGCATCAGTTTCTACCTCTGTAGCATAGTGCTACATCAGGCTGGAAAAAAAACAACATTCAAATGAACACAAAAAATGTGATGTTTAGTGAGATAAGAATTTTGCAGATAATCTTGGTAAACCCCCAGGGGTAAGTTTACCACAAAGGGTCATCAGAACCACAGAATTGTTTCACATGGTTATTAGTTTATACCTAAGCTGAGGACAGAGGACAGAAAATGGGATACCACCTGTGAGAGGCTGCCAGCCTGACCTAAAGTGACCTTAAATTCAGTTGCTAAGCTGAAACTAAAATTCTGTTCCTCGTAGCCTCTGAGGTATTTTTCTATTAGAAGAATTAAAAAGTTTATTTTTGTTTGCTGCAGCTTCAGCTGATTTCTTCTACTCTTACCAGAGCACGCAGCAAACAACAAAAAACGATCTAGTTTTAACAAAATACAATTCCTCTATTCCCTCACTTCTTTTCTTCTTCTAAGAGCATAAGCCTTAACCATCTCATATAGATCTTAAGCTTTGATTTCTTACTCCTGCCATGTGATTCTCCTCAGCATCTCCATAATTATCTTAGATATTTTTTAACCTTAAAATGGTAATATTAGGAATAAGCTGCAGGTTTTTCTGCAAAAGGAAGACTCAGTGGTAGCAGAGAAGAACTGTAAGAAAGGAAAATGACAGGAACGTTTTCCTCACTACCCTCAAATCTAACAATGAAATCAAAAAGATAAAATCAGAGTGGGTAATTTCGCTGCCTTTGGTGGAATTTTCTCTTTTATTGGGTAGTCTTTCTCACTACTGTCAGACAAGAAAGATCTAGGAGGAAATTTAGTGGCGATACATGGGGATCTAAAGATGTATTTTTGCCCCCATGGGCAAATCAGATTTCCTGGGGAAGCTCAAAGAGAAATACGTAGGAAGTCCAGCCTCTTTAGTCTGGGTGGTAATCTGAGGTGGTAGTTCATAGATATTGAGTTAGCTCAGACTAATACCTGATCAGGTCATGGTGACTGATCCCTTTTATCCTTTATGATTTTCAGCTATGAAGTGTTGCAAGTGAAGATATGCCTGGCCTTTCCCAACGGCAAAAATTAACCACACTTTTTAACAGTTTGCTAGGTAGTTATTGAAGAGGACAGAGCAGGGCATCAGTTAGTTGACTGAGATTCATTTCCATTGGCTCATTTTAGGAGACAAAAATATGCCTGGCATAATTTTGGTTGCTTGAGAATTACCAGCAGCATCAGCTAAATGTGAGCATTATGCTTAACTGCAGACTGCGGAACTAGGAAACAGCAGGGTCTCTATACCGTGAACTAAGGCACCAGTATATGCTGGTTTTACAGGATTATCTTAGTTCAGCGTGTACGTGGATGTTATCAGGTGATGTGTGATCCTGCTGACATTAACCATGTCAGAAATACCTACGTTACATCTGAATGAAATGGAGGGACAGAAGTTATGCTATCATTCCAAAATGCTTGTCATAGAGGAACTGATGGCTGTCACAGAAATAGATAAAGGACCTCTTTGCATTTGCTGTTGCTGGTAGGGCTATAGAGTGCACACGTGCGCAACACAAACATACACCATGGTCTGCCAAAGTTTAAAGCAGAAGCAGGTGACGTTACCAAAAGCCAGCCAGATCCCATTAGCTCATAAAGGAGTGGAAACTAAATTTCTTACTGAAGTTTGGAGTCTCAAATAAGGATGGTGTATAACAAAGCTCCTCCTTTGGAGGAGCTGAGCCGGGGTAGAGGATCCATTAGAGATAGTGAGGGCAGTGGAATGAAAACCATGAGACAAGCAGCATTTCAATCACTATTATAATACACTGTCTCATTAAAGGGATGACACTAGGCTGCAAAATCACATTTTTGTTCACTTTTGCATTCTTCTCTAGGTGGTATTTGTACTTTATTTTCTCTGAATTTTCACATACATGCCAGATATCTGGTTTTCAGGGTCTTGTTCCTCATAGTTCCCTTATTTACAAGTGCTTTAATACAGTTGAGCCATCATTCTTAAGTACAGAGATTCAACAACAAAATACAGTGAGAAATTGACCATCAAAGTAAGGAAAAAGACACTATTTCTCTGCAGGTTGTACTTCAAAAGAAACTCAAACTTTAAAGCACACAGTCTCTTGAAAAGACTGTTTGTAGCAAACTAAAAGAGGAGCTCTGTAGTAGAAATATAACCTTTCTGAGGCCAAAAGTGATACGGAAAGCTTTTTCACATTTCTTTGGCAAAACATTTTTATATACTCTTCAAGCACATTTGTCTGAGGCACATACCAACAAAACATACGTAAAATGACCCAGCGAGTAACTGCAAATATGCTGTTAGAGTTGTCAGTTCAGAATCACACAGCTGTTTACATGATCTCTTTAACTCTTCAACAGTAGTGTTCTCAGCCAGGAGAAAGTGCTTAAACACATAACTGCATTAATTCTTCTAAGGTAGAAATCTGTTTGAGGATGAGTGTGAGGAGTAAAACCAGTTCAAAGTAAAAGTAATTAAGGCAGTTAAGCAGTTCAAGTAGGTAAAGCCCAACGTCCTGTAAACGTAGCTGTTATCCTGCAGTCCTTTGGAAAGCAAAGGAGAAATCTGTAAGATCAGGCTGTGGGCGTTCCCTGTGGAAATGGAAAGAGATGAAGCAAAGGAAAAAAAAACATAAAATGAGGAGTTTTGGACAGCTTGCCTTATTAAGAAATAAATACTAAAAGAAAGGTGCACCTAAGGCAGTGACTGAGGGCTTAAAACTTCAACCACTGGTTCAGACCGCAAAGCCTGGGATTTACTGCTAGCTTATACTGGTCTGGAGAAAGGCCAATAAGTTTTGATGATGAGCCAAAGTGAGTCCTTTTAAGCTGAGTTCCCATGGTGCTCACTGACTTCGCATGTTGGTGCTGTGACTTTGCGTGGTTACAGTTGGGGTAGAATAAAAAAAAGATAAACCAGGCCATTTAAAAGTAGGTTTTCTGCTCAGTGGCAAATGGGGATAAGAAAATGGAAACCAACTGAGGAATGGTATTAAGAACAAAGCTCAGCTGAAGAAGTAATGTCCAAGACTGGATTCAGAATTTGGATCTAACTGAGGATTACTTTTGAAATGAGGGTGATAATTTTGCTCTATAATCCTAAAAAAATCAAATTTTTCCTTCAATTCCTCCTCACAAGACCTCTAGCATCATTGATCTGATTGAAAGTGATGCAAAAAATAAACAGTGTCTGGTTTTAGATCTAATTCTAGAACACTGTTACCTGCTACAGCTCAATGTCGCCGTGCCCTGGGAAGTGTCTGTGTG
This sequence comes from Phaethon aethereus, assembly GCF_964289735.1. Classification (NCBI taxonomy): domain Eukaryota; kingdom Metazoa; phylum Chordata; class Aves; order Phaethontiformes; family Phaethontidae; genus Phaethon; species Phaethon aethereus. The sequence continues at coordinate 56,150,951 of NC_138576.1, read as the reverse complement.
CGTGTCTGTAAGATCAGGCTGTGGGCATTCCCTGTGGAAATGGAAAGAGATGAAGCAAAGGAAAAAAACATAAAACAAGGAGTTTTGGACAGCTTGCCTTATTAAGAAATTAATACTAAAAGAAAAGTGCACCTAAGGCAGGTGGCAGCAGCCGTGCCGTGCCCCCTGTTCTACAGCAAGCTCGTAAGCTCCGTAGCTGTGTTAATACAGTGCTGTGCCTAAGGATACATCCCATGCTTAAAAGCAGTGGCTGGAGAGATGGGCTTTATTGTGGAAGCTCAGTACTCCAGGAATGCAGCAAACGTTATGTCTCTGCAACTGCTTGTAGAGAGGCCCTTGGGTACTACCAGGGCTGGGGTAATCCAACCATGTCACCCCCAAGCCCAGAGTTGTAGGTCGAGAGATGTGATTCACCTTCCCATGGTAGGTCCTGCCACACAAGGTCCCTATATAGTGACATATGGCCAGTTTTGAAGTGTGACAGAAGCTGGCAGAATTTACGAAACTGGTAAATGCTTTTCAGATCTCAGCGGTGAGAGGGAAATGCATACAGCAGGTTACTGTGTGAAGTGGTAGACAGTAAACTAAAAAATTAAGTGCTCCACTGTAAAAAGTAAAGAGAAGTTTGTGACTACATGGAATCAGCAACAGATGGCAAGATCTTTAAAGCATCTTGCTCTTCCCAAACACTGACTGTGGAAAAGTACTAAGAATGAAAAATATGCTAGCAAAAATGTTACTGTGGCTGCCTTTCCTCTTCTAAGCAGATTAAATCTGGTCCTTCATTAATCTTGTTATTATGTCATCTGAAATTATGGTTTCAATTTTTTTAACAGTCTGTATTATCACTTACTTTACAATATTACTTATGCATACAATATTTTGTAGTGAAAAGTCCCCAGTAGTATATAAAGGGACTGATAAGTTAGTGGCCTTCTAAATATTTCAGTAATTCTAGACTGTATTTGAGCACCATCAAAATGTTAATGAATTTTATTCTCACTGCTTGAGAAAGATGAGATGCTGGTTGAGACTTTGAAAAAGAGCAGTGGTACGTTTTTAATTCTGACTGCATAGATTTCTTGTTTGACATTAGGCAATGTATAATCCCATAGGAGTTGCAGGTAACATTTTCAAAAGAGAGATTTTGCTTTATATGGGTGTTATTTTGATGATGAGCCTATGTACATATCTAAATGGATATTCTTTTTTCTTCCATTTCATACAGATAGAAATGAAACAGATTTATGGATGCAATTTTCAAAACTACTCATGCGTTTTACTTCCCTGTCTTGGAGTCTCAAAGAAAGATTGAAAAGACCTGTATTCTACCCTCTGGGAAGTTGTATATGGTAGTTTTAAAGGAATTTTTGTCCAGTCATAGCCTGCTTTTAAAAAAAATGTTCATATCTATTCATTGAATTACTTATCTATGTACTTAAATTATTTATTCTGCTGAGACATTTTTACAATTTTCACTTTAGAGCTTTGCTATTTTGCCTTAATTTGGTCCTCCATTGCAAACCAGCTGCTGGTTTTGCATAGTTTCCATGCAAGTTCTCTTTTATAGAGGAAATTTTAACAATAGAATTTGGACAGATTTGTCATACCATAATGCAAAGTACAGCTGAAACTAAATTGAAAGCATATGAGGGCCTAGCACAGTTAACTAGTTTTTGTTCTTGTAACAAAGACTTTAAATTTGATGAAGCAGTAGCAGAAGAAGAGTTAAGAGAATTTAAATGAGAAAATTGGGTTCTCACAGAGGAGAAGAAATAGTAAACTGAAGGACAAAGCACAGGTAGCTGAGCAGAAGTTTCCTGTTTATTTGTGCACTCATATTTTGATGGACATCAAAGTTAATGCAAAATATTTCCAAGAGACAATGTTGATTCTGCTGTTTGGAATTTTTTTTCCAGTTTGTTTTGGGTACTGTTGACAATAGTCTTCGCCTGTTTCTGAGCTGCCATGGTAGCTACTGAACTTTAATTCAGGGAGAATGTTGATACAAAACAGCTTTTGTGATAGATGCATGAGTGACAGGGTTAAATTTGTCAAAACCACATTCCTGTTGAAAACATAGGGTCAAACTGGCTTTTATTTTTGTCTGTTTTTATAGAAGTACTGCAGCATCCACATGGCAATTGCATTGTCACAGGTGTTTTGGTAAGACGACACAGAGTAACACAGCCCTGGGAACAAGGGCTGGTGAGAAACTTAGGCTCCTACCAGGCACAGGTTTGCAGCTCTAAACATTCAGCAGCTGCTTTTGGAGGTGGAGACACTCTCAACATGAGTTACCTGTGAGCATGAAGCAGGGTAAGGTTGACGAGAGGAGAATGCACCTTGCTTTTTGTTGCTTTTTTTTTTCCAGGCTGGGAAACACTACTGTTTCAGATGGTTCTGGCTACTCAGGTGCAGAGCTTTGCTTGAGCTTTCTCCTGAGGAAGAAGAGGCTGCCAAAAGCCCAAAGTGGGATCTCCCTATCCTCCTATCTTTCCCTCTGCCAACTATGCTTTTGCCTCTGTGTCCCAGCTCTCATATCACAGTGAAGACCTCATCCTTCCATCAGCTCACTTGTTTCCCATGTTCCTTGATGAGCTCCTTAACCTACTTAGTGTCATCCCCTTTACATCCCCACTTGCTTTCATTTTCTGTGGTACTAGTGAGGAAGGAGGTGGAAAGATGGCTTTGAGAAGGGAAGTTTGTCCTAGGTAGTGAGGACATCCTGTTAGGTGGTGTCTCCTCTCCCCTTGCATGTAGGGTGGAGGTGAGAATGGGGCTGGGCAGTAGATGTTGGGGCATCTCTCATAAAGAAAGAGAAAGCAGACAAATGGGAAGGGACATGTATCCTGGAATTAGATAGTTGCTATACCAGGAGAGGAGCCCAGGGAGAAAAATGCATATGCACCAGACATGGTGTCAGACGTGCCTGCTGTTGTGATTTTCATTTTGGTGGTGCTGCCTCTGTGCTTTCAGCTGCAGCAGATACATTTAGGCATATAACATGTTCTAAGTCTGCTGCAAAGTGAGTCAGCTGCAATAAAAAACTTTAAAACATTTGCTCAAAGACCACAAGTTCTTCAAAACACACAAAGAAAATTCTAAGCAGACAGTGGAATTGGCTCTTGGATTTTATTTTTTAAAAGAGTAATGGTCTGTAAATGCAGATAGAGGCTTTTTTTTTTCTGCTGAAGAAACACCGTGAGTATGAGAAAGTTGGGTAGCGTACCCTGGTTTGTTGATAAGAGCCTGACTTGAGCAGAGCAAAAATTCTTTGCAGACTCAGGGAGACTGGCAGTAAAATGCTGCATAAAAGCCTGCCCAGTCACCCCAGGGAAAGAAACTTGGCAGAAACTTTGTTGTCCTTTCATACAGTATTTGCAAAGACTCTGGACACCCCGTGTGAGAGCCACGTGGTGAATTCCAAGTGGTTGAGGTAAAGTGTAGGTCTCTGGGGTGAAATGCATTTGTCAGAAGCACTGATCATGCAGTCGCCTCACCTGCATTGCCTGCCTGTTCCCCTTGCTCCAGACAGTAAATTTCTTAAGATATTCAGAAAAATGAAAATCGTCCTGCTGCAAAAATATTTTTTTGTCTTAAAATGTGGAATTCCGTTCCAGGCCCTCTGCCGTACACTGGCTGCAGGCCCAGTACAAACAATATTACATAACTCTACAGGCTGCACCCAGTGCCTGAAACCCACTCAAAATAGGAGCTTTATACCTGTACAAAGAGAAATTCTCAGTGGGAGAAGATAATACCAAGTACTGTACAGAGGCAAAATACCAGTGATGCATTTTCACATTTGTAACAAAGCATTAGCAAGAACTGCTTATGTTTCAAAAGAATATGTTATTTTTTAACAAAAACACAAAAATGCTGAACCGTTTGGTAATTTCACGTTCTTGGTACCCTACACTTTGGCTGTAAGATTTGTCTAAAAAATTGCCTGGCACTTCACTGTTAGTGGAGGTCACTGCCCCATGTCCCCAGCAGATGTCTCAGAGATTGGAAGACCAGGACAGATCAATGTGACCATCGGTGGCATTCTAGGTACAACAGGAGCCCAAAGACACTGAGATGCCTTGAGTGACCACTGGTGCCTCAAAACAATGCCGAACCTGGAAATTACCTGGAAGCAAAAATTTTACTTCATGTGGGCTATCAGAAAGCCACACACATTTCTATTATTATATTCACACCTTTTAAATGGTGTTACTTTATGATAGTCTCTTGATTTACATAGGGTGAGCGTACTATAGCGCGTTTTACATAGTATATTGTTAAAACCCTCCTGCAGAAGTCATTATTCATCTCCTTTTGCTGTCAGCTCTTGATCCGGAGCCAGTGACATTAGCAGAGCATGAACCCTAGGTGCCATGGAGGACTGCAGCCTTTTCACTGATGTAGGGAAATAATTTTATTCCATCCTTTGGGAGCAGGTTTGTAACTGGTAAGGAACGTGATGAAGAAGAGAGAGGCCACTGTGAAAAAATATAGAGATGAAACCAGCTAGAAGTATGCTGTATTAGCAAGATATAAAAAAGCTGAAAATATCTTTGATCTACGGTATTTCCCTTCTGTCTACAAAGTCCAGCATTGTCTCTCTTTCCTCATGGATTTCTTTCTGGCCTTCTTCAACTAGCCTGTGAATTGTGCTATAATGCTGTTTGCTACTGCTGAAAGAATAGAGCTGAGAAGCATCTTCCCATGCCTGAAAAGCTGGCAGGGGAATCGCTTCTGGTTCTTTGTTCTCAAAAAAACACTCCAGGTTTCGCTCGCTCAGCTTGGTGGCATAAAGCTGGAAAATCTGCTCCAGTTGCTCCTTCTCCTTCTCTGTGTACACCTTCCAGAACATCAGCTGGAGGTGGCTGACTTTTGACTGGCAGCTGGCACAGCAAGTGGTTAGCAGCGAGAGAAGAGCTGTGGTAACTATCACACACCAGCCTAAAATCTGGGGAAAAAAAAAAAATGAATTTCAGGTTAAAAAGGCCCAAGTGAAAATGCTATTTAAATCAAAAGTGTCTGCCAGAGCAACCACACTTTGTACGGAGGGCCTGCCTCTCCTCTTGGGACCTTACTGTGGGTGTCTCATCCCAGTTTGCATTGGATGCCTGACATTAGTGTTAATGGGGCATCCACATGGAGACCAAAGGGAAGCAGAAGACGTCAGGATTGAGGTTTCTCTATAGCGTTCATTTTGATGTCTCTTTCTCAGGAAGGCCAAAGTGGGTTGATTTTTACAATGGAAGGTAAAATGCTCCAGAAAAGTTGGCTTATACTAGAGTCTGGCTGCCTCCCCATCCCATTTTATAACAAAGGGAATTCGGATATCAACAGCTGAAGAGACATGTCCAGCACAATGGCAGTGGCAGGTTCAGGGACAGATGATCTTGAATCAGACCTCAACTACAAGACTGTGTGTGAAGAAAAACCTAGGAGAGGTCTAAATGATCAATCAAGTAGTGCTATGGCTGACTAGAACTATACGGAAAACAGAGCGGACCTGAGAGCAGGAGTAGTGTCTGGGTAATTTAGAGAGGATATTGATGAGAGTTTATTGCAAAACTGTAACAGTCTGGCATGTAGTATATTGGAATTGCTCACTGAATTCTTTCACACAAAGGGAAAAGTGTGTAGGGAGAATAAAATACCACAATCACTAGATGGTAAATTGTTTTCTATCTCCTGAAAGTGTTAAATAAAATTACCCAGCAAGAATTAGGATTAAGACATGATTCTGAATTGTGATGAACTACAAAACCGAAAAGGTTAAGTAACTTTTGTCCCAGATAATCAACCTTTTAAACTGTGACCATTTTTAGGTGTGGTGTTTTCAGACTTCTTTTTAATTAAAAAAAAAACCCAACAAACCCAACAAATGCATTAATTAGCTAATAGGAATATAAAAGCTGGTCTTAAAAAGCATTTCCCAATTCTTTTACCAGGAGACTTACTGAAATCTACACTATTCTTGTGAACTTTTTTGGACTTCAATGAATAAGCCCTTTGTAATGGAAAATCATTTTTATGCCAAAACTGGTTTAAAATGACCTTCTTGCCCAATCCTGTGAGAATGCTGGGAGGAGATGTCATGAGAAAGAAGAAATAGCCTGTGCATTGGCAGGTCTGTGTTGGTACTGGAATAGAGCCCAATTCATCTACACACTGATTAGAACTAGATGCTGTATTTTCAGAGAACTTTTTTTTTTCATGAAATATGCTTTTCCAGCATCACTCAACTTTTTTTGTAGTAACTTCAGTGTTTGACAAAATTCTGTTAAGAGCATTTTAGAAGAAAGAACTACTTCTAGGATCAGAGCAAGGGCCGAGGGTGGAAAATGTGCTTGAAATTGTTATTGTGGGATGTTCTCCTCTAAGGAGAGCAGACGTGTGAACACAATTTTTTCATGCCTTGTGCCACTGGCCTAGCTAATAGTTTTACCCACCTACTCTACTGCAATGTGTAACATTTGCAAAAAACCCCACTTATTTTCAAACACTGGAACAAATTCCAGTGTAGAACAAATCTCGGTCTGAGAGACCCATATGAACCAGAACTGATTTCCTATGCTTTAATGGTGATGATATGGAGAGCTGCAACCTTTCTCATGTGAACTCTTGCACTGACGTTAAAAAAATAACTGCTGGTAAAATTCTGTGTCTAGATGAGCGAATAAAGAAAGTTTCCTCAGTGAAATATGTGAAACAGAAAAGCTTGACAAACAATTATTCTTAGGGACTGGTATGGAAGAAGAGCTTCACTTCCTTTTATTTTTCCAGTCACTTTGTATGGACTGATGATTTCTATGAAAGAAATTAAACTGCTTCTCTTTTCTATGAAGGAAGAGAAACTGCTCTTTTTAGCAGCTTTTCACTTTTCTTGCAGCTTGGAGAATGAACCCATGTATTCTCATGCTATAAACTGAGTCACTGGTCCTTCACTGTTTCCCATACATACAACTTAAAGTCTTAAGCACTATTTGTTATTTCCATCTAAAACTCTCAAATAAATTGCTTTGTCTGCAGTGCAGGCTTTGTCTGCATTCCAGTCCTGTTTGCATGAGGATTTGAAAATAAAACCAGCTTTTGGGGGAGGAAATGGTTCCAGATGGATACAATTGTCTGACAAAAACTTGCTGGCTCCACAGAGTGTTTTTCCTTCCTGCTGACAATCTTCTTTCCATCATTTTCTTTAGCTTTCTTCCCCCCTTTGTTTTGATTATTTGTCTCTGAATTTATTTATGTTACAAGGCAGTGAGCAGAACTGTATCACACGAATATAGTAAAATGTAATACAATCTCAGTTTTGCATGTTCTGCTTGTTTTATTTTAGGGTTTCTTCCCTCCTCCAAGCAGGACAAAAACATGCTCTCATCTGGCATCATGAACATGAAGAACACAAACAGAAACATATTGTATAAGCAGTCACAAATCTTACTTTCCAGCATTTTTCTAATGTTAGTGACCTAAAATTTCATTATAGTTTTCATGATGGTATAAAATAGGAGAGTGTGGTATGGATTTTTTAATAGGACAGACCCCTTTAATAGGGTGACATCTGTTAATTCAGCCTCCTAAACAATCCAGTAGTTTTTCTCTTTAGAGCAATCTTCATTCAGGAAGAAAGCTTTAAGTTATCTGGTCTTTTTGATTCTTCTGTCAGTGGGGCCCCCAGGACGTATGGCATAGCTCAAACTGAACTAAAAGATGGATTGATTGTATTGCCCAAGGCTGCATCATGCCAAAACTTTGTTTAGATGAAACCAACGGTTTTGTCTTAGCATCTGACATCGGGATCTCCCACAGGTCAATCACAGCAGCAGTACAAACTGCATAATGCTCTTTATTTATTTTTCTTACCTGGGACTGTGCTTGAAGAGTTCGTTTCAGTTCGTCACTCTCTGAAAAGGGCATGGAGCTTTTGTCACAGGCTACCTTGTGTAGCTCTTCAAAGCACTTTGCAGATTTGCTGTGGCAAACTGCATGTAAGTAGGCAGGATTTTTCAAGCCACTCATGGCACATTCGTAAAAAGTCCCGTTGAGCAAAGCCACAGAAAGCCACATCACTGGGGCTACCAGAGCATTTAAAGTGATTTGTCCAAAGATGTAAAAGAAATGGCAGATATTCCCTCTGGGGAATATTTTTCTGGGATTCACCCAACAGCCTGTAAAGAGTTTCCAGGTCTTGCTGTTCAAAAAATATCCAATAACTAGCAAAACAAAAGCTGGGGAGAAGAGAAATACCAAACCGTACCTGAAGTTTTCATTGCTGCAGGGGCATCTGAAAGCAACAAGAGAAAACACGCGTTCACCTCCCATTGTCAGCAGCGCCATAAAACTGTAACCTATAGCGGTCTTCCGGTTCATAAAGAATTTCAGGATTGTTTGGAAACCATCCATGTTTGGTGCTCACTAAAGAGGTAAAAATCAAGACACTTTTATCTTTGGTCGTGCAGTCTGTAGTGGTGTAGCAGGGGCGAGCTCTCCGGAGGAAGAACAGCCTGCCGCTAGCCTGCCTGCGTATGCGCTGTCTAGATAATGCTGTGATGTCACTGTCTGGAGAAACACGCTCACAGGGGACCCCTCCATTAGCAGAGCAGATGTTGCACATTTACTGTAACGTTCATCAGTAGGGGAAGGAAAGCAAGCAATGCTCTGTATAATCAAGTAAGTTTGCAGTCTTGGCAGTCGTCGTCTTGGTGGGTGGTTGTTTTTTTGTGACTGCAGATGGAGTGAAAACACACACTCACCAGTTGCAGGAGTTCTTGAGCTGTGATTATCAAAGTTGCCAGCAATGTAGTGAAGGACCTAATATGGACGTTAATGGTCCCAGGGGAGTGCGACTTGACTGAAAGCAGATGGGTGATAACAGTAAAACCACTTTGTATGGGGGTTGTGAATGTAGGAACATCAAAGACAAAATAAGCAGCCTTCTGCTCTACTTCCCTGGACTATCACATAGCTTCAGATTTGCATCTCTGGCTCAAACTGATCACCGAAGAGACAAATCTAGTTTGATTTCCAGCCTGTCTGGCCCTTCCCCCTACTTTCCTGGGGTAAATCTGGCCTACAGGATGTTGCATCCTAAAGTTTCCCCTCTGGTTTGCACACGACAGATTCAAGGAGCAGAGTTTCATCCTTTTGCAGGTTGCTTTCAAGATGTACCTTGGGGTCACCCCTAGGGTGAGCTGCAGTAGTGCCGCAGGAAATGAATTCTCCTTAATCCTGGACAAAAACCCGCTAGTGGACTTTGTGGAGGAGCTGCCAGCAGAACGAGCATCACTTTGCTACTGTAACCTCCTCTGCGGGGTGATTCGAGGTGCCTTGGAAATGGTAAGGAAGTGCACGTCTGTTGTCTCCATTCTTTGTTAATACGCAGAGGAAAGCAAACCCACTTGCTCAGATAAATGAAGGAAATTAAGTGATGTTGAATCTGTCTCTCAGACTAAATGTCTATAAATACAAAGAGGGCCACACTGCTCCTGGATCCTGAGGTAGCGAAGCACAGAGGTTGGTTCACCTCCATGCTGTCCCTGCTTGGCTCTTCGGTGGCTCACTCAGGTGCAAAAGCCAGGCGGGACGGGCAGCCATCCAGCACGGAATGTGGAGAGCCAGGGGGGCATGCTGGACTCCCCCGTGGCTCCTTGAGCCTGTCTTACTTTCCTGCATAGGTGTAACCAGTAAGAGCCATCCTGATTCTTTCCAAATACGTGAAGATAAATAATATTCTCAGGTTACCGCAGCTCCTGCTGAAAGGCAGAACAAAACGTGGATGAGTATAATGTTAAAACCAAAGCATCGGAAGTGTATCACATGGGATTCCAGATTTTGTTTATAAATTTAAGACTTTTGCAAAGGAATAAACAAAGGGCACAATTTGAAAGTCACTGAGTTGTACAGCATCTGTGGTATTTTCTGGAAGATAACTTTTGGGCTGCTTTATGTTTCTCTCAGTATCCAATTCATCATATATTTTATGTTTCAAGAAAGCAAAAGCTGTACAAGTATTATGTATGTACATCAGTCTCAGAATTATAGTATCTAATATAAGACTAATTATTATTACATCATAAGTGTTAGCACCTGACCAGGAAATTTTGTGATCACAGAATCATCAAGCACACAGTTTAGGTTCTTAGAAGAAAACAAAGCACTGGAATGAAGGGTAATGTATTACACAAATTGCAGTGTACATAAACTTCCTTTTTTGTGAACTTTGTTGGGAAAGATATTTTAAAACAATCTAGAAATCTGTTTCTTATGAAACCTGAGAAAGGGGGTCCCCTTGTGGTAAGAGAGGGAGAAAAAGCTTGTTATACTGGGGAAAACTGGACATTTCTTTGCTTAACTGATACGACCTGATTCTTTCTAGGTTCACTTAGCAGCAGAAGTTACCTTCCTCCAGGACAGGCTGAAGGGTGATGCTGTGACAGAAATAGGAATTACATTTCTAAGGAAGGCTGAAGACAGAAAGCACAAAAGAAATAAATGAAAGGAGTATTGGAGGAAACCCTTGCTGAGCGATATTTTGCACCTTTTGTTTCTGAAGAAGACATGCAGGGTAAAGATGGCTTCCCTGGGCCAGCTGCACCAGTCATACCTTTGAGATGTGAAGAGAGCTGGGCAGCAGAGGAGGGACAGAGCAGGGGCAGAGCAGTGTTAATTGTCATGACACGGTTATCAGTGTAAAAGATCAGAACGGCCTGCCCTTCCTTCGCACTAACCATGCTCTTGAGCTCAACGGAGGTTTTATTTCATTATTTAGTGCACTCGATGTAAAATAGTCATTCGGACACCAGCTGTTTTCAGCTAAACATGACGGCCTTTTCCCATTTTGTTTGCTGGTAATGTTTAGAAGCGTGGCTGCTGAGAGGCACTCTGTCTCCCTGGCTGTGAATGGTTGTGGTCAGGAATAATTAATTAATTCGCCGTGGCTGCTGTATGCAGTGTCTCGCTGCCATGTGCCTGTTCGGATGTGTAGTGGTTTGCCAGTCCTTGTCCTCCACACCGGACATCCTGCTCCCTTTGCAACCAGGGAGGGATGCGGCTTCACTGATGGCAGGAGCTGGCTGCCTACGGCTCTTTCAAGCCCCAGATGCAGTTTTGCTGGCATGCCTGTTCAGTCCATGCATACGCCAGGCTGCAGCACTCTGATGACTGCAGCAACGCATGTGTCGCTTCAAGCAATGGGCCTTTTCATGTCAGTCTTCTCTCTTCAAGAGCACTGATCTTATGACCAAAGTGAACAAAGCATGGTTTATTTAATGTATAGGCACTTGTGGATCTGTACTTCACCTAAGGAAGCTTGAATAAAAATTCAGAGATTGCTACACAAGCTGGTCGTTGTGTCTGTTCTTTTCTGACCTTCATCATTGGCCATTGAACATCTGCCACTTGGCAATGGACTTCTGTTACCACACCATGACTTTGAAGTAGAGAAGTAGCAGCCTCACAGAGACCTCAGTTACAGAAAAGGTTTAATGTTGTCCAGTGTAATGCAAGATATCTGGGTAAAGGTTGGACAAAAACCCAGGTCCCAAGTCCTAGCACAGTACCCTACCCACAAGCCCAGCTAACCTTCTTCTCACCAAAGCCCTTGTTTTAAATCAAAATACAGATCCTCAAGTCATCTCAGTGAAGCCCAGATTTATCTCTGATACTATCACTGTGATTTGTACCCACATCTCCTATTTTTCCCTCAGTCTGCTTACTTCTTAATCCTGCCAAGTGAGGGACACCTCGTACCTTGGAGACAGCAGGGTTCACTCCCACCAGAGCTGTACAATCCTCATCATAATCCTTCTCTCTTCCTTTGTCTTAACAGTGATGTACAGTGGTGATGTAGTGTTACAGCTCAACCTGTTAAAGAGTTTCTGCCTGCTAGCAAAGTCAGGGCTGGATGTGACGATATTTTTAAAGCAAGGACTATTAGTGTCATTCTGGGGCTTTTTCAGTCTTGCCACACTGGCTTTGGTGTGGCCAAGGCTTCCTTCCCTTCCCTCAACGGCGAACATTTGCAGTGATGCTCCGTGTATGACATCAAAGCTGTTTCTTTAGGTTTCAGTATTTCAGAATAAACAGCCCGAGGAAATCTTTACTTCTACTTGGACATGGTAAGTTTTGAAGACATGAAAACGCCTGAGCCAGTCAAGGCAGCACAGACTTGAGATGGAGGCAAGAGGCGACATGACACTGCCAGACTAAGACTGCGTGCTGGTTCACACTTGTGTCGTATCACGCTTCTGCGTCTGGTTGTGCAGCAATCACTCCTCTCGGCTCAGCTGTTACGCTGTCTGTGTTTTTTGTATTTTCTTCCTACACTGGATCACCTTGCCCATTGTATTTTAAAGATGGAGTAAATAAATACTAGGTAGAAAAGCGGTAATAAACAACAGAAAAAATAGTGTCCCACACTATGTTACCGTTAGTTGCTAACATAAGCTACCCTATGCACATACAGTGTTTTGCTTGTCTGGCTTGGTAGCATATTCACAGAAGTGTTGTTCAGTATTTCATTTTAGCGTAGGCCCTTCTTTTGAAGGTGGCTAACGGAGCACTCACAAGTGTGCTGAAGCTTCTCTTTGAAATTTCTTTTGTTATTAATGTAATTATGTACAGAAGATATGAGTGTTACATAAAGCTGAGGAAAAATCAAAGTTCAAACATGACTGCATACAAAACCAATATATAAATATCTGCTTCTATCCTTATACATAGATACAAATTTTTTCCTTCCCCCAAAAGTCACTTCATCTGTGGAAAATAGACTGCCATCATTGCCTACAAACTGGAAGATATGTATTGCAGTCCCATTTACAGCCTTTGCTCATTGATTTTAATTAGAAGTGCTGGCTCTGTGTCTTCCCTGGAAAGCCAAGGCAGCTTTTGTAATAAGACCCTGGCAGTCGTGACCGTGAGTGGGAAGTGGCAAAAGCCCACCCAGATGTAACTGAGAGGATTAACAGGAATTCTGAGGGTGTCTTCACTGCAGCTTCCCATCAGGAAATGAAATAAGGCATGGCGTGTTCCTGGAGGCTTTCAGTCTACCCTGAAGTATTTTACTATGTCGCTAAGGTGAAGCCTGGCCCCACTGTGTCAAGAAGCGTTTTGGCACTGATCACAGTGGGGCCAGGACACTGATTCCTTCCCATTTATGACATTCCAGAGTAGATTTATTTTTCTCTAGACATCAATGAACAAATGAACTCTTTAATATGAGATGTAAAATGGAACATTTTTAACTGGACCATGTTTTCTGGAGGCACAAGTGAGAAACTGGACGCTTGGTACTCTGTTATCATCAAGTTTCTTGGAAGGAAAAGAGCGCTGAGCAAGAACGTAGCTATGCTATAAATGTTTGTTAATATAAGCTTCACCTATACTGCCATGTTATGCATAAGCCTAACCTCTCAAGACATGCTAATTTGCATTTAGATTCCGTTCTGCTCAAGTTAAATAGCGTATTTGGCAGAGACATCCAGGTGTATCTTAGGTACTGATGCTAGGACCACAGCCCTATATGTAATATTATATATTAAAAAAACCCATAATAATGATGTATTTTTCAGAAAAAATAGAAAAAATATAAAGGGAATATAAACAGGAAGTTTAATGTTGGTGTGTTTTCCCTGCAGCATGCAAATGCCTATTTTTTTCCATTAAAGAGTTTTACAATTACAGGAACTGAGCAGTAGAGCTAATTCACCACCATGGAAGTTTTCAGTTTCAATCTTATTACCTAAAACTGCTGAGCATATAGGGCTAAAATGGCTGGAGTCTTTTTGCTCATCTATTCAGACTGATAGGCAGCTGAAGTCATTCCTGTGGACTCCTTTGTCATGCACAGGTAGCTCCAAAATGCTAATTGCTTCCCAGATTTTAAAAGATACAGTCCTTGCCTTCAGAAACTAATTGACTGAAAGTAACTATTTTAGTCTAGAACTTGCTCTAGGCTCCAGTGAAAGATATATTGTCAAGTGGGAGCTAATAAAATAAGCTGAATTTCTGATGAAAACTTCCATTCCTTTTTGTCTCTTTGATAACTGCCAGGTATGAAAGTTTGGTATTGTCATTCCAGCTGCTAAATGCCCTTAAGGTGTTTGTTAGTAATTTGACATAGTAGGTGTTGACACCTTTGTGGATGCTGATTGTTTTACATATGTGGCTCTTCTCAAATAACAACAACATAGGAAGACTCCCATTGTGACAGATATATTTATTCAAATGTGTTTATGCAAAATTAATAAAGCCTGTTTAAAACCCAACGTGCTGAGGGTTACAACTATCAGCTTTTACATACAATTCGCATAGATTTCAGTACGAGCACAGAATAAGACTCTTATACCAGTAGGGTTAAAAGATCGCCAGCATCGCAAAGAGTTTGTTTTGTTAAAACCCTGATTCGCTTGCACTTGCTTCATCCACAGTTTCTAAAGCAGTGGGATTCTGGTCTCCTTCCCTGGGTCTAACGTTGTTGCCTTCCTTTGTGCTGACGTGCTTGTGCATCATGCTGTAATACTGCTCGTCCTCACTGAAGGTGCACAAGTATGAAATCTTCTGCCAGTCTTCGCTGCTGGGAGACTGGAACTGCGCTGGGGCAGTGCCTTCAAAAAAGCAATTTATATTTCTTTCTGCCAGCTTGGTTGCTTGCTTTTTAGCCTCGATCTTAAAGAGCTCCTCTTCCTTTTTCAAGTAAATTTCCCAGAACGTGAGCTGAGGGTAGCTAACCGGGGAGCAACAGTGGCTGGCACACCTTGCGATCAGCGCCACAGCCATGATGCTGGCTATCAGCATCCATCCTATCACCTTGGGAAACAGATAGGTGGGTTAATGGTGGTTTTGCACGGTCTGTGTAGGAGTGTACAACTTAACACTGAAGCAGACGTGAAAGTGGACGTGAAAACTGTAAATGAAGACACCCTGGAGTGCCTGTAACATCTGCTCGCTGCAGAAAGAGGGGATCCCATGCACCCACTTCAGCCAGCCTTACAGAGCTCTGCACCCCTGAGCTGATCCCGTTGGACTGAGGATCAATACCAAAAAAAAAGAGAAGGTGAAGTGCTTTCCTCAGTTATATCCAGCTTTTTTAACTTGAAAAGCAAGATACTGACTGGCAGTATCTGCAGTTGTGGTCAGATTTACTGTACGGAGGGTTCAGAATCGCTCTGCCTGCCTCAGGCACCGCACATGCGACCTCCTGCCGACTGTTTTATCTGCCCTTGGAAAGCAGCTGCTCTCCCTGATTGTCTCAGCCCGCAAAAAATAGCCAGTTGCCACAGCACACGGGGAAAGTTGTGTCCTGTAAGTTTTTAGGCAGGACACGGATTTGACTTATTGAATATGGGAATTCATTTTTGTTTCATGATTTTAACATCCCCAGGTAAACCTCAGAGGCCCCACCTAAAGCGGGTGTCCTAGCTGGTCCCTCCAGTGCCCAGCGGTACTTAGCTGGAAGCTCCAGGCAGAGATCTCACAGTGTCCCCTTTCACCTCAGGCTGATTTTTTTGGGGTGAAAAACATTGAGTGCTAAAGAAAAATGAGTTGGTGTTCTTTTTGGTTCTTAATTTTGTTGAAAGTAGATCAGATATTAAAAATAATTGTCAGTAATAAAAATGCTCTCACACTTTTTCTGTTTTTGTTTGACTGGTTTGTTTCTTTTGGATTTCATCACAATATCAGTAACAGTCAGTCTTCCTCAGTTTTGCTCCTTTCTTAGCCTATCTGAATGCAATGGTATAGAGTTTGCCCCTTTTCAGCCTTTTTCTTGGAGGAGCAGCATCCTAAATATTTAACAAATGTAAACACTTTTTTTGTTTTAATAATCATTTGTACTAAGCAGGAACTTACAAAAAATCCAAGTAATTATAACCTCTTATAAACATAACTCCATTAACTAGCCTTAAAGTTTTCCTGAGAAAAAGTGATGAAACCTGATTTTTCTACTGCAGTTAAGACAATGACCAAACAAACCTAGAAACAATACTGGAGTTCTGCCAAAATCTGGGGGTTTCATTTCACTCTGAACAAAAAAATCCACCCACAAGTGCTATTTTTTTGATCATGTAGTTTGCTTTCAGCACAAGAACACTTTAACAAGACAGATACATATTTTAACTATTCTTCTAGAATACAAGTGTGAAATTATTAATAGCTTCAAGCGTTGAGATTCGTAGTCAAACAAGCTGTCCTTATTTTTTTCACTTGCCAGTTCTCTGCTGCAACGAGACATCAGCTTCCTCTCTACTTGTGACCTCCGCTTCCCCTCAGCTAATGTGCACTTACAAATGTTGGAGGTATTTAGAGGGGTAAAAATGGAAAAAGAGAAGAACTCACACCACACCTAAGTTAGATGAGAAAAAGCGTGCTGTGGAAAGTCCTGGTCTCTAGGCTGGTTCCCTGCCCAGCTTTGAAAGAGATTTCGTAAATGGCAGTGCCAAACAGTGGCCATGCAAAGCCAGAAAATTGCACAAATATGCACTTACTACCTTTCTGGCAGTGGTTTTTTTTTGCTAATGAATTTTGGTTAATCGTGTACTTTTGGTAATTGTATAGTGTGAGAAAGGAGGACTCTTTACAGTCCCCAGCAGTTGAAGCCTGTAGGGTGATGAGAAGAGTGGGGAGACTTTACCTGGGACTGTGCCTGAAGACTGAGGAATTCACTTGATACCATCTCTGATAACTTCTGATCACAGGGTATTTTGACCAGCAGCTTGTGACACTCTTGTCCTTTATCTTTACAGACGAGGTTCTTTATCAGGCCGTTCCCGCTGGCCGCGCACTCGTAGAAGCTGGCTCTGAGCAGGGCCACCGCAACCCAGGTGAGGGGGGCCACCGAGGCTCTGGCTGTCACCGGTATCAGCGCGAGGCAGTATTCGGTGCGGGTTCCCCAGAGTCTGCACTTCCTCTGAGAGCAGGTGCCTGTCAGCAGGTGCCGGGTCCTGGGGTTCATCAGGTAGCCAAGCAGAAAGAGGATGAAGGCAGGCACTAGGAGAAAGACGAGGCCATACAGCATGTTTCCCGAATTGCAGGGACACTTGAACAGCACGGACGAGAAGATGTGCTCACTGATAGCTGTCAGCAGGGACACAACGCTGTAACCCAGAACGGTCTGGTGGCGGATGCAGAAATCCAGGGCCTCGCGTAACTTATCCATTTTCTGCCTTCTCTTACTTTGAGGAGAGAAAAATCTGAGCCAGGAGAGGAAAAGAGAAAGAATAATGTCCTGAAGCTCCCACGGCTTATGTGAAGCTCGCAGAGCTTTCACTTTCTGTTAGTGACGCAGTGAGGCTAGAAGTAGCTCTCCTCAGAGGAAACAGAAGAGCACAGGCTCGCTGTGCGGTGTCAAGGTCAAATGGAGACCACAGCAGAAACCCACCCGAGTAATCAACATCAAAATAGCAAAGATCTATCTTTGTTTCCACAAAAATAGTTTGTATTTGTCCACACA
The DNA here is from genome assembly GCF_964289735.1 of Phaethon aethereus. Lineage (NCBI taxonomy): Eukaryota > Metazoa > Chordata > Aves > Phaethontiformes > Phaethontidae > Phaethon > Phaethon aethereus. The sequence goes on along the minus strand of NC_138576.1, from coordinate 56,133,499 downwards.
TGTATTGTAACTACCAATGTCTTAAACGACATCATCTTTTCAGTGAAGCTTTTGAGTGATGCAACAGATTCAAATTGTGAATAAAATGTGAGAAAACCACCCAGAACTGTGTACAGTTTTTTTATCCTGCCTTATTATTAGCAACACAATATGGTTTGTTCTCTTATGGTAGAAAATTCAACTATAATCACCTTAATTTTTCAAGCCAATCGATTAATCTTTTTAAAGTAGTTAGAGCAAATTAGCCAGTGCACACATAGCAATGACACAGCAAGTGGTTTCCACTGAAGCTCCGGCTACCAGGGCACCATTTGCCAGGAACCAGACTTTGGACTCCCTCCTCCATAGCAGGTAGTGGCAGCTTTGTAGCCCAGAAAAAAACCACACTCCTAAACCAGAAGAAACTAAGCAGATGGAAAAATGATGGAAAAGGCTTGCATAATGAAGAAAAATATCCGGAAGGGATTCCTGAGCTTGGAAGACTAAGCTGCCTATGAAAACAATTGCTCCCAGAGCCCATAGGTCTCACTCACGTCCTGCGAGAGCTCGACCAGGCTCCTAGCTAAGGTTTGTCTCATCTAAATGTAGATGAGGTGAACTGACACTCCGAATTAAGGAAGTCGAAGCTCTGGTTTTTGCCAATTTTTTCTATTGCGTTAAAGGCTAAAGTAGCCCAAGTTGTCGCTATACGTCCGGTCGCGTTCAGTACACTGAACTATCACGATTACGGATGCACAAATAACGTGATACACCTCCTCAGTCTAGTCGCGTTCCATGAATTACCACGGCCACACTTAAAGGGTTTGGTCACGTTCTAGGAGAACTATCACGGCTAGATTAATGAGGAGTGCAGTTTATTAAAGCAGCAGACACACAGGTTCTTTGGATTGCCGGCGATAAATTCACTGCCTACAAAGCACGTGCAAATGCCAAAAGTATGAGTAACACCGCTTGGCTACAAATGCGTTAAAAGATGTAAAGTGCCTCTATAGAGATTTCTAAGTTTCCCGGGGAGGCACTTGGTAGGACCAAGTGTTCAAATCTTACTCAAAGGCGTCCCGACGGGGGTGAAGAGAGGCTCAGCCTGTCGACTGATCCCAGAAGTTAGAGTAGTACATGATGATGGTATCTTCCCTAACATTCTCTTCTCCAAGCTATTTTTATATTATTTTTTGTCGTCCAGGTGGAGCTTGCGTGACTCTAGTCATACATACCTTTATCAGGATTGCTGCAGAATTCTCTCGCTTCGCGTTTAAAGGTACAGACTAGGAAAAATTCAATGCGCACGCTCATTGAGGGGTGGTCGCACCTTGGGAGGTGGGTAACTTTTGAGAGGGGTGTGCGTTTTAGTATTATAATGATATTATAATAAGCAAAGTTCACTCCAAGTACAGCATTTTGTCAGAAACATGACAGACCGTTGGCTCAGGGTAGTGAATATGCAGCTTATCGGTTCCATTGTACCTTCGAGTTCTCTGTATCTCACAGAGCCTGGCCACGGTGTCTTCACTCCGCTCCACCCTCCGCACAGTTCCTCCTAGAGTCAGCACACCAAGTTCCCCTGGTGTGGTAACATGTAAGGTTAGAGGCCTAGGGAACTCCTGTGGAATGGATCCCTTGCATATCAGCCGCACTACACCCTGGAAGCTTCTTCAGTGCTGTACCTTTCTTTAAAATATGGATATAAGTTAGATTTCTAGGTCACCTCCAGCAATTATTCCACAGTAGCCATGTAGCTGAAGCTCTCTGAGGCAATGTAGGCATGGTAGTGGTAGCTGAGCCCAACTGACCCAAGGGATATTCCATACCATATGATGTTATGCTCAGCATATAAAGATGAGAGGAAGAAGAAGGGGAGGACGATCAGAGTGATGGCATCTGTCTTCCCAAGAAACCATTACGCGTGATGGAGCCCTGCTTCCCTGGAGATGGCTGAACACCTGTCTGCCCATGGGGAGTGGTGAATGAATTCCTTGTTTTGCTTTGCTTGTGTGCGTGGCTTTTGCCTTGCCTGTTAAACTGTCTTTATCTCAAACCATGAGTTTCCTCACATTTACTCTTCCGATTCTCTCCCCTGTCCCACCGTGGGTGAGTGAGCGAGTGGCTGCGTGGCGCTTAGTACCGGCTGGGGCTAAACCAACGACACCAGTAAAGAGTGAATCAGACTGAAGGTTAAGTTAGTCTGGTCATTTTTTCTGTAAATTTGTCTGATTAATTTTTCACCCATGCAGACTTTTTAACATCCAAGACATTGTATAACAAGCGTGCTTAACCTTCATTTAAACCTGATACTACCCTGTTAGATGCCCCCAAGCATCTAGGGGAAGAGAAACAATGGTGGATCCCTAACCTGGTCTCTCCATCCACTCATGATCTTATACATGTTCATCATAGCCCCCTCTTTTCTCGGCTGAGGAGCCCCTAATGTATTTAGTCATTCCTTGTCTGATGTATAGCTCTGTATACTATTTTTTAATCCATGTTGCCACCTGAACCATTCTCTAGGATTCAGGTATCATTTTTCACGTGAGGGGAAATGGGGGGTATACAATATTTGCAGTGCATTGAAGGTGCAGATGAATCACAGTTTGCTACAACAGCATACTGACATGATTTTGTTTTCTATTTCTTTGCAATAATTTCTAGAATTTTAACTGCTTTTTGATCATCTGTGAAGCACTGAGTTGACACTTTAGCAAGCTATGTTTTATAATAAAAATATCTCAGTCCTGAGGGGTAATCTGAAGTCAGCTCTGAGTCTATCAATGTATATATGAAGGTAGGATTTGGTTTCACTTTGAACACCACTTCCTCTACCCTGAATTTGTCCTGCCGTTTTGCTTTCTGGTCAAGCAGTCTAGTAAAGTATATCTGCAGTTCTTTAAAGCAGAGGTTTGTTTTTAACTAGCTAGAATAACTTCGTATGATTGGCAAATATTGTTGACTTGATTTCTACCTAGAGGCCATGGTTAGCGTATCTTGAAACCAGAATTCACTATGTCTGAGAAAGTCTTGGCAGATGTCAGGAGGGCAGCAATAACAGAAGCAAGGCGAAAACGCTGCAAAGGCATGTCCTTACAGAGACGTGGGTGCCTCTGGGCACCACTGGCTTAACGAGGGATCCCAACGACCAGCGGGATCCTGATGCGGACAACGACCACACAGGGGAAAGAGGACAGCCAAGAGACCCGGCTACTTCACTGTCTGAGCCTGATTTTAGCAGTCGTCTGTGTATCGGTAATAAAATACGGTTTCAGGAACAAGCTTTCTGGGAAAAGGGAGGGGAGGTTTGTGTAAAAAAGGGTTAACCCTCCAAGCGAACACGTTTCCAGTAAATACTCGCGGAAAGAGGCGGGAGAGGGAGGAGAGACCACCCTGGTTGGAGAGCAGGGGAGTAGCTGCTCTAGCAGTCAAGCGGGGGCGGCGGGGCCGGGCGAGCCTCGGGAGCCGGGGCGGCTGGAGAGGGCCCGGGCGGGAGAGCTGGAGGGGCCGGGGAGCGCGGAGCCCTACGGGCCCGCGGCTTTTGGCGTCCTGTTCACTCAGAGCATCGTTCTCTCAGGGCAGCTCTTTCTTACCCTCTAGATTAACGCCCGTCTCACCGTAAAGCGTTAACTGGGAAGTCTTCAGAAAAATAGCTTTCTGTTAAAAGAACCCAGAATTCCAGTTTAATCATTGTCTTTGCATTGATTTGCCTTAAATTTCATGTCTTCCAAAGGGGATGAAAACAATGCCAGAATAAGAAGGACAGACATTTTTAGAACAAAATAATCACTTTTATTATTTGAAACATCTTTTAATTTTGAAATATGCTTTATGGAAATGAAGAGGTCAGCTGAAAACTACTTGACTCGTCTAATATTTTATCAAGTTTCTCTTTGATGTTTTAAATTCTACCCTTTCATTTGCAGCTGAATGAATCTCAAACATTTTCTAGGTGGAAAAAAGCCGTAGCCTGACTAGTTCTGTGGTTGTATTAAATGCATAATACTGGTCTTAAATGCAGTGCACGCGTGTGTGGCGGGGCTTTGCAAGTACATATTGAGTAGATCTTGTTTTAGTCATGTTAGCAAGTCCTTGCAATAGGTTATTTTTTTTTTTGCTGTGACATTTGATATTTGTTCAGAATAGCAAAAGGCTGGGGTTTTTTTTCTACAAATTATCTTTCTAGCTGCTCCAGCCAAGGCCCACCCTGTCCCAAACTCCTGTCTTTAGTCTTATCAAGCTCAACTTCCTCCTCACAATATTAATGCAAAATCTTGTATATCCATGGATGAAATGGAAAAGAGCACCTCAGCGCTGCCAGTGGGTTGTCTCTTTATAACAACTGGACTTGTTCAAGTGAAAGAGTTGTAAGCTGCATTTCTCAGTGCCCAGTTCAGAAAGACATACGGAAATGTCTTTTTATTCTAGGATAATTCTTGTAACACCTTTTGTCTCGTTCCAAGTGAAATTAATGCTTCACTAGTGGGGGTCTTGTCCTCAGGCAGTTCTGCGCCCACCCTCCAGGTGGACTGACCTCCCCTGGAGGCCCATTACCTCCATTCATGAAACTGAGGAAGTTATTCTGACTTTATGGTTTGTGAAGCCTTCTTACATGTTTGTGAAGTGTCACACAGCTCAGTGGCACCACATAAATCATTACTAGTACTATTACTTAGCAGAGCAGCAGCCTGAGAAGTAGCACTGTGATGGGGCATGTACAGCTTACAAGCATGTGTGTACATCATACTGGTATTTTAAGGCATTACATTTATTAGCAGTTTTTGGCTGAAAAAGAATTTTAGTGGGCAGGAAGGAGCCAGATCTGCAAAACCAAGCGTAGCTCTGAAGGAGTCTCGGATGGGTGAGCTCCAATACAGAGTCACGCAAGCCATTGCACTAATTTTCTCTTGCCATTATTTAGTGATGCTCTTTTAACACTACAGGTCCACTATAGGTCTCATTTCTGGACAGGGAGGGTCCTGTAACCCAGTCCGAGTGTCCTATAGCAACGACCAGTGTGAAGGCTTTACTGTTCAGTCTATACTAATCTACAATTTTTACGTGCCATAAAGAAGTCTGCGTGGTTCTTTAATTGTTGGCTGTGGTTTAAGTGAAAATATTCGCTGAGTTTGTAAAAAAATATATTTTCATAGGATTAGAAAGGTAGAAATTGTCAGGTTTTATGATGAAATTAAGCAGCCCTAGTGAGGCAGATTATAGAGTTAACTCATTTGTAATCAGCTAAATCACCCTGGGTAGTCAGTTCTAAGAAAACAAAGCTCAGCCTTTTTCATTTACTATGGAAAATGAAATGCCATAAAATTCCTTTGCAAATTTAAGCACATTAAACCTGAAGTATTTCTATATTCTTTTTATAAATGTTTTGTATTACGTGTCGTTGCTTTCTTCACTCTGTGTGTGTGACCTAATACTCTCTGATCATATGCTACAAAATATGCTCTGTACATTTAAATTCAATTAATCCTTCTTCCTCCTTTCAAACTTAAATCATTAACTAGTTCTTCAGTTCATGGTAGTACACCCCTTTCCCCACCACCAGGTTCCCATCCTGGGCTCCTTTGCTGCCCAAATTTTTTAACTTAAGAATTTTTTTCTGACAAGAAAGAGGCTGAGACTCTATCCCATTCAAAGCTGTCCACATACAGCTATCTTAGTTATGCCAAGAAGTTCTCAGTTGTCTCTCCGGGCAAAATCAGGTGACCAAGTTAAGAATGAAAAAAGAAACCTAATGAATCTTCTCGTTAAGGGATGCCAGTCATTTCTTCTTAGTAAGTTTAGAAGACAGGTGAACCAATCATCCATATGGAAGAAACTGCTCAAAAATCCTATACACTTTTGCCAGTGAAAAGAAATTTATAGCAACAGCTACTACTTCTAACGTACCCCTGGAGGAATATAACTTCACCAGGAAGCACTACTTTGTCAAAGGAAATGATGGGTGACTAGACTTCACCACAGATTTTTCAACGCCTCTCCCATCAAACAGCCTACATGATATACTAGATATAGCATATAATTAAAATGTAGTATACATTTCTCTCTGCAGAATGAACATTTGTCCCGCTCTTCATTCAGCAGTGATGCCCACGAGGGATGTCTAGAAATGGTCTCAGTCTCCTGTAACTGAGTTTTGTTCTTACAGAATTGAAAAGTTTCTGGCTTTTGGTCCTCAACCTGACTTGCTCATATAGTTTTTCTAATCAATCTCATTCCTTACCTGCAGAATACCCAAGCTGCTTCAGCTTACCGCAAATGTATGAGCTGTGTCAGACTCTACGGTGGCTATGTCTGGCTTGTGTTAAAGGCTGAACTCTATTATACACAAGAGCACTTTCAGTGCCTGCCTTTTATAGGCAGCTAGTCCTGCTGTCAGCCTGTCCTGCCACTTGGAAGAATCTATGACATTGTAACTGGCAGAGAAAAACTTTTTTTTTTTTTTTTAATAAGAAGATATGATTCAAAAGGAAAGAATGAAAGATGGGGCATAAGGAGAATGCATTCCCAGTTGCCTATATTTTATGTTAGCAGTAACTTTCCAAGTCTCTGCGTCTGCCTGCATTTATTCTGTAACGCTCAAATACTCCATCTTCATTGTCATTTTATTTGCAAGGCATTTGCAGCTGTGAGTATTTTATAGCATTATTGAACATCTTCTATATTCCTCTACCTTACATAAGGGCAGAATTACTTAAGTGCCCTCCCAGGGACTCTGGTCCTCTGCCCATTTTCCCATTGCTAGCAATCTGCAGTTGGGTCCACCAGAGGAAACTTCACAGAATCATAGAATCGTTCAGGTTGGAAAAGACCTGATCATCGAGTCCAACACACAAGATGATTGTGTTTTACCAGAGTTTATCAATTCTGGTGTCAGAGACAGATCCTCCACACAGCTTATTGGAGGAATGTCCTATGGAGCCTTGGGCCTTCTGAGGCAGAGTAAGATATATGACGTTTTGAGGCTAATCTATTGCATCCTGTTCACCACTCACTGGGGAAATGGGATCTCATCATTGCTGATGGGTCAATCACAGTCACCTTCATTGCCTTCATTTACTTGATCAAAATAATGGTTATGCCATATAAAAAAAGACAAGCATGAGAGAAGTGAATATAGTTCTAGACTATAATTTTCAGTTAAGATCTACTATAACTGCTTTAGCATCTTTACTAAGTTTTGAAGCAACTTGGCATTCCTTAGTATAGTCTGAAGAGTTCATCTCCTCATCCTAAGGATAGTCCTGTTCTTTAGGGAGAAAAATAAATGCATATGCTGATCACCTACTCTCTCTTGCCACAGGCTGAATTCATCTAGTTTACCCTCACAGCAATGTGGCAGGCTAGGGAAGTTTCCACACCCCATCCTCCTCAAGTTTCCTTTGTTGGCATTTCCTGTGGGCAGATCCAGCCAGCCCATCTTTCCCGGCATTCCTAGCTTCCTGTGTTACAACCTTTATGAAGACAAAGTGGAAACCCAGGGATTTTATACTCATGATTTTAGAATCATTCCACCCCATTGAAGATTGCCTTCCAATTGGTGGTGGTACGTAGCTAGACTGAATGTGTAATGCTTGGAGTGAAAGTGCTTACTGGTGAAAATATGTATGTTAATAATATTTTGGGGGAAAGTCATAAATTTGTATATCCTTCTGCCATGTATTATTGTTCCTGGTAACACAGCCCTGGGGGTTGGAGGGGGACAGCTTTCCTCTTGATTGTCCCAGGGTCAGTTAGGAGTCAAAACACTAAAATCACTGGTGTTTTTGGGTACAAGTCAAAGGGAAAGAAGGCCACAATATCATGCTAAATATCTTACACAACAATGCATTTCAAATGCCAAACAATTTTTCTCTGAGTCCCTTATCTTCTGGAAAATCATGATAAATGGTACGAACGCTGTTTTCTTTTATCAGCCTGAGGAACCTCGCAGGAAAGGTAGCATCTGGGGGAAATGCTACACCTATGTTTCTCTGAAGGAATGGCTAGATACACTGGGATAAAATGGCAAACTGGATAACAAGACTGGGAGCTTCTTTTCTCAAAGAAGCATATGCCTGTGCCACGGCTTATTGCCCACAGCAAGTTTATGTATGAGAAAAAAGAAAGTACTTTTTGCTTAAGTGGCAATGCCCAAATCTACTGTTGCAGTGGGATACATTACATATACCACGGAGGACATACATACTGGTCTCTGTCCTGTCAAACGACTGGATGTGGTACAACTCTTGTGTAGTGGGCTTGACACATGCCAACCTTTCTGTGTGTATGCTGTTCACATGAACATCAGTACGCTGCTGCCTGCCCATGTGTCAGAGGTTCTTAGAACTTCCCTCCTGGGAAGCTGGGAGTAGGCTGTCACCACCATGATGAGACCTTGCCGGACTGATGTCTTCCCCAAGGGTCTCTCATACACAGAACAGGCTACCAGCCAGACAGATGGTGGTGACAGCCCATTTCTCATGGCTGTCTTTCTTAGGAGACCCCATAGTGCTTTTCCTTTCTGTGACTGGTGAATATCTGCAGCCCAAACGGATGGGACTGTGTGTTGGGCAGCCCAGAACTAGATGCTGAGCTGAAGAGCTCTGAAGTCCGAGCTTACCTTATGCTTATACGTTAAAGCTTACCTGAGAATAGAGGAAAAGAACACAGCTTTCACAGCATCACCGAGGCCCAGGGGGACTATTAGGGTCCCACCGTTTGTCTTTCAGTATAATTAGAATACCCACAGTAACTCTGGTAGTGTTGTAGGCATTCTTGTGGAGAATATTGACATATAAAGGCTTGCCAACAGCATTTCTTTTGCTTTTTTCTGCCTTTTGGAATTTGACTGAGAACAAATCTGTGGGATTTAACTGCATAATTCCATTGCCACAAGAACATCACTACCACAATGCATGATTTACATTGTTCTCTTCTATTTTTATTAATACGAATTAAAGCAGAGAGGATATGGCCTTGCATATATGGATTTGTGTGCCCCTTAGGATCCTATGGCCACTGCAGCTATGTTCAGTTTCACTGAAAACTGCAGATAAAATTTAAATACTCATAAATTTATTAGTTTTCCTGTTGACTTAAATGGCTGCAGCCGCTATGCAGTCTGGAGTAGCAACCGAAGCAAACACAAAGTTAAATCAGTCACCCTTCTGTATTAGTTATTATCACGAGAAAAACTGATGCTGGCTTTGAGGAAGACTCAATGATAATCCTGTGTTTCATGGTATTTTTTAGAATGCACATATATTGTGTGGTTGGATCCAGTTCTGCCTGCCTTTGCAGCACTTGCCTCAAGCAGACAACATCCTTGAAAGGGTCCTGGGCTCGCTCTTTGAAGTGCTTTGACATTATTTGTTTCAAGGTTGAATTTGATTAGAAACAGTCTGTATACTGATGACAATATGGACAAATCCAGCACTGGATCCCAGAGGCCTCCTGCTGCAGAGTGTTCCTGGAGTCAACTGCCAAGAAAGGACAGAAAATAACATCTTGGCTTCCTTAGCTGAGTCTGACTTACCACCTTGAAGATACCCTACTGAATTTTAAGAGTAGCCAGAGCAAAGGGATTAAAGTTAGACAAAAGTATGTTTGATCCCAGCTAAGACTAAATGTGAATGTAGTGTCCTGGTGTAGAAATACAGATATTTGCCAAACACTATATACTTTCGAACACTAAGAAAAAACTTTTCAACAGTGGAAAATACATAGGCTAACAGAAGAATTTTATGTATTTCAGACATATAATCCTTCAGAAGAAGCTTTGATCTTACAAATTTTAAGAAATGAGGTAATGTGCTCCATTCCCTTTGCTTCCTTTAGTCACAATGATGTATATAACATACATAATTTTCAGATGGACTAAAAAAATAATTAAAAAATCTAAGATGCAGATTCTACCCTCAAACATACAGATTGATACCTGTGGGCCGATTTCCCACTCATTTTCTTTGGGATACACTGAATTAACTTTAGACTAATTTAGAGCACAGCCCTGAAATGAAGCATGCATGACTGAACATCAGCTATTGAAGAGAAGTTGAGTGAAGTCAGCGGGAACCCATCCACATACAGCCAGATGTAGGATAGCCATCTTTTCCTGTGGCCAGAGATGCAGAAAATTAACATTTTTAGAAACCAGAAAGAAGCGGTCTAAGAGCAGGAGTAGAGGCATATGCCAGAACCACTTCAGTATTGTGACTCCGTTTAAAATAGGAAGTGAAAGATAACTTTGCTACTGGGTACCATACAGTGATGTTTCAAAAGATGTTCAGTATACCCAGTCCAGATGAAACTGGTGCAAAGTGCCTCTGCCATGGACATAGACCTCACTGAGACTGCTTCTCTCCTGCATTTCACACAAAGGACACAAAGGTGAGGACATCATCCTCTCTTATGTCTGCAAGTGTTGTGGAACACCAGCCTTCTCCAGCCCTCCCACCAGCCAGCAGGGCTATCTGTCGGGGCTGATCCCATTTACCTGCTCTTTCCTCACTGCACTTGCTAGTAAAGCAAGGGCTGCTCAGACTTTAGTGTACGCTGCCATCTGAAGGCTTATGCTGTTTCTTCCTGGTTAGTTTGTGACACAGACACTTCTAGCCAACAGCCTAAGTTGCTGCTTGCTGACAACATGGAACCATCTGTTCTTCCACTTGCTTCAAGTTCCATTAAAAAGATACGATCTTTGAAAAGGAAGAAGAGGGATAAGAAGAATGGAGTCAAAATATGGAAAAAACCCCTTCCACAACCATTGGAGAGTGACTTTTTAAAGGCTCTGGCTGGGAAAAGAATAAGTAAGAAAGTACATGAGATTCTTTTTGTATCCGAAATATACTCAGCACAATTACAGCTTCATCATCACTAGTCGAAGCAAAGCTGAGTTGCCCTATCTGAATCAAAGCTACCTCTGTGTAAGTGGAGCTCAGAGTGGCCAGTCATGAGAGTCATATGCAGGTAACTCATAAATCTTTCACAGTAAGGTATCATACACAAACCAAGCACAGGCTGGAAAACTCTTGGATTCCCACTATATGCTGAAATGTGTCTGGTCTCCCATTCAGGAGGATGCACTGTTACATTTTATTTCCCTTCACTCCATCAATGTATGCACACTCATTTGAATGCTGGTCTGCTTTAAAAGCTACTTTAAGACCTGGCTCTGAGCATGGGCAGCTCTTGCAACCATCTCTTTCTCTTTGCATTGCTAGAACAGTGCAGAGCAGCATAGTGTAAATGAGAGCTAATATGCACAACCATATCTTATTTTCTAATCTCTGCAATTCTGCAGTTTCATTTGCATTGAAAGCAAGGTGGGTGTCAGTCTCTTTTCCCAACAGCAAGCGACAGGACAAGAGGAAACGGCCTCAAGTTGCGCCAGAGGACATTTAGATTGGATATTGGGAAAAATTTCTTCACTGAAAGCATTGTCAACAAGGGTTGGAACAGGCTGCCCACAGAAGTGGTTGAGTCACCGTCCCTGGAGGTATTTAAAAGACATGTAGATGTGGTGCTTAGGGACATGATTTAGTAGTGGACTTGGCAGTGTTAGGTTTACAGTTGGACATGAAGATCTCAAAGGTCTTTTCCAACCTAAATGATTCTGTGATTCAATTTTATGATTCTATGACAGATACACAAATCCCATACTGGACCTCAGATGGCACACTACAAAGCAGACCAAGAAATGCAGGTATTTCTCAAAAGCCTTCTGGGCTATACTTTGACTTTCTATAGCTGATCGTTCAAAGCAATAGCAAATTGACACAGGGCAAAAGTGCATGGACATGAAAAAAAGTGAAAGATTTGTATGAACTCCACTGTTGACATTAGCCTGATAAAGGCTAAAAGCTACCACAGCTCTTTGTTTTCCTGAAGGTTCTTATGTCTGCAAAGAGGACCTGGAGCCCCAAGCACAGGTTATTTGCTTATAAGGCATAATGACTCCCTGAATTTCTGTGCAGCAATTTTATGGCACCGGCTCACAGCAGAGGGATGTGCCAGGCCGTATAACTAAACTGCAATGCTACCTCCATCTTGATTTTCCAATGTTTCATGGCCAATAATAGTATCACCTAATATTAAAAAACAGTGTCTTTGAAACTGAACATAACCCAACAGCTATTTCTGCATGTCTTCATCTCATCACAGTGCAAAGGCAGGCCTGTCGGCAATGATGAGATCCAGCGATACGCAGCCTGTCACAATCTAGTCATACTTTCACCAGGCACCACTACAAACATGGAGCTATATTGGGTGACACTTCCCAGACTCGGCTCCCTTCACCTTAAGCAATTAACTGGGTGATTTGAAATAGGCGATGAACCACCCTCCATGCCTTTTGAAATCAGGGAAAAGGGAAAGGTATGTCTTGAAGCTGTTTCAGGTCTTAGGTGGACCAACGAGCCCTCTGAAGGCTCTCTTCCTCCACTGACTATGCATGGATCAGAAATTAACTGGGGTCCTAAATCTTTGCTCAGACTAAATGTACCAAATTTCATTGGATAAATCCAATCCTACTGTAGTAGGGCTTATATACGTGAATACAGTGCTCAGAACTGGCTCAGTATCTGAAACCTAGTGAAAATATTCTGATCTTTTCACTGAAGATGTTTAGACGAGGAAAGCTAATCACATTTCAACACACAGGCTCGCAAAAGGCTTAACAACAGCAATGCAGATAACAAAAACGGGTGTAAGGAAGAGGAAACAAAGGTTTGTGGTTTGAACAAAGTGCTGATGAACATCATTACTGTAATTATCGGGGCAAATATTTTAACCAAAGAAAAACAACTTTTCCACAGAGACAATTACAATGTTTTTATTTAGCAAATGTACTGGAAGAATTGTTTTTCTGTAAAGACATACAGATACGCCCCAATTCCATAGAGCTTCTATTCTCTCAAATAGCTATGATTTTTTGAAATCAGTTTAATGAACAGAAGGGGATATATGTGATGTCAAACTTATTTTTGTTATAAACCACATGATTCCATTTACCACTAATCCCCAAATAATTGACCCAGAGACACCAAGAGCTTGCAGAACCCTTGCTGGTGCTTTATAGAGAACAGGCTGTTCATGCAATTTTAACTGTCCTTTGTTTCTAGCCATGTGAACAGAAAAAAGACATTAAATACTTCCTTAATACCTCTTTTTCCATTCTGGCAATTGCTGAGGTTACCACAGGATCGCTTTGTTTTTTTGTTTGCATTTTTACAATTGCATATGAAAGGGCAGTGATCTAGGACATTATTTCCCTACTAAGACACGCTTCAAACTACAGAAAACTTTTCTGAAGCCCTGCCTTGTAAAACTGAGAACAGACCCTACAGCATTCATCCTTCTACAGTCTACACCTGACTGAAAGATAAAGGGGTTTATTTCCTGAGAACTGTGTTCCTTTATACTTTGAATTGTCCCCTTATTTGCCTTCTGCTAGTGCCTACTAGGCGTCGTGCCTCTCACTCGGCAAGTACTGACATGATTGTCATTTCCCACCGTGCCAGACTGTAAAGCATGGAAGAGATGACATGATGTAAAGGTCTGCAATAATTATACAGGAGTGTCCCATATTGAAGCATTCTTTGGTTTGGCAGACAGAAATGAGATCTATTGCAAAGTCTGCCTTGCCTACTTGTGTTTGAATATCCTTTTCTTAAGAGAATGTCCAGAGACATCCATAGCAGCCTGAAATGAAGACTCACTAAATGCAAACCAAATTCTGTATAAAAAAGAAAGCCCTTAGAAACAAATCTATTAAGAGGGCTCTTCTCACCAAAAAAATAATTACAACTTTACATTACTGAACTCTGATGAACAAAGCATAACATTCCCTCAGATGTGAGGCCCAACTCAAAAGACAAAGGAGGAGTACTTATTAAGTACTTACGTTTTCTGAGATATTAATTGCTTGCCCTATTCTTCCATCCCTTCTGGTCTGAAACCAATCTTTCCCCAGCTGTATTCGGAATGTTTCAGTAAAAAAAAAAAAAAGATAAACTTTGGCCCTATTAGGGTTAATGCTTTTGCATAGACGTATATGACCATAAACTGGTCGACTAGTAGAGGTCTTCTGCTAACATTGTGACTGAGAACAGGAAGAATACAGCCACAATAATATACAGCTGTCTACTAAAAGTATTGCATACAGACATCTTTGGCCATGCAGTCTCTTGGCCTTCTGAAAATATGTGAGCTGCATTGCTAACATGACAAAAAAAATAGCAATGTTGAGAATTAGAAAGAGGCGGGTATAAGAAGCTGATATTGATGGGGCACTACTTCGAGCAGTTGTCACCATCTGTGCCAGTCCTGATCGGCCTTTGATTGACACCCCAGTTTTGTGCTTCACATAAGTGATATCTGCAAAATCCAGAAGATCTTCCATTTCCTCCTCTTCATCTACAGGCAACTCTTTTTGTGCTTGAGTCTGTGCCTTTTGTCGCACTTTTCTTTCATTTACCTCAATTTGTGCAAAAATGTCAGGAACAGCATCAATGAATTTGTAGCCTTTGGCTACTTTTCTGTTTTTCTTTGCTCTGCCGTGCTGCTGCTGCTGCCTCTGTGAGATTGCAAATATCCTGTCAATGGCCTCCTCTGTCTGTCTCTTATCTGAAAACCTCAGCAGACGCTCAGCAGTCTTCCTAAAGCTAGCTGTGTTGCGTACACGAGACAAGATCTGCTTCTCAAGCTGCTGAAAAACAGGCTTAAAATGCTGCAGGTTCCTCTCCACGATCCCTACGTAGTCCTTCACTTCCGGCACTGCAGAGCTCCTAATGGCAGAGGCTCGGTCAAAGACAATTTTCTGTCGATCTGCAATAACCTGTGCAAAAGCAGAGCGGGAGCCATCCTCAACGGGCCACAGGTACACTGCATAGGCATGCTCACTGGTGGTAACAAAAACATCCAGCTGTGGAGAATCTCCACGGACGGTGAAGCTCTGCACATCAACGGAGGGCCCAATGAAAAGGTAAATGGCCCTCGTGACAGGGTGCCGCAAGAGGGTCGTTACATTCACGTAGTTCGTTCCATTGTACGGGTAGCCCCGGGGATACATCCTTGAGGCGATGGTAGCTTTCTCACTGTGGCCAGTGTCATCCATCCAGTACATCTTATATATCCCGTCACGGTGCCTAATAAAGGCCCCATGGACATCATCAACAACTGTTTCTTCAAAAGGCACATCCACATTGTGGAAGAAACTGGTTGCTGCCTCCAAGGGGCTGTCATCTTCTAGATGGATTTGGTCCACTAGCAAGAGAAGCTGGGGATGGAGAAGTATGAGGTTTCTTTGCAATTTTCTCAGCTTCAGTTTAGGATTATATGCACCCACTCCTTCTCCCCTGATAAAAACCACCCCGCTTTTCTCCATGGCAGCAACCACTCGTCCCTGACAGTCACCAGCCAAGTCATGTTTATATTTAAGCCACTTTGAGGAACAGTCTTCTGTAATCTGCCCTTCCCATGGGGAGAAACAGCTCTTGGACACAGCAGGGGAAAACATCAACACATTATTAAAAAAAGTATATTTTGGCCCATACAGGGCTTCTGTTATGAAAGGTACACCATTGGGAGCAAAAGTAAAGGAGTTCTGGTCCGGGTGTTCATGGCCAGCATTAAAGTTCCTCCACCCCTTGATCCACTCTTTGTACTTGTTCTTATGAACGATATCATATATTGCACGTCCTCCCAGCTTTCCTGACTTGAAGGAGAGGAAGGGCCTGTTGATTTCAGCTGGCAAAGCACTTCCATAGGTTACCACTCCCCAGTCCTCAAAATAATGCAGCTTAGGAACTCCATAGTCCAGTGGAGGTATGGAGCGCAAACTTGCATCATACCTGCCAAAAAGACAACAAAAAAGGGTTTAAAAATCAGTTGACTGATTCCATTATCAGCACCTGTACAAAACTCAAAAAAAGAGTCAATATTTACATCAAGGAGCAAGCTAGCAATACAAAGCCCACATATATGCTCCTTGAGTGAACTAATCACATAGTTACAATGATATTTACCATACTAATCCCTATACAATTTTGCTGTGTGCTTTTTACAGAATAATAGCTGAAAGCATCTGCTCCACATTTACAGCAAGCAATCCTTCTGCAATCCAAAAATAAGAGTACCAGTAATTTCAAAGTAGCCATGTTTTGTCTTATACCATAAAGCTACTGACTGCAATACACATCTCTAAAAAAGGCACATTAGGACCAGGCTGTAGACACTATCTATTTTGCACCAGACATCAACATTTACACATATTTACTGACTACTTAACCAAGAGAAGCAGAACATCTATTTTCCCCAAACTGATGATTATAAAAGTCTAGAGTCTCCAAACAGAATTAGCAATAAACTAAAAATTAATGAAAAGGCATTTTAAAGGATAATTTTTTATGATTTATATCCCTTAGTCTATGTTAGTTTTCCTTCTCCAACTGGGTTGAAGAAAAATTTGCATGGCTTTCTTGCATAAATTGTAAGACACAAGACATTTGGTTTAAAAAGAGGTCTTAATTCCAGAAAAGGTGACAATGCTTATAATTTTTGTTTTATTTGATCCACAGGAGTTAAACCAAAAACAAACCAACCAACCAACCACGGAAAACAAAACCTAACCTTCTAGCATTGTTTTTAAGCAACCAAAATAAATGAAACCATCATTAAGCCCAGTAATATTTCTGTTAGACAGCTCCTCATCAGATTTATTCTCTACAGCTGATCAGGAGCTTCCATCAGGCTCTAGACAATCACAGCTCATGTCCCGCATATGGCTTCCAGTAATTCCAACCCATGCTGAGAGCCTGCTCTATATCTAGTGGTCCTCAATGGAGATTCCCCTAAAAGCAGACCTCTTTCCTGAGACTCTAACGCAAGTGGACATGCTCATCACAAGAGCAACACTGCAGAACAGGGAAAAGGCAATTGCTGGAATATTCAGATAATTTTTTTCTTTCCTTTTTTTTTTTTTACTTAGATGCTCTTAAAAAATTTCTTTCTCTTTGACATCAAAAATAATTTTCTAAGTATAAATTTCCAAGATTTCCATGGAGGTGCAGGAGAAAAGAAGGATGGAACAGGGTTGTAGAGGAAAGATTCTGTATTTTGCAAATAACAAGATGAAGGGTGCTTGGGGCCTAATAAACATGCATTCTAATGTTCATATCATAAATGTAAAACAATATATATTCAACAATATTTTTGTTGTGGGAGAGAGAAATAGAGCTACACTGACTCCTCAAAAACGTACTTGTTCTCTCCACAGACTGAGGGAATTTATATGTATATCTGAAGTCTCTTGGGTCTTTTCATTTCTTACCTTTAGAAGATTGACATACAAGTTAACAGAGCTGTAAATTACATGGAAAACATGGATCTAGTCATCCATCATGATACTTTTTCCAAGCATAACTTGCAAATTAGCGTGTACAACCAACCAATGGATTAAAAACCATTAGAATAGACCAAATAAAACAAAGAATACAAATTTTCCTTTTGGAACTGCTTGTATTCTATAAAAGCAATAGACAACGGAAACACAAAAGCAGATGTAGGACAAGATTAGGGTGTTCCCTGTAGCAACACATACTGTGCATCTATGTCAAGTGAAGAAGTTCTTCTGAGCCTAATGACTCTCTGGGTTGCACATGGCCAGCCTGATCTTGGCTAAAGATCTAAAGATACAAATCTAAAGATAACGCATTATCGCTAATAGCAAACAGCTGTCACATTCCTTTTGAGCCCACTCATTCCCTTTCATACCAGAGAAATTCGGTGTGGAGAGTGCACCACCTCTGCCCTTTGGATGGCGTCCCCGGGCCCTCCACCACTCGGTTCCTTCTGATCTGCTCTGCCAACCAGTTCCCACTGCCGTTGCGCATGACAAATTTGTCAAGAAACACCAGCTGGCTCTCCGGCCCGTAGAACCAGTTATAGTTGGAATCCGCGATGGCCACAGTCCTCTGAAACCCTTGGGAAAAAGTGAAAAGGAATGTAAGAAAGAACAAATAAACGTACAAAGATGCGTTTGTAGAGCATGACGGTGCAGCCAAGCGCTACAGGCAGAAGCAGCTTCTTCAGATGTTTATCGACCTACTTGTAAATGAGCCGTAAACAGGTTACACAGGAGCTGTTTCCTTCTGCTTGTAGCTAACTTGAATACTCACCTTTCTTATTCAGCTTTGGCCTACAGACAGTCAAAGAAAATGTAAGAAGCAACAACCCATCCACTTTCTCTCCTCACTCAAATCTGGCAAAGATAACTTTTTCTTTACAGCTTTCACTTTTCCTGTGTCAATCCAAACTCTCCAAAGCAAAAAAACAGAGGTGCCCCCAAGGAAAAAAAAATTCAGCTTCACCCTGAAACAGCTAACATGAGTTCACTTTGCTCATAGGAACCTCTCCCCAGCAGATGCCTGAGGTCTCACATGGAGTCAGTGCAGTTCCTTACGTGCCTGTGCTGGCGCGCCAAAGCTGCACTCATCCCCCCTTACATATACATCTAGATCTGGACTTCTTATAGCCAATAAAGTTATTGTGTTTTTTAACCAGGAATTTGAACAATATAAGTTCCTAATGAATTGTCCTGCAAATAAGCAACACAAAAGCATCATTGAAAGCTTGCAAGGCTGCCTGAAACTAAATCTCCTCTGAAAGCTAGAAGGGGTCAGGAATATTTATTAACTTATAACTGGTTTCATGTTTGTACATCTCCATCTTTCAGTTACAACTAGGTCCAAATAAGAGATGCTAAAACACACTATGAGAGACTGGAGAGATCCAGCAAAAGAACAGAAATATTAAAAAGTCTGCAAAATTGACCCATTACTGGCATCAAGTATTTCTGTTTAACTCTCACATTGAAAAAAGAAAATGGTTCATGTACCCCTGCACAAAGAAATCTATCATTTGAGTCAATTACATTTTCCATGTGAAAAACATTTTAACAAAAATGGTATAAAAATCTATTGCAATGTTTTGTGGAAAACTGGTGATCATATAAAACTTTCCTGTACTTCGTTGATACATTTAACCTGGCTTCATCATTTGCTATTCCTTTCATCTAATATTTTAGTGTGACGATTTTTGGCAAAGGAAAAAACGACTAAGAATCTTGAAGAATATTATTTTTCAAGCACAAATCCCCAGAAACAGGTCTGTTTCAAATTTTGAAAAGCTGAAATCAAATTCTGAAGCATTGCTTTTTCTCCCAAATGACATTTCTGTCTTTTGACTGGTTTTAAAAGCCAGAGTTTAACAAACAGTGGTCTTTAATAAGCAGTGATAAACAAGGATGTCACTGTTTCGATGGATGATGAAGGTAAAATCCAAGGAAAAGGTTATTTAAAAAAATCCAAGTACAACGTTTATTTATTTATGTTATTTATTTAAAGTGGCCGACTTCAAGTATGAAATTTATTGCTGCTTCAAGAACTGGAAGATGCATGTTCATTTACCCAAAGGACCTACCTGGAAGGACAGTCCTGTACATAAATGCAAAGTGCTGCCTGAGCCAGGGGTGGCTGAAGTGATTGATATCAAAGTGTCTTTGGACAAGAAACATGTACTGAAACAGCGATCTGGTCGTGTAGCTGCCATAGGCCACCCCTTCATAGAGGGAGCCATCTGTGACCTCCTGCAGCAGGACAACTGACTTCTCCATGATTGCCAACACTTGCTTGGTCCACAAGTAAGCCTCCTGAAGGTAGCCTGAAAGAAAAAGATGTTGGCAAATCTGATTACAACACTATAGATCATAGATTATGGCATCTGTACTCCCATAGCGGGATCCTTTACAGCAAGGAATCTGCAATCCAGAGCTCTAAAATATGACCTAGCGCTGCAGCATCCCTGTAGTTCTAGGGTGCAAAATAAAATGCTGTATTTAAACATAGCAAAGCAAAGTCACATGAACAGGGAAAATCTATCAAACACCTTTTGCTAATAATGTGGGATTATGCTTTCAACCTTAAAAGGAAAATTTCCTTAATGCATTTAGGACATGCAAAAAGGGAAGAGCCACGCCAAACCAGGGACATGGTTTAGTGGTGGACTTGGCAGTGCTAGGTTAATGGTTGGAATTGATAATCTCAAGGGTCTTTTCCAACCTAAATGATTCTATGATTCTATTTATTGTATTTCAAATTAAATCCGTATGGATACAGACTTACAGTCTCCACTAGAGGGCTCCAATAATGCAAATATTCTAATCAGTCATTTTTCACTGGCATGATCACCAGCATGGTAAGGAGACCCTCAGAGTTTAAAAATACAAAGAAGTTTACATTTCAGCTGCAGTTAACTGATATTCTACTAATACATGCTCTATTTTAAGACATGATCCATTCTACTTACATTTTCATTTTATTGTACAACCTAGAGGGCTACCCAAACAGAAATTATTTTGGAAAAGTTTTGCATGGTTAATTCCAAGTGCAGATTCCTCAGTTCCAGAATAAAACCAAGCTTCCAACTAGGTTAAGTTTCAGCCTCCACATATACAAGCCCTGAACAATTATACTTCTTCTAAAGACTGTCAGAGATCTTACTATTTTGGTTTGCTCTACACAAATCAAGAGCTGGGAAGAGGTTGCAAGAAGACCTTCTCAGATCTTACCAAGGAACCAAGCACAAGCACGAGAGCCTCAGCACTGCATTTCTGTATTGCAGAAGTCAGCACGTGGATCCCAGCAGAGGAAAGGCTACGTGCCTTCTCTTATTTTCTTTTGGATTCACTGGCTAGAGACGTAGGACTAAACAGAGACCAACTGCCTTGCGCTTCTATATGGCAGCTTAGAGTCTACCCAGCTCAAAGTGTCTGGACACAGATTTAACCAGACTTCAGAGCTCCGCTGGCATAAATTACGCCCCATTACGTGGCGAAGCGTTGCCTGCTGAATGAAGTGCACGTGCCGGGGTAAGGGAGTATGAGCTACATTCAAAGCTGCTACTAAGACCGTTTCTTTTCACCGCCACAATTACTATTTATGCTCAGCAGAGTTGATGAGCAATTCAGACATCCTGCTAGGCAAGGCTGCCAAATCCTGCTCAGTTAACAGAGAGAAAAAAAATGCAACGTCTAAGTTAGACAACCTGAATCTAACATGGTATTTTTATGCGCTGGCTGAAGAGATAACTACGATGGGGAAGACCTGAACAACAGGGGCAGGTGGCCCTCCTTACTTCCACTTACTTTACTCACAGCTATCTTGACACTACTTCATTACTCTGATGGAGTTGGCAGCATAGCAGTCTGTCCGAATAAAATCCCAAATGCTTCCACTCTTGTTTTCCCTTGTGACATAACAGCCACAATAGCTAGCTTTTGACTACTGCACTTGCAAGAATGGTATTTTCCATGGTTCAGCACAGGGCATTTACCACTGTGATGCATATACGTTCTGTTTACTTAGTGTATATTTATGGTATAATCCTACACTTGTAGTATATTAAAAGAGTAATAATACATTAGAATGAAAAAAAGAAAGAGACTCAATACTCTGTCAGGCTACACAACAAACCAGAACAAATCTCACCTAAAATATGCAGTATCTATATCAAGTTAGGCCTTACTCAATTTTATTTTTTGAATAGCTGAGTATTTACTTTATTTTTTTAAAATACTTTTACTTTTTAAAATATTTTATTTACTACAAAGACTTCACTATATATGTGTGCCTAGAATTCATTTCAATTAGTTTCATTTTTCAGTCTATGATAATGTTCACAGGTTTTTAAGCTGGCTATTTAGTCTCTGCATGCTTCAATAGCTGAATTGTGTTTAAAATTGTTAGTTGGAGTTTAAAGCTTTTGGGAGAAAGGTCTACACTGGGATACACTATTTGCAATTGCTATGCATCTGATCCAGGAAGAACAGTATGTTCACTCCCCTTCTTCCTCCCTTTTTCTTTTCCTCCTTCAGAAAAAGTCTCTCATCTTGGAATAAGAATTTTAAAAAAACTTTTATTTTTGAATTTAGACCAACAGAAAAACTCAATTTAAATTTCCATTTAAAAAAAAATAAAGTTGCTCTATACTGAAAACAGCTGAATTTTCATTTAGAAATATACAGTCTGTTTTGACCTATTTTCATTTGAAATATCACCACTATTTTCAAATTGCTAAAGTGTTGCTGAATTTGCTTTTCCCCCCAAACCCCGCCCCCCCCTCCCCAACCTTTGGTGAAAGAAATATTGCCCAACTTTATTTGTGATGTTACCATTGTTTGCCATAAAGCATACTTATGGTCTACAATTTAATGAAAAACAGAGTCATCTTGCAAACTGCCAGCTTTCTGCAACAACGGAGGCTTGAGGAAGAATGGAATTATGAGGAATTTAGAAAAACCCACTGAATAAATATTATCTGAGTCTTCAATTTGTGGAAGGCAAGATAAGAGGAAAAGGAATAACTCCCACACATACTCTTGCTGCTTTTCAGCATATGCACATCAGTGACTGCGCTTGTTATGACAAACACTTAACAAAAGGATGACACACACACACACCCCACCCCCCTTGAACACAGTAGATGCCACAGTTGTTTTTTCACACTTCTTTGGGTGTCTGAAATCTCCAGTGATGTGCAGATGTACCTTTGCTTGGTAAGGTACATCAGCATCCAGAAACCAGACTTGCCTTGACTTGCAGCAAATAAGTAGTTCCATCGAGCATCGTGTTTTCAAAATACTTCTGGCATATATTAAATAATCACTTGATAAAATACTGATGCATTCTTATACGCTGGAGTTGGCTCCATGACTTCTACCTCTCAGCTAAAGTACCACTGGGACCAGGATTTCTTATCTGCTCTTTCCCTCCGACTCCACGACTTGCATTCTTGGTTACACTGTGTATCACTTAAACAGGAGGAGAGGGAAAGCCCTCAGGCAGAGCAGCCAAAAGCAACAAGGTGAGGTTATTCACCTGGGAACTGGGAAGGATGGGTTTAAGTGCCCAAAGGAAAGAAGATGACACCTGGCACAGACACCTCTTGGATGAAGGTTGGGAGGTGCAAGGGCACAGTTCAGAGGCAAAAAGGTAAAGCCCTGCTCCTCTCCATAGAAAAGGATGCTGGAAAGAAAGGTCCTGAGCTGTGGCCTTTGGGTAGATAAAGTTACACCTTTGCAGCTGTCTCAGGGAGACTGGACAGAAGTCTTGGACCAAACTCCAGGTTGTCCTGTTGTCTAGCTCCCAGCTCAGAGCATGGGGTGTTTCTGACCTTCTCAACACATGGTGTAAGGAGACCAAGTGCATCACTAATAATCTACCCTGAAAGATCCTGTCTGTAAATCTGGACTGGACAGATGATACACAACAGGATTTTTAATTCTTACAGTGAGGTAAGAATTCCAGAATCAGTTAGACAACTGAATTTGTATGTGTAGGTATAAATGCATATGTATTATACCTTGTACATCTGCTCACAGATTTTTGTTCGATTCAGTAAATGAAATTTTTCTAAGTAACCAAAGAGCAAACCCAATACTGCTGTACTCTCCGAAGCATTTGTATCAGTTCCTGAACTTTGCTGCATAAATGGCTGATTGAGTTGATACACTTCAGAAAAACGTTCCTGTGGTTTAGCACATACCTTGATTCATCAGAACCAGGCTTCCAGCCAGCAGGGCCACACAGTTGGTAGGCTGGTGGTTATGGAGGTACTGGAAACCCCATCCACGTCTGTATGATGTTTCGTACATATATCCCGAGGCATTGGCAATTACCTCAAGAAATCTCTCCTGTTGAGTCTTGCTAAGATAGCTGTACAGGAAGTCGTACGCAGTGGCAAAACCAACTAAGGAGTGAGCGAGAGGGACCTCATCCCATGGGGCGTCCTTCACTAGCCTGTCAATAAAGAAAGATGCCAATTAATTGAGCTTCACCTACTTATTTTTCTCCATTAACATACTGTGAATTGTGCATGACTTAATGTCTCTGAAGTTTGGCAATTCATGTTGAATTTTAACACAGTAGTAAGCCATGTACCAAGTCTCTGAGACCATTTTTTTCTTTCCTAAGTATATACAACATTAACCTTCAAAGCTCATCAATTTTATTAGAAGATTAAGTTGTTACATATTAAAACGATGTTTGCAATATTCTGGGTTTTGCTAGGGGAAACAGATATGCAGAGTATCAATTGTACAGAAACAGAATCTATTTATACGAAGGAAGATTCACAGCATTTTTGTGAGAAAGTAATATCCCATAGTTTATAGTCCTTCAAAAACCCATAACAATCTTTTTCTTTTCCAAGGGAGCCAAATGTTGCTAAATTCTTGAATGGTGGCTATGGGACTGAAGTCGTCTTTAAAGCAAGCGTAATAAAATAACTCACAATGCTGTTTCTTCATTTCACATATGCATTCAATGCTAGAAGTAGAGATGATGAAATTTACTTTCATGACTACAGTTCAAATTATCATACCTAATAGCATTAAAAGAACCCAGTGTTTAACATAAAATAGAGGTAAAATGACACCACTACTCAAAATTATTTTCCAGGAACCACGTGCTTGTATCAAATGATTACGTTGAACCTAGCAAAATGGTAAACTTGTACCAAGAAAATTCATAATGGAGGTGGAGGTAGTACAGAACAAATATTTCTCTTAAATCAAGCATATATTGGGTATCAAAGACTTGACAGTACTTTCAGGCCATGGTTCTACAAAAAAACCATGAAGGAATACATAGTGAAAATAAAATCTTTGATACATTGAACAGTCATCGGTTGCTTTCATCGTTCTCATCGTTGTTCTCTTCTTTCACTTACTTTGCAGTATGTTTTTTATTACAGAGATGAATTTTAAATTGTTGAGATAAGAGAGTATCCTACTGCAATCAGTTGAAATTGTGTTGTGCCTCTGAAGATGTACACCTTCCAGCTTCAACTATTCTATGATTCTATAAATATGATTCCATCTTTATTTGTATAAGCAGCAGTGTGAGCAGATAAGAAAAAAAACCCAAAAAGTAAGATGTTTTAAAAAAATTCATTCTGCTATAGGAGCATGTATTTGCATTCAAAGTGCGTAAATGAACCAAGTAGAAATTATGACCATCAGCCTTGGGCACAGCAACTAAGGTAAAATGCAACATCAACAAGTGAGGAAAATTATCTTTCATTTTTATTTCAGTACATCTAACACCACTGGAAGAACTCAAATGAACTCGGCACATTCATACTTGTATGTAAGGAAAGCCTCTGTAGGCTTTTTGATTAGCTGCATTTACAACAGTTTTAAGTGTTTACCTTCTCTCAGCTTCAATCCCATCTTCTGCTGAGTGAAGTTATACATTCATTTTTACTTTTTTTTTCAATGAAATCGCTATCTCACAGATTTTTAATTAAATACATGAATGCATACTTGAGCAGCAGGATTTGACCTTTTTTTCTGAACCAGGGTTTTTATTAGATTGGATTATTTTGTTTGCACCATTTTGTTTCTTAGTTAACAGACAAGCATTGACAGAATATGGTTGTGAACAATATTAAAAGACAGCTATAAGTGTGGTAACAAATAACTGTCAAAGCATCAGGAAAAAAGTTCTAGAAATTTACTACTCATCTTCTCCACATCTACATGCCATTCTCTGTAGTCAATGGTGGGAACACCTCTTTATCGTTTTGTTCCTGGTTCAAACTCTAAACTTATCAGTGAAGGCTTCCAATCAGGTATAGTAAGATTCTTATTTATGTTTTTGCTTAATTGTTGTGCAAAAAATTACAGACCTGTAAGCCAAAACATATACATGCTTTTCCTAAATGCTCATTCCTTCCATATTTCCAGTAAGCTGGAAGAAAACATAGCTGAACTGCGCAAGCAACCCTTCCTACTCTCCAGATATATTTATGCTGTGTCACTGAGGCAGAAATTGAAAATCTGAGTTAACTGGTTATTTGCCATTCTCAGTTCATTCTCTGCATCTCTATTTCTGCTTTTTAATCTTTGCTTATCATTCAAAAAGCTTTTAAAATTATGTTAGTCATATACATAAAATTGAAGTTGCATTCTACACTGGTTGTACAGAACACCCTGGCACTGGTGTTGGGTTGACAGTTGGACTTGATGATCTTAAAGGTCTTTTCCAACCTTAATGATTCTGTGATTCTACGATTCCTGTCAGAAATCCTTTGACACATGAACATACCTTTGACCAGCTATATCATGAAACCTAACTTCTAAAGTATTTTTAGTTTTGCTTTTCACTAAACCTCTGCACATTCAAAAATCAGAGTTCAGATGGGTACAGGAACTATCACTTTAAAGGCCTCTGCCTGGAACAATTAAAAAGTGATTGAGGCTAAGCTATACATTAGGGGGAAAGAAAAGAACAATGAAGGAATTTGAGTTAATTTAAGACATTAAATTCAAAGTTCAGTATCCTTATAACAACATATAAATTGCTAATTAGAATTTAATGATCTTTACCCGACTTCAACTTAAATGGGACTTGACAGGGGAACTGATTTATTGTAAAGTTCATTGTTAAGACATATGCTAATTTTATATTTTTCTTTGAATGCAATACTGCATCAAATTCTGTAGTACAAGATTGTATATTAGTCTCTGTGGCACCACTTGTGATAAAACAGAAAGTGCTCTTCTACATAGGATATGCTAAGTTATGACTGCATTTAAGTTGTTGACTTCTTCAGCAAAAAAACCCAAAACACCTTCAGTGTAAAAAACCTTATGTTAGGCATCCTAAGCCTACATACTAGCATAGTTATCTGCCTCAGGCTAGACAAAGTTAATTTTGTCATGACTTCCCTCAAATTGCAATTCTGTATAGTAAGTTTTGTATAGAATTTAACAGAGGAGATGCACTGAAGTAATACAGAAAATTAAAGATGACAATTTAAAGACCCTCATTTCTAAACATACAAAACCACAGCCAACATCTGTTCTTAAAATGAAGCTCCCTTGAAGTAATAACTCTTTAGCCGATATAAATTGGTGCACCTCCATTAACTGAATTTCAATGGACCCAAGAAATGTACACCAAACAATGTGGAACATGATTCACAAGAAGAATGGTTAAGTAGCAAGCATTAAATGCTTTTTGTGTCTAAATTACGCTCTCATTTTTTCAAAGGGATCTCCAGTGTCAGATTTGGTAAACAGCCGAGCTGATAAACTGTGGGAAAGCATGGTACCATAGGCCTGCACAGAACGTATTTATGCGAAGAAAGAGTTTTTAGGGCTAGATATGAACTACTCTGCTCTGAAATATTAAAGAAAGGTTGTGTGTATTTATACAAATAAAGATAGGTAAAAACATCCCAATGCTTTGCACTGGAAAACAACGATTTTCTAAGCCTCTCAGGAGTAAAAGCTTAACATCAGATAGTATGAACCTCAGCTTAGCAATTAACTGTGTCTGAAGACAGCAAGTAACCTTCACCTCAATGCTGTATTATCCTCCTTGGTATTTTAAAAGTACCAAATGTTATAAAAAAGAATCCAAAGTAAATAAAAATATCTGTAGTGGCTTCGTTATAACAAATAAAATGGAGCAACTAGTTGCAAGCAAACACTTTTGGCAAAGGCACTGTTCCAAAAATTCTAAAGCATATTATAACAGGTAAACCTTAAACACATCCCTACAGATGTTATGAACATTTTTTTTTTTTTTTTTTTTTTACACTTGTGCATCTATACCTGTATTTGGAAGAGGTGCCTATCTGGAAACTTAAGAAGGTTTATAAAAGAGCAAAAGGTGCTGAATGAATTTTCTGCCTAATGATCAAACTCTGTATACATACAAAGCCATATGCATCATTCTGCATGAAGAACTGATGTCTGGACAAATTCTGTAAATGGCACAGGACAAATACATGCCTGGCATGTTCTTTTAAGTTTTCTTGATCTGTATCACATAAAATATTTTTGTTACTTTATTTTAAACATTGAGCTTGATATAAATCCTCCATGAAGAAACTGGAGAAATAAGAGATCATGGATAAGGTTGGTATTATGGATAAGTAGTATGGTTTTCCTACATGTGTTGAGAATTTTAGCATGGTGTGATGTAGTGGCTGTTTCAAATTTGTCACCTTCTACAACAAACAATGAATCTGAAGGTGGAGTTAAGACTCAATTCTTCAGTCATCAGTTTATGTTGTCAAGAACCATCACGCATGCACTGCGTTGCCCAAGGCTAAGACCGTACAGAGCACCTTCATTAAAGGCAATTCAATGCTCTAAATGAGTATGCAAATGGTATAAAATTTTGGATAGGAAGTAAAAATCAGTACTGTGTCCCCTTGAAACAACAACAACAACAAGAAAAATAGTTTCTTCAAAACAGAATCACAGGATGGTAGAGGTTGGAAGGGACCTCTGAAGATCACCTGGTCCAACCCCTCTGCCAAGGCAGGATCACCCAGGACAGGTTGCACAGGAACACGTCCAGTCGGGTTTTGAAGGTCTCCAGAGAAGGAGACTCCACAACCTCTCTGGGCAGCCTGTTCCAGTGCTCCATCACCCTCACAGTAAAGAAGTTTTTCCTCGTGTTGAGGTGGAAATTCCTGTGCTGCAGTTTATGCCCAAAACCAAATTGAAGTAAATAGGAAAATAACACTCTCTAACGCGAGAACAGAATAGCCTTCCGGGCAGTGTGAGGTCTGATTTCTAGCCTCTGTGTCACTAAGTAATATGGCATCACTGCATGCAAAATGAAGCATTAAGCACATCCTGACACATACACTACACAAGTAATCCACATCCTGAAGTTTAATGCCCCAAACTTTCCTGTGACAAATTACTTACTGCAGAACAACTCTTGGAGGTTGAGGACAGATTAAGCTAATGACTGAAGGAAGCACGCCAGTAGTCCCTCCCCAGTACGGAACCTCTCACTCTCACTAGGTGGATGCAAAGGAAATGAGTCGGGACTCTTTTCTAAAGGCTTACAGGTGAAAATTAGTTCAAGGACAGCCCTCTAGTGCATTTTGATGCAGTCCATCGCGGATATGGTGGCTAACTAACAGCATGGTTGAGTTTAATGCACATGAAACGTCAAGTGTGGCTGCAAATGTGGCATGTAATGGGGCCAACTGACCCCTTGATCCTGAAATCGATTGTGTAATTGTACAGTCTTCCCAAGGCTGATGCCAATGGCAATGCCCTGGCACTCCACAGACCCTTGCTATTGTTCTGACCCACTTCTGGGGAAAGGAGATACAGCTTTAAACCTTCCATCAGGCAAAGGAGAGAAACATTCTTCTGTGGCCAGAGGGAGTATACGTATCAAGGGGAATGAGACCACCAACATTTATTTTATAAACTAGACTCAGTTTTCAGTATTTTTCTTAGAAAGCCTCTGAAACAAAATATTTTCTTGTGCTCAAATGGAATATTTTCTTCACTGATGGAACAATATCTTCCCATTTTTCTTTTGGAAAGAAAAAAGAAAAATCCTTGAAAAAAAATATCTGTTTCATCCAAAACAATCTCTCAGCTTTCACCCTTTCCACATTTTTCTGGCTGGTTGCCAAAACCAAAAAAGCCATTATCTGCACAATCTAAGTGCTTGGTCATTTGCAACAACAAAAATGTTAATAAAAAACATCCTTGAAAAATTGATGATTTATATTTCTGGTGTCTAAGGTAAAACATAATAAGTTTGCCCCCATCTCTTTACCAGTCGTGTTTCAGCAGCAGCCACTCTGCTGTTCATGCTCCTGTTCATCACAGCTCAGTTCGTGGGAAGACAGGCAAAGGAGTGGTTCAATGTAAAGGGCTACATTAATATCAATATGGAAAAAAAAGGGCAACATATAGACAACGTTTTTCAGAAGTTTTAAAAGCTTACTATAAAAGGAAGGTTATCCTGCTTAGGCATTGAGGAGACAACTAAAACTTTACTCCTTTGGAAATCTTCATCTACTTTCTATCCTCTTTCTGTTTCCTCACAGGTTTACCTCATAATCATTGTTCTACTGCTTCTAAAGCTTCTTTCAGGCCCTCTTTGCTCATTTTTGGCTTTGATCACAAGAAAGTCCTTTTCATACTGGGTTTGCTGTTAGTATCAATCATGATCATTCTGTTTTGACACATTAATAAACAAGAACTCAGTCTGTTTTAGTAGTTCTCAGTGCCATATTAAACAGACACAGAAATCTAGTTAGGTTGTTATTCCCTAGATTACCTCTAGCTCTTGTTGTAGCGATTTTTTATACCAGGTATGCCACAAAGTGACCTCTCTGTGTCTACCAGAAAACTTCAGCACCAGTTTATCTCCTAGACATCCTATCAATTAAAAAAGAAGCTGTAAGTGAAACTCTTCAAAATCCAACTAGCCATTTAATTTCAGAGTCATGCACAATTTCTATTTTTAAATGCTACATATGAAAAAGATAAAAACAGTACAAGGGTTTGACATTTCACTGACTAACATAATATATATTCCAGATACAAAATTCATCCTCCTACCCTTCCTTTTCTTTTTCTTCCTCCCTGTAGGAGACTATTTCAGCATCCCCCCAGCTTCTTTTATATGAACTTCTATGTCACAGTCTTATGAAAACCTCCTAAGTTTTCTTTGAATGTGACTGCTAGTTGATCATTGGGAGTCAAACAGATGTTCTAAATTTGTGGTGTCAGCACAGACTCGCTTTATTTCAGCCTGGCACATGTGAATTTTAGTTATACATTCATCTACACATTGAATTATTTATATTTCTGTATTTTTACTTTGCCATCCATATTGTTCAACACCGAGTACTATCTGGATACTAACAGCAACGGCCCTATAGCATGCTCCAATACTTTCAATAAACAGGGACTAACAGAAGGCTATAGGGTTGCTGGTTAATAAGAAATAGCAGAAAGGTCTGCAATATAACAGATTTGTTATGTTGAAGCCTCTGTTAGCTTCTCCTTGCTTGCTGCTATTTCCTTGGAATGTTTGCATGGGCTTGACAGTAATTATCTCCCCTATGAAGCCCCCAGAGCCAGGCTTGCTGTCAAATCCCACACCTTACTGTGCATTGGTAACATACTTCTCTTTAAAAATGGTGTGTCAACTACGTGCCAAAAAAAAAAAAAAAAAAAGGTACAAAAACCCCTTGTCTGGCAATTGCAAACGGGGACGTCTCTCCTGCTCTAAGAAGGGTGCAAAATTTGTGAACTTCTAAGGCATTTATTTATAAGGAGGGCTTAGTAAGGGAGTTTTTCACTGCTTAGTCCAAAACATAGAATCTGACTGGACTTTTATTTCTGCATGATGTGTGACTCCGATTACATCACTCCGCTCGGTGCAGGAACAGGCCGAGGCAGCATATGGAAAGAATCACGAGTACAGATCCCCTCGGCCAAAAACGCACTTCTGGTGGGGAGTGCTCTAGGGGCCAGTCAGAGATAACATGCCAGAAAACGCTTCTATAGCCTCTGTTCTCTGTAAAATAAGATAATATGACTTAAATAGAAAGACAAATTTTCCCTAGGATTTTAGACAGCATCTAGATATCAAATCCCAGGAAAACCAAGTGAGTTACTTAACGTCAGCTTTTAATTTTTACAGGCAAAAACATTAAAGTTAATTTATTTTTATTGAAATATTAGTGCACCACATTTCCCTGCTCTTGCTAGTCTCCAAAACATTGTCTGTTCCCATATTTATTTTGGGGGATTGTTATAGTTAGCTATGGGCCATTGCCCCTTTGTTTATTTTAAAATGTAAACCTATTCCAGGATGTAGCAATTACAGATGCTCTGTTATGAGCAGCATGCCTATCAGCATCAGTTGTTATGACAAACAGCTCAAGCGCTGTTAGCCTATGTGAATGGGAACTCAATTAAGGTTGTGCTTTATGACGCGACATAAAATGACTTGTAATTCATGAGAAAAGACAAAAGCGCTTAAATCACATGCCACTTCCATGCATGTATCAATTATCAGTAAACTTCCTCATAATTGTATCCTGATATATTGAACTATATGTAGACTATTGAGGAGCCTTGCTAATGTAAAGATGAAATGTAAAATGTCAGTCTCTTTAATCTCCAGACATGCTGGGCCATATAACGAGTGTGACATTTTAAACTATTTGTTTTATCCAACTACTGCACACACTACCAAAATTCACTTTAATTTTCTGATAAGGCTTAAATTTATTTTGTACCTCCATGAAAATTAGAGGAAACTCATCCAACTGGATTTTTTTTTTTAAATTAAATTCTGCAGTATGTCATGTCAGCAGAAGTCAAATCCATATTATACTCTTGAAAGAATCAAACTGCCACAAAGGAATTCATATGACAGACAGATTTAACTTTCCATTATAGTTGATGAATCCTGCAGTGCTAAAGACATTTTTGGGGCAATTTACATAACTATTTAGGCACCTATGTTATAGAGAATGTCTAGGGAGAGAAAAGCTCCTCTGATTTACTCACTGATTCCTCGCTGGACAAGCCCTCCTTACTGTTGACATATGTAGATGAGTCTCCTTAGATCCAAGGCTCCAAACTTGAGCAGCATCAAAACTGCTCCTTCCTCCTGATCAGAACATGTACCCTCAAGTTATGAAATAAGGATAACATTCATAATAAATCACTCGGCATGATAATTTCCCTAAAGTCAGAGGGAAACTAAACATGCCTAAATAGAATGGACAACATTTTTTTTTAATAATTCCATTATACTGTGATATTGCCAGAACAGTTCATGTCCAGTCTTACGCAGTGATTTTGATGCCATACAATCTAAATGCCTGCTAGTAGTGATCAGGCAACAACTCTCCTATTTGCCATGTTTGTTCTCCTAGTCTTATCCTAGGTGGAGAAGTGTGTGCAGTAAACTTGTTTTGCTGGTAGTTTTTAATTAAGTTTCTTAGGAAAACCAGATTTACGTAATCTGTCTGTCCATTCCTTCAGCTTCTGAACCTGCTGACCTATTTGAGCAAAGCCAGAGAGAGCAGTACATGCCTCAGAGATGTTACACTCCTGCAGATTTCCTGAAAACCACTGTTCGACAAGGGATAGGAATCTATATTACTGCCATCACTGAAGGAAGGAGCTATAGTGTGAACTCCATGTTGACAGCATTCAGCCATAAGTTTTCAGGGGAAAATAAAAAATGGAAACCAGATCCATGGCTCTGTCACAGCATTTGGAAAGCTGGCCACTTGGAGGTTGGAGATTATACAGAGAGCATCTTACCCTAGCCCTATCGCCTAAGTTTATTATTTCCTCCTTCTGTACTTAGTATCCTACTAAATGCTCTGTACCTGCTTTTTTTTGCAAAGCGGAGAATCTTGATTAAACCTTGATTGTTTGCTGAACAACATGTCTACATCAGAAGGGAAAGATGGGAAAAGTGTGGCTTCTCTTTCACCGACGTAATGCAAGATACATGCTTGAGAAAGTAGTTTTGGATAGGCAAATATTATCAAAGTCAAGTGGAAATAGGATATCTGCTCAGTTCTGATTTGTATCTGGTCAGCTGGGACAAAGGAGAGCATTATGGTAAGGGATAGAGGAACCACAATTATTCCAGGGCAGGAATCACAGGACACAAGGAACTGAAATGAGGTTATTGAAACAGTGAGTGAGACATAGGAAACTGAGAAAGACAGACACAAGTAAGTTCCACTACTCACAAAATCACTCGTGCCTCTTTCTTATTCCATTAAAAGAAATGGCCATGTAACTATGTGTTTACACTACCCAAAGCAAGTGAAGAAAGAGCGTGAACAATGAAACTAAGAAGGTGTTGAGTTTGGAGCAGCCTGTAGGTCTTGTTGGAGATGGTTACGCGTCCTGGGATTCCCCTCTATACAGCTCTGTCCCTCTGCCAATCTGCCAGGAGAAGGACTGTTGTCCTACAGAGTACCTCTGAAGGTAAGTAAGACTGAAGCTTTGTATTGCTATGCTTCAGTGGAAGATTTTGGATATAACCCGTATCCTGCTGTGCCACTACTTTTCCCAAGTCCCATGTGTCCTCTCTTCCACGTCTTGCAAGCAACTTAAGGTCAGCATGTCCCTTCTCTCTCCCACCACTTCTTTTGTTCTAGTTCCTGTATTTCCACTTTAATATCTGTTGGAGGAGAACCCCAGCACTGTACTGCCTTTTACATCAGGCCCATCAGGAGGATATGGATCCCAAGTTACGCTAGCTCAAATCCAGCATATTTCCAGTGACAGTCCATGGATGGATGCCATTTATAAGCTGCTATTAGTTGGTCTTAACCCAAATGAATACTGCTTGAAGAGCTAATGCTTCCTCCTGTGCTGACCTGAAACCTGACTCAGACTTCTGCTGAGCTGCTGCCACCACAGAGCTGTAGGACACTGGCTGCCACAGAGGGGAGAGGTTTCCCATCGCAGCTCCAGCTTGCTGCCCTGGGCAGAATCCCCTGTCCTGGCAAAGCCCACATTTCCATCCCTGAACCTCCTCACAGTGGCAGCAACCCTGGGGCACAGTCACCAAGGTGCACAGAGCAAGGCAACTGCTGCAGGTGGGTAGGAGAAATGTGTCTACCTGAGGAAAAAAGGGAGATAAATTGCTGATGGGTATTGAAAAGGAAGGTGAGGAGAAGGAGAGAGACCTCAGGGTCCAAATTTTTAGACTCACTCATACGGTGAGAACATTAACACAGAAAGAGTGGGGCACAGCGAGGACAGAGTAACTTCTGTATGACAACTCACATCCAGGTGAAGTTAATCCAGGAAGGGGTCATCAAAATGCCAGTTACTCAAACAGCTCCAGTAAAGTAATGAGATGGACAACTATTTTTATCCTGACATAGTATGTCTTAAGGAGAGTCCCAAGAACTGCATAGCAAAGCTGAGCTCAAAGTCTGAACTGAAGCTCAGATGTTAGAACTTTCATAAAACACTTGACTGCAGAAGCTTAGAGTGTCACTTTTACCTACACTTAATTATACCTTTTTCAGAGGTCCCCTTTTCCTGAATTTCTTACCCAAAAGAAATTGTGCAAGTCTGAAAAAAACCAGAGATTAAAAAAATAACACGTTTAGCACTTCTTGCCACAAATCAGATTTGAAACCCCAGCTTCTGATTGAGGATGGGTTTGTATTTTTTTGGTTTTCACTTTACAACAGTTAGGATGGTACATGAAGGGTCTCGCTCCTTCTTTCAGCATTAATCTACAAGAGGGTAAGTCCAGTGAAGGTGAAAAGCCGTGTGGCAGTGCTGGTCCAGATGAGGGTAAACGCATTCAGCAAATTAGTCACTGCTACAGTGAACATTAAAACAACTGAAATGATTTAAGCAATTCACTCATCCACTCACTCCTCCAACTGCAAGCAGTTTATACAGCAAGAACAACTTAAAAAAAAAAGACAAAAATCTACCAACTAGGCTGAGCTGCCATCCTCTCCATGTAATCCTTGGCCATACTGATGGCCTCGATGTTTTCAGGGTAGAGCACACAGAACATCGCCAGGGCCCCGAGGTTGTTGCCATAAATTTCGTTCCACCGAGCGCTGAACTCCTTCGGGTCCCAGGGAGGCAGGTACTCCAGGGGATTCGACAGCATCGTTTGCACTGCCTCGACCAGACGAGCCGCAATGTGCTGGTGCGTGGTGGCAGCCTGGAGACGCAGAGCCTCCACGTCCCCTTTGGAAAAGTAGAGCATGGGGTAGCTGTCGTAGTTGGCGTTGACAAAAGGAACCATCGCGTCCGGGTCCTCCCTGGCACCGTAGGCAAAGGCGAAGCAAACCGCGTGTATGAAAAACACACTTGGGGCTCCCCGTGTGTGAGTCCTCATTGTGGCATCAGATCTCCAAGTCTCAATGGCAGCCAAACCATCTTTGAAATATCCTGCGGCAGACGGACATGAAAGAGAGAGTTAGAATATGAATCCGTGAGACACTGTAATTCAGGATGCTCTCTAGGAAATACCATTTCATCTAGACTTAAAAAACCCCACGTATTGTCCAGGTGGCTTTCAAATCATTTCTATATGAATACTAACCCACATAATACACATAAAATACCTGCTGAGCAATCCACCCTAAAGAAAACCTGTACACTTTGAAGAAAGCCCCTCCCTCCCACATCTTTCCCTCTAGTAGCCGATACGAGGCGAAGGAACACACTGACAGCTCTTGTACTCGAGATTTCAAATTGCAACGGTGCTTAACATGAAGCAGTGCTGACTGTACTGGCAAGCGGAGAGGGGCGGGAGGGGAGGAGGGAGGGGGAGAGCCGGGGAGCTTGTGCTGGCGGCAGCCAAGCCTGCACGCCGCCTTGGCTGATGTTAGCAGCTGGAGAGGGAAGGATGAGGAATGCTGGAGGTTTACGCTGGGGTCATTTTATACCACGCTCGAGGCCTCTGGTTCTGACACGTCCTCGTTTTCAGAAAAAAAAAAAAAAAAAAGAAAAAAGACTCAGAAAGAGAAAACAGAAAGAGGCAGAGCCTTAGAAAAACAGCTGAAATACCTTGCCTTTAGGGCATTGGGGTTTTTTGCATTATTATTATTATTATTATTTTTCTAAGGGGCTCTCCCTTTTGCATGTAGAGAATTGCTGCCAGCTACCAAGAAGGCTGAACATTAAATTAAAGCGCATATTTTCCTACGTACATGACTTCTCAAAATGTGCTCAAATGGCTGATCTATGCAGAGGTTAAATGCAAGTATTTAAAATAGTAAGTTACTTCATAAAAATCACCAACTATCTCGCCTGAAGGCTCAGATAAAACATGGCCAGGATCCCCCTGAGGAAAGCCAGCAAATTCCTAGAATTCTTCTGAGGGGAAAGGTTACAGAAAGCAGACCCAAGAGAGACAGTTTTATGTAAATAATGAACAGTAGTCTTCAATTATTAAAAGGAGAAATAGACAGAAGGAAAGAAAACCTAAAAACAAATATGAAATGTTTTTTCCATGGAAAACCTGTTTCATAGGATTCAGCCATAAAACTCGTAAGAAGCTGAAGTACAACGCAACCTTTTATTTCTCCCCACAGCTCCCTACCTATAGATGCCAAAATTTTCTAACAGAAACTTAGGCTGCTAAAACCTTATTTAGAGACCCACATCCTGATTCAACAATGTCATTAATATGTGCATAGTCAATAAGACAACCTTGATAGACTGTACCTCAACGACTACCACGTACACAGACCCTCTAGGTGCTTATATTCAGCTCCTAAAATTAATTTGGGAGCAAGCAACTTTGGCCAAGTAGTACATCTTCTCTTGTGCATTCCTGCTGAGGGTAAAAATAACATTGCACCCTATAACTGCCTACATTTATATATCATGGTGAGTAGCATAATTGCTTTAACAGAGCATAATAAAAGATGACATTTTCATAGTATTGTAATGCATTTTGCAGGTAAGTTTTGCCCTTCTTTGGATGTAAACCAATCATTACAGGACACATTATGGAGATCACAGCATGGTTTATTTGGTAACACTTGTACTATATCTACATATTCTCTCACCATGTACACACATACAAAGAAACATATGCTATAGTTTATCCAAACATACTCAAGTCTATTTGTATTTTTATCTATAAATAAGGAAACCATACAACAGTATATTTTGAGAAGGAGGTAAAAAACAGCCAAACCAGTACATCACGTTTTAAACATGATGCCATTTTTTTTTAACTGTTGAGAACTGCTTTTTCACAATTAAAAAAAAAAAAAAAAGCAAAAGCAAAACCAAAACACAAAACCACACACTTTTTTTTTAAGCCTTTCTGATTTTTTAGAACTGGGGCAGAGGCAAGAACCTAAAAAAAAACAACCTGAAAGAAAAGGCAAAAAATGCCTGTAACTTTTTCTGTGATCATCACACATTGAAAGAAGTTTCCTGGCTTACACAATCAGAAGAAAATCCCAGCTAGCAGTAAGGACTTCATGCATTCTTTTCCTTGGTTTGATTTCTTTAAGTATTTTTGCACATCAATAAGAATTAGGCACATACGTAAATTTAGGGATGTTTTTTAACAGTTCCCTAAATTAGGGTCTTTCTGAGCAGAGATTAGGGAGTATACAGTAAGGTTGCTCAGAACTTCCTCTTTGTAAATCCGGACACACATTTCCTGGCATTTCATCATCATTGAACACCTCCAGCGTTGTCTAAAATTCATAGTCTGTATTGTAAGAATTCAATATGCCCCTTCATCTTCTCCCCTTATGCATGTGTGCATTTAATAGAGAAGATAAACCCTTTTTTCACCTTGTACCTGAGAAGCAGCCACCATACCACATTCTTTAGACTGACAACAGCATAACTGGACACCTGACCTATAGTATATTCATAGACGGCATATTCAGAGTGAATATCTGGAAGAAAGTCAATAGAAAGTGACAAAAGCATGACTACAAAGTAATTCTTATTATTATTCTTGGTTAAATCATGCTGACGCCCTTCCTGTAATGTAAAGACAATAACCCATGGCAGCCACGATTCGGTAAGGACGGTGAGCCCTGTCCCTTAAGTTTGAGGGGCTCAGCCTTGGTGTGACTGGTACATGGGAGGAGGCAGCAAGAAAGGACTCCACCGTCCTTTCCATGCAAACCTCTGTGGAGGCACCAGCCACAACCACGCGGAGACAATCCCCCAAGCGAGGCCCCACGATGACATGACTATGGCTCGAACCGTGCTACGAAGAGGGGGGGAGAGACAGATATTCCACGTTTGCTCATCTGTGATGTCCTTAAAAGCAAGACCAGCAAAAGTAATAATGAAAACAACCACAGAGCTCCAAACAGAACAAACATGTGGATTTGCAGTAAAAACTATCACCCAGATCGCAAGGAAACACAAACCTCATGGTTTCTGGAGGGAGCTGTGACAAACCGCCCCACAGGGATGTCAAAGGGCAGAACTGCCCTGGACCACGCGCGCTACCAAGCGCTTCGCTGACTAGGGCCAGACCTCACCACACACTTCACTCACGTGCCCAGGTAACTCCGCAGGGCGAACGGGTATGATCAATCGTCTCCCAGTTCAGTTGCTGCTTAGAAACTAATCTGATAAGATGTACATAAAACCACCTGCAAAAGAACCGAAGCACCTTCAACAGAAGAATGTGACCAAAAAGAGTAACATTTAGGGACTATTTGCAATTCATTACAATGGGATAAATATGCCTGGGGAACAAAGAAAAAAGCCAAACACAGTGACACAGAATGCATATTTAACCGTGTTGAATCCTATACTTTGATGTTTCCTTAGTTAATTTACTTGCATACTGAAGGCTAAAGAAACAGATATTACTGTTCAAAGATACACATATCAACCTTAATTATCTGCGTAGCTTAGGCGAAGCCAGACACGTATAGATAACTGGCCACAGAAGCTCCAACTTACAGTTGTGAGTGAACTGCTATGAGTTTGATACACAGGGCTTAGAAGAATAGGAGCTTGGGCTTTCTGATTGCTTAAATTGCACTCACAATACCATTTTTTAAACTTAAAGAATTTCTTACTCTCATATTACACTAACATTACCGGCCACACCTTCCAAGAAAAGCTTTACGAAGCAACTCAACTTTTACTGAAAATGAGGGGGTTTTTATTCAGTTTGGAAACCTTGACCTGATAAGGTATTAAAAGTTAAAAGGAGAGTGAAGGGTGCTTGCCCATGGAAGAAAATGCTAATATACCATGAGCTTTGAAAGGGCTCTTAGTCCTAGATTGAAAGAGCATTTGCATGATTTCTACTCCATTGCCAGCAGAAGCAAACAATAAAGAACATAATTTATTCTAGGAAAAAAAACCAGACTAGATCTTAACTATAGCAGTTGTCCCCATCTGCATCAATGAGTAGATGTTCAACTGCCAAAAAAAAAAAGTACTGGAAAACTCATCAGCCAGTAACTGAACTAAACATTGGTCTATGCAAATAAGTTCACCAAATAAACTTGGTTTAATACACTATTTAAAGGAAAAGAGAGACCCTGTTTACTCCAGCCACTGGTGCACAGACAGGCTGTTCCAGTGGCGAGAGCGGAGGAGTGGGAGAGGGGCAGCAGAGGGTGGTGAGGGAAGGACAGCACCGTCAGGACCCTCAGCAGGCACAGCTCTCCTTGAAGCAATCTGACCTTCTTGTGGATCATCACAAAAACAAAAACATGTAGAGAATCATGGCTTTCTGCAGTATCAGTTCCGAAGAGCCACTATGCTTTGTGGATGCTTTTTGATGGGACACTTGTATCACTTCTTACAAAGCAGAAAACGTGGGTATCTCTGCTAGCATCTCCAACGCTAGCCCACGGCTCACCTCCAGCATCGGTATCTCATCAACCTTTGCAGCCAGGAACAGAAAAGGTGGGATTTCTGGCGACTGAAACTTCCACAAACTGGAGGCATCGCAACACCACAGTTTACTCAGGTTTCTGAATGTAAGATCTTCCCAGAGCCCTGGGCTGGGACACAAACAAGTCAGACCTGTGCACTCAGTCACACCGGGGCTGACTGTCACAGCACACAGCTCCCACCTACGCTTGCCGAGGCCACGGGCTCTCCACCTCACCGCGTGACCCACCGAGGTCCTGGGCCCTCCACCACCTCATGGGGTACCAGGGGAAGGCCAGTGCTCAAACAGGAACAGGAGTCTCCAGCCAGGCGTACGTGGACGGAGTTACACCCTCAGTGAGAGCTGGGCTTCCCACTCCCATGCGACCTTCTCCTTCTGGAGTGCTCAGCAGTTGCTGCAGGCAAACTCCTGGCATCTCTGCTGCGGGTATGCTGGCTTTCCTCTGAACTCCCTTTGCGCTCTCTGCAAAGTGCCTACTGTCTCCAGAGAAGGTAAGAGAAGCACTGACACTCAGCTCGAGTATCGAACCTCTACGCTTGTAAGCAAAAAAAAAAAAATTAAAAAGTTAACTAATTTAAATCTCAAAATTACCATTTAAAGACTTATGTCCACAGATTTCACAACTTTTTGTCTTCTTTTGGGCAGCTCCTGTTTTCCACAAAGGCTACAGTTCTCATTATTTCTACCTGAATTACCTCCACAAGTGTTTGGGTAAGAATTGTGTTCAAATATCAAATACAGTGGAAAATCTGTTCCACCATACTGACAAAAGGCAAATCTTCAGGTTCAGCCTGCAAACTTTTACCTTAGACAATGACCTCTGAACCAGCAAGGACTTAACTTTTGTTAATTTTTTGCATCGCTTCTTGATAAATTATTCAAAGTGAAAGCAAGCCTCTTCTACCCATTTTTTGTAATGCTTAGTCAGTTCCAAATTTTGTGTTGAACAACAGTGTCACTCTGTTGGGGGTTGGACTAGATGACCTTTACAGGTCCCTTCCAACCCAAACTATTCTATGATTCTACTTTTGTCGCAACTTAACTTATAAGATCACCTTGTTAAGCCACTCGAAAGTACTAGCACTAAAAATAAACAATTTTAGCACCCAATGCTAAAACAGGTAAGAGAGTCATAGATTTTTTTAACAAGAAATGGTCAACCACCAGCAACAGCTGCTGCCATACCAATACTGTGAAGCTAATAGGTAAACTTGCAATAAGATGTGCGTGGTATCTTGTTCCACTAAATGTAGATGGGTGTGTATCGTTTTGCACCAATGCTGACAGCTGCCAAAAAAAGATAACTGCTTGCCTTGAGGAGTGCTAGGTTAGATCACAGTGGAGAAGAGCAAAATTCTGTAGGAACTCTTTTTTTGGCACTTTGTCCGAATACCTCAAACCATTAGCAAATCTTCTCACACACATTGCAAATGACTTTGTTGCTGATAAAGGAGAAGAATCTCTAAAACTGAATTCATCAGTTGGAAATAGTAGTGTTTTAAAATCGAGATGATTGCATCAACTGGAGAGCTATTTTGTCCAACAACGTCAGTTCTACCTGACAAAATGTTTTGCGAACAAATTTAAAAATGGGAGAGCAATTAAGTGCTCTAACTGAATCCAATGACATTTAAGTACTAAATAATACAGGGCAAGTTCCACAAAAACAGAGAGGTGAAAGGGTCAATAGAGACTAATTCCCATATATATTGCTATTCGGTTCCTACTGACTCACAGAAAACATATCTGCTATAGCAAAATTAGGCAGCAGATGGAGCAGGACCAAGAGAAGTATAAACTTATCTTTGTACTGTAACAATCACAAGGAATCTACTGACCAAAGTCCCAAGCTGTATAGTTCCCACATCAGCAAGTAGCACTGCTGAGTCTCTCTCAAAGCTGTGGGGCTGGACACCAGTGCAGGAAATTCTCACGTCCCGAGATAACAGCAGTCGGGAGTCCTTCCTCCACCGCCCTTTTGGTCAGTCAGATAAAACACCATTGACCATCTGTCCCGTCAGTAAAAAAGCTTGAAAGGTGTAAAAATCACTGCTTACAATTTGAAAAATACCTATTACAACCTTAACCACCAGGGGACATTACTTCATTTCTTCCTCTGATTTTCTCACTATAAGCAATATGCTACATCACAATTATATAATGTCAAAGGTATTTAAAAGCTTAAATACTGAAATCCCGAATATAATTCAGAATTAAATCTACAGTAAAATAAAGTACAGATCAGGTACCCAGGTGTTAGTATTGCACTTGTTCTGAAGTGATCTGAAGTACCTTAAAAGCAGCTTTGAATCAACTTACATGTCTGAAGAACAGCTGTGCTATGAAAATCATAAAGGCAACCAGAAACAACCAGTTCCTATAGCAATTATCAGTATATGATATCATGTCAGCAGTCAAGATTTAAACTTGTTCCTGTCCTTTCATCTATGCACAAAATTCTATGGCTCTGTTTAGAGCAGCGCACAGCAGTGTGAGACCATCATTCTGGGAGACTGGAGGGTTGCACTCACTCTCCACCACACTACAGCCAGGACAGCGACTGCAAAGTGTTTTTATAAGTTTAGGGTAGGATGTGTAAGTTATCTGCAGTGGAAGTTTCGTCTGTTTATTCCTTCCATTTAAAAAGCTTACTTGTCTACTTTACCACTGTGTATATACATATATAACAGAGCATACACGCGCGCACACTGAATGCATAACGTTTTCTCTGCCTCAAGCAAAACCAAGATTTAAATTGTCTGCATGCCCAAACCATAATCTAGGAATTTGGAATTTTATTTTATTTTATAACTTATCCTACTGTATAAATGCTTTCTCAATACTTTTCCAGTTGCACTAACATTACTATTCCTAACCCTTATTGGGACCTTTTATTCCATATTTCACTGTATAGAACGAGCAAGAAAGTCGTTTTGATACCCAAAATCCCAAAGGCAATCATTCCCAACCAGTACAGGCATGCCTGTTAAGGCATCCACATTTAGGGAATGAAAGTTCAGTCACTTTTA
This sequence comes from Phaethon aethereus, assembly GCF_964289735.1. NCBI lineage: Eukaryota > Metazoa > Chordata > Aves > Phaethontiformes > Phaethontidae > Phaethon > Phaethon aethereus. The sequence goes on along the minus strand of NC_138576.1, from coordinate 56,090,223 downwards.
CCAAAGGTGTAAAACTATGAACTACCACAGAGAGGTTTCCTTTAGAGCACCAGAATTTTTTGTTTTATCCTGAGCTGAAGTACTCTTCAAAAGGCCATTTTGATAATTAAAAATATAGTTATTTTTTGCAGAAATGTTTTCACAGAAGCTAACACTAACGGAAGACAGTTTGAGAGTTTTCATATAGGTCAAAAGGATATACTAACTACCTTTGTCCGCTCCATTAACATCTCAGAAGTCAATCCTGCAAACCACTCATCCATCTCTTGTATTGTTACGGGGTGTAGGACACTTTCGGGGCCTAGGACTACGATTGCCACAGACACTGCAGAAAGACAGAACAAAAGCTCCTGCAACAATTTGGGTGGCAAAACAGTATTCATTCAGCAGCTGCTATGAAGTAACGCGTCTTCCCAGCCCACGCACGTAGACCCATTCAGGGGGGCCGCAAGGGTGCGAACCCGTCGGTGTGGGGCATCAGAAACCACGCGTAGGGTTTCCTCTGACAGCAGCCTACAAGCCAAAAAGCACAACTGCGCCTCACAAGAGGCAGCGAGCAAAGGAAGAGCTCAGCCGAGGTGCGCGGGAGCCTGGTCTCTGCACGGGTCGAGTGGTACAACCACGGTGCAGAGCACGGGCTGGAAAACCTTCAGAGGGTGATGGCGACGGCCGGGAGGCGCAAATAAGGGACAGAAAGAATTAAGCATACATGCAAAAAGGAAAAGCCAATTTTACTGCTGTCAAAACAAAATTCTTCCTGGTGCTTAATCCAGCCCACTCAGCCTGCTGCATGCCATGGAGCTTCCCTCACTTTTTGGGAGGCCGATTACAGCATCAGAAGCTCCTGATAACAGAAACTAGTGTTTCCATTTCTGACTTTAATTTCTATCCTCTTTTCCAGATAATACTTCTTTGTTACTCTTGAATTTTACTCTTCCAAATTCTTGTAAATGTTTTAAGTCCCCTGGCTTTCTGTTCACCTCTACTATGTATAATCAACAGTTTTAATCTTTCCTGTTGCTCTTTTAATTGCCCTCCATTCAATTGCCTCCAAGATGTTGGAAACGAACGAAATATTCCAGCTGGAGTTTTTACAAAACCAGTTCTCACTCTCTATATCTATCTACAGACTTCAATAGCTGAAGATATCAAATAGGTATTTTTATTTGTGAAGCATTTCCACAGGACATCACATAAATTCACAGGAATTCTAAAACACATCACATCCTTCAGTAGCTATGGGATCAAAACTACTTTTAACTATGTTTCCATATCCTGTTTATGACTCAGCCTTGCATACAAAACTATATTAAAATTTTAATTATTATTTATGTTAAAGTACTGTGACAGCATGTAGGAGTAACCGGCAAAGTCAACGTATGAACTTAAAAATACTTCAAGCTAAGCAATTTAAATCAATGCTTGCTTTTATATCATCTACTTACCATCTTAAGATGTGTGTACGCAGATCTCAAATGTGTATTCACATAGAAGAACTACTCTTTCATTTGCTACGGGATAAATGCCTCTGTGCTTGTAGACCTGAATTGCACTGCTCTACCCCGTAGTCACACCTCACTGCAGACCAATATGCTGTTCATTATTATTGGTACAATTCTGTTATGCCTGCTGCTTTCCTCCTTTATCTCATTATCTATGGTTTATATATATACATATATGTAGCATATAGTTTCTCTGTCTATGTATCTATCTATCCAGCCACAAATATAATACCTATGTATCCAGATGCAGCTGGTTTTCTTCAAGGTACAAACTTGGAGAGACAATAAAATGTATTGTCCTATAGTTCCTTTGGGGTAATTACTACTGTCTTCACTGCTATCCAGAATACTCTTGACAAAAAGTGACAATTACATTTTTATGGACAGAAGCCTCAAATGCAGATGGAGTTAGAAGGCTACATTATTCCTGCAAAATTTAGCTACTCACAATTGGCTTGACCAATTTGTGTGAGTAGGCATCAACACAACCATTAAATTACAGGTTAATTATGAAATTTAGAATTGTGTAATCTCATTTCTGATCTTGAGTTGTGCAGGCATGGCTCTTGCAGCAGAACTGAAACCTGACACATTGTTTTTGCAAATGTGATGTACTGGGGTTAAAAGGCTTCAAAATGATGTGACATCCACAGAAATGCTTTCAAGCAACTTTTGAAAGTACTTTAATAACTCTAGGCAGCCATTTGATTAGAAGACTTAAGAGGACATGCCAGATTTATATCAAACATTGAGCATTTTTACTATTTCTGATAAAAACCACAAAACCAAAACAAGACCATATACCAGGACAACTGTGGTGAAAGAACTCTTACATTAAAATTATGTTTGTCTGGTATGGAGATACAATACCCGCCTGAGTCAAGCGACTGAGATACCTACAATCCTCTAAAAAAATCTTATTGCCAGTTTCGACTGTACACTCTGTCAGTCTAAGCAAGGGGAAAAACGGAAAGGAAGACCAAAGGTAACTTCAGGCTGTGTACATAATGGCTGCATTGTGCCTGGGCTTTCACACCTGACCGTGTCCCAGGAGCGGATGAAAGCGTGATATCAGCACCTGATGCAAGAAACTATTTCCAACGTTCTGCCCCTCATGTGATTCCCAAAATGACCAGACCCCTCCAGTGAGCTTTCCGCTACCAACACTTCGGTTCTGCTAAACTTCTACCGACAAAGCATTCATGAGCGAGGTCCCAGGTGACATCAGCTAAATTTCTTTTTTCCTAGCAGGCTTTAATCTCCTCCTCCGCTCTGCTCTGTTCCCATCCTGAGCAGATAACGGAGTCCGGCCGAAGGGCAGGGCACAAGTACATGGGGTTTCTGCTAACACAGCTCTGTCACACCTCACCAGATCCCTGCTGGGCTTAGCTGGGCTAACGGGTATCGGTACAAAGCTTACCCATCTAAACAGAAAAGCAACTCAAAGGAAAGGCTTTCCGCCAAATATTGAGTCTATTTATAATAAATACATGGCTACAGTCTTGAACACAAACTGGCACCATGGTTTAACAGCTTTAGGGGACTACACTACTGTAACTAAGCTCCATCTACCTCAGCTAACGGAGACAGCAGAGGAGGTGTAAACAAGGACAAACTTGCTGCTGAGATATCATATGTACCAATTAAATACAACTTGCTAAGCAAAAGTCATATTCTCTTTCACTCTCCAGACACTTGGATTACCAAGTCTAAACGAGGAAACAATGGTTATGGAAAGTTGTTTCTTTCTTTATGTTTTTGATCCCTTCAGAAAAAAAAAACCCATCAGGGAAAATGGGCTTTATTTCTTGCAAAATTGTCCAGGAACAATAGCAGTAGTAACTAAATTTCTTTCTGCGCATTGCTAGAGTATGTTGTGGGTGCCAGATGTGCAAGTTTCCACACACAAGCCTAGGAATGTGACTCAGTTTTAGCTAAATGTAATCACTTCTGGGAGAAGGGACACTTCAGTTCTACAGACTCGTTTACAGCCCCATTTAACCCTAGTTCTCACTGCTCAGGCTGCCAGTTACTGACGGATGTGTCTGCCTCTCCACCAGCAAATAAGCTCACTACGTTCATTCACAACCCAACAGCTGCCTGGTGATGGAAACGACTTTCTACCTCCACTGATCTAGGCTTTATTTGAACTCAGTTTTGAAAAAGCCTGTGTGCTTGCTGCTATTGTACTTGAGGAAAAGAAATGTTACCCACAGACTTCATGCACGTGGTGTTTGAGATGAGCCTTTAGAAAGTACCAAAAGCGAGATGTCACTCTAAAACTAGCATTCAGCTTCTCCTTTTTACTTCTAACTGTAGAAAATCACATCTAACACATAGCTAGGTAATTAAACACATTTTCATCTGCATTGTGGTGGAGACATTTACTAAATATCTAGTTAAAGCAACTAATACAAGGTATAACAAAAACTGAGCTCACTTGGCCAATCAAAATCTATCAACTTCTACCACAGGCAATCGATTTGTTCAGTTCATATGTTTCTTCCTTTGCAACCCATATTCTCTATGACCAAAGAAGTTTTAGAAGACACTGTATATAAATATGCAGTGGAAAACCAGCACCAAGTGTCTTCTGAGGTCAGTCTCCACAGTAGATATGTCTGTTTCATGCAGATATGTTTTCAAACTGTTTTCATCCCTTGCTCTTGTATTTAAAAACAGCATTCAGCATTTTTCACAGAAATTCAAAGTTATGCAAAGTATCACAATGCTTCAAAGAAAACAGCAAAACCAAACTCTTACTTTGAATAACAAGAAAATAAAATGACATCTTATTAAAGTACCATTAGTTCTGTCCCAGTAAGATATGCTGTGATTAGTATATTTTGGCTTCCTAGTGAATTTTACAGATAGTCAAGAAAATCCCAATTCAGAACTGCTACTTTGTTGACTTCCACTAAAAACTTGGCTAATTTAGGTCACTGAAGAAACACATATAAGCAATGACACACAGTAAAAGAACTCATAGTTGAAATAATATTTAGCGCTTCTGTAGAAAAATGCACCCAAGGATCTCCAAGTAGTTATGAAACAAATTAATTAATTAAACTTCTCAACACCCCTATGAAGCAAGCAAGCACATTTATCTGTTTTATGAGGAAGGAAACAGAGCCACGGAGAGGTGGAGTGACTTGCCCGAGGCTACCCAGCAAGAGCCTTTCAGAGTAATAAACAGCATCTGAATTATTGATTCCCACTGCTGCCCTTCAGCTGAATTGTTCCTTTTTTGAAATACTGCAATGAGTTATAATAATTGTTGGCATGATAAACATAATGTGGCAATATTTTAGCCGAGATTTTCTTTGTCTTTGTTTAGACTATATTAAAACTCTAGTGTTACTTAAAATGCAATTGATCTTCCAAGGGTGAGCAAAAATCTCCAACTAGTTGAGCAATAGATCCTCTATTTCATTCACAATTGTATCTATTTCTTATGTTGCCATTGCTTATGCCCAAAAAAGAAGCTGCTCCAGCTTGCAAATGCAGGAAAATACCACAGCTTTACATTGTCTCAAGAAGGAATGACAGAAGAGCAGAGAGAATGGCTGCTTTCATTCATACCAAGTTGAATTTTAAGGGTTGGCATGAGATGCACCGAGGGATGATGCACGGCTTTCACGCAATCCTAGCTAAAGGAACTGCAACTTGCCGTCCCGGGGCTGAGGAGCCTCAGCCTCACGAGTGAGTAACTGTGGTCCCGGGTCACTTACGACTTTTCCAAGACCAAAAAAAAAAAGAAAGCGGCGGGAAGTTATACCGGGCAAGCCGCTCTGTACCCGTCTCTCCGCTTCTCCAGGTGGGAGACAGGGATGCTACCGCTTACCTTTCACACGCCCATGGCTGGGAGGCTCAACTCATCAGCGAAAGGCTCGCAGGCTCTTGCGTTAACGGTGCTACGGGAGAGCAGGAAGCTGTTAGGCACGGCGCCCAGGGCACGGCTTTAACCGGCACGTCTCCCCGCACGCACCGCCCTCGGCATCGCGGAGCCCGGCCTGCGAGCTGCCCAGCGCCTCCCGAGGGGTGCGGGTGTCCCGGCGGCCCTGCCCTGTCCCCCCCCCGCGGCCCCGCACCGCGCCGGCCCGCCGCCCGCTCCGCCGGCCACAGCCCGGAGAAGCCCGTGCCCGGCGGCGGCTCGCCGCGGGACGCCCCGGGCCCCCGCCCCGGCTCCCGCCGGCCCCCACTCACCGGCCCCACCGGCCGCTGCCGCGGGGCGCCCGCCCGCCCCTGGGGCCCGTTAACGCCCCGCGCCTTGGCGATGGGGACACGTGTGGCGAGGGTGAGAGGGGAAAGTGCCAGCGCTCCGACCCCCTCTCCCCAAATCCACCGGTAACGGTGCCCCCAGCCGCGCGCGGGCGGAGGGGCGCTCCCGGGGCCCGTCCCACCGCCGGCCGCCCCGGGGCCCGCTGCGGAGCAGGAGGGGCCGGGACGGAGGGGCCGGGAGGGGAGCGGAGCGCTGCCCCGCACCGCACGGGCACTCACCGCCGGCGGCCCCTTGCCCGGCGCTGCGCGGCCCCGCCGCTCGGCAGCCAGAAAGTTTCTCCTCCGCAGCCCCGGGGGACGGGGCGGGGGGCGGGGGGGGGCGTTTTTCAACTCAGGAAGAAAGTGACTCCCCCCTCCCGCTCCACCTCCCGCCTCCCCGCCCTCCTTCCTTACCTCTCCCCGGTCCTCCTCCGCCTCCTCCCCCCTGGCCCCGCCGGCCCCTCACGCCATGGCGGCGGCGGGCAGCGCCGCGGCCCCGCTCCAGCCGCTCTCACGGCCCCGCCGCCGGGCACACGGGCCGCGCAGCCCCCCGGGCCGGCCCGGGGCGCCCAGTTATGTCTCTCTGTGCCTATTCGCTTATCTATGTATTTATTCCTGGCGTGCACATGGATTTTTCTGGCCGCGCTCCTCCGCGGAACAGGCACGGAAATACCCTAATACTCCCTTTTAGCGGGAATTTCTCCCTTTCTGTGCAAGGGAGTGTGTTGGCCCCAACCCCGGGGTGTCGGGAATTTAGTTTTCTGCACTGGCACCACGGTTTGGGCAAGTGGAGGTTAAACCATCCACAGGGTGACCCTGGATTCACATGCAATATCCATCTCCAGTGATGTCACCGCACTGTATGAGAGTAATAGGACCTCCCATCCAAAAGTTCCCGCAAGCCAGCAATGAAACAAAAAGCCAATTTGTCAATCTGCTCTTTGAAGTACGGTGTGACTTCTTCTGTGACTGTTTCCCCTGTAAAACAGAAACGTCGAACACCATGACTGTTCAAGCCAATCACCCTGACAGGTTTTTGCAGCCACTCAGTTGAAGACACTCAGGAAAGTAATATAAAAGAGGACAAACTAAATGATCCTTTGGAACAGTCGTCTTTGCTTCTTAGTCACTATAACCAGGAAAAAGTAGGAAGTGGAGAATTTCCAATGTTCGTTGGCTCCCTGAAACTGAGCGTGTTTTATCATCTTCAGACTTCTCTACTAGAAAGAAATTAAAAATATTTACATGTCATAGATCAGGATGGTGTCCAGCTACCTGGAGTTTATGTTTCACAAAGCTTATTCCCCATTTTAATAAAATGTTTATTGATGTTACTGAATCAGTTGGTGGGCTCCAAGTGCTCAGCTCCCTGCCTTTAAAATGTAAAAACTGTGTTTCTGAGGATGGTTTTAAACAGGGTCTTTGTGGTTTACAGTGTGATTTCCTGCTGTTCTATCAAGATTAATAAACTTGTGGAAACCAGGCAAAACTAGAAACTATACATTCCCCTTCACCCCTGTTGCATTTCCCAGCCGTATCTCCTGACAGCCTTAGCATAATGAATAGGGATCCACAAGCAGTTCCTGCAAGTCTGAGTAATGCCACAGCCTGGAATGAAGCATTGCTTTTTTACCAGTAATGACATGCCTCAAAGCACTAAGTGATTCGGTTTCAGTCATGCAAACACTGGATTAATCATTACAAGATATGTTTCTAAACACCTCTTTGAATGGTATTATGCTATACTGCATTGATAGTAGAGTTGCAAAATATTAATGTTGTGACACGAATGGGCACAAGAAGAGCTACAGCTTCCTGCGGTCAGAGGAGATGTAGCTAAGAGGACAATTCTCCAGCAATTTCTAGAATCATCAGGATGCCTAAAATGATGATGAGGGAGGTGCCTAAGTACTAGTCACATGTCTGCATTGTTAGGTATTTAAATGTGTTAAGTATCTGACTCTAAGCCGAATGGACTTGGACCTTACAATTCTGAATAGCATAATGCCTGAATGGCTTTTGAAATCCTGACCTTAGTCTCTGGTTGTATCCATCTATATTTTAGGGAAACTGCGGTGTGCTGCCTTGTCACGACTGAATACCTGGACAAAGCACCCTGTGGCTCCCTCATGGCCTGGGCACCTGGGTTTCTGTCTCATAGAGGATGAGTTGGGCTGTGCTTGGGTCTTGTTCTGGCATGCATTTAGACTGTGGTGGAGATACATACACAGAGTGGAGAGCCATAAATCCTCTCTGCGTGATGTCCTCTTGTGTAAAATGGGGCTCATTTTACTTCCCAATAACTCACAGGGTGCTTATCAGGGTAAATAAGTAAATAAATTTAAATTTATAGGATTGTCTGGAGATATGTAAGAGAGGCAAGATCTGTCCATTCTAGATTAATTTCAGCATTGCCACTAATAATTTTGAAATGAGAATGACGCCAGGTTTAGAAAGCATCATGTATATGGCAGGATTGAAAAAATTAGCCTAAGGATGAGAAGATTGGGGGAAGGTGTGGTAACAGCCTTCAGCTACGTAAAAGCTGCTGAAAATAAGAAGATAATAATCTCTTATCCACATCCTCTGAGAACAGCATGTAAGCTGCAGTAAGAGAAATTTAAGCTAAATAGGAAAAAAAGAGTATTTCTAAGGGTAAATAAAGCCTGAGGGAACAGCACCTCTGTCCCTGGAGGCTTTTTAAGTACAAGTTGGACATATTTGACAAGAACAGTTCAGTTCTAGAACATCTGATGGATCTTGCCTTAGAGCAAGGGGTGGACCAAATGACCTGTCAAGGTCCTTTCCAGTCCTGTTTTGTATGTTTATGTTCAAGATGCTACTTGCATAGGCAAGATTATGGCTCCTCTTTGATCTTCCTATGCCCTTCACCTCTTTAGCAATGCGTATAACCTCCCTTGCTAAGCTTGAACCTTCTCCCTGTGATTTGCTAGCCTTGCTGCATGCCAGTGAATTTGTTGCTGATGACAGTAAGAAGAAAACAATTAAACAATAAAACAATGTCAATCTGGAGCAGAAATTCTGGGTGGGATCCACCTAACCTCTGAATGTGTCATGCACTTTTGTTCTGTACTTGCTGATAACTACCTCTGATCTAGTCCTGTTAGACTCTCTTTATAATCGCAGAGAAAAACACATACTTTCAGGCCAGAATCCATCTGACTTGTTTTAGACGTCTTCTTTAGGATGTAACAAATCAAGTCCTCAGGATACCTGTTCTTGCCACCCACTATAAAGTTCATTTAAATGACTGACCCAGTAACATACCATCATACAATTTCTACTCCCTTGGGGCTTCTGTCCCTGCTATCTCTCAATCCCTTTCTGCTCCCAAGTATCAGAACTCTAGTTTATTTGTTCCTTTCTTCTTTTTTATTGGAAAGGTCCCACTGAGATTAATACTTTCTGTAGCTGTCATTCCGTTAAATTACATCACGCAACACTGAAACATACAGCAAACCGACATTTCAGGTGGCATTACTCCAGAATGGATTTAGGAGAAGAGCTAAATTTACTTTTTGGAGCTAAAGACCATTGACTTGGCTAGGTTGTGCAGAGCATGTTCCATGGAAATCGTTTGAAAACTGTTCAGGTCAGAAACTGTTCTACTCATATGTCACATGCTCTTTATTTTTCCTTGGCCTTTATGGCAAGCAACATTACCAGGAACATGAAACGTCTGGTGTCTGTGTGACTGAGCCAAATGTATGTGGGAAATGTTGCCCTTTTCCAACAATGGCAATTTTTTTAGGTCACACACACAGAAGTCACTGTCTTAGACACCAAAGTATACAGTGCATGTCTTGAAAATGTCCACCGCATCAGAGACACTGTGAGCAGCCAGCTCTTGGTTTTGAGGTCTTGAGAACATCTGTCCTTTCTCCCCCTTATAGTAAATGATGTTTGAGAAGGGGAAACTTCCAAGAAGGCCCTGTGGTTTTCTGGCTTGCAGGAAAGGGAAATGCACTTTATTTTCCTGCTGCATTGATGAGCTGGGTCATGAGGACGTGAAGAGGGAGCAAGCCCCCATTTCTGTGCTAGGGCAGTGAGAAAGGAAAGCAGCAGGGCTGCATGAAACCACTGAAGTAGGGCTCATCCTTTCTGGAGGAGACACTAAGTGTCTGCTGATGCTTCATACATTTTAAACCTTTGGTTCTCACTTAGTCATGAAAATGGAGGCATGTTTCCTTTTTCTTTCTTTATGACTGAAAATGTTAGCCTAAAGAGGGAAGCTCTATGTCATTCAATCTTTTCCACACACACAACCTTGGCCATTTTTTTCTTTCTTCCTGCCCAGCCTATGCAACAGCACTTTTTTCTCCTTTTATATTTCCTCTGAGTGTTCTTTGTGTTTTTGTTTTTGTTTTTTGTTTTGGTTTGGTTTGTCATTTTTTTTTTTTTTTAAAGTACTTCCCTATCACTGAAGTCCTATTCTCTGTGTGATCTGTTTGGTCTCTAATTGTAAGAGGCACTTCTACTTTTGTCGTTAAGTGACAAAAATCTTCAAATGAAAAGAGAAATACAAAATTCTCCAGATTCTTTCAGTAATTCTCCAGAACAATTGATTTGCTTATGACTGTAACCCTTGTGTTCCCTTTGTCTTTTGTGTCCAGCTGTGATGATTTCTGATCTTAGCACTGTGAGCTGAAATCTGTAGGACAAGACTGTTAGGCCAATCTCTTCTTGTAGCTGAACTGCAGAATTGCATATCTGGATACTTGCATAATGCTCACCCCGCTCTCCTGCATCTGGGCTGTTCTGTCCAACTCTTCCCCCTGGACTTTATTAGTGCCACATGAAGGCAGCTCTAATTTTCAAAACCTATCCCAGTTCCAGCCTCGTATGGGGGAATGTTGGCTATCTCCTCTTTTCCAACCAGGGTGTGGACCAGACAGTGTCCTAACTTTGTTGTTGTTCCTACTACGTCTTTCAAGTTTATGAGAGTGTTGCATGATTCATACCATTTACTACTTGGGGATTTGGGGTTCTGGCTCACTGTGCAGGCAATGGGCAGAAATAGTCATAGCTCCAAAACTAGGTAATGACAAGGAGTGGCCTGAAATCTGCCCCGAGAATCAGAAAGAGTTGGAGATCTGGAAATCCTGTCTAAGCTCGTTAGGATACCTTTCTGGCTGGGGCACATTTAGCGTGGTGCAAAGCAATTTCTCTCACAGGAGGATCCAGCCAGTTGTTTCCTACAGGTCTGTCAGGTGCCAGGTACATTTGTAGAACTGGAAGGGTGCATCAGTGCCACAAATGCTTCTTCTCTCCTTTGATTGCTTCTGTATCTGCAGACTGGAAATGCTTCTCTCTTCCCCACAGATGCAGTTTTACTCTTCTACGTTGTGGCAGACAAAGCGTCAGTAGGGTAGCTGGAAGGGGAAAGCACTAGACATGTTTCCTAAACAGCTCTTCTTTGTATGTAAATGGAACATCTTTCTCTGCTTTACATTTCCTTTCTTTCCCTCTTTCTTGCTCTCACCATGTGTTCAGCCTGGCTTAGCCCGAGGCCAGCAGACACAATGTCAGATGAGAAAAAACTTCCTGCAGATTTCTTAGTGAACGGGAAGCTGCAGCATCAGTGAGGGCGAGGTAAAATCTCAGCAGGGAGAGGTAAAGCAGTCATTACGGATTCATGGTCCTCAGACATGTCAGGAAGGCAGCAGCCATAAAGCAGGCATATAGGAACTTACTGTGAAATGCCAAAAACCACCTGGATCAATAAAAAATTACGTGTCTGGTCTGTGCCTTTCAACAGCAGAATCCATTATGACAGCAGTAGGACAACACCATTTTTATTGCTTTTGTATTACTGTAGACATCAACTGCGTTTAGGTTGATCTTCTAGCAGCTGTCAGGTTGCCTCACTGGCCTGCTCCTTCTTTAGCACTTACCCTTCTTTTCTCTGGCGATGGATGATCAGAACAGGTTGGAGGCCGGGGGCACCCAGCAGCGTGTGGCTTTTCATTCAGCTGAATTGGTCGTTACTTTATGTTCTCAAATGTGTGACCTTTCTCGACATGTCAACTTCTTTCCTTCCAAACTTCTGCGATGTTATAAACTGAGCAGTATCCCCTGGGGAGCACAAACCATGAAGGCTCGTCCTAAGAGAAACCTTCTGAAGACGGACTTTGTCAGTGCTCCCTGGGAGCTGATGGCCACAATCGCCCTCTCTGCATGCCAGATATGTTGCAATAATGTTTTCCATTTGTGACACACTGTTTCAATGAATGGAATTTTAGGGCTAGCATCCACCTATTTTATGGAGTCACTTGGTGTGTGGAACGCCAAGCAGGCAGCTAAACAACTGCTGGAATTCATGAGAATATTTACAAGTTGCTTACTTATTCCCACCCCCAATTCCTGTGTTTCATCCTCCTGTGTCTGTCTCTTCCTCCTTACACTAGAGATGTATGAATGAAAAAAGTACTTCTTAGAGACTGTATTTGAACTTCTTGCTGACTTTCTCTTTCTAACCGCCTCACCCTGATTTGCTGTATCCTAGTTGCAGCCAAGACTCAAAGGTGGGATATTACATCAAACACAGGCACCAGAAATTAATTTCCACTTAAAGATAATACTTACATATGCAGCACGAGAGGATACTATAACGACCAATTCTACACACTCGATTCTGAAGCAATGGTGTCCACCAACTCTGGTTGCTCTGGTTGCGGTCATACGTATTCCCCAAGGACAGCTTCATCTCTGCTCCTAGTTGTAACGGCTTCATGAGGTTGTTGCACTGGTCTGCATCAGTAATTGGCTGTTGTGTGTGTTGTTCTGGGGCTCTCGGTATCATCCTGCTCCTGTGCTTTTGAGGGCACTGCTGTCGAATATTTCAGGGACCCCTGTAACCACCTTGTGATCGTTCACTCATACACACGTCCATATTGGTGAGCCTCTGGCAGTGCGCCCTACACAGCAATAGCTTCTGAATGTGTACGCATATGTATACATACATACATATAATACTTTTACAGTTACTTTTAATAATAACTACATAATGATGGTCATATTAATGGGAGTTATAAAATCTATTTTATTAAATTCATGTAATAGCCTTCCGGTTACAAATTTTTTTTTTTTTTCTAATTTTGTGTTTGGATTAATATTAGAAACGTACCAGGTATCTCCAAATCCTGCAGTGGAGAAAGGTTAGAGGAAAGGGGAAAACCCCATATAATATATATATTTTGGTAGTTATTATTTACTGTAATATATGTAAACTCTGTTCCGCAATACCCTCTAGCCATTTGTTGCCCCCTTGAGCTATTAATATCAGTTTATGCTGACCCTCAACCTTATCCTCCTTGAGCTTCGTATATACTCCATTCTCCATGACCTGTCTACTGCTGATCTAGGATTTCCCTGCCTACTGCCTAGGAGTGCTTAGTTTATTTAATTATCCTAAAACCCACACACTTCCTATGAAATGCAGATAATTCCCTCATTCCCTTAGTCTCTGGGTTCCCATGTCATAGGATCTTAGCCCTTAACTGCTGTCTGTTCATGTATGCATATGTATAGGCACTCAGGCCCTTTTTTCTGGGCAGCTTTGATGGAGGAAACAGGGACAGGCAAGTTCACTGCTGCTATCTGGCTCCAACGCCACTGCAGCTGCTTCAACAGCAGCCCTCCAGCAGGTATTTTTGAAGCCTTCTGTTGGTGTAACATAAAGAGTTTTTTTGAATCTCTCAATTTCATAACATCTCAATTTCATAACATTTCATAAAATTTACAATGGCATCTTCTTTCTCTGGATTAATAGAATTTGCAGACTGCTCAGCACCTAGGATTACCCATTTAAATTCCCACTGTGAGCCTGAGGTCCCAGTGAGATGGTGTAGCAAGAAAACTGCAGTTTGCAGGTATTATTCTGAGATAAGGCAAGAAAAGAGTTGCTATATTCACCTGCACTTTCATTCTTCAGAGGTGGTGGAGGCTTTAATAATTAGTCTTTTAAATGTAAATTTGTTAGGCACATGCAGTCACAATTTTCAGAGTTGCATTAATGTTGTGGTAGAAAAAGGTCTATTGATTGTTAATGGGATTGTTTTCCTAAAATATACCCTGAAAATGCTACTCTCATAAATTTTGGACAAAAACATCTATTTTTTTCCTCCTGCATACAGTGTAAAATTGTTTATGATTTTCTTCACTCTTAAAAGGAACATAAGTTCTTCAAACCCGTAAGAGGAAATCAAACTGAGTGTTTAAGTGTTTGTGCTCAACATTTAGTAGTTGATGGAAAATAGAAATACTTTTCTGCCCAGGCCATCAGAGCTGCGGTGGGTGCTGTGCAGACTGCTATTCCATTCGTGCCGCTGCCATTCTGTCTTGTACCCTTTAATTTGCAAAAGGGGCTGGAAGCCATAACACTGTTTTGAAGTGGCTGAGATGGTTTCTCACCCCAGTGCAAGTATTTAAAAGTCGTTATGACTATGCGTGAGAGAACGACGTATGCACTCTGGCAGCGTGAGTGGGAAGCACGAGGGATTTTTTAGCACAGTTCTGATTAAATCGGTTTAGCTGCGGCGGGGGCAGAAGTTAGACGCGGTGCTTCAGATGTTTGCCCTTCTGTGAACTGTGACATCTGGTCAGCTGCAAAACCTCTGTGGTCTTGCCATGCTTGCCAGAGATCTTGCCGTGGGTACCCACCTCATACTGAAAAGATTTCCCTTACAACTTTGTCCTATAGTCAAGAAAATGATCGGTCACGCTGGCTACAGAACTAGTCCATTGACCTGTAGGAAGGAATCCCCAGTTTGCCCTGTAAAGATGCTGGCACGCTTTTCAAGCTGGAAATCTGTGAGTCTGTTTAACTTCCTGGATTCCATCTTATTTTGGCCCTAATCCAGGCTCTGTTTTCAAGTCAAGCATTTCTATTTATAAAGCTTACGGAAAAGCGGGATTTGTTTCTTGCACTGAAAGCATTCAGAAGAAAACCTCTCTTTTTTAATACTTTTTTTCTCTCGCCTGTGACTCACCAAGGGGGTTTGATGTTCCACTTATTCAGAATTGCAGGGGACAAAATTATAGGCAACTAGATTTCTAATGGGATTGAGCCTTTCCCCCGGGGGCGTTCTGCATCGGCTACGTGCCTGCTGGAAGGGCTGGTTCGTGGGCAGTTGCTGACAATAGAAGTCTGTGGCTACGCCATTACAGCCATTACACCAGTATAGCTGTTGCTCTCTGCAGAGATAAGGTTCCTGTAGCTTAGCCACGTGCTTACCCTCCTAAATCTGATGCTGTGCTTCAGCTGAAATACTATCTGCCTCCAAGCATGTGTACAGAAAGAGGCATATTGTGTTTTAAAAGTCAGTCTCTTAAAAGTACCAGAAAACTTTTCTGGCTCCTTCCATGATGCTGAGGATCAGCAGGCTGCCCCATGCTGTGCCCCCTTCCCAGGGAAGTCAGAAGCAACATCTTCCCATCAGATCCCTTGCTGTATGGTGTAGTGTGTGAGATTTGTACTTTTTGCACAGAAGTGACTTTATTTCTAAACCTGATTTTCTAAGAAACTGTACCGTAAAGCACCAAGGTTGTGTACAGAAGTGTGTTTTACACTTACTGCTTTTTTGTTCCCTGTGGCGGCAAAAGAAATTTGACGTGAAAGCTCAGTCACTGCTTCTCACTGTTGGCATCTCTCTGCTAATTCACATATTCTTACACTCTGCTGCCATTTGCCTTGGTATGATTTAATGCATACTTGGCCTCAGGAGGAAAGACTTAAAGGTGAAGCTACAGTATTTATTTGGTGTGTGATTGGACAAGTCATGGCCCAATACTTCAAGCAAGGTCACTGTGAGAAATGTAAAACCACATCTCTACTGATAGCAAGAAAGAAAATTACGAGTTATATGTTGTTCCACATAGCTAGAAAACACAACTGAGCATCCACAGGAGAGAGAAGCACTCCAGGGCCAGGTTGGAAACTATTCATTTTGCCAGGGCAATAGGTGTTGGCCATGCCCCACTCCTCTCTCAGGATGAATTAGGACTCCTGGTAGGAAGAAAAGTGAGGTTTCTACAGGAGAACGACTGTTTCTCAGGAAAAAGACAAGTGAACAATTTTGAATTCAAGCAATCACAGCTGTGATGTTCGATAACCCAGCCTTTACTGGGTTATTACGTGGCTTCCAACATGGCTGTAGCCAGATCTGATCCAGGGTGCACTAAGGCCAGTGATTCGGGGCTGGGTGAAGGTTTGTATTTATTTTCCCTCAAATAAAGATCAGCGCTGTGTATTGCGTGTGGTAGATGATTTTCTGAATTCTATTTTACAATACACCAACCACTACGTAATCTCCAACTTGCCAGTGAGGTATGCTACATTTCTTCAATTTCTAAAGTATCTGTCAAAAAGATTGTTAAAAACCCTAGAGCCTGTACAGCTGCTGGCAAAAACATGACCTAGGAGGACATGGCAGGCACTGCTTTCACTTGTCATAGCGAAATGGTCATATTGTTTTCAATCGTGATAGCCAACTGCTACTATAAAACGTCATGCTAGGTAATGTGAGCAGGGCTAAAGGGTATTTATTTGAACGCAGAGAACATTTGGAGCATTATGGGTCATTGCAGGAGATGGATGAGACCAGTGGTTACACAGCATCTCAAGCCCCAGGACACTGGAGGGCCAGTCCAGCCACCTCGCCTGGAGCTCTGGAGCCCTTCTGCACCCCAAAAGTTCTGCCCATTGCACATCTGTGTACAAACCCCCCTCTTTGTGTTACCACATCCCCATTTTATAGCTGTTTTTTCCCTAGGTAGGCTGCCATGCCAGGCTGGACAATGGCTGGTTGCTACTTACGCAGATTTGAACCAGTTTTGGTTCCCGGTGCCCATCATCAGACAAATTTTCCTGAGAATTCCCTTAGGAATTGCTCCAGTGCTGCTTCACTGTCACACACCTGGGACTCAGGTGAGCTGGAGAGCCCCAGCAGGCTGGGGAGGCAGCAGCCTCAGCGCCGGCGCCCAGCCGTGCCCATACCTGTCTACCATGGATGAGATACCTGCATTCGTTCATGCAACTTTTACTCACTGGGGATTAAGAAGCCTTTAGCTTCCAAGAACAAGCCCTGTTCAGGAAACACTTGCAGCGAGCTCTGCTTTGCATCAAAGCTGGCTTCCCTGTAGGTATTAAAGGTATTAATTTATTAAAGGTATTAATTTATACTAGTTTTTGGTTGATTTATATGTCTTTTATTCTGAATGGGTCAAGTTTTGCTTTGTTCCAGGCTGTAGCATGAACGTCTCCTTGCACTGCTTTGTGATGAGCTTGTCTTCCTTTTTTTCTGTTATAGCTTTTTGCTATAAAGTAAATTCAGAGAACATGTATTTTTTTCAGAAATAAATTCTCTTTATTTTAAAATTCAGACACATGTGCTTTATACCAAAACAGATGGCAAAAGAGACCTGGTATTCATCTCTGGTTTTAAGCAAAACTGTGGCTTTCAGGGCTTTATAACCAGACACGGTGATTTTAATGAATCTTTACAACTTTACGTCTCCCTGCCAATACTCAAGACCTTTTTGCAGGCACTTCAGCAATCTTTCTGTCAAGGGCCTCTCACAACAGAATCCAAGAAATTTCAGAGATTTCCAGGCGTTAAAAAAAAAAAAAAAGAGAAAGAAAGAAAAAGCAAAGATAGTGTCTTTACAGTGTCATGGTAAATATGGCCAACTCTAAGAAATTTCTGCCATGTGTATTTCGTCTCCTTGGTCTGTCAAAAACAGGTACCGTCACCTCCCAGTTGAGCAAGTCCATATATATATTTTTTTTCTGGTTAAGATTTGTGTTCAGGCTGTCCTTAGAATCTGTCACCTTTCCATAAAAAAAAAAAATAATACTGCTTCGCCACCGAGATGCCAGGAATCAAGGACTTTTACTTAAATGATTTTCACTCTAATTTTCATTAACAATTCAATTTTAATTAATTTTCTTTAAAAAACAAGAAAAAAATCCCCAACCTACAAAAATCAGTTTCAGATTCAGAACAACAAAAGCGTGAGGCTACACAATATTGGTTTAGGTCATAACCCAGTTAGAAATTATTTGCAGAGAATTACTCAATTCAGGTTAGAATTTCAAATGATGCTGTAATCAGGGATCTGAGATTTTAATCTGTGTATCTCTCTGCTTAATACAAATCATACCCTTATTATGAGCCAGATTTGCTGCCCAAGACATTGATGCTAATTTAAAAAATTCAAAATAAACTCAAGTATTACTTATTATTACCTTCTTAAGTCAAATATTTTCAGCCTATAGCTTATGAGGAGGAGAATGGCACTTTCGTTTCCTTCCTCACCTGCCTTGTTTTAAGGAAGGTTCTTCTCAATTTTTTCCTCATTTGTTTTATGTTTCCCTTTCAAAACAACAATGCCTAATGTTAAATTAGAAATGTTCCATATTACTTGTAGGTATACTGGAATGTAAAAATAACATCCTATGTAAATTTATTTCCTATGTAGGAAATAAAAAGCTGGTATCTCAGAAATGAAGTGGAATGGTGTTTGTGTCTGATTCTGACACAACTTATTTTAACTGGTGAAGCTGCAAAAATATAGTGAGCTGCGGTGACCGAAGTTCTGTGTTAACACAAGTTAAATCCATTCTGATAATTGTCTAGGCCGGAGAAAGTAAATCCTTTTTCTTGAAAACAAGAAAATAAAGTTTCTGTTTATTGTTCTTCAAACTTTGAGGGAAATTTATCCAAAATTCTGCCATCCCAGTGGGACAAAACTGTTGACTAAACAAATACCTTTGACACGTTTTTGTATCTGCTACCCTGCATTAGTTATGGAAGGCTCCCTGTCCAAACCGCTGGAGAACAGGTCTTCAGAACTGAATCCACGGAGAAAAGGATGCCCGTTTGCTTAAATTAGCCAATAAGAAAGTACATATTCAGTTTACATCTTCAGTCTTGTGTCTCTTCTGGGCTGAGGCTGTACTTAGCAAAGATGGCTCTATATAGCTGGGTGCTATATCCTTCCTACTCTTGGAAGAATTTCCCAGGGAGGTGGAGAATGCGGGTTTGAATCCACTTAAGCTGAGAAGGGAACTGTACACGGGTTTCCCTCCTTCTGTGGAAGAGCTCTGATTCTTGAGGTATTGAAGACCAAAGGAGGAAAAGGCATGTAGGGACCCTTACTGTTGAATAGTGGCTAAGCACCTTCAGGAATACGAAGCATGCGACAAAGGCTTTCAGGACTGTCAGTCTGCATTTAGCTGCCTAAATCCCATGCAAGTCTCTTTTTGGGTATGGTGCATGCTTCTCTTTGGGCCTCAGTCTTTCTGTATCTCCAGGAACAGTTACAATGAGAGAATAAATTCCTCAGAGCCTGCAAAACACTGATCTATGGTGATAACCTGGGCTGTACAAGGTAACTCTTAATGAAATATGGCTGAAGCTTTGGTTAATGTCTTTCCTGGGGCTTACGGTAGCAACAGCCATCGCCTTAAATAAAGATAGTACTGCAAATGGCCTTGAAAATATAGAATATAACTTGGGATGAGTTATTACTAGTACATTTCTCTTGAAGGCTTTGGGCAGCGCACGGAAAAAGCCAACAGCACTTTGCAAAAGGTAGTGGTGGTCAGAGATTTAGAGGGAAGGATGCATTGCTCACCTGTTCTGGCTGGACTAGAGCAACAAGTGAAACACAAGTCTACACGGGAGTCTGCTTTAATCCATCATTCTATTTTATGAAGCATCACACAGCATTTGCACCAACTAGCATTTGATAGCAGTTTAAGTACGGGCCACAGGGTTATTTAAGGAAAAAGCCGACAACCTATTTCATAGTCACTGGCTCCTCATTTGGCAGCAGTGCTCTTGGAGGGCTTGGGTAGTAGCCGGCAGTTGCTGAGCTATTTGAGGAAAATCGTGTAAATCTGTAATCCAGCGGTAAATCTGAAAGACAGAAACATACCATGTTTGATTAGCAACACAGCCCGTATCACATTAAAAATAAGCCTGTGGTGAATAGCAGTACTTCTTAAGCCCTTGAGCTGTTTGCTCACCAGCTTTAGAACTCAGATTGTGTGATTACATATTTATTTGACATCTTCAGCTGTCCAAAGGATTGGCTTTCAAAGTTTACTCAACTGCAGCAAAGGTTATTCAGTTCCTTGATTGCTGAAATAATGCTGGTCATAGAAAATGATTTAACTAATGCTTAAAAAGTAAACAAAAATTTTCATTAAGCCTAGATGGAATTTTCCCTCTAGAACACTTTCAACTTCATTCTTCAATTTGTCACCTTTCTCTTTTCTGTCAGCAATCTACTCACAAGAGGGCTATGTTTAAAACAAAGAAGCCCATTTCTTTTTTTTTTCCCCAAGGCTATTATAGCAAGATTCCCCAAAGGCACCCGCTCTTTGACCTTCTTGCAGTCCAGTGTTAACAACATCATTTTGTACCAAGCGTTCTTAGAAATCTGCACTTGTAACTTGGTGTACTCATCACTTCCAGTCTGTAAAGAACACTAACGCATTAAAATAGTTCTGAACAGTCAAAGCTTTCTTTTCTGTAGCTTTTTAAAAAAAGTCTTTACTGCCAGCAGTGACCCGCCCACCCTCACGGCCAGAAAACTGATACTTCCCATGCTCACCTCATATTCAAAGTTCAAGAAACCAAATTAAAAAAGCACACAAATAAAACCTTATTCAAGAAGCAACTAATCTTCCAATAAATGAAAAAAACCAACAAACCCAACAAAAAAGGGTTAGGTCAAGTTGTCTGTTTAGAGCCAAAACAAAACATAAAACCTATTACTCAGCTCATCTGAACAGCAAGTTATTAATGACAACTCTTTTTTTTTTTTTCCTAATTTGGAGTAAATTTGGGGTGATGACATCCTGTCACTATATGCTACAATACTGTTTTTTTTTTTTTTTGCGCTCAGCAGCTTTTGTGAAGGAGAAAATTACAGTCTTAGCAGTTTCGGCACAAACAACAGGAAGTTCACGTCTGCCTCACAAGCGATTCACAGGCAGGCACCAGGACAGCATCCAGGTCCACAGCTTCAAAAGGGTATTAAACCTACCTAAAGCAAGCAAATTGGTATTTGGATCCATCTGAAAGATCAGATAGAGGCTGGAATAAAGTAGGAATGGGAGGAGACTTGATTGGAATTGATTTATGCTTTATGAAGTGGGTTACTTCAGCGTGTCAAAGAAGTACATTTTCTCATTTCGTCTGCGCCAGTGGAATCTCCGGAGCCTGTTCTGAGCACGGCAGAACAGGCAGATGTTTTTTCAGCCTGCGGAAGGCCCAATGGATTTACTGGCTGCTGAGTCTATTTATGACAGCTCTGTATAAAACAAAGGTTTCCAAAATAACAAATCATAAGAAAAAAGAAAGCAAATATTTCTGAATATCTTTATGAGCTATAAAAATTAAATGCCATACAGTTACTTTTATACAAAAGCTTTCACCAGCTTTTCAGTTTAGCAGTCTGGAGGGTCCCAAGAGTAGTTTAACCAAAGAGCAGCACAAATGGGGCAGACGGTGCAGAGTTGCTTATGCTGAAGAAAAGAACCGGTTGGAACAAAATGGTAATTTTCTTGATATTGCCTGGAAAACTAGCTTTACACAATTAGCTTAAACACCAAACACATTCTATATACAATGCACAAGAGTCCAAAATAGAATAATAACTTTTTTACATATTCAAACCCTAATCTAGCCATTTAAATATTGTTTTTGTCTGAGCAAGCTGACTTTGGAGGATGATCAGAAGGTATCCATATGTAAAATTGTTGCCCAAGGCATCACTGAAAGTTGCACGAAGCAGATATTATTCTTCACCCACTAAGCAGATTTTATATATCCTAAACATAGTAAAAATCTTCCTCTATTTCCATTGTTTTTTTCATCAACGATTTAATTTCCCACATCTGCTTTGCCTGGAATATGCAACATTTTATATTATTGCTTTATTTGTGTGATATATTTATGAGAAATCTCTGGACTGACCCAGAAAGGCATTCTTGGAACATTAGTGGCTATGAATAAATACACAGGGAGGAAGAAGGGCAAGTACACAGGGAAGGAAAAATGAAGATTATTTTATTGGTGTATGAAAAATTGATGAAAAAATTAAAATCCAGAAAATGTGATAGATCAAGACTGTTCATTTAAACTAAGTTCTCTGAAAACTTTGCAACTTAAAATAAATCGCCGTTGCCCTGGTTTGCAAAGGTATCATCTGATTTGTACACCACAGCTCAGTCCAACTTCTTTTGATGTAAATGGCAATGCATCACTAGGTCCAGCAGCACTGGCTCATCAAAAAAGAACAATGATACAGGTCTGGAGTCTGCCTCCTGGACACAGCAAGAGTTCATTTCATATCTGCTCTGTTCTGTATTATCACTGGTGACACAGAGAAGAAATAAGCAGCTCCATTTCGCTAAACTGAAATGCTCGCACAGGCCACAGCTTGATGCGAAAGCATGCCAAAAATTAAGATACCGTATATGATAATGAAGCCAGTCTCAGGAAAAAAATAGTTGCTTATTTCCAAGTTGTTAGTTTTCCTAGTGTTTTTGCCAGTAAATTTCTCCAACTTCTGCTACTGTACGTGCTCACAACTGCTGCTGGCATGACAGACCTTTGCATCTTGGCACCCACTTCTCACCTAATCCTGATGGAGAGTCACAAATTAGGCAGGGGACAGATGCTCAGTCCTCTCTGAGATGTAATTTGACAGTGGAGGTTCTAACCAGTCCTAACCTACACTGATAATGAATTCAGCACAAAACTCATCCAATATTGCCACTATCCTAAAAAAATACCCAGACCCTGAACAAATCAAACAGCTGGAAATATGAACTAGCTGGCTCTACGCAATGGCTTGAGGACTGCAATCACAGAATTTTTCCATCATACTTAGGTAATCCCACCCAGACTCATTTTGTTCCCAAGACAAATAGAATATCCCCTTTTAGAGCTAAGGAATCACAGAAGTCAGACATGGAGGGTCTCAAGGTCTTATGTCCCCTTCTAGATCTACAGAAATGTCAGTTGTTAGATGCATCCCCCTGGATTTCTGCCCCACTCCTTTCTTTGCTCCCACACCAGAGCCTGGGTGCAAGTGAGTGATGAAAAGCAGTTTCCTTTGCAGTGAGCACTCAGCGTTGCCCGCGCTTCCCAGCGGCTCGGGTGGCCCTCATGGGTTACATGCCTCAGCCCGAGCTCAGACGCAGGGCTCCAGCAGCCCTGGTCTAAATAAAATGGCGATGAGGATGTCTGAACAGTAACCCCTGTCAGCTGCTGTGTTCCAGTTATCCAGATCCAGGTATTAAGTGACATTAATTACAACACTGTGCTCCGATGTGCTGATGTATACTGATCTCCATGCGTGCGTTCAGGTGTTACGGATGGATTTATTTCATAGTTATTAAGCTGACAACATGTCGGTGTCTGTGTGCTGTTCAGTTAGTGTAAGTAAACTAAATGAAAGCCACAAGCTTTTATCAGAAGAAAAATCAGAGTTCCAGCCACAAGGAAGCAAAAGGAAACCACAAGAAGAAGGGAAAACGTAATATTCTTGATGAGTGATCAGGAAAATATTTGAGGAACTGAATGGAAGACAATTATAATCTAATCCAGACACAGGCCTGCTTGATAAACTCAATACTCATGTCTAATCCTTTTTTGAGATTTCCTTGAACAAACCAATACAATAAACAAATAGAATCTTAACTAAGCTCTTTAGATGGAAGGCTTTATTTTTTTTTTTTTCAATTAAAAGCACAGTCCAAGACTGAAACAGATTTCTCCCAAAATATGCAGCAGAAATGTCAGGAATCATCTTGCAGTATTGACCAACAAAAGCAAAGCCAACATTTTTTCACCGTGACACCACAGCAGCATCCCCGTGACGAGCGCGAAGCCCCACAGCAAGCAGAACTCCCCTCCCCTCGCCGAGGTCGGCTCCCCCGGCCAGCAGGGCTGGAGCCAGAGGCTGCAGAAACCTCCCAGTAAACAGCAGGGTTGTGTTCTTAAGTGAATCCCAATTTGTCCTCCTGATTCTCACCGAGGAAAAGGCACAGGAAGGAAAACTAAAACCTCATTAGCGATACCCAAGTTTTAACTTGAAGAATCTTTAAACAGCTTAATTGTGGCACATCTCCGAAAACACAGACAGAGCTCTATCTTATGGCTCAGCATCCAGGTGTTATAACTATAGAGGCAGATCATCAGCCAGCATTAATTTTTTTGCTTTTACAGGAATTCCAGTAATTTACACTGGCTTAGAAGCTTTGCCGTAAATCTTTCCTTGTATTTCAAAATTGCTGCTAAAGAAAAAGGAAAGTACTAATTTTTTAATGGTAAAAATTTCTAATAATAACTTCTTAACAGTGCAGTAAGGAAGCACAACTGCTGCAGGGGAGCTCACCAGTTTGGCTGCACTGTCGAGTGACCTGACTTGCCAGTCTGGAGGTAAACTATAACAGGTGTTGGGGTTGGGTTTTTTTTTAACACTAAATGTTTTCTCTCCTGACCCATTTCTATTTTATTACAGTCAAAGCAGCTCTTGGAGCAAGAGCTCAGAATGTGAGGGAGCGTACTAGCGGCAAAAAGAAAAAGATCCAAGGTTACAAGTAGATTTATCTGATCGCAGTTATTTTTAGCAAAACTTCTAAGGCTGATTTTCCTACACAGGAGGTCAGATGTTTGCTGTACTAAAACAAAGCTCCTGAAATAGTGAAGTCAGCACGAGGAAAGCGTTCCTTCTATCAATTACATGAAAGTTATCGCTGCTGTCGGCACCCTCTGCGACTCAAAGTTAGCGAGGAGAAGGAGGGAGGGTATCTGCAGTGTTGTATGGGAAAGTGGGGACAACTCAGTGTAGGTATGCTCTAGAGGAGGAAGCTGCTAAAACTTCTGAGTTTGGATGTCATTGGTGATATGAGCCAGTAGAGTTTATTCCTGGGCATCCAGGAATAAAGGAACAAAGACTACAACTAGCCTCAGAGAAAGTGCAGGTTTGCTGCTTTATCACCACAGGTGTATGGGCTGGAGAGCATGCCCTCAGCTCTGCCAGTAGACGTTTGTAGCATGAGCTTGGCCTGAGGAAGAGTTTCACTGCCGCTGCGGTTTATCGCTGGTTACTCTTCTCTGTATCTAACATGGAGGATGGTGACACTGGAGAAAACCCAAGCGGCAAACTCTGGGGAGATGTGGAGAGTCATCTTCGCTATCGCGAGTTTTGCAGAGGGATGAGTGCCTGGGCCATGGAAACACCATCCCATCGTGGTTGTTGCGATTGCCCGTGGCGTGCAGTTTCACTGCAATTATCTTGAGAGTAACAATTCATATTACTTTGGGTCTACCCTACGGTCAAGTCCTGCTGACCCCAGCTTGAACAAAACAGCTGTGCACAAGGCATGCACTAAACTTGCATCTGAGCTTGCTAAAGTCTGCAGTGAAGGAGAGCCTTAGAAACTCCTTTGCTATTTTGTGTTTATATAAGAAAACTCATTATTTGTACGTGAAGGAAATTTTTTTTTTCTTTTTTAGTTTAAATGGTGATTTTTGGAGATCCTTTGAGCAAATAGCCCTGTGTGGTTCTTTGCTTGATCTGGAACTGATCAAAAGAAAATATTTGACTATAATATTTTAAAATATTTAGCTGAAGACTTAATCTAAAAAAAAATCCTAAGAGAATGCCAGGATCCTACTAGCTGGTGTTAGTCTTTCAGGGATCTGTTAATTAATTTCTGCCTGAATGACTCATCCTGGATCTAAAGGTGGTGGAAAGGGCTTCTGAGGTAAGTTGAAGTTAGCCTGAAAACAAGCAATTGTTTGAAATGACAGGCATTTCTGATTGATTAAGAAATAAGTTGCATTTTGAGACTGTGAAGGAGCTATATTAAGATAAATGCAGTGATGACATGCCCCTTTACTTTCATTTTGAGGTGAACTCACTAAGATCAACCTTACTCTCCAAACTTGGGTTAATGTCGTCATGTTCCCCTCTCTTGTAAGACAAATATTTTCTTTCCCTTTCCCTATTTTTTCCTCTGGATGAGTGGCAAACATTGCTTACCTACAGGTAAAAAGCCACACACAGACACACATTAAGCTTTTTAAGCCATGAAGACAAAACCTGCATTGTTTATTGTGTGTGTGTTATCATCTTAATCCAGAGAGAATATGTTAGGCACCAATCCAGAGTACATAAACGCTTCCAGCAACACTTTCTCGTACATGTGAGGTTGCAGGTTATGTAAAATTCCAACCTGGTCGAAGAAATATTTCCAATATGTGGTGACTTATCTATTTTCATTGTTTTTCACATTGACAAATTATCAGCACTTTGTATTACCACCAATGTTTTTAAAGAAGCAATCTAAACCTACCTCATAAGTCTGCGATCTGGTCAAAACCCAATTATATCTTTAATTACAGCCTGCAAATGAAATTATGCTGCCTGAGTTGAAGGATAACTTTAAAGCAGAAATGACTGAGTGGTTCCCCCTTTCTTAATGAGTTGCTCATGAGTTCTCCCTTTAATCTTTTAGAGGTGGCTGTACTTTGACTTCTCACAGAGCAGAATAATGATGGCAGGAACATTTCTGTCAGTTATTGGCTAGGAAGTAATCTTTTGGGTTCTGCATGATTTGACACGGCCTTCAGGAGCATAAGTCGATGCACCTTTCTGGAGGAGGAAGGAAAGGCTGAACAAATTGTAATGAAGAATGTTGTTGTAATGTTGAAAATTGTAATGAAGAATAAAGTTGTCCTTTCCACATTGAAAATTACTGCCAAGTAGTCAAATCCTTTGGAAAAGTTGCGGTCTTAGACCCTTTGGGAGATAAGCGAGTCCTGAAGACTTTTTACAAGCTGGTTCTGATTTATTGAATGATAATTTGTTATGGTTGAAATGCAGTTTCAACCATAACAACCAACCAAAGGTCGGTTTCAGCTGTATTTTGCAGCTGAAAAAATAAATGCATTATATTTGTTTGTTGTGTTGGGTATGTTTTTCTTTCTCTTAAATGAAGAACACTGAAACTAGGTTCCTGGACAGATGAATCAGATTTACATTATCTGATGCTTTTCAATTTATGCATAGAGCAAGACGTAGAACACGTATCTTCTCTCTAGTCAATTATCTTTGCTACTTGTTTTTTTACTTGCATCAAAACCTCAGAACCAGAAAACCTCAGAAATGTTGCTGCTGTATATGTATACCAATTTTTCACCAAACATAAAAATATGTTTCTTGCACGAAAGGTTTCATTATAAAAATGACCTCTTCGTCCTTTTAGTAGCAACTACTATTTATAGTAGCTAAGCCCCAAAGCAGTTTAAATCCTCAAAGCATTTTGATAAACTTAGTCCTTAGAAGACATTGTATAGGTACATTCTTAGACTGAAGTTGGTAAGTAAAAGCATGGCTGTAAGGTAAGGCATTAAATATAAAAGTTTACTACAAATTAACAAGTAATGTATAATGTAGATAGTTCTATATATTTAAGGAAATTATATGCTATTATATGCTATGTACTATTTGAATAAGTAAAAGCACATAATTATCGCTCTAGTTACAGGAAAGACTAATTTAATTTTAATAGGAACTGTATTTGACTTTAAATTATATAATATCAGTGAAAAAACATAGAACTAATGTATCAAAATATGGGGGATTTTTTGTTTCACTTCAGCAATAATTATGAATGATACTGTTCAGGATGCAGAAATGAGTATATGGCTACACGATTAGTGAAAGTCATGACTTCTGTGGTAATAGTTGATTCTTCAGGGGCATTCACCTTTAAAACACATTTTGAAGAAAGAGTGTGAGGTTTGCAATTTGTAGTTGATCTGTGAGGGGCAGACCCGTCTATCTGCGTTGCCAGTTCTGGTGCCCCAGTCCCAGCTGCCTTGGGCTTTCCATTGTGCAGATAATTTGCAACTCTAAGCAGAAACATGAACTTCTTTACCACGGTTCACTGGCAATTTTATCATTATATTTATACAGCAAGCAGGCTGACGACTCAAACTCCCACAGAAAGTGGCAGGGTACAGATCTGTAGGCGTCTTTAAAGAGACATCTTTGGTAAATTATAACAGAGATTTTTCAGTTATACCAGCTAATTGAAATAAAGATAAGGCATGAAGAGAAACTTATGCACCCATATGGGCAAACATGATAAGATTTCATATAGCATGCAAGATTTAAAAAAATGCCTTATCCTCATGCATGACACAAGCTTGGTTATCAAATCTCCAAGTGTGAAATGAACTGTCTCCATGAAACACACTTGCACTAATTCTCCTCTGAAATGCAGCTCTCCTGAGTTCCAACATCACTCAATCTCCTGTTCTTGCTTGCAGTGATTTTTAATCCCATGACAAACCTCACCATTCAGGGGTTATGAGACGAGTTCAGGAGATTAGGTTAACAATAATGAAATTTTAAAAAGGTTTTTTTGCGTTCTCATTAGGATTTAGAGCCCACTTTCTTGAGCTTTTCTTTGCAATGAAGAACAAAATAAACTTACCAAAATTACCCCATAAGCTCTAAACTCCACAGTTACTCATCATGGAATGTTTTGAAGTGGGACTTTTATTAAAAATATCAACCATAATGAGATTCAAAGGAAACGCATTGGCTTGAAATATGCATATAATTTTGGGGATCAAAGAATTATTAATCAAATAGCCATCTGAAATGGTAGCACTGGCTAGTTATTTTAATGATGTTTTTCCTACAAAAACTTGCTTAGTCAACAAGACTTTATTTATATTTGATCTGCTTTGTAAATTTCTTTTTTGTAAAAATCTTTGTAAAAAAGAGACATCTTCTGTAATTATGGTTGGAATACCTATATGATGCAGGACATATAATTATTTACATGGGCATCTGGAAATTTGATCAAATGGCCACAGAGAAGCAGTCACCTGCTCCTTAAAGGTAAAGTTCAGATTATTCGGGTATGATAGATAACAGTACCCGCCTCTACTTGGCTCATACCAAACTTTTGAAGTGGAATAGGATGTATTAAAAACTGTGGTTTATGCGAAACACCATTTTTCAAACAGACCCCTATACCTCTTCATTTCCATGTGTGAGCTCGAATTTAACATTCCCATGGTAACGGATCCTGGTTTGGAAAATTTGGCTTATGATTTCATTGTGCTTGAAAATGGTCAAAATCTGTAAGGCAGCTATAAATGAGGAGAGGTTCAACAGCAGAAAATTGAAGAAACAGATGGATTTGTGAATGAGGTGTGTGGAACAGGAGTGGGGGCATTGGTTTCTACTATTTTATTAGCCACGTACTGTCAATATCATGAGCTCATCAGCTTTCCAATACTTGAGAAAACCTTCCCTGCTTACTGAAAGTAGGTAAAGAGAATTAGCTCATAAAAGATCTACAAAGTGCTTAGAAAACTTTCAACTTAATTCATCTTCTTTTAGTATTCCGAAGATATAAGCGTAATGCTGCTCTTTACTGTCGTCTTAATGTCAAGGTCATAATGCCTTAAATGAAGAGTTTTATTTGACCTTTATCTGATTTCCACTCTGAACTGAGGAAAGGTATTATAGAAGATCCTTTTTTTTAACAATAACCAAAATGTCCTTTCTCACGCATAAGGAAAATGCCAATTTCTCGTCAGGGACTGTCAGGGGAGTTTAGATGACAACTGTGACACAGTAATCTGCAATTGCACGAATACTTTCCTTGCCAGAGGCGAGATTAAAACTCAAAATTTCTGATGCATCTTTGAATGCAACCCCCCTTTCGAGTCAGATACTGAATTTTCAAGTAAAGATGGAAACAGAAAAGAGCTTCTACATTCAATTAGCACACAAAGCTAATGACGAATGGATTTGATTATCTTTTCACCAAGCTGTCATTTTACTAATTACACATACAATTTGTGTATATGCTCTGCTATTTTATACTTTGAATGGCCAAAACCTGCAACAGTAGCATTCACTATGAAACCCTTTTCCTACAATGTTCTTGAGTAAGTATCAGATCGTCCCCTTCAGTTTCATGCATAAAGTCTTCAGGTGAAACTATCAGAAGGCAGCATCTGCACCAAATTTACAACATGTTGATGAAAAAAGAGAACTGTCAGAGTTGTTTCTATTCCAACTTCTCAATCCAGATCTATTTTTTTTTTTTTTTACATATTTCCTCTATTTAAAAAAAATGGAGACAGGCTTGAAGGGGTTTATTACCCAAAACAAATTTCTGATAACTCTCTCAAAAGAATTCTCATGTGAATTCTGAGGAAAACTAAGTTATTTTTGTAAAAACACCACTAGTATTGAATGACTGAATAATTTTTGGACTAATCCTTTTCAACGAAAAATGTGTCTTGAGATGTTCATTCTGCATAGACACATGTTGCATCCAAGCAAAAAGAATCAATTTTAAAGTCAGCATAGCAGCAATTGTCTGCCTATCCCCAAATATTTTTGCAGATTGCAACCTGTTGGGAATTCACTTGTATGTGGCACTTCCTATCGCTCACGTAGATGTACAAGAGCCAGGTCAGACGTTGCTGTAGGAAGCCCTGGTGAGTCCAGCACTCACAGGAGGCCGCAGCACACCTCCAGGTCGTTCGGCTGGGTCAGGTTGTCCGGGTTGGTCAAGCCGGGTGGCCAGGAGCTGGGCTCTTACGGGCAGCATGCTGGCAGCCTGGCTACACGTTTGGGCTCGGGGCATCTTGAGGAAAAGCCTGCGTTTTTGCAACTTGGCCGTGGAAAATCCTCTGCTGGTAATTAAAGTAGATGAATAGGAAAGGAAAAGCTGGAGTACATCAAACTCGCATAACCCGTTTGAATCTCTTCTAGCTAGTTATTCCCGAATAGCTGCAGCTAAGCCATGACTTACAACTGCAGCCAAAAAACTTCAGGGCTTGGCAAAGCAGGGGCTCTCACAGCTTGCTGTGACAGGAGTCAGACAAGGTATTCGAGAGGAGTCAGGAATTCCTTAACATCCATAATAATGAACATCTGCTCTTCCGCACAAACAAGCAAGAAATACCTCTCTCTGCAAGAAACTAGAGATGTCCTCGTACCTTCAGCTTTGAGTCTGCTTTCAGGCACACAGCTACAAGTTAAAAATGTTATTTCTTCCCTGTCCTTTAGCTCTGGGGTGTAAGTTTTGCAGACACCAGCCCCTGCCCCAGCAGCAGTCTGACACAGCGAGGGACGGCGCACAGTGTCCCTCCTAATGGAGGAACAGGCTTTGCAGAGGCTCCACGGCCAACGACAGGCAGCTATACTGCTCACCGATTTACACAGATACGCCTTTCTGGTTCCCACCGCTTCATCTGTACGTTTGTGGTCCAAAGCCTCTGCTAGCCCTGCAAGCTGAGCTGCGGCCGGGGGGAGCTGGCTGGGAAGCATGGCTGACCGACGTGTTTCCTCTAGGCCAGCACTTCCAAAGCAAGCCACAGAATGACTCTGGAAAAGGTATTAGAATGGAGTTTTATGGAAGGTACCCCTCTCCCGGCAATTTCCCTTGGTATATTTGGGCTTCGTACCTTTAGGCTGAAATAGAGACTGCAAAGCAGCAAATATCAGAAGCATAAATAAATGGTGGCACCTTATGAATTTTCTGTTTTGAGATACACTTATAATGTAGGTACTTGTACTTGTGTAGAATATGGTTGCAAAGAACCGGTCTATCACATGTTCTGGTGTAGAAATAACTGCTGGGAAAGTCTGAAATGCTCTCTAGGAACAACTTTTTATTCCTTGGTCTTATGCATGGAGTAGGCAACAGATGCTGAACAGACGGGTCAGTAAACTAAATGCTTGCTGTGTGCTTCATACAGCTAAACACCTGATTCATTTAATATTTTTTTTATTCCCTTATATATGGTGTGTTGATAAGTTCAGTAAGGCAACCTGATAGATTTAGGATAGGTAGATAGAGGGTCCTCACCACCACTTCGTAATCACCCGATAGGTACTGCAGTTGGAAAGTTATTGCAGTATTACTGCTACAACTGTTGCTACAAACCATCCAAAATAATGTATGGTCCCTCCGGGGATACACATTAGTGGAAATCAGAAAATCAGCCATAATTGTACTTTGACACAGCCTTGATGTCAGAAGGTAGAAAGTCTGAGCTGATTTCTCAATTAAGTGAATTTTTGAATCACAAACCATTGCTTGTGATGGCCTTGTTTTCCAGATAAGGAGAATGTTTTAGGCTCTAGCTCTATCAATAATGATGCAGTTTCAAAAGCAACAAACACATTTAAAAAAGAAAAAAAGGGAGAGAAGCACAGTCCTAGGCATTCTTAGCTTCATTACATTCTTGCATTTGTTCATCACCATTTCAACTGTAATAGGATAAGCGAGCTGATTGAGGAAGGATAACAAGCCAGATCAGAGAGAAACATTTGGAAGTGTAAAAACCCCAAGTAACTTTGCATGTGTTTGTTTCCTGATGTAACTCACCATTGAAAGTAGAAACAGAAAAATACTGTGGGGAGTTCCTGACCAAGTTCAGGAGCTAATCTACAGCCTGTTAAATGTTGCATCCTATTTCTAACATATGATAAATTAAATATCTAATATTTGCAGAGACAAACAAAAAACTGGTGTATCAGACAGCTATTAAAAGCACAAACATCAAAGTAATTAATAGTCACTAGCATTAATTGTTGCATGATATGAACAGAGTATTTCTGAATGTATTTTGGATACATGTAATCTCATAAACCGTATTACAAGGTTACTATGAATACTACATGTCCATTAGGAAGAAGAAAAAAAAAAGCCATTTTCCTTACCTGCTATCGCTTCAAGACTAGGGATTGCAATAGTGCTGTAAGTGCTAATACATTTACAGGACCACGTGAGAACTAAGGTTTCCTCTGCATTTTCCAGGCTGGGCAATCTGTCCACAAAGAAAGAGCCCCACTGTTTAGATGCAAAGTAAGGAGCTTTGAGCTGATCTCCCTGAAAGAAAAGTAAATAAATATGTAATCTTAAAAAAACACCCGCAAAACAAAACCGTCTTTCTCTGTCCAACCACAAGCATTAGTTTAAGTGTTTCTCTGATTTTCTGGGAAAGCTGTATTGTATCTCAGGAGCAATGTGGCTTTAGAATATTATAAAGAAAAACAATAACAATCTTCCTCCCATAAGTCCCAAAGCTCCTGTTTACATAATTTATGGATTCCCTAGGACATAAAAAGTTGGTTTTAACTATTTTTCCCTTAAAAAAAAATCTTCTCTTTTCCCCATTTTTCTGTTCTTGATAGCGAGAATAACCTGCTGCCTTTTTCTGCTGGAGAATCTGAGTAGCTGCAGCATAGACTGTAACCCAGCCTCAACCTTCTCCCAGGAGAAAGGAGTCTCCTGGTGCTGGATGAAGTAACTGCAAAGAATGCATCATGCCACCTGTGTTGTGTTATCTGCTTCTGAGCTGAGGAATAAGTGAGAACAGAGCCTCAGGATCCATGGAGAGCCATTTAATTGCCTAGCAAATTATGAAAAATGGATTTTTTTAAAATGTATATTTTCAGGCAACAACATGAAGACTCATTATAACCCAAAGATTCTATTATTCTGTGATTATGTTTTGAAGAAAGCATTACAGCAGCTTTGGGAAAACTGATTTTTTTAGCAGTTCATCTTGAAACCTGCTATGTATTGCCATGAGCAGCCAGAAAAAGCTCCAGGAGGCCTCTACAGAAAGATAAAAGAATGGAAAACAAAACTGTGAATGACGCTACAGAAAATCTGTTGAAGTCATTTGTGTGCAAAGTAATTTTTCAGACCAGCAAAGCATAGAATAACTGACACCATACTTTTTTTTTTCTTTCCCCAAATCTTATCTTTCCTTGCAAATCCCAGGACTTTACATCAGTTATAATTAAATGTAAACGCTATGCTGAACTAAAATCCATTTGCCAGCTGGATGTCACATGCAGAACACTCTTAAGGCCGTTACAGCTGTGCAGGTGATTAATCAAAACAACAACCCCAGTACTGGCCTACATAAGCATTTGCACAAAAGACAGGGCCTTGTTTATTGACAAGAGAAAAAATCTGAGGCTTCTGCTGTTTGAAATGTATGATTGGTTCAATGGGCAATTGAAACTGAGATCTCAGGAAATGGATTGATTTTTTCAGAGATCTGATTCTCAGAGTGGGAATTTCTTCTTTATTAAGGAGGAGGGAGTTAGCTATGTTTTGGATTTACAGCCAGCCCAAGCCCTTGGTAAAACCAAACCCCATTAGATATAAGAGTTGTCAACAAATCACCTGGTAGAATCTCCACATGACAGAAGTGTTTTGGTAGGCTAAATATTGATCTCGAATCTGAAAAGAGCTGTCAAAACTTTGCCCACATACTTAGGAAGCATCAGACATTGCTCCCACTGCCATCCCTAACTGATGCCTAGAAGATGTCTGTATCTGCAGCACACATAGCCATGAAGGACAGACCGCGTACCATGAATCTATACGTATGAGAAATGAGGCAGAAGTCCCCTCTTAACATCGCTATGCCTCACACGCCTGGAGGCACACATTCAACTGTGGGGCCAAGGAGCTCTGGAAGGTGCATCAGCCACTCCTGTAGTAACCAGACACGGAGTTAGCTCTCACAGCAGGACAGTAGGTCCTGGGAAGTGCTGAGCAATCCCTCTTTCTTATGCAAAACCCCCGAGCATGTGGTTTTGCTCTCAGGTATATTGGTCAGGCAGTAGCAGGTCAGATGTTGATTGTGTCAGCTGAGGGTACACAAAGCCTGAAAGACCACATCTCCACTTCAGAGAAATAACAATGGTACCATCGTTCCCCAAGTCTCATGGCTTTCCACTAAGTTAAACCACCTGGAATACTTACTATCACCTTTGCTTTATTAACTGCAGACAAATAGGGCCTGTTAACAGAGCAGACAGAGTTTGTTAATAGGACCCTTGGGTAACACTGATTTGCCAGCTTACAAATGACCTTTCTAAAATATAAATAGGCGGGAGCTGAGCTCTGACGTTTTTCTACATTTGTTAAAGAGACCAAAGAAAAAAGGATGTAAAGGAGACAGGAGTGAAAAATCAAGCTGTTATTATTGTTTAATGGCATTATTTAGATGGAGATTTGCCATCTATGCCATCGTCTTTGTACCAAGCACAGAGCACTAGGATTACCCTACTGCATCCAATGATGCATGGTACTGATGGCTGTATGCTTTGTGTCAAGGTGCTAACAGCACCACCAACTTTTAGTGCCAGAAGAAAAATCAGTGCTCAAAATACGGTCTTGTTGGTATAACGGCAAGTATTTGAGGTGTTTCTGCCAGCACAGCTGTGCTGGTCACAACAACCAGATGTGCCTGAACAACACACCCATGCTGGGTGTGCAAATGGGCAAGCCTGCCACTGGTCTAAATTTTGCACAGAACCTGCCCCCCACAAGTCATGTGCAAATACAAAACGTTTCACTCATGATCATTGTATCTAAACTACAACATGGATCATTATAAGGAGACTTTAAAATAAACTGCACTTCAGGATATTGCTTTAAGGATATTGCTTTAACTCACCAGGCTTCACAACAGCCCATCAGATTGTTCCTGAAAGTACTGTTAGATTTGTGTTAAAGATAAACTGGGATAGACAAATGGAGCCAAAAGGCACAGAGTAATTAGCTTAGTCTACGGTCACAGCAAGGGAGTCCAGGAAATTTGAGGGGTTAAGGGCCCTGGCCCCCCCAGCCAACCAGCCACTAGGCAATACTGTGAAAATTCAGTTTTCCTTCTAACTGCAAGAATGTCTATATCTGTCAATAAATTCTTCGATTTCTGCTCCATTCATTCCTATAGCCCAAGGTTTTTATACACTGACTAGCTCGTGTGTAACTGCTTCCCTCGAAATCCTGGGACAAATTCCAGCTTTCCTTCGAGTTTTCATTGATGGAATTGATCACACATTTAAAGAACAGAAGGCAAAAACAAAGCCTCCAGCCAAGCAAACCAACCCCAAATCTGGGGGGAGTCTTGTTTCAACACAATGATTGGTATTTCCCACCCCCCCCTCCCCATGCTGCAATTCACTTAGGAGACAAGTAATTGCATGAATGGTTTTTAGTTTGTTATTCTCTTGCTCATTTGGTTATGACTCATATACTTGAAAGAACTGCAGTTGTTACCATAATTTCACAGTTATGTGTATCTGGCTTATATCATGTATTTGATTGAAGAGGAAAGACAAAAACTGCTAATGAAAATGGAGATTACTGGCCTCCCAGTTTGCGTGTGGGGAGGTTGTTTTCTTCCCCTCTCTCTGTTAGTGATGAAATACCAGTCAAACAACTGAAAACAGGTTTTTGTAATTTGTTTCTGAAAGATGCAATTGCAAATTAGAAGTAATAATTTATTTCTTTAATAATATTTTGTAAAGATTGATAGAAGGGAGGATTGCATCTCATATTAAATTTTCAGTCCCTCTCTGTGCACACAGCATGGCATGGAAAATCTGCAATAGTAGTGTATTTTTTTTATTGCCAGTGAAAGAGAAGGCTGATGAATAAGACTAAATCTAGTTTGTTAGTGCCTAATTTTTCAAGAACACCTGACTTGTACAATCCTTTGAGTTGGCTTTTCTCTCCTCTTAGCCAAAGGGTTAATGGGAGAAGTTGATTAGGGGAATGAAAATAAAACTTTCACAGGCCTGTAAAGGGAGTCCCTTTGAACTAGTCCTGTTAAGTTAGTGGTGTCCAGTCAACTGCAGAGATATGGATGTGACCCGTTGTTCAGACTCCAGTGAGCAGCGTGGTAATGAAATCACACCACTGACCTGCCACGGCCCCCCTGGTTCAGGTTCCTTTAATCAACGCAATTCATTTCTCCCTTGCTTACTTGCTGTCACTGGTAGCGGATGTAACCTGAACAGGGGCTGTGCGTGGCAGGGGTGGTGTCTCCCCGAGATACTGCAGTCCCGTATCAGGAATACGGCCGCCTTAGCGAAATGCCAAGCGCCCATCTGAAAGTCTCAATGCCCTGCTTGATAACCGCAGCGACAGAGAAGATGGATCTTGTGAGCAGTTGACCAGAGGTATTGCAACAAGAGAAAACCAAA
Source organism: Phaethon aethereus (assembly GCF_964289735.1). Taxonomy (NCBI): domain Eukaryota; kingdom Metazoa; phylum Chordata; class Aves; order Phaethontiformes; family Phaethontidae; genus Phaethon; species Phaethon aethereus. The sequence goes on along the minus strand of NC_138576.1, from coordinate 56,053,348 downwards.
TCATCGTCAAGGGCTTAGAAACACATCACTCAATAATTCCTTCTTTGTACTTCCAGGAAAAGAAATGTGTCCTGGCTGTCTGTTTAAATATGTGTGTTTCAAAAGCATGTATGGAACATGATTGAGAAATCATGGTTGAATAAAAAAATGAAACCAAACCTCAGAGAGATGTAAGCTCTAAGCAGCAGTGCAGCAGGGTCTCCAGTCAGAGAAGGAACAAATTTATGAGGGAGAATGAATTATTTTTATAGTATTAATGAAATACAATTATATTAATCTATGTAGCACTACTACTCACTCTTCCTTTTTTCACCCCCTTTCTTACTGAGAAATGTGTTTTTCTTGATAGGAGACTTCAGTTTGTTTGTCTTAATTTTTGTCTTTCTACAGTCCAGGAAAAAGCCTAAACATTAGTGTTTACATTTCCTTATTTCAGTGACTGAAATGTCCTTGTCTGACCTTAGTTTAGAAATCAGGATACTGGGGGAAAATATTAGATATGTCTATTAAAAAAAGTACAGAAGGAGATGTCACATCTATATTGTTTTAGTCCCATTGAAGATATGCTTTTCACCATAAAAACCAGGGGCTTTTAAAACGCTTCTTAGTCAGATTAAAAGTATCTCCATTATAAAGGCAGCCCACAAAAATCTTAGTATCAGTAAGTTACCTTTTCAATCACAAAGAATAATTATTTAAAAAGAAAAAGAAAAAAAAGTGTTTTTCAAAGCAAAGTGCAAAAAGCATATATATATATATATCAGCAATTAGAAGAAAATTACCTATTCATTTAGGAACATAACAAAAGAAGAAACACTCCAAACAGAGAGTGAAGCTGCACTTGTAGTTCCTACATAGGACATGCTGGAGGTACAACGCTGCCGCCTCGGCCATCTGAGCACTGTTCCCTGTCTGCTTTGTTCTTCGGCAGCAGAGAAAAGGATAAACCAGCTGCAATCAACCTGAAAATCACATTTTTTATCTGAAGTAACTATCAATAGTCTGCATTGGACCAGACTTCAGAACAGTCTCTCTTATCTGAGTGCAGCTGTCACCAAAATAAACAACCTATGAGGGAAGGAGCAAATTAAAAGTTCTTTGTATATAAGAAAAGCACAAGCAAACTGTATTTCACGGAGGGAGAAAGACAGCTTTAAAGCAACCTAATAAAAATTCCTCCATGTTTACAGCTGGCCACTGCACGCAGGGAATCGTCATGAACTCGGCAGAGTTCAGGTGCTGGACTTGTGATAGGTGGCCATGAAATTTCTCCCTGTAGGACACAGGGCAGGTTCTTGCTGCTGAAAAAAAGACTACATTTTTTGATTAAGGGGCTGCACATACAGCTCCTTTCCTGAGGTCCGTGATTTAGCTCCAGGTGGAGGCTCTGTGTCACCCAAGCAGTGCCAAGCTGGGACAGGATGGCACCTCCTGGTGTGGCAAGGAGGGTACGTCTGTGAGGGATGCTGCTGCTGCTAGCCGCCTCATGAGATAAGCAGGCTCATGCTCAGCGCAGGTGGCAGACGGCTTTTTTGTAACTTTATTCTGTTCTGGGAAACATCTGCAAGGAACCCTTACCTCATATTTTCCTTTCTTCTCCAAGGGCTCAGATTCAGTCTCTGCAGGCACCGTAACTTTGTCCCCTAGAAGCTCCTCCAAGATGAAGACCGTTTCCCAGTTGCTATAGTGACTAGCTGGGAAAATATCTGAGTGCATGCTGTCACCAAAATAAACAACCTACAAGGGAAGCAGCAAATTAAATGTTCATTGTATATGAGGAAAACACAAGCAAACTGTAGTTCACAGCGAGGGAAAAAGAGCTTTAAAACAACTTAATAAAAATTCCTCTGTGTTTACAGTTGGCCATGACACACACAGATCTTATTAATGTCACAGCTTGGGGTTTTATCTTCAACCAGCTCTGTAAGTAAGAGGCTGGCCCTGCACACCCTCCTCACTCTCACCCTCCATGGGCATTGGATGGGGATGCCCGGCTGAGACCGGCGTGGGGGACACCGCTGAGATTTCTGGCTGACAGAAATAGCCTGCCAGGGAACAGTGGAAAAAAGACTGCCAAGAAAACATGCTAAACAACGGGGATGAATTTTGGACAACTTTGGAAACAAGGGAGAACACGGAGCATCTCTCGGTGACTCGGAACTCTTGTGTGCCCAGGGCGTAGTTTACCCACGAGGGAAAATGTGGTCCCACTGTCTTCAGTGGCATTTTCACCCATCCAGACCTGTAATTCAAATAACATGATCCTAGTTTTCACTGATGCCATCTTTTAATCTATTTGATGTGTTTCCTCAGGGAGATTGTTTACTTCCTGATTACTCTGATTCTCCCCAAAGCTGCTGAAATGCATGACCATGCACACAGAATAAAACGTCTAGAAATTTTACATATTCTACCAATAAGAAGACTAACATGCTACTTCCAGTTCTGGAGTGCAGTCTGTTAGACAACAGCAAGCATAACGAGAAGAAAAATTTGTGACCCATCATATAATAACTTTAATGAAAACTTGTCTGGTGAATTTTAGACTGAAACAGGGTATTTTCAGAAAGATATACCGTCACTTAGAACATACCTTGGGATCCAACTTGCCAGTCATCTTCTTCAGTAGTTCATAAAGCTGGATAGAATTACCTTGGGAATACCAGCCGGGCTTGTCCAGTGATAGCAGAGCCTCTTGCTCCTCATCATTCTCTGAAATCACCAAGCAAAATTGCCTGCTGTTAGTGAGAGCAGCCCATGCCCCTGTATTCATAAGACCTGTGAGAAGCTCCCTGGGCACAGCTTGGAGATCACGGTCTATTTTGACATTAAACCAGCTCCAGTGTCTGGCTCAAGTCCTGGTACTGAGTGCAGGTTCAGTCAAGTGTTTGGTAGCTGAGGGTAGACAGACATTTGTGAGAAAAGAAGCAGCGGAGCCTTGTCTGCATGGGCTACAGAGCAGCTGAGGAATCAAAGTCATAGGCTTTGCCTCCCAAACACTGCAGCAGTGAAGGCAGGAAACCACACGGACCAGACTGATGGAGGGGCTGCTACCGATCTAAGGCGAAATCATGAGATAAGACAGACTGTAAGAGACAGCACGTAGCTTCCTCACAGACAGATTACCTACTGCTTTTAAACACTGACATAAATAGAACAAAGCAGACTGAGATAGCTCTTATGGGCTATCGCATTCGCCAGCCTTAGATCAGCACAAGCAATGAGCAGTTCCAGCTACCATCCAGTTTTGAAAAAATGATGAGCGGACAATATTGATGCTGGTGCTGTAATCCTCATTGGCATGTAGCCGTACTGGCAGCTGTGAGTGAACTGGAAAAATCAAAGCTGAAACTCCCCAGTTATCACCCAGCTGCGCCATAGGCTTCATTTCTAGCTGGTCCCAAAGAGCTGAACCTGTCATGGTGTCCATGTAACCTTATTGCTCATTCAGATCCTTGTGCTATTGCCAGATGAACTCCTTTTAGCTTCTTGCTGGAGCCAAAATACCAGTCCTACTGAAATGATAAACTAGAATTTAATCAATCAGAAGTATTAGTATTAATGTTTTGTGTCTATTGAAGTGGTTAAACAAAAGGGCCATTTTGTTATTCAGTCTCAATCAAATATATTCTTATTTCTTAGGATAGAGGGTTACAAGCCAATACAGTACTTTGATCTGACTTAGGTGGAACGTCAGGACTTCAGTTTTTCTCCTGCTTTATATAATTTCTTGAAGTACTTATAATGTGTTATGAAGAAGACTGAGACAAAGAGAGCAAACTTCATTTGGTTAGAGACTGCTAAAAGCTGAAATGCAAATTTTGGAAAAAGAGCAAAATAACAAGACAGCTTGATGTTTCAGAGCACTGAAGATGTACATGGTGCAGTACATTGGTCCTTGAAGGAACTAAAAAACAGAAGCAAAAAGAGGGAAACAGGTATGTGGGGAGAGGCAGTAACTAATTCTTTAATATTATGAAACTAAGAATTTGAATAAACACAGGATTTATTCTCAGACAAAACAATTCTATATTAAGGGTGTTTTATAAACAAGGAAACAACAAGGAAATTCAAAGCTGAAACTAACAATTCATGTAGAACTTGTGTGGAAATGTCTTTTCCTTTGATCTTCTTCAGAAACGTAACGATAATAATGAGTGGTATAATAGCATCCATAAAAATATCTCCTTCACTTCCTGGCTTTTAAAATACTTTTGACCAAACAACTTTTGGTCAAACAGAAGTTGTCAAACTTCAGTAAATTTATTTTCCCTGTATTTTTGGACATATTTGTAAGGCTGGCTGAACGAGTAGACACAATCTTCAAACAATATGGACACAGAAAAAGAAACTTATGAAAATAACTCTTCTGAGCTGCTATCAAAAGTTTCTTGAAATTTGTAAAGGTTTGTATAGCTATCATTGTCTCTCTATTCAGTCAATCAGGAAAATACTAGAGAAAAATGGAGCTATTATGAGAGGGATTTTCAGAACAGCAACGTTGCATTTGCAAATAGGAGCCCTATGTATTGCAGAAGCACCAGAAGGCTCCAGCGAAGAGCAAGACCCTACTTTCCTACCTCTATGGAAAGGCATGAGGGGCAGTCCTGACTGAAAAAATTCACACTAATTACAAGGCAGAAGATCTCTCACTCTGTCACCCCTAGCTATGGGATTCATCTCACTTAACTCGATGCATCTGGAATTTAGGCTTCTAATTTACAGTTACAATCTGGACTAGCTGGCCAGGCTTCCTTGGTAGGCAAGAGAGAGTGCAAGAAGCACTTTCTAGAGGTACCAGCTCTGGAGAAGGAAAGGATTTAATTAAGTTAGGAACATCGCTTTTAGGCAATGAAATGAAGGGAAATTTCAAAGCCTTCGTTGTGCTTGGAGACAGCAAACAGCACTGAGGTGTCTAATACATTATGGGAATACCTTGATTTTGGAAGGACCTTCAAAAATCTGAGGAATTAGGAAAGGTCCTTTATAATATTTGAGTTGTAGGGTTATAGGGGTAATGAATCTGAACTGGCAAACCTTGCCTTGAACCATCTCATATGGCTGCTTGTGCTCACACATCTAAGAGTGACTCTGTCAATTTTATTTCTATGATCTGAAGTGGGAGGAAATTAATGGTGTTTCAGTTGCAATAAGTCATTAATGAGAAGGGTTTCTAATCCACTTACGCTTCCCCTGTGGCAAAATATAGTCAAGAAAATTATTCTTCAGCTCTGGCTCTTAAGATCTCATAGTAGTTCTGCCATGTAAAAATTGATACACAACAGCTTAAAAACCCATTAATGACACCAATTGGCTTTGGCACTGTAATGTACGCTTCAGAGAGCACCTACATGACAGTGCTGAAGAAATCTGAAAATTTCCTTCAAAAATGCTGTATAAATGCGTTTATGATAGTTCCTAATATATTTTAGATATTCCAAGCCTAACATTAGCTACATTCAGACTGTAGGAAAAACTACAGAAAAAGAGGAAAACTGCTGCCAACTTCCCTCCACTTTGCTGTTATTGATTCCTAAAAGTTCACTCAAAGGTCAGAAATGCTATAAATATTCCTTCAGCAGGAAGCAACACATATATCGGCGGGGATGCTAATGCTTCAGGTCTTATAAGCTGGGAGGAAAAGGAGAGGTCCTGACAATTTCAAACAGATTGGATAACCAAAAAGAATTTCTCAGATGATTTAGATAGAGTGACTTGCTTTCTTCTGAAGTCTAATATATCACTGCAACCCAGATTCCTGGCCGTAGACTGAAAACATGCCACAACAAGAAATGTAAAGGTAGCGAGCAAGTAAAAGTAAAATAATTAAACCCAGAAAATCATTCTATTAAAACACTCACCCAAACCTCGACAGTGATTCAGAGCAACTTTCCTGAGGGGAAGTTACTCTTCCTTTTTAAAAAACAACAACAAAACCTTGACTCGTGCTGGGGCAATATTAGTATTGCTGGAATGGCAATTTGCATATTGCTGTGTCTAACAGCTTGGGAAATGTTTTCTGATTCCGAAATGTACTCCCATCACCATTAGCAGATATATTTTTTCAGATAAACCAATTCACTAAAAAGACTCAATATCCTTTTTCTTGTGAGAATTTTCTTGCCTGCCTTTAAATGCGAGTTGCAGGTTTATAACATGGGCTGAGGAACATCTGGTTTCATTCTGAATGAATATGCAAAAAGTAATCAGTGAAGCTTATTCCCATTTAAATGACAAATGATGGTAATTTATTTTGGCACAAAGTCACTCCTTGGGAAAGGCTCTGCACACGCTTGCTTGCTGCTGTCTACTTTGCTCTCCGTTTACGGGTTATACCTGCCGAGGTGGAAATGTGAACACACGCTGTGCTGAGGTTGTGTCCACACTAAATGCTCAGCCCAGGGTCTGAACCCGGAGCTCTATCCTCAACCTGGCTGGTGTTTACACTGCTCATCCCCAGCCGCCGGGACAGGGCGCTCGTTTGGGAAGCCCGAGGTTAAGGGAGAAGCTAAGAGGTGAGAGCGAATTTATGCTCAGACAGTTATTCACCTATACTCAGCCACACCTACACTGAGGTTAATTTTCAGCAGCTCACCACCCCTGAGGCCACCACCCTGCGCTGCTCCTCCAGTTGGGTGCCCTACGGCGACTGCTGGTTACGCGCTGGGGCAAGGACCCAGGAGTGGCTCACCCGAGAGCCCGAGGACACCTCGCACCGCCCTGACCCGGTGGAGAGGGGTAAGAAAGCAAGTGCAAGCAGCTGGAGGCCATGCCAGCCGAAGGCGATGCGCGAGGTGTTACTGCGGTGTCTGCGCAGCTCCCCGGCAGCCCTTCCTTCTGCCTTCTTCTCTTTCCCCCGGCAGCCTGTCGCTCCTTTCCCTACAAATCCAGACAGAGCCAGGCCGGCTATCAGGGTTACTGGTATTTTTTGTCCCTTTGCACTGTGCAACAGAATAAAAAACATGCGGTGACTCTGTCGCTGCTTGTGCCTGTACCTTCTCCTGCCTCTTCCCACCCATGGGCAGCTCTCGTGGGCTCCCACTGGGTGCAGGCTCTCAGCACGGGTGGGTGCGTGTGCTCAGCACGCTGAAGCCCTGGCCACCGCCTCAGGGGGCTATTGTAAAACAAGCGCATTCTATGATCCACACCTATCATACTGACATGCCTCTCTGCAATTTAAACTGATGTCACTTCAGGACTTGAGGACATTAGATTAAAGCCGGGTTGTGTTCCAGCCCAGCTTGCAAGCGCCGTCTGACTCAAGAAGGCATTTTGAGCTCGCTCAAGAAAGACACTCTCTTTTCCAGAAGGGGACTCGGGGCAGGAAAGCACATCGTTTCACAGCCAAGGCAAAGGGACCTGCATAAGTAAAATCCTTCGGTGGCTTCTTCCAGTTGTAAAGGTAATGAGATGGGACGACATAAGCTGTAGAGTTCCCCTGTGGGCATGCTCTCCATGAATAAAGCAAGTACTTACAAGCTTGCTGGGGGTAAAACTTCATACCCTATGGGCACCTTTCTGTAGGGTAGCACCTCAAATTGCCACATATAGATCAACCACCTTTGCTGGGTGGTTTCCAGGATTCACGCAGATGTTACTGTGTGTTTTGCCATTCCTGAGTTACTTCTGTGCCCTGGAAGCAGCTGTGAAATCCATCTGTCCGTCACGTGCACCAGTGCTTGCCAGTCTCCTGTCTGACTGGACGACTGCAGGAAAGTGATAAGGAACAGATTATTCCCTTAGCATGATGTGCTGAAATAAAAGGTTAAGGCTTCCCAAAAGCGACTTGTGATTTTGGCCATCTCCATTTTTGGCTGTCCAATCTGACTTTATTTTCAGAAAAATCCTGAAGATCAGCTTCCCTTCCTGCCCTTGCATCATCCTGCCTTCTTTGGGGTGGCTTATGGTTGGTGAGGCAAAAGCTGAACTAGTCAAAGTAAAAATTCAGTTTTGAAAACTGGAACATGATTTTTAATTTTACATACGTCTTTCTTATGCTTAGCGATCCCAACATATATGTGCTCACTCATGTGGAGGACTAAATAACAGTACTATTAAAACCTGGCAATACTCCAAAAGAATCGCGTAGATAAAGCTGAGAGAAAAATACAGATACCATACTGTGAAAAAAATAAACTATTTAATAATAATTCATAAATGTTCCTTATCCAATTACCGACAATTCCTTTTCTCATGATGGACTTTTGTTCTTTCGCTCATTTATAAGCAATTTGATAAGACCAAAGCACAAGACAGAGTATTTTCAAATTGCCCTGGGCATATAAGAACCACAGACTCCTTAGAGAAATAAATAAAGTTCTACATTTTTAGTTTTACTAAAACCTATTTAGTTTTTATTAAAATATGCCTTACTTGTTAATTGTGCCAAGCAACAGGCTATGTAGAAACAAGATTGAAGTTTTATGTGTTTGTAAGAAAATCAGTATCTCCTTTAGAGAAGTCAGCAAGTAAGTTTCTTTAGGAAGTTTTGATTATTGTGTAACAGGAACTTAAAATAACAGCTCACTACAGATTTAGTAATTTGTTTTCAGATCTGTCAAAGCATTAACTTTATACCTTCCCAGGAACAGTCTGGCTAAGGAACAAAGTGTTTCTATTTAAAACATTGATATGACGAAATACAAGCAAGGCCTTTTTTCCTTGGAAAAGGAAAATCACTTTTTGGAAAATGATTCACTGCAAGTTCATTTTTAAAAATAGTTCATGCACAGATTTGGTGAAGCTTTTTCCACAACTTTATTTAATTGTATTTATAACTCAGAGAACTTCTATTTTGGAAAGGTAAGAGGGACATAAATACAGAATTTCATTTCTTCCTTGCACATATTTTGTAAGTCTTTTTTTTTTTTTTTAATTGTGATCTTGGAGATGTACAAAATGGCAAGAAAAGAAATAAAACCCCTCCTCAGAACAGTTTTATTCTGGACCTCATTAGTTTTGTAAGAAGCTCCAGAGCCTTATAAATGAGAACTCCCAATAATCACAGAAATGTCCCCAAATAACCCTCAGTATTGATACCATAGACATCCTAGCGATCCCTATATAATTATGGAGACAGGCTTTTCCAGAAAGCATTTTGAATTCAAGTAAGAGTTAGGAGAGGTATGGTAATTGAAGAAAAAAACTGGCATAATCATTTCAGGAATATGCAGTTCAGTACAAGCAACTGTCTGTAACTTTCTTACTAGGATGTCCGTCACTGCTGTACAAAAATTTGAAGACTAGATGGAGGTAGAAGATGAGATGAGGGCCACCAGTCAGTTCTGACCTAACCTGTCACTTCAGAAAAATGTCTCAATTCTCATAATTAACATAAAATTGAGACACACAAAGCATCTTCTTTGCACTGTGCAGACTGTAATCTTTCAGTTTATCCTAGACCTCTATAACTCCCCAGTAATACCTACTGAAAAAAGGCATAGTGCAATTTGCTCTTGGACCATACTCTTCCCCACTGAAAACTGACACTGCAGTGTAGTGGGGAAAAACTTCCTGCCATTACCTACTTTGGCCTTAGACATAAAAAAAAGAACAATATAAAGGACAAAAGTTTCTTAAACCTCAGTTACAGAAAGACTAAGATTTTTTTTCCCTCCATTTTAGTACGCCAGGTATAAAATATATATGTAAACTAGAATAGACAATTTGATTCTGAACGAATGTATCTCCATAAAGCAATATATGGACCTGGCTGCAAGGGGCCTTTGTTTTTTATTTCTTCAGTTCCCTAAAAGATGTTATTTCAAAGGGCATAACAATTGCGAAGTAGACATGAGCATGCATAGTTTTTGCACATACTTATTTGCCTGGAATAGACAGTAGACATTTTCATTAACTTTTATATGAAAATTATTTATACAGCCAAGTTGAGTTACGATTTATAAGAAAGACCCATTCTTTTACCCTAACTTATTACACTACTTCAAAACCCTACTTTAATTTTATTGATGAATTCTGTCTGAAATTCCAGCTCTCCAAATATCAGCTGCCTCTGAAGGGGGCACTTTCACGTCAGTCTTTAAAGACTACCTTAAGATTCAAAATTTCAAGGGTAAAAAATGAAATTTGGGAATTAAAAAAATAAAATTCAACCAGCCTTCTTCCTGTTAATTACCGTACAAGCATTCCGTAGCTGCAGACAGCAGTTATTAAAACCTTGCTCAGACTGTCCCTCTGACTCAGTAATTAAAAGAGAAGAACCCCAACCCAGAACAGTTCCCTTAGCCCAGTGCTGCCGCCGAGGCCCGGCGAGCTCCGCAAGCGGCGGCGGGAGCGTTCCTGGAGAGTGCAGGGGCCTGGCCGCTGGAGCCCGGGCATCTCCCCGCTGCTGTGTGGAGGTTAAAAAACTCAAACATGTTTTTTTCCTGTCTGAAAAAGGGAAATTTCTCACACACACCTCCCGGCAAAATAGAGAGAACTTGAAAATAACTTATTTTCTCAGTGCTTCACAGGTATCCTGCTATCTAGAAGTTGTGAAGTATACTCGTTCCCAATATTTCTAAACAAAACTGGATGCTTTAGAATAACCAATTTTTTATGGAAATAAAAGCTAACATCTGAGAGTACTGAGAGAGGGGTTCTGGCTCCTGTTGACCCAAGTCGTCTTTTTATCACATGGTAGAAGAGAAGCATTACATCACACACTTAAAAATCATACTGACATTAAAACCATTTGACTATGGCTGTCAGGGAAGAGACTACCTTGGCATTGCTTCATTTATGTACTAAATGGTGAGTATTTTTATAGGTTATTAATAGTACTTAGCACTTCAAGTAATAATATAAGAAAAAATCCTTAATTATAATCAGAATATGATGGCATTAAATACTTAAGGACCATTTTCTATCAGAAAATATAGAAACTGCCACTAATAGTTTAAAATCATAGATATGACAGGATATCAAACATAACAGAAAAGAATAAAGTATCAAAACAATCACAGTGGGTGGTCTTGTTCAGTAGTAAATAGACTTTGTTTTCCTGATACATTTTCTGCCTTATATTTTGTTTTCCTTTGCTTAAGAAAATGTTCAAGAAGCACCAAAAGACAATTTGGGACCTAACACCTATTTTAGCTTCAGAGAATCTCCCCTTTGAGACATATCTCTGTTCATGTATCATCAGTGAATCCCCACGGGGATTTTGCAATCTTATTGCAATAAGGAAGACTCTTAGATGCTTCTTTTATATTCTCTACTGTATTTGATACTATTACTGTCCTTTTTAGAGGGGAAAAAAAACCCCCAAACTTAAAAGATCGGGGTTGTGCAGTGCACCCTTGCCAACGAGCAATGCGCACATGGGTGTCCATCACTGAAAGACTTTATCAGAAAGTGCTATAGAAAGAAAATTGTTTGGAGTTGCGCTGGTAGTAATTAGGTGTCATTATGCCAAGGTACCGCTAAACAGGAGGAAAAGAACGTGAACGAGGCAACCTCTCCAGACCATGGGTGTGCTGGAATGCGGGCCAGCTGGGGATCAGGATGGCCAAGTCGCAGCTGGCTTCTCGAGCACGTGCCTTGCCTGAGAGGCATGGGGAGCCATGACCGAGTCTTTCCTTGGGAAGGGTGCTTGTCCTCAGGGTGCAGCAGGTGAAAAGCATCCTAATGCAGCTAATGTTTGGGAGATCGTGGTCGGCTGCACAGTGAGAGGATGCTGTACCCATGGTTTGGTCTGGATTAATCTGGCTTTTGGGACCGCATGTCACCAGTTCTGCCACAGATTTCCTACCTGACCTCAGGCACTTCTTATGTAAATAGAAGTCTTAAAGCTCCCATACATCAGAAGTCCTATGAATGTAAATATATTAAAGTTCACGAAGTTATTTCGGTACAGTGGCAACAATAGCTATTTAAGTGGCTCAGGAGGGCAAAGTGAGATGAAGATGCAGGAGGTAGAACTGGCGTTACGTAGACTCTGGGTAAGAGAACAAGTAACTGCACTGTGATGTGGCTCAGGCCATGAATGTGGAGATGAGGAATAGTGGGAAAACTTCTCCTGGGGGCCAGTGAAACTAAGAAATATTTTCATCTTCTTTCCATTGCTCTATGCCTGTTCTGCCCCTTTGCAGCTCCCGTCTATGTAGGGTTTGCACACTGAGCTCTCTGTTGAGACTTAGGACCTGTGGCGGATGGGGAGAGGGAAGAACAAGGCGTGTGCATGTGCCAGAAGACAGAGGGGTGATAGCAAGTTCAGTCTTGAGGTCTGGGGACAATTTCATGGCCCTGTGGACCAGAGTCATGGAAGAATTCAAAGGAGGGACAAAGCACATGACAGGATTAGAACAAATAGCAGAGATTTCAGATGCTTTTTAAGGTCCACTACGGGGCCTGGCGTGTCAGGGAACACCAGAATGAAAAAAGAATAAGAAACCCTTTTCCTATTAGATCTGTTGAGATATAGTAGAGCTTCATATTTAATAAACAAAATGAAAAACATTAGGAAATTAATGTTCTAACAGAGAGGAAAAGTTTTCACCTGTGAAACAGTCACTGTAAATCTCAGAACAACATAACTGGGCTGCAGATGGCAACGAAAAATTCAAACTATTGCTTTCTGGCAAAGTACATTTAGTTACTCTTTGATGTGAAGACTAACACGAAAGATTTGTAGTAATGAGTTTTTTTAAGAAATAGAAGAGAAATGATCCTGTGACACTTCCTACAATACTTTTCCAGTTCCTTATCTGTGCATTTCATGTGGTTTGCAAAACCACTTAGTGTCTATATGAAAATGCGCTTTACCTTGTTTCTCAGACCCAAGAGCATTATGCCAGATCTCTGCATGCAGGAATTTCACTGATAAAATCTCTCACTACTATTATTCCAGAAAAAAATAACCATCTTGGAAGGCTCAGCCTTAGTCTGGCAGTATCACAGAGACACCTGGGATCTGTGGACAGTAATAATATATAAAGTGGTTTCACAGCAGATCAGAATCAGGTTAGAACGAACATGTTTACTAATAAAGAGAAAAAGTCTTGGGGTCACTAATTCTACCTAGAAAAACATGCAAAATACATATGGAAGTTTAAGACATCTGGAGTCCAAGTGAATAATAATGAAAGACTGAAGGACAAAGAAAGTGAGGAAAAAGATGGCACATCACTTTTACCTTTTCCTGAGCTTTCAGTTTGCACGAAGTAACCCCCTTCTGAACATCAGCTGCAGGGTACTTGTTACTCATCTAAACAATGCAGTGTCCCACGATCGCTCGCCAGACAAGAAATGCCCAGTTTTGTGTTCGCTGACCTTTTATTTTCCCTGTATTGGGTGGGAGAGGCAGAGCTCCTCCTGAACTAGTTAGTTCTCTACCCACCCAAAATTTCCCCCATGTGCAAAAAATCCACACCTACTGTTTGTTGCAGCTCTCCTCTGCCACTTAGCACTTTGCAGTTCTCATGGGTCCTTCATAAACATTAGGTAAGCCTTGGTATTTACAAACTGGGAAACTGAGGCAGAGATTCAGTGTCTTATCAAAGTGAACCATATCTCAGCGCAGGCTTTCATCATGATTCCTCCTCATGTTCTCATCTCATTTCTAGGGCTTCCTAACCAGCTTCAATAGCTACTTGCTTCCAACAGTGGATCTGCAGTACAAAAATCAACATGTGCTTTTCTGTGAAAAACAATTCTACAGGCTAACCTTAATAAAAGCTTGACATTCTGGAAGAACACACAAGAGAACTCTAAAGCTCCTTAATGAAAACCAGCACATACAGATTCGTGGAAACTATGCTGAAGGGAAGCTTTCTGCAGTGGTTGCCAGTCCTCATTCTGCCAGGAATGTACCATACACAACCGTCTATTTTTGCTCTACTACAAACTGCCGCAATCTCAATTTCTAAATTAATTACAAATCAAATTACAAGGTAACTCTTTATGAGGTTCTCTGTCTAAACATCTACTTATTTTTGAATCCTACAGAAGAAAATAATTACACAGAGAACAGAAAAGGATAAAACCCCCAACTTCTATCATGTAGTGCGTACACATCTGTGATCTATGTCAAAGAATGTTTTTTCCCTGCAAAGTCATACTGGTAAGTCCCCCATGACATAGGTAGTCTTTCTTTCTTCCAGAGATTCCCTGTGGATTTTGACAGCTGTTTAAGAACTATAATGTGAAGTTATTTCTCACAGGTTTGTAGTGAATCTTAGTGGAGTGGTAAAGTTTATGAACTTGTATTGATCCATCCCACAGGCAGCCAGACCTTGGCTGCTGTAGACGTAGGATTAGACCTGCAGAGATCACAGCTTTCTGCTGAGCAGGTAGCCTGGTTCCATTCAGTTGCTAAAATATGGAGGCTTAGAGACAATTTGAGATGCCCTAAGGTCCTCCACCACCTTCCCAGTCTGAGCTGGGAAGGCTTGGATCTTCCATAGGTCCTGTGCTACTTCTGCAAGACCTGTTGCGTTTCTTGGGGCTCTCAATTAGCACTGAAGGCCTATAATTAGGCAATGAGTGCATCCTGGCTGGAATTCATGCAGATTGCAGAAACATAATGTAAAGGCTCTACAACAAGAAGCAGAGACAATGCATTTCACAGCACTGAGTCAGTGGGGCCAATGTGCTCTGCAGCTGTACAGCCCTCCACTGACCATGTTCGTCACCTGCAATGGGAGTCAGCTGAGGAATACCAAATGACAGATAGAGACAGTAGCTTCTATACACTGTGGTTTCAGTATCCATTCCTGGTACTTCTTTATTTCAAAATAGATCTCTGTGATTTTTGACATATGGCATCACCCTTACAAGATCATTGTGAGTCAGCTTTGTTTAAGGGAGACGCTTGCAACTCCATGTAAAAAATTAGCTTCTGAAAACTATCCATTTCTCTGATATAGGTTTGGCAAGATGAGAAGACAGGTTTTGAACTAAGCTACCAAGGGTGTTACATCCTACTTATAAACAGCAGTAGAGTCTGGTAATGATCTGCATGAGTTAATAAGCTTTCCAGTGGGACCTTTATTATTCCGTGGACAAAATAAAATGTCTGTTTAACCATCTTATACTAAAAATGCACAAAACAGATCAAAAGGAAATATGCATTCTCTTATGCCAAAACAGCTGCTGACTTGTGCATGGTTTGTTTCGCGAGTGTTCCTTTCAGTTACTTCCAGTTTAGCTCTTCCCTCCCAGTCATGGAGGGGAAACACTCTTATGTGTGCTGGGAAATAGGATGAAGGTGAAAAGAAATATTTCATATAACCCAAAGCAATATTAAAAAAACCCTTCTACTCTAGAATTCTGGATATTGAATTACCTGTATAAATAATTGTTAGACATTCTTTAGGTATTATGTTATACTAGTCTGAGCTCCCATGTATTCAATGTAAAGGAGCCACAAACTACTTGATCATTACAATGACATCTTAATGTTCTTTTTCATAAATTAAATTAAGTGAGCTTACATGTCCCTCAGATGCAATTGCTTAGCCAACCCTTCCAAACTTTCAGCATTTCTATAGAAGTATAAACATGAGAACAGAACGTATTATTTCAGAACAGGTGCTACTAATAGTGCAACGAGAGTTAGTGTTGCAAGTCTTACTCATGTGTGGAAGTTGTGCATTTGCTTTTGTCTTCCACACAGAACTGGGTCTTCACATTCAGTGTGGAACCCTCCGTAAATCCCAAGTCTTTTTCAGCATTACACATTGTCAGAGTATTATCACACAATAAATGTGATCTATGTTGAGTGCTGACTGCTTTGCTTCTAAATCTTGCATAGCATTTGGCTGTCTTTTCTCAGAGATTATGGAGGAAAAAATCATCTCCTCTTAATAATCTTTTCATGTATTGGAGGAGAATTCCCTTAAGCCAGACAAGTCTGTTTGCTGAACACAGTTTTGTCTGGAATACAAGCCGGTCATTTAGGTATTTTGGCTTTGGTTTTGAAAACACAGACTAGGACACGGCAGCTGACATTCTGTGGAAACTCACTACAGAGGGAGGATGGGGTTGACAAGCCCTCAGCAGCTCATTCTGCTGTAAAAACAAGCTGCATTTTTGGGGTGAATTTGGCTTCCTAAGTGTGGGTGCTTTTGCGCCTTTTCTCGCGGGTACCACAGGTACAATCCAGATCAGACTGCATCATGGTTCCATTCTCTGCTACTATCCTGAAATAATAGAAAATAAATAGCAACACCAGAAGGTAATCACGAAACTATGATTGAGGTTTTTCTATAGATCTTTTACGGACCTCCCAGTCACCTGGTGTCTGTGTTTAAATGCAATTATATGTAGCTGCTCATTTAACTCATTTCATCTGCAGTTTATACAGTTGCTAAATGTTGTTAAAACAACTGTTACTTTTAAATCCTGATGTCACCTCTTTGACAACCATACTTAAAGCATCATCATGACATATATTTTGCAACCTGTTTCACAGAAATAGGTTATTTGATAAACAACTTCTAAATACATGGGCTTGGAAATCTTAAAATAATTCACCATATTAAGAAGGCATTTGACATGCTTCTCTATGAAGAAACTTTCTTCCATTAAAATCAAACATAAACATGACCTGATTATTAACAACCAAATTTAAGAAATCATTGGTATGGAACTGTCTTCCAAATCAAACAACTACTCTAGCTTGTTGCTTTCAATAATTTGAAATAATTATTGAATAATTATTGAATAATTTGACTAATTTCAGTATAGAACACATAAAGTTTGTAGGTCCAATTCCTTGAACTTATAAAGGATATATCACCGAACCATAAAAAGTAAATCCAGCAGAATTAATTGCAATTATGTTATCTTAACTTCCCCATTATAATAAATCCTTGGAAACTCACTAAAAGGATTTTCACAGTCAAGTCTCCCATGGAGTCCTTATGCAAACTTAGTTTACAGCTCTTCACTGCTTCTGGATGCGGACAATAGAAATCTTAGTTAAGTACGCAGATTCGCCAGAGATATGATTATGGGTAAGTCATTCAATCTCTAGGTTCCTTGGCTTTAACACAAAAGCCAGTGCTTTTGTTTTTCTAGCATTTTGTTTATCTGGTCTGCCTGGCTCCTTGAAGACAGAGACTGACGCTTACCATGTGCTTGCATAATACTTTAAAGAACTGGGGTTTGAGTTTTATCTAGGCCTTGAATATAATGTAATATAATCAACAATTAGGATTTTGCATTAGTGTTAGTTACTGTACTCCTTTTGAAAATGAAATTATTTGAAAATGAAATTATACTTTCCATACACAAAGAATTCTGGTTTTGGAGTACTTGGCAATTACGCTAAACATGTTTTTCAGTTTTAACAAAAGGAATATTGTTGATATCATGCTTTTGAAAGCAGCAGCTTTAGCTTTCTTTGAACTAGCTTCATGTAATATTCTTATCAGCTTTGTGCCAAACACGGCATTTTATATCAAAGGTAATCAGCTAAAGCAACCCCTGCTGTCTTTATGCAGAAGCACGTTGCAATTTTTCACTGTTTTGATTTTTTGATGAATAACTTCTTATTCCTTTTATCCTCTGAGGTACTTTGAACACTATGCAAACATATAAAGAACTTGGCTTGACACACTTTAATTTTTTCTTTTAAAGAAGGATAGGCATTGAAGAATGCATCCACAGTTCAGCATTCATCTTGATACTCAGAAACAAAGAGGTGTCATACTTCAAAGACTTCAATTTTTTTCTATTTTTTTTTAATAAACAAGGAGTTGTTTGTGAACATTGGAAATATGGGGCCTATCTTCCTATGAAGTTGTGTCTTGCATTTGGATTCACTGAATGTCAAATAGGGTGCAAAGTCTCATGGATGGTCTTCTGGAAGCTGGGTCATTTGTGGCCAGGCTCTCCTGGATGTATACTCCGGTATCTAATCAGGGGTAAGTTTACACTGCAGCCCTTCTCGGAGTTGGCAGTGACAGACCCATTTTTTGCTCTCTAGCCTGTAGAGGCTGTAATATCTCTGAGAATACCAGGCCACACTCAAATGTGATTGAAATTGCTACTACTGATAGAGTTTTGCAGTAGGGGTTGGGCAAAAATTCCTACTAACACAAGCCATGTGATTGCATAAGCCTCAATGTTTAGGAAAATGGATTAAATGTTAAAGAATTAGCCTCTGACCTGCTAGTTCCTCTGGCTAATATGGTTGAGCCATAAACCACAGGAGCTCAAGAAGCAGCACCCAACCAATTTCCAATGGCTGGCTCAGATGATAACCAGGTACCTCCCATGCCAGTTAGGAGGGGCCATCAGCTGAAATCCCAGCGCTTGGCCCATGCTCCAGGTTTACAGTGAATTGCCGTGGTCAGGCCAGCACTGTGCCCGCTTGGTAGAAACAGAAGCTGAGCTTGGCCACTCAACCTCTAGCTTCTGATGTGCTGCAAAATGCCCAAGTGAAACCCGTCATCAGCGAGAATGTGTATAGATGCCATGACAATCTGGCCTCACAACACTTCCGAAGCAAATACCACTAAATCCCGTTCCAAAAAAACCAGAACAAAACAAAACCAGTCCATTCCTCTTCCTAGGAGAAAGGAATGGCTTCCCTGCTCTGATTGCCAAGAAGGATGTACTGTAAGGGAAAGTTTGGCTTTCTGTGGGAAAGGTAGCTTTCTTAGGCTATCACACAGTCTAACTACTGCAGAGTGGCAACTTGCAGAAATTACACCAGTTTAACTGTGTCACTGTATGAGTAGATACATGTACCATCAGTGTGAACTGTGGCCCCTTGCATCATTTCACAAAAGGGTTATAAATGATACACTGACAATTAGTAATAAAATGTACCTCCTCAATTTCTAATTTGTTATCTCTGCAATAGAACCAAAATGTTCAAAACACTTGTTTTCATGAGGCAATAACCATCAAATATGGTAGCCAAGGACTTTGAAAACTATCAGAAAAAAGTGAAGATTTATGCTAATGTTTTGCTATCTTCTGTTAAAAATGTATTGTGTCTGTGACTTCAACGGTCTGCTCTGCAAAAGGATGTGTGTATGTGCTGGCCCAACTAATTTTGCTTTTTGCATCTGTTTTAAATGCTTTCAGATAGACCACTGTACTGAACAAAACAAAAAAAAAACCAAAACACTGTAAAAAACAAAATCCAGACTGTTATTATCAACTAAGACTATATTTATCAAACATGAAATAAAATTTAACTGTTAGAAAAGAGGTCCTTAACTACAGTCTCCCATCTTACCTATCCCTGGCTTAATTACAAACGTTGATGACACGATAGGAAATGATCACCTCTATTCACAAATTATTCCCAAACCGTTGATTTCAAACTACACATAGGTACTATCCAGCAAACTTTAAAAAGATTAATTGGAAAATCCCTTTGATTACAAGGTAACATACGCTGATTTTTTTAAGTGTTTGTATATAGCACATAAATAATATTGGGAAACCCGTAGTCCCTGAGACAGCTGTTTAAACTGTCAGAAAAAAGTCTGTTGAGTGGCTGATATCTGTGCAAATGCAGTACACAAAGTGGAATAGTTTCAGGCTAAGATCATTTAAACAAAGGATGGGAGGTGAAACAGTCAGCCAAGAAATCTAACGTAGGTTTTTGGAAACACCCTCTGAGCTTCTTTGGTGGATGATTATTAACTGTGTGAAAACAAACCCTGTTACATCAGATTAAATTTGTTTGTATGTCAGTGTCAGCCTTACTGGCCTATCCTAGCCTGCTTTTCAGAAAGTGGAATCAGGCATTGACCATGCTGCCAAAGAGGCTGTCAGCCGAAGGAATCATCTTTATAAGGCATTTCCATAATCCTTATTGGTTTTCATAACAAAAAATATTTTTTTTAATTCTATGTATTTTTATTCTATTCAGGTTCTATTACTGAATATGAAGATCTTTCTACATCATCATCCATACCAAGTAGTTGCTTAAAAAAGCTGCCTCCTCTTTCTTCAGAAATGATGGATAAAATGAAAAAATCTAGCTGACGTAAAAGTAGGGAATTATTTCTCACTGGTGGCTTGGGTGATATAGAGCCAGATACTTTACCCCTTAAAACAGCAGACCTCCTACTGCCAGCTACATACAGAACCTGTTTCTTATATTAAAGAATTAGGAGACTCTTGATGTTAACGTCATGACCTCATGAGGTACAAAAAGATCTAGTTTTGAACACTGGAATACAAAATATGATTATTTATTAGTTACAACCCTTCTTCTTCATTCCTAAATAGCCAGGAAATACATGAAAAACAGTACCAATACACTATAAAAAATTGCTAAACATGATTTCCTTGAAAGAATTGCATTGCTTTCACAGACTATATGGCACTGTGGGATGTTATGACAACAGAAAGGCAGTCATTTTAGAAGACCTATAGGAAACAGTTATGGACTTTATTCCTCCTGAATAATGCAGTCCATAGTCAGTGCAACCTTTACATGCTACTCTGTCACAAGTATCAAACATGCATTACTATGTGGCCTCGTGTTATAGAACATTTCCAGACAGGCTGATATGAAGAGGCACCATCTCCAGAAGAACGGCAGCAAGCACAGCTGCATTAAATAAAGAAACATCCTGAGTCACCGGGGCAATAGATAACACAGGTGTCCTTTGCCGATTGTGGTGTTATTCTGGTTGTGTCGTCTAGAAGTGGGAGAAGAGGACCTTTGAGGGCCTCCCTGTCCAAGACCTCCTAAGCCTAGAGAGCCCCAGGAGGGCAGTGCCGCATCCCTTGCTGCGGCTGGAGGGCAAGCTGGAAGCGCCAGTCCATGCAGTACATGGGTAAATCAGCTTAAGCTAACATTTTGACACATTAGACTTACTCCAAAAGCCCTCCTTGAGGCAATGGTAGAAGGCAGAAAGCAAAGACTCGAAACTCAGAACCCCCCTCAGAGTGAAATCCCTTTCCTCTGTGTGTTTACGTGTGCTGCTCTCCTCTTACTCTGCCTCTTCCCATGCTCTCCCTTCCCATCACTGGGCTCCCCCAGCCTCCCTCTGATCCATCCGTGTCTCACACACATGCCCTTGTGCATCCCTGCATTTAGGTCAGGAGATTTTCCTTCCCCCCATCTCCCCTGCTGCTCGTGGAGGGAGCAGTGGGCGTCCGAGCTTCAGTGTTCAGTGATAAGGATGTACCAGGGATCCACGTCAAATGATGGAAGAAAAACCCTTATTTCATCCCAGCAATGACCTGTGGCTGGAGGAGTTCAGCGCAGACCAAATCTGTGGAAAGTATGACAGTCTTTGCAGATGGAGGATCACAACCTATACATTTGGGAAGAATGCAAAGATGCAGCAAGAGACCAGGTTCCTATTGGGAGAGTGAGCTCTCCGCCAAATATCAAGTCTCTGGGTGAAAACACCAACAATTGTGCTGTTGTATCTGTGACGAACTAAAGTTTAAATCTAAAACTATTTTTAAATTAAAATTTGAATGTACATTTAAATATGAAGGTCTAATGATCTAAAGCAAGACAAGATTGATAAGAAGAGATGATTGGAACAAATAACATCGCCAGAAAGAGAGGACAAGCTCTCTTGAGTTTTAACCTTACAGGTTGATGTAAAAGGAAAAATAAAAATTTTTCTTATCAAGGTAGCCTTCACTGTAGAAGTAGCAATTGAGAAACCTATTAGGTAGCAATTATAGTAACTGAGCTGTATTGTAGACTCAATTCAATGTGTTTTGTTTGAAAATTTAGTCAGAATTTTCTAGAGATGTCATTTATGATCCAAATGAGTGAATAATGCAAGGTTATTTAAATAATATATTCCCATGTATTGGTACAGTATCATCCGTTTCAAAATTTCCACATTTTTAACAGATAATCTACAGTTTTACTAAACATCTGTCCTGGTTTCAACCAGGATAGAGCTCGTTTTCTTCACAGAAGCTGGTGTGAGGCTGTGTTTTGGTTTTGGGATGAGAAACTGTCGATAACGTGCTGATATTTTGGGTTGTTGCTGAGCAGTCAAGGACAGTCCAGCTTCTCGTGATGGCCTGCCCGCGAGCAGGCTGGGGGTGCACGGGGAGCTGGGAGGGGACACAGCCGGGACAGCTGACCCAGGCTGGCCAAAGGGATATTCCCTACCATACGACGTCATGCCCAGTACATAAACTGGAGTTGGCCGGGGTGCGGGAATCGCTGCTCAGGGACGGGCTGTCGATCGCCAGGTGGTGAGCAATTGCTGTATTGGGCATCACTTGTTCTTATACATTCCTTTGTTGGTATTATCATTGTTGTTATCACTGTTATTTCCTTCTCTCTTGCTGTCCCATTAAACTGTGTTTATCTCAACCCATGAGGTTTTTTCCCAATTCTCTCCCCCGTCCCGCTGGGGGAGAGGGAGTGCGCGAGCGGCTGCGTGGTGTTTAGTTGCCGGCTGGAGCTAAACCACAACACTTCTTATAAAATTTGCTGTGTGATATTTTGGTGTTCTTCTGGGAGTAAAGACAGAACTTTCAAATAAAAAGAATGACATAAAAAGAAGTTATATGGCTTACACATTTAACTTCCAGGAAAATCAAGGCACTCCCTTCCTCATCCCACTCCTCAGGCCTAAAAGGCCTTAGAATATAAATGCATAAAAATAGTTATATAGGATCACCCCTGATTCTCCACCCAGTTCTGTATCCCATCTCTGGCAACAGGCAATCCCAGATCTCACAGAAGATCACAGAAGAAAACTTAAATAGCAGACATGGGATCACCTCCTTCTTCTGAAGTCTTGCAGCCTTCAGTCTAGAAGTAGATCTTTTTATATCCTGTCTCCTTATTTTCTTTTCGAATTGGTCCTTTCAGTTTATAGTATTTTCCTGTATTTTTAAAAGGCTAGAGAGGAATGACTGAGGGAGGAAAAAAGCTTCTGCAGTGAGTTGTTAAAATGGCAGTTACCAGAGATGTGTAAAAAATGGAGGACTAAAAGAGTTTCCTAAATTGGGGGCTACATCATGTAGCAGAGGCACAACACCCTGGAGAGAGATTCAAGTGCAGGAATAAGGCACAGTGGGAAGTGCAATTGAACCCTCGTTGCCACAACCCCCTTTCAGGTAGTTCTAGAGAGCGATAAGGTCTCCCCTCAGCCTCCTCTTCTCCAGACTAAACCACCCCAGTTCCCCCAGCCGCTCCTCATAAGACGTGTGCTCCAGACCCCTCACCAGCTTTGTTGCCCTTCTCTGGACACGCTCGAGCACCTCAACATCCTTCTTGTAGTGAGGGGCCCAAAACTGAACACAGGATTCAAGGTGTGGCCTCACCAGTGCCGAGTACAGGAGCACAATCACTTCCCTACTCCTGCTGGCCACACTAGTTCTGATACAGGCCAGGACGCTGTTGGCCTTCTTGGCCACCTGGGCACACTGCCGGCTCATATTCAGCCGGCTGTCAACCAGCACCCCCAGGTCCCTTTCCACCGGGCTGCTCTCCAGCCACTCCTCCCCAAGCCTGTAGCAGTGCATGGGGTTGTTGTGACCGAAGTGCAGGACCCAGCACTTGGCCTTATTAAACCTCATACAGTTGGCCTCTGCCCATCGATCCAGCCTGTCCAGATCCCTCCGCAGAGCCCTCCTACCCTCCAGCAGATCAACACTCCCACCCAACTTGGTGTCATCTGCAAACTTACTGAGGGAGCACTCGATCCCCTCATCCAGATCATCAATAAAGATATTGAACAAGACCGGCCCCAGAACCGAGCCCTGGGGAACACCGCTTGTGACCGGCCGCCAGCCAGATTTAACGCCGTTCACCACAACTCTCTGGGCTCGGCCATCCAGCCAGTTCTTTACCCAGCGAAGAGTAAACCTGTCTAAGCCACAAGCTGCCAATTTCTCCAGGAGAATGCGGTGGGAGATGCTGTCAAAGGCTTTAGTAAAGTCCAGGTAGACAACGTCCACAGTACATATATGTATGAAGATATACATACACTCTTAAATATGCGTTGTACATTCAGACACTGAACAATCAGCAACACATTTTCAGTTTATCAAAAAAAAACCCAGAAAAAAAAGACAGTAACTGTTCCTGAGCAGGAAAGAAAAGATATAATAGTCTTGTTTAGGACCAAGTGAGAATTCCCTATGCATGTAGACTTATAGAAGGCTTTCAGGGAATTTCGGGTTACCTTCAGCATTTCTATTTTAATTTTGCATTCTAAAAAATATATTGGACAATGATCAGAACTGTCAGTCAGGCTAGTAATTTGACAGATAGTAACAAGAGATGTGATAAAGGGAAAGCTCTGCTGTCAAATGTTCCAGAAATCTTGGTGTACTGCAGATTATCAAATGAGTCATAACTGTATTTGCTATTAATATTCCTTCAAGTCCTTCATGGAATGATATAATATTTTAAGCTGGATGAAGCTGTTGAAAGCAAAGAAAATCCTACATTCTCAACACAGGATTTACACAAATATTTTTGACCTTATCCTTAGATCCAATAGCTCAAGATACTACTATTACTTTCAGAAACCATTTAAAGAATTTCCCTGTGTAAAAGAAAATGTAACCTTGTGAACAACAAGTAAATTATGGGGTATTCGTATTATTGGTGTCGAGGTTTTTTTCTATAGCGCTGTTCTCATAAACTATGTGCTTTGCACTGCATAAGGTACACCTAACTTTTACCAGGTAAAAATAAATGTAACTGTTACAAAACCTGGGAAGATATGTATAAACTGTTCCTCCATTTAACAGTATGGTACTTCGAAAGAAAATTATGTAGACTAAATAATTAATTATTGTGCTTTTCAGTGTCCCTGTTCAATATAAAGTAGTCATACAATTCTTTTAAGGTTTCAAACAGTGTTTTGGTTGCTTTAAATGATGCATGTCTTGAAACTCAGATGAAGCAGTGATTCATTTTTAACTGGGCAATTAAAATAATTTTTCATGGTTCCTAAGTGGATTAGTTCTAAAATTCCTAAGTTCTAAAATTACTTGTCTACTGAAAAAACATTTTTGCCAAGCAGTTATCAAATATCACATTTCTAGACAATGCCTTCTTTGTCATCTTGTCCTGTTTCTCATCCTCCTTCAAATGTTTACTGAACAAAATCACCTTTTTGAAATTATTCACTAAAAAGAATTTATCCTTCTCTTTAGTAAACTTCAAAACCTTTCCCTTAGTAAATCTGCAGCAAAAAATCCTGTTACGTATAAGTAAAATTTAGCTCCAGTACACAATGCAACACTTGGGGTGTTTGAAATTAAGAACGCATTCCTCATTTTGTGCTTTAAGTTCATTTATAAGACAATTCCCTTGGAATAGAAGGGAATACACTATTAGGAATTTATTGTAATTCAGACCCACTGATGGATGGAAGAACACGGCTGAAACTCAGCCTTGGAGAGATGGATAGGATTGATAAGCAGTTACTTCAGTTCATTTTCTGCAACAAATTTCTTCATGAAACAAGTTTTGTTTCACTTACTGGAGCTTTTTGCCCTAAATTACACTAAAAAAGTTTACTCTTTGTGCTTTAAGAAAATATTTACTATGATGTCCACCTCTAGATTTTTTTCCTATTTCAAAGCAAAAATAAGGAAATTTTATCCACCTTGATATATTAGGTCCAGTGCTCTCAGAGAAGAGAGGGTCTGAAGCACAGTGGCTAAACTCTTCTTCTGCCCACAATCTATAGTGGCAAAAGGAAGACAGAAAATAGAAATGGAACTTTTGAATTTTCAGTGGTTCTGATATGAAAGAAAGCCTTAAAAAAATTCTGGAAGCTGGAAAACCACCCCTCACCAATGTACTAGAAGCTCCACTGTATGCTGTTTCAGAAATGAACTCTGTTCCTTGGTATATGCTGTGACTGGGTGAAACTATCAGTGCCTACCCTAAAGCTATGTGTTTGTTTTGAGGAACACAGAGGGAGGGCGGCAAAATATACATTATAAAAATATATTATTGTTTTGGACATTTTCTCATATAACTGCTGCTATTTTGATGATTTAAACTTCACATACTCTTAAACAAGCTATTCACTACTTCGAAACATGTCTCTCAAAACATGTCCTATGTGTATAATTCTTCGCTTTGAATGTTCTGTTTGGTCTTTCGGAAGAAACCAGTTACTGTCAATCAAATACAAATACGTTAAAAAAACATCCACTCACAGGCTAGTAGTTTCAGCAAATTATTTATCTGATGATTGCTTTAGTTATGTTTGTGTCCCTTCTCTGTCTAGATAGTGAGGCCTCCAGAACATAAACTACATTTTATTCTGTATTAATAAGGTATTCATGATTCATGCAATGAGTGATGAACCCTCACTTGAGCCTCTTTGCAATGCCAAAATGTAAAGTGAATGAAAACCAGTAAGTCAGTAAGAGGACTCCAGGGAATTCTGTTCCTATTTGAACACATGAGAAAGAAACAGCTTCATGAAAATTGGTACTTACAGCCTAATAATATGATTAAGATAAAGCTACACAATACCTCTCAAAGGAGACAGCAATTTCAAGTCTTTTCCCCTTGTTCTGCCCTGGTTTGCAAAAAAACCCCTTGTTGAAACATCTTTGTGTTTTCTGGCTGTCTATTAAATTTACTGAAACTGGCCAACATGTTCAGAAGTTGCAGGCTGGATTACTGACAGAGGGACACAGCAGGATTTCCTTAGGAAAGTCAGGCTAATCTGATTGTTTAAAAAATATCCAAAGTGAATTGCATTTTATTTTCAGTTTGCATTATATGAAACTAAATAAATGATTGCAGAACTCAGCCTTTTTAATCCTTTATGTTTTTGCTCCCCCCCCATGTCATATAAATAGCTTCAGTTTCCCTTCTGAGTTTATTTTTTCTCAGATTGTCAACTTGGCCATTTCCTACTTGAACAAATACTTTAAAAATCACCTTTAAGATATTTCTTACTTATTTTCCTATATAAATTGGTGAAACATTAAAATGCAATTTCAATATATATTTCCACTGCTCATTTTAGTTTTACTGTAAAAATTCCACAGGCAAAATTTCTTTTGGGCTGAAACAGCTGACTTTCCTGTCATAAAATGCTAAAATACAGTTCAATATATGCTGACTTATGCTATTTTGGATATAACATTAATTTTCAGGTAGCACTTAATCATAAGGGTATTCACCAAAATGCGGAAAAATTAACTGTCTTCAGCCATGTTACTATTGTTATTTGTAGTTCAATGAACACTGTTCTTATAAATCTCTTTTGTTACAACCTTAATTACCTAATGGACAACATTGCCAAATGTTTCAGACTACTTTAATTAAATTAAGTGAGTACAGGGGCACTTCCTTTTTGCCTACTCTGTCATTATTTAGCCAAAGTACACACATTTAATACTGTCAGATTTCCATCATAAATAATTTCCTTCAGCCTTGCAATTTTATTTGTACCATTCTTTGAATTTCCTTTAAATTCTTAAAATATTTCTTCTATGTTTTTTCCCAGAACTAAATTTCATTTTCTGTGTATGAACTTGTCAGCACAATAAAGGAAAGGATTCTTACTTTTTCATTAATGATGCAATATCTGAGCCCAAATGCCATTTTTAATTGCTGTTGCAGCTCTGCCTTTTCATCATCCTCAGAACTGTAATTCTTAATTTCTCAGTGCTCCTCTGTTTTAAGAGAATTTTTTACTAATATCTCTAGAGGAGTCTTGTGTAGAGTCCTTTTTTTTTTTTTTGGTGGGGCAGAGGTAAGCAGATGAGAAGGGAGTCACAACTGCAACTTACCAAGAGTTCGGAAGGGTCTTTGGTTTGGAGTATGGGAGAAGAAACCAGGTTTCAAAGCATTTGTGATCACAATGTCAAAATACTCTTCAAAATCATTCCTAGAAAGTAAAGGAAATTAAATTAGCTAAACTAATGAATTAGCCAAGATGCCATTAAATACTCTTTAAGACTTAAGAAAAACACTTCTTTTTTTCCAATGCTTGTTCAGTGTCACTACTGCCCTTCTTTTCCTGAGGCTGTGAAAAGTGAGAAGACAACTGGCTGAGAACCTACAGTACTGTACCTTCAGGACCACTCATTATTTGTAAAAAGATGTTCCTTGGCCGAGGGAGTTTTTAAAACATGTAGGAGAACATGTAACGGATGACACATTTAAATCTCAGGTGCTAGCATATGCATAGACATGTATAGAGAGGTGTAACTGAGGGATTTTCTTTATAAAGCAGAATACCTGAAGTCAAGTGATGGACGTAGGAAGTAACTGAAGACTGAAGACACTTAAACGCAGGTGCTTATATTGCTGGTATCCGTACTGTACGTATACACAGGCCTAATGGGTGTCTAAGATGCCACTATCGTCAAGAGAGACCTAATTAATACAGCCAATTCTAAAGGGTGATTTTACATACCCTAAAGCTGAAGTATCAGTTTGTTAGCTGAACTCTTTCTTCAGACTCCACTGGCTGCTCTGACTAAAGCCCTGCTGGTTGCAGGGAGGTTAGACATGGGCTCACAAAGCACCTACCAAGTACGAGTCTTAACCTGCCAGATGAACCACACCACTAAATTAATATTTTTCAAAGATAATTAGGGCCATGAAAATACAGATCAACATCTGAACTGTGGAAATCCCACCTATTTAAATGGGATTGAATGTTTGAGCATGGTATATAAGTGGAACTTTTTTGTATTAGGTATTTTGAGAGACCTGTATGCAAGTCAGTAACATCACGAAGCCAATAGGAAAAAGAGGCAAGCTCGGGAAACATTCATGCCACCAGTCCTACCGTGAGATGGACTATTTCTAGAGGTGCCACTTATTTCTACTCTAGCAAGGGTCGTCTGTACTTTAAGGAATCTGTTAAATCTTGCTTATTATATCATCAGGCTGGAAACTGTAGCAAAATACAATAAAGCCTACCTACAAGTTTTAAAGTTACTAAAATATAGAATTATATTATATTTAAGCAGACAAATTCTGCTTAAAGAGTGGTTAGTTTTTATTACGGGGAAACATAAACATACATAAACAAAAAAGTACTGTGACACGTATTTTATTTTAGTAGAAATGTTTCATTGCTTAGGTGACTGTATTGCCTATAATATCTGAAAAATGGTGGATAATCTTGCATGGAACAAAGAATTCCCAGATGGCAAGTCCAGGATGGGTACAGGTGTTAAAATGTTATCAACAAGAGAAGTTTACTGGAAGAAAACCAGCTAACCATGTCATTTTCAAATAATCTACAATTTCCCATGGGACTGAGATATCCTAACTAAAAACCTGAATGCTCTCCCTATAAGCTTATATTCAAGCCCTTATTTTGTGCTCTAAATTACATTCCAGCTTTAAAATAGAGTGTCTTTAAATTTCCTTCCTCTAATGAAATTTTAGGTTTTTTCTCCACTTGTGACCACATGTAAAGCTCTACCATTTTAAAAGAACCAGTACCAAATAAGAAAATGGTGTGTTTTAAAAATTAGCTTCCGTGTAGAAGACTCCAGAAGTTGAGCAAAGAGGCACGGCTCTTCAGTCCTTGGGGTGGAAAGTCCTGATAGAAGTAAACTTTTCAAATTAGCATTTGGTGCAGATAATTCTTCCATGGATAAGTTAAACTTGAACTTTCAAAAGAAAGCCACCATTTCAGAGCACAATGAAGACTTGTGGGAACAGTGGCAAGCGCTTTGTGTAAAAAATTTGAAACAATGAACGAAGTTTTCAGAAGATTCGGTTAACTTTCTATTGATTTGTTGAAAAAAAAGCTATGTTTTGTGTGGAGAGGTGTTATCTGTGACCTTTTTTGAATCATAGTAAATCGAAGTACGAAGCTACTGATTTTATGAGAGCCTGTACCTTGTGTTGCATTACTACGTAACATTGTAAGTGATAAAACCTGTTCCAGTTACTGCTTGTGCTTGGCATTGTGGCCTGTGGTTACAGTAAATGGCTAAGACAAAGGGTAGGATGTATTTCACATAACTTCAGCCATCTAAAAGTTGCTTTCTGAATTCACAGCTAGTGGTCTACCCCACAGACAGAGTCAATGGAGAAACATCCACATTCCTAGAAGGCAATTCATCCCACTTATTTCAGACATAATTCTATGGTACACAATGAATTGCCAAGGATGATGCCCAGTGTTTTCTTTCCACTAACCACAGAGGGAATCAAAATGACCAGCTTCAAAAAATTCCTAGCTTTCAGGTGGCTAACACTCATGAAAAAGTGTGGTTGAGCCTGGCCTAATGCCAGGTGCCCGCCAAAGCTGCTCTATCACTCCCCTCCTCAGCTGGACAGAGGAGAGAAAAATATAATGAGAAGCTTATGGGTCGAGATAAGGACAGGAAGAGATCAGGCAGCAATTACCCTCACAGGCAAAATAGATTCGACTTGGGGAAAAATTAATTTAATTTATTATCAGTCAAATCGGAGTAGAGATAATGAGAACTAAAGCCAAATCTTAAAAACACCTTTCTCCCACCCCTTCCTTCTTCCCAGGTTCAACTTTGCTCCCAATATCTCTACCTCCTCTCCCACAGCAGCACAGGGGGACGGGGAATTGGGGTTGTGGTCGGTTCATCACACGTTGTCTCTGCCGCTCCTTCCTACTCACAGTCTTCACCTGCTCCAGTGTGGGGTCCCTCCACGGGAGACAGTCCTCCAAGAACATCTCCAGCGTGGGTCCTTCCCACGGGCTGCAGTTCTTCACAAACTGCTCCAGCCTGGGTCCCCCCATGGGTGCCGTCCTTCAGGAACAGACTGCTCCAGCCTGGGTCCCCCGTGGGGTCACAAGTCCTGCCAGCAACCCTGCTCCAGCTGGGGCTCCTCTCTCCATGGGGCCACAGGTCCTGCCAGGAGCCTGCTCCAGCGTGGGCTGCTTGTGGGGTCACAGTCTCCTTCAGGCATCCCCCTGCTCCAGCGTGGGGTCCTGCCCGGGCTGCAGGTGGAGATCTGCTCCCCCGTGGAGCTCCATGGCTGCAGGGGCACAGCTGGCCTCACCGTGGTCTTCCCCAGGGGCTGCAGGGGAATCTCTGCTCCACCACCTGGACCACCTCCTGCCCTTCCTGCTTCAGTGATCTTGGTGTCTGCAGAGTTGTTTTCTCTGACATATTCTCACTCCTCTCTCTGACTGTTGATGTTTAGCAGGAGGTTTTTCCCCGTCTTAACTATGTGATCCCAGAGGCCCTACCACCATCACTGATGGGGCTTGGCCTGGCCAGTAGCAGGTCTGTCTTGGAGCCAGCTGGCGTTGGCTCTGTCGGACACAGGGGAAGCTTCTAGCAATTTCTTGCAGAAGCCACCCCTGCAACCCCCACTGCTACCAAAACCTTGCTACACAAACCCAATACAAAAGGTGAAATGACACTCGGCTTCAGTGACTATGTGATGATTGACTTGTCTTTAGGTGTGCTCCTGCCAACGCTTAAACATTCAGTTAACTTGACATGTATTCTCATGGTAGGTAAGCCTGAAAAGTCACACCATGATGTTGCTACTTGTGTGAATGAAATCACACTTACTCCTGTATGTTTACATGCCTTATAGAGTGATCCCAGCAATATGTGTGTGCTGGGAAATGGTTCTAATTTTACTTCAAAATGAGTTTTTCTCTTAGACTTCTTCTCCCCTTACTAAAATTTCTTTCAGTCAAAGACAACTTGGTCAGATGAACACATCTGGGATAGTTTGCTCTTGAAGTGGTACATTATACACTTAAGCATGAATTTCACAGCACTGACTTTATGTGAACGATAATTTTTTAGCCAAAAAAGAACTTCAATAAAGTGCAAGAAAGTTAACAGTTACAAGGTAAGGATATTAGGAGTAAGAGGCTATAACTTCACACACATCTCCCTCTGCTTTTTGTCTTTATCCTTAGGGTTTTTTTGATATTATACTCTACAGTACTGAACTTCTCAGTATGATATTGATCAGTTGAAAGTAGGGAAAGAAATTAATAAAGGACTACACAGATTTAATTCATAAGGGTTGATGTCAAGAATAAAACGCAGTTAGCCTCGTCAAATTAAAGTTAAGGGCAGAGATAATAGGTGTGAACATAGACTATATTCTAGTATCACAAAATGCAGCATGGGCATGTAGAGACTTACTGTCTGATGTAAGAGGCATGGAACAAACAAAAGCAGTACAAAGTTTAGAATTATTTTCAGGAAAAGAATACAGTAAGGTCTAATGGACAGTGGAGTACTCAGTTCTCCAGAAGATGTCTTGAAGCCACATTGCATGAGTCACTGGAAAATATGATTGTAAATAAACAGTGTAAAACATCCTACACTTATGTGGAAAGGGAGAGTGATCCAGTCTCCTTCTAGCTGAATAGCTCTTCTCTGCCTTTTGAAAGGCAACCAACCCTCTCTGCTGTTTTGCTTACTGTCTTCCAGTAGAATGTCTACAGCTGCCTTAAACAGATAAAACAGTATCCACCAAGGAACAGAAAGCCAAAATCATTACATGTGGCCAAGAATTTAGTTTAATACCAAATTTTCATTCAGAAAACAACTAGACAGATCTACACAAAAGAGTTCATTCACAGGCATCTTACTCATAAGGAGAATTGCTTTTTGTGAGGAGGTATAATGAGCAATTATAATGTTCATGCAAGGCAGTGAGCACTGGCACAGCTGATGCTCCATTTAGCTTTTAGCCCAGAGAGTACAAAAGAGAAGTGATACTGGCAAGACTGGTTTTGGTAGCTCTGTTTTTCACCTTACCTGTGGTTTTCTTAGAGTGAAAGAAAACCATTTTCTATTCACTCTGCTGTGCCCTTGCAGACCCAGATAGCCAAGGTTGGCTTGCATTGTACTACTTTGTTCCTTTGATTCATTTATTGAATAGTCTCACCACGTCACCCACCTAGCTATTTGCATCACTGATTAATTCCTTTCTAAGGGTGCTGGTGATGGTTCTGCTGCGTTTCACTGAATTTGATTTGACCAGTCATGTTCTTAACATTACAGCTAAAAAAGAGCTGTTGACATCAGCAACTGCAATCTCAACCAATTGCCAAGTGCAATCAACTTGGCAAAAATGCCTGTTTTATCTTTTCTGCTGTGATCTGTAAATGCACATTTCTCACGCACAAGCATCTCTTGGAAGCCATCATTGTGAAGTATTTGTAACTTTTTCCATGCAGATATACTGCAAAGAAATGAAATATTACTACTACTTGCACTCACCACTGGAGAAGCACAGAAAGGAAGAGGATTGAATAAGACAGTCTAGCCAATACTTATGATAAAATTGGGATTCAAATGATGTCCTTAATTGGGTGGTGGCCTGAAAGATATTCTCTGTCATCTTCAATCTGATCTGTTGTCCAAAAAAGATGCAGGATATGTGTGCTGTGGGTCAGATGATAACAGCTCACAGGCTCATAGATGGACTACTTTCTCTCGAGTTCCCTGTTACACTGTACTAGAGAAGAGTAATACCAGAAACCTCTGATCAAAATAATCCATAACACATAAAGAAACTCAAATTAACTTCCCTATAGCTCAGGCTTATCTCCAGTTGCTCTCTGGCAGATATAATTTGAAATGGACATTGCACTTACCCAAGAATATGTTCACACAGGAGCCTGCAATAGTCACTGTGAGAACTAGTAATTAATAGCAGAATCTTCCCAGCACTCTTCAGTTGTTTCAGCCACTTTTTTACAGACTCGGGACATCTTTGTAAATATTTGTCTGGATGATTTTTCACTTCTGGGAAATACATCCCACAGTCTTCTAAAAAATTAAAACATAATTATGTATTATCCAATCCTACTCACAAACCACTTAATCCACACAACAAATACCCTTTTATGTGCAAACAATAAAATTCTAAAAAGGTGAAACAAAGTTTAACATTTTCCCTGGGTTGTAATTCAATATAAACCAAAAACCCAATCAAACCAAGAGGATACACTGTAGCAGAAAAAAAGTTTGTATGACTTTCCTCTTTTATTATGGAATTTTCACAGTTATTTTATTTGATGTTCTTTTTCTCAGAAGAGCAAACAATACATAAATCACAGCGTATAGTCTTACACAGCAGATAATTACTTCCTGTCACCTTTGCTCAATTTTTGGATATTCAGTTTGTGATTTTAAAATGAGTTTAATGTTCAGAAAATGGTAAGGACCTGAAATTCTCAAGAACATCTGTTCAATTCAAACTTTGGACACTTTAGCATTGTCTGATCAATAACATCCATTTTAATATTTTTCCAGTTTTCACAACTAGCACTTTATCTAATGGCTGATAAAACAAACTGGCAAAGATGCACAGGTATGTTGAACACTAGGAACAGATAAAACAACCCCACCTAATTCCAATTCCAACATCAATAATGCTCTTTTTGCTGAATAGAACAGCAACAGAGTATCGCAAAAATGCTTGGAATGTAAGACTTTCCCCACATTCAAGATTTCCCCCAAGGTTCAGCTGGACAGGGTGCTGTGCCATCTTGTCTAGACTGTGCTGTTGCCAAGAAAGTTTGGACCATATGATCTTTGAGGTCCCTCCCAACCTGGTATTCTATGATTCTATGATTTTAAGAAGCATGTAATAACACTAAGTTGGTAAAAAGTTACCTATTCATTAAAGTCACCAATAAATATTTACTTTGCTATAACCCATAGCTGCTTTACCGAAATGTCAAATTGACATTAAATTTACCTTTTTTGATCATTCCTATGATCTATGACTACATATTTCCCCTGTGCTCAAACCCTCTACAACCAAAAATGTCAAGCTAGTTAAAGGTCTAAAAAGAAATATAATAATTGTAGAGACAGAAATGATACCAAGTATTTGGCTCTCAGTCTGCATGTGTTATGGTATAATGAACATCATCATAGAAGATTATTTTTCTTCCAGCATTTGTTCTATATGCAACTGTCTGTGGTCAACTTTGCTGAATGATTTAATAAATCCCAGACATTACTTAGCCTTCTGGTATGTGAGTAATGCTATTCTCTAGTTTGAAAAAATAAGATTTAAACCACTTGAACTTTAGCTATTTAATGAAAGAGAACATGTATGTTTGAAACAGTAGTATCAAAGAAAGACTGAAAGATGCTGGGTGCTAAACATAACACTATTTCATAAATTACACATTCAAACATCTTCATATGGCAGGAAAAAAAAGTCTCCCAAAAGACGTTTCAAATTGGCTGTTATGACTGCAACTAGACAGGAGGCAAACATGTCTTATTCTGTACTGTGACTGGACTCATTCCTTTCCAAAAGCTACAGGGTGGACTACTATATCTGAGGAAAGTCTCAAAAAAAATCTCCCAACTCATAACCAGGTCACTCTTCCAGTCCTTCACAGTATTTAGGTGAGGCTGCGTTAACAGCCTGTACCAGGGGAATATGAGCATGTTCCTGCAGCCAGCATTATGGGATGCCACAATGTTTGCTTTGAGAGCCAGCCAAGACCAATGATTTTTTTGATTAAATGAAGTGGATTTACAAAAGGTTTCCTGTAGTGTTTCCCCCACCTCTTTCCCGGGGTGTGAATATTGTTTGGGGTGAGCAAGACAGGTTCTAGGAACAGAAGCGGCATTATTTTTTTCAGTATTATCATTAGTAATTTTATTTCATATGCTATGCTATGACAATTTTTCTTCTTTGCTGCTTTGGAAAATGTACAACTACGTGAGAATGAAGGGGGACACAAACAAAGCAGGCTTGGCATTAGCTCTCACAGGTTCAAACAACTAGAGATGACAAAGTTCATTTATACATACAGTGATCTATCACTGTTTTTATCCTAAGGTAAAAGATCTGTTTTATATGAACTTTACTGTTGGACTTTCTTTGTTTCTCCTTATCAAATGCCTCCCATGCTCTGTCGACCATTCGTTGATGAGCAACTAATTTAAAGACTTCAAGTAAATTTAATCAACACTGTCTTCTTTGCCCATACTCGGTGCTATGTGATAGATCTGTGATACCAGGCCTTTGAATTACATCTGCAGTGGAAAAGGTCAATAACTCTGGATTCAACATATGAGCTGAAAGAGAGTCTTATTCTAGTTTTCTATCTAGACCCTTAAGCCCAACTGTTAATTGCAAACAAACAATGAATCAGTCCTTGACAGTGGGATCTGAAGTTTGCCTCTGGGCTGTTTGCCATATCAGGCAGAGATACCTTAGAAGAATCCTCATTAAAGCATACTCTACTGTAATTAGGCCAACATGGCCCAGGAAAGTAGAGTTTAACTTAATTCCTAACATACTATTGCATCTGGTTGGATACCTGTACTCATACCTGTAAAGGAGCTTAACCACCAAAGCCTGCAAGATTTTATTGAAAGCCAAATAAACAAAAGCTGAAAACCTTGCTCATTATCCCAGGCCAAGAGCCAGTTTTGAGGAAGACAGCAGAGTCACAGGTACCTTGTTGGCGAAAAGAGTTGTGGAAGTTTTATCATGTTATGGAGAAAGAGCATCATGTCAAGACTTCACAATCAAATGGAATGATTTGACAGTGAGAAATCAAGCATTTTTTCCAAGGGCATATATTACCACTATGCCACATGCTGCACTTTGTCTTTCTAAAGCAGAAAAACCATAAAAAGAATAAGAAAACTCTATCGAGCAAAGAGTCAGTGAGAAATCAGAAAAGAACTAATTTTACAAGAGCCAACAGAGGACAGGTGAAAGTGAGTTAATGGTAACAAGAGTGATTTTATGCAACTATTGTACAGTTCTGTTCTTGAAAAACAAAAAAACGATTCTTCAGACAAACACCATTCTTGAGAAATAAGAAATGTCTCTAGCGTGCAGTACCTTCCTGATAACACTTATGGACCATCCAAGTTTCAAAACACTCTTAAAATTTGAACTATAAACACTTCACTTTAGAGAAGCTTTCCAGGTCCACAAATTCACTGTATCAAAATGGGGGACTTCTGGTCACCACCAGATCTACAACTGACAGTTTGCTATCTATACACTGCTTAAAATAAAATCTCTACATTTTTATCTCCTGTTTTATGAATATCACTTAACACTTAAGATAAAGCTATATGAACATTGGCAGTGGGAACACTTTCTCAAAATACAAGAAGCATTTCATAAAAGAAAAGGAAACAAGAAGACTGTCACAATCAACATAACAATCAACATATTTGCCCCCTGTGATTTTATGAGAAAACTTAACCCAATGATGTGGAGCAGGAAAGCAAATGTCTAAGCATTTTATGCATAGCTTTGTAATTTATTACATGTATGTTGCCATGGAGCAAATGCAGTTTTTCCACTTGCATTCTTGTTACTAAACAACTTGGAGTTTATCTGAAATCTCTGCAATACAGCCTGGGATAGCAAATTAGCAACTAGCCTCTGTAGGGATTTATAATCATCTTCCAAATACACTTTCAAAAGTAATAATTACCTTTGCAGTCCATTAAGTATCCTTTCAGAAAAATATACTTCTTTTTTAAGCAGATGATAAAAATATAAGCAACTAAAATGAGCTGTCTAGAACTGCCACATATTAAAGTCCTGCCAGAGCCTCTTATCAGATCTACATCCTGTTGTATTTTCAAAGCAATATAATTTCATCTATGTATATTATCAGAGGTTCCCTTAGTGTCCAGTTTGGGGTTTGTTCTTTCTTGTCTCATCTGACATTGTAATTTGATCAAGATGTTCTTTGCATCGTCTTGCCTTACAGTTTAATTGCTTGTAATACAGCTGCGATAGCAAGTGTGATGGGAATTATGTATAGCTGGAAATGAAAAACCCCCAGACCAAACTCAGAAAGAGCCTATCGAACGTTTGCCGTGACTGGCAAAAGTCCTCCAGCACAGACAATAATCCAGTCTTTAATCCAACTGCCCTCCTCTATCTACTACAGTCACAAAATTACTTTACTGAAGTATGCAGTTTGGTGTTCTAATAGAATACCTCTATTTGGGGAAAAAATAATTGTGGATTTCTCCTGTGCTCTTTATTACATCACTTCTCTTTGGCAGGGTCAGTTTATGCCCCACTGGCTCTGGACTCCTTTGGACTCAATGTCTCTAAATCCGCACTGCCAGGACACTGCAGTTTTCATCCCTTAACTGTTATTTGTTTTATAAAAAAGGCTTGTTTCTGGCAAGGTTTCAGTCCAGAACTAAAACACAGGAACACAGTGTATTTTTCAGTATTGTCTCTGCTTCTAAGGGGCACCTACTTGATTGAATTAAAAAGAATTTATCCTTTATTTATGAAATTTAGCTAAGCAGAGAGGTATGAGGCTAAAAAAATCCCTGGAATTCAGCCAAGAAAAATAAACTTTCAGCTGC
Organism: Phaethon aethereus; assembly: GCF_964289735.1. Classification (NCBI taxonomy): domain Eukaryota; kingdom Metazoa; phylum Chordata; class Aves; order Phaethontiformes; family Phaethontidae; genus Phaethon; species Phaethon aethereus. Next base: position 56,015,134 of record NC_138576.1, on the reverse strand, counting down.
CAATTTGTACCTTGTATTTAGTGGCTTTAACGACTAACCGTCTTTACAATGAAAGTAGTATTTGGGAACGTAACTTTTCCCTCTTTTATATTCAAAGGCAATTTGATAGCTTAGCTGTCAATACCCATAGCCAGATTCTCTGCAACTCTGAAGTGAGAACTGATACCTCGTCCCTAATTTTTGTCTGAATGCAGGCTTGTAGTTAACAGTTATTAATCTGATAAGCAGAGTAGAGCTGAAATAAAGTGTTACTATCAACAATGATGCAGACAACTATATTCATTGTGTATCGCTTTTCACTGTAGTCTTACAGCACCTCAGGTTTTTAGAGTGAACAGAGACATTTCTTTGACCATTGTTGTTGTTGCCTTTTCTTGTCTAAATAAACAACTAACATGAGCATTCAACAGAAACACAAGAAAAATACCTTTATTACACATGATTTTGCAAAAGAATTTACATTTCAGCTACTGAAAGCAAGTAGAGGAGAAACAGGGTTATGGTTAAAACTACATTAGACAAGTAACGTCTTTCACTTCCTTTCATTTAAACTCAAGTGTGTATTCTAGTAGGAACAGCAGAAGTAAAACAAGAGGCAGAGGGAAGGAAATGTTAACATAAAGCAAGATAAGAAAGCAGAGTGAGGCATGAAGCAGGGATGACTGGGCAAAATATGGTTACATTCTGGAGGCCTGGGTTCAGGCAGATATCAGGAACAGGGAGCAGCAGGAAGAGATAAATCATCCCGCTCCTTCCCCTAGGAGATAAAGATGTTTAAAAACAGAATAAAAGGATGAGACTCCAGGAAGATAGGAGGTTAGGAAGAGGCAAATGTCATAAGAGCAAAAAGAAGTGTGATGATGTCAAATATTCTGCATTTTTATGTTTTCTGCAATTGTCTTAATTCCTTACTGTTCCGTTTCTTAACAGACCAAAGGGTTAAGGATCCTGGTCCAGTTCAGGTAGGAAGAATACTAGCTATTTACACCTCTTAGTTAACTAAGAGCAGACATGAAAAGAGGATACTGAGTTTGGAGACAAGGGAGATGTTAGTATTATGGTACCAAATGTCTCGTCCTCAACTGAAAAAAAAGAGAAGCAGTATTTTGGGAGGAGAGGAGGGGGAAAAAAAAAAAAGAGTATGGGTGAGTTGGCCAGTGCAGACCAGGAACGCAGAATGACACTTTAGTGAGTCGCTGCACATCATGAGGCCAAACTTGGCAGCATGATGAACCTCTGCTTGTTGAAGCTAAGAATTAGTTTGTGTGCCGGGATATATGAGTGGCTGCCTACCAAGCAGAGTACCTTTCAAGCTACTCATGGATGTACAGGTGGAACAGAACAGGAAAGAAAAGAGACAAAAATGACAGAACTCAGACAGAAGAGAGGAGCTAGGAAATATGAAGAGAAATGACAATGTACCAGTATTAAGAATAAGTTGTATTCTACGAATAATGCATACCCATAGATAGGGAACATGTATCAGTATGCCAAATCAAATTAAAGTGAAAACTTTTCCTCCTATGCTCTCAGAAAAGTAAAGGGTTTTATGATCATAAAGTAAATGCTTTGCACGCGGCACTTCAGTTTTGAACACATCACATATTACCAATGAAAATACAAGTTCAACTGATCCTCCATTTGCCTCTTTTACCTGTGTATCTGTCAAAGAAAATGTTTACAGCTCATGTAACATTAACCTTCTCGATATTTTTAGCAACATCCAGCTCTGGTCAGGCAGAAATAGGTAGTATTTTCTAAAATAATAAACTATTTTCCAGTGATGACAACTCTATGTTCACCTTGATTAATTTCAAGGGGGTGACCATATGGTAAGGATCTGTGGTGGGCTAGGGAAAACATGACTGCTTGGATTAATAGTGACTTCAGGGCTATAAAAATATTTAATATACTGAAAGAAACACTTCAGCAGAACACACACAAAACATCACCTCTGCAAATATTTCATGGGTTACTTCTTCTTCTACTCATTTTCTACTCCTGTGACCTACGAGAAGCTTACTGCAAAAATTAAAATGCTTTCGTAGTTAAAGGTAGGTCTCAAATTAAAAGGAGGCTGAACGACTAGAAATTCTTCTAAAGAAGCCAAGAGTGGCTGTTGTTTCTTCTGGTTTGATATAACAAGGCAGGAACCACCATGCTCCCTCCCACCCTCGCATTTCCGAGGTGAGATTCCAGTACCAAAGGAACAGCACAGGACCTTTAGCTATATTTAAATGGAAGTCATAACGTCAAAATTAGAGGCTATTGCTGCTCTGTCATCTCTTAGCTGAACGTCACCCCCAGCCCCCACTATATGTGTTCCACAGTGGACTGAAGACCTACAATGGCCAGTCCAGAACCTCAAGGCTGCAGGTTTCAGGGCTGGTCCAAACCAAAATCAGCTTCAAGGTGAGGCTGTACCTTTTCTTGAAAACATAACTTGTTAACTACTTTTTCACAAAAGCCTTTCAAGCAAGCTTAAAACGTACAATTTCCTGACACACACATCACACTCCCTCTGCCACTTCCTATCTGAAGGAACCACCCCACTCAGTCTGCCCTTAATCTTCACCCTCTTGCTTCCTAGTCCTGCCTCATCTCCCACCTCATCAGCAGCACCCTGGCTGCAGAACTGTTGGGGCTCCTAGGAGTGGAATGCCACAGCCAGATGCTTGCAAGTTTTTTTGCATGTAGAGTTATTTTTGCTTCTTGTTGAGGTCCATGGACACTGGAAGAGAAAGTCAGGCTATTTTCATATGTTATCTGTTCTTATTAGCATTCCCAAATGGCCGAGATCAGCTCAGACCACTTCTACCTTGCTGGTCTACAACTGCTCCCAGGGACAGAGTTAGCCCCGCTCTGCAGTCCTTGCCTTGTCTCAACCCATGCTTGCAGATCCCTTCCTTTAGTTAAGGATAGCAATGCAAATTAAATAAAGTCATGAGAACCACATGGTACGTGGCAAAGTTTGCAGCCTGACTTTATGAGGACTGCTAACACATGACATTTGTTAGAAAGGTGTCTAGACGTGGGTAGTTGGAATGACCTTCCATAGCTTTGTATACACGAAACTTGGAAACAGCATTTCCTTTTTCCCTTGATTTTAGTTTTCCTTCTGTTTTTTTGTTAATATTTACATCAACATAGTAATGTTTCCATAGTACACTACAAAGCAGGAAGGATGTACTTTGGAGGTAGGAAAGGATCTGTTGCTACATTTTAGAGGAAATTATTTCTTTCTCAAAATATTTCACTTCCTTGCTTTACATTACTATGCTAGCTTGCAGTGTAACAGACCAGATTTATCAAACTGTATGAGATCAATTAATTTGTGATGACATACTTGCAGCCCATGGGCTGAGCACTAAACCCATGCAGAGGTAACTACCATTTGTTGGACAAACATATTCAGTTAAATCAGTCTGATTCTGCAGAACTTCATAATCCCTACTGCAATGTGCAAGCACGTAAAGTGAATATTCCACATCTGGAAAAATCTGTTTTGTTCCATGGTGAAGAATGTCTTATAGAATCCATGGAACATGCTTACCTACACTCAGAAGTAAAAGACAGAAAGGTGACATAATAATTACTCAAAGCAACAAAATCCACATTTTTTCCTCCTGTTAAAGGTTTACATGGATCATTTGTTATACAAGTATTGCCATGGTGTTAATATTTACAGGGAGGCAACCTGTTAGTGGGAAATTATTATAAATATTCTGGAAAAATCCATCTTCACCTATACATAGATTGCTGAAGCTACTGATCCTTGTACATTCATTTGTCATACAAGCTTGCTCTTACACCATAGAAGTATATGTGAGACTATTCTTCTATATACATCATAACTATATGCACTGAACACCTTCTTTTCCCAACAAACTTTGCATACTTAAATGCCTGTTAAGCTGTTAACCCCTGTTACCTGGGGCCAACTCAGGCACCTTTAAAATATATCCCTCGGTAAACACATTACAAAACCTGCAAAACAGTTTAGGACAGAAGGAGGAAATTGTTTTGTTCGACTGAATACAGCTAAGAAGGTGGGAAATGGGATCTGTTCAGGATGCTGCTGTAGTCTAAAAGAAGTGTTGGCATCTAATTTGACAGGAAGTCAAATATTAGACTACACTTTTATTTGTCCATCTGACGGGGCTTACTTGAGTCTATTGGCATGCATGAAACATGCCGTTACGTTTGGTGTGGAAATGAAATACATAATGAAGAAATAAAATACAGTCCATAGGTATTTTATAGTGACACCCAGACTGCAGGTTGCTGACAAACAAACTAAAAGTCCTACTCAGCTGTATTGCTCCACCAAGATGATGTTACAGGTAATCCCCTTTTCTGTAGATCTCAAAATAGCTCTGGGGAGGAACGGAAACTCTTTTTGAAGCTTTGTATGCACCAGCTACTTTGAGGCACTTGTTACAGTAAGAATGAAGTTATAATTCTCAGAAATATTTTTACTGGAAGCAGTGGCATTATCTGCCTCTTACATATGCACATGTACATACTAACACACACATATACAAAGATACATACATATATGTATATACTTTGTAAAGAAAACCCATACTTTTTCTTAACACAAGAAATAAACTTTTTCTGTCTCCCAAGGAACTGTGCACTGACAATAACAAATGGTGTTAATTCCAACCTCTGGGTCTGTAGTTGCAAACCTTCCCAATGGGTAGAGATGGACCAGGAACTGTATGTAGACTCCAGTTTTGCTTGGTACTTAACATCCCCATACAGATACCACATCCACACTTCAGCAACAACCTGATGGGCAATGGGAAACTGCAAGCAACAAGCACCACAAGAATGGGGTAGGGAGATGAACTAGGTGTAAAATGAGGCATTTTAAACGGTATCAGAAAAACATATCAGAAAGTGAAAGACAATACAGAAGAGTGTGACAATAGGGGAGATTTGTAGCAGGCTATTAATCTTTCATCTTTATGTTTAACCTGCATATCCAGAAAAAATCAAGTTACGAGTCGTGTATGCTTTCTGTGATCTCATGATTTTTTTAACTTACAAGTAGTATTCAGTAATAACTACTTCTACTGTAGGTGATGTACCACCTTCTGTTAAGATTATTGTCATATTTCATTACATATAATGGAAGTCTTACTTTTGTGCCTGGGATCTCACACTAGCTATCCTGTTAATACAGCTCTCAAATCACGTATGTACACTAAGTACTTTTCATGGCTCTGGCCTATAGAGCTTCACAACCCAGTTCCCGGATAGGGCTGCAGAAGTGTGTTTCCAGTCTCCACATATCAAAGAACTATTACCAGGAAGATGTACCGAGAAGGGTCATCAGGATAAGAACTGAACAGCTTAAATAACGAGAAGAGAGTCAGTTGGCATTTAGATACCGCAGCAAGATGTAGTATAAAGACATGCATTTATCTCTAAGAAGCCAGCATGGCTGGAGGAAACCAAACCTACATGTATGCCTATTTTTTTGCCATATAAATAGTTCAGCCATAGGCCATTGGAAAGAGAGAGGGCAACCTCCCTGACTGGAAACTCAGCCTTCCGGGCAGAGTTTCTCCGGTGCGACGTGCGGGTGGTGCCACCCAGCGAGCAGGGACCCTGCTCCTGGGAATCTCCCTGGGGGATTCCAGGAATCTGCCCTGGCAGACACTGAGGGTGGTGTGGAGGAGGATACCCTCGGGTGGGGAGCTGCACCCAACAGCATCGCAGCCTCTCTGTAATCAAGAACCATCAAAACATGAGGGTCGGGAGCACAAATCCCTGCTATTTCCTGGGCTGTTCATTTTTTTTGTTTTGTTTTTTTTTTTTTCCCTTTCTTTTCTCTATTTGTTGGCCTCCATGAAGGCAGAAGGGCCTTGTGAAATCCCTTACAATTTTCAGATAAAACTTTTAAAAGACAGAACAGAACCAAAATGAGCAGTTCCACAGAAATTACCCCAAATGGCAATGGTCTGCAAAGGGAAACCTTCAGAGGTCAGGAAGTGGGGGAAGGCTTAATGGAAAAGGCTGGGTGATTTGACAGCTTAAAGATAAACCTAAGAGAGAAATAAGAACAGTCTTCAAACATACAGAAAGCTCCTGCTTGGGGAAAAAAAGAAAAAAGGAGTAATCTGTCCCTGAGACCAAACGCAACGAGTCAAGAAGCAGTGAGCTTATGTTTCTTCAAGCAAGTCTGGATTAGAAATTATAAGAAAGTTTCTCATTTTAAGGGTACTGACACACTGGAAAAGCTGCCTAGGAGGTTGTATGATATTGTAAGTGCAGGTATTTAAAAAGACTTTAGAAAATTATCTGTTAGGAAGTGAACACTTAACCCATCCCTTTGGTAGTGGTGGGCTAAATGCAAGACATCTTCTGTAGCTCCTTAAAGTACTATGATTACACATCACAGATGAATATGCAACCCTATCTCCTCCCATTGCTTTAATGAGTGATGCCAGCGTTCATATTTATTACCCACCTCACCTGTGGATGATGATGCCTATGATTATGGCAGAAACAAAATTTCCTTATAAGCGGTGAAAGGAATGAATTCAGCAAGGAGCAGCAGCACAGCCTTTGACTCCTTGCTATTAATAACAGAGTTTTCGCCAATCTGAACAATACAGAAACTAGAGGCCTGACAACTTCATCAAAACAGAAGAAACTGCTGAACGCAGACTGCCGACTTCATGCTACTTTCATTGCAGACCATTCCTCTCCCATTTGCACCAGCTAACTTGCCACAGGAAAGCTGAGAGAGGAACACTCAATTTCTAATGCTGTTCTATTCAGCACGAAGACCCGTATACTCTTATCATAGTGCTATCAGCTTGACAACAAAGAAAAAAATGGCTGCTTTCTCGAAATTTAACAAGATGTGCAATCTCTGTTAAAATTGTTTTAAAAATTGCAAGACTAAATTAATTATTTTTGTGCAAAGCCTGTGTGTTGAGTTCATCATTCTCTTAGAGAGAATAGAAAAGAAGAAATTATTCAAATTTATACCTAAAGCGCTGTTGGAAAGGTCCTTGCTGGTCAGTCTGCCTACAATAATTTTAGAGAATAGAGCCCAGGGAAATCTGTATTTACAAGTCATGAATTCTTTCATCTCCTAGTTTGAATCTTCTGTTTTAACATTATCCAAAGAAGGGCAAACAGATGAAAAGTAAATTTGTAAATATCACTTAATGTAAAATAGATCCCAAATGAACGGTGCCTAGCCCAGATTAATGCCAGGAGTGAGCATGAGGAGGAAAAACGGTTTCTGTAAGCAGAATTGTGCCAGAAACAATTATTTTTGCTCCTGAACTTCTCTGGGATTCCAGATTTTCCCCTGTCTATTATCAGGGTTAAAGAGAATCCCTTTAAAAAAAAAAAAAAAAGACATAAGGGACAAACACACACGTGCACGTGGACTGACAGTCACTTACTGCGCACAAGTCCATTTTGCAAGCCGGCAGAAGTACTGTCTCTGCCCTGCTGGAACACGGTTCCAGTCGGCTGAATCCTAGTGCTGACATGATTTTGTTTTTGTGCTTTAATCTCACTTATCTGACCCTCTCCACTTCACATGGCAACAGGGTCTCAAAGTTCAGAATACCTCTCTGCACGGGGGTACACTAATCATTGAACCTGGAATTAGTCTCTGGCTCTGTATTTCAAGCTCATCCTTTGGAAATCTCAGTTAGTCCAAAATTATAACCTGAATCTGTCAGAAAAGGAATGACGAGAATGCACACCCTCTTACATGCCACATAAATGTCTGACTAAGCATACCTGCTATGCTTGATCTCCCCGTTTTCTCATTCTGATCAGAAATTAATTAACTGCTAATGCGAGACCATGTACTCTCACGGCCAGTTCCACTGCCATTTTCTTGTAAGCAGTTTCTGTCAGATTTTGTTTCTCTGAAGGAGTTGCAGAGATGCCAGCATGGGCATTTCAAGCTGGCAGCACTCTAACATACAGCTTGAAGAAACTTGTAATTGGGACAGTGGAGTGCAAACTTTTTTGAAGATACATTTGGATGAGTGTCCAAGAGTGCTCTGGCTTTAAAAAGAGACCTCTTGCAGCAAGCCGATGGCAACATACTCTGGATAGATCGTGTCTATTTGGATAGTCCACTTTGCCATTTCAGGTCATCTATAGGCTCTATCGGAGAACTTTTGGCTTGCTGAGGCCATTTTTGTGTGGATGGCTGCAGCTACTAGCAGGAAATTCTGGAAAAGCTACTAGCAGGAAATTCTGGAAATTTAAGGAAATTTATATATTTGATAAAAATATTTGAGCTATGACAGAATATTTCTTACAGCACTGTTGAAATGCTGTTGCTGTTTCTGTTGATGCAAACTTTACAGGGCTCAATTTCTCAGGTCTATTGAAATCATAGAATATCTTTTTATGGAGCACAACATTTGAAAAAAATGTTTCTTTATTCCTCTGTAACTAATCTCCTTGCAGTTCATCAACTACAACAGTATACAATGCATCCATTTTACTGTTGGAAATTATTCTCTCTATTGCTAGACAACAATCCAAACCTGCTTGTACCCCAAAGTTAAAAACCCCAGTTACAGAGGATGTGGACTAAGGTACATATTGTTAAAACATCTATATTAATTGCAGAGCTATAGAACTACCAAGAAATGCATGATGTCCCCTGCTCAGCAGACAATAGCTGGTTGATCTCGGGACTCTTTCCTCTACATGGTGACAGTGCCGTAAAGCTCAGGGCTCATTTCTGCCTTGCCTTGTGCTGATGAGGAGGAGTCTCCTCCTAACTCCCATGTCAGGCAGCAGCCAGCAATGATGCCAATATTACAGCACCCCAATGTCACTGCAGGGATAATGGGAGAGATCAGGGGCCGTGGCTGGCAGCCTGGCAGGGGGTGGCTGGGAACCCACACTGCTCATTACAGAACTGAGCACTCCTGGGCATCCTCCTGCTCTTCTCCCGGTGGGGTGGGCTGTGGAGCAGGAGGGTTTCCGTAGACCTCCACTCCACCACCACCAGTCCTGCTCCAACTCTCTTCCCCTCCCGCTACGCCCTCAGTGAAACACTGCTTTGATGCGAAAAAAACCAGAAGGTGAGAACCCAGTTGCCACTTGGACCCTCACCAGGCTGCACGGAAGAAAGTCCTGCCATTCAAATCCCGCTTACGTGGGGCTGAGCCAAACGGGACGGAGTATTTCTGAAAGTAAAGACTGCCTGAACAATTCGTGTTTATAAGTATGGTAAATATAAAATGTTTGTAGCGGCAGCTTCCACAGAGCTACAAAGCTCTTCCCTGAATATTTATGAAGGGACCAGGTGCCACACAAACAGCTCCCTTGTTTTCCAGACTGCAGGACTGGTTATTAAGTCCGAAGAAAACAGACATGTAAGGAGACCCTTTCAGCTTTAGGTTTTAAATTAATATTCATGCCAAAAGCAATGACATATACAGCATGTTCGCATGTAGCTTTACACATTCTGCAATAATGAGACTTAATATTTTAATCCTTGTTCACTTATTTTTTGGACTGACATCTGAACGTTAATGTCAGATTCTTGTGTTAATATCAGATCTTACATGGGCTTTCTTTTATTACATCCTTTCTACTAGAAAATATGAACTGAGTATGGAAAATGCATCTATAATTAATGCTAGTCTCAGACTATTTATAGTGATACAGGACACAAAGTAGAGCTCTCTATTTTTGTCATTAAAATGCTCCTATCAGGACCAATCTTAAAATATATTAGCAATAGTGGCAATGTCATATTAAAAGGAATTTCCCTGCAGTATAAGGACTCAAGATAAGCAAAAAGAAAGTAGAAATAAGGTTTTATTTTTCCTTTTTAAATGGAAATTGTCAGGCATCAGAAACTATTTGAGTATCAAAGACATAACTCTGTCTGATAACACTATAGCAGATATACGCAGATCTTTCAGGAATTTGCCTGTACCTGTATTCATTGCTAAACGCTGCGATAAAACAAAATCTGTATGTGCACATATGTGAGTGTAAAATGTATTTGTACAGAGAGATAAACATACTTCTATGGAAAATGCCATAATTACAAATTTATGGGCTAGTGGGTAGAGTAAATCAGTAACCGTACTTAAAGAATTTTTAAATTATTCAGGTCTGTGTATACATAGAGACTTTAAGAATCTTTAGAGAAAGGACTATAATTTCTTATGTGCTCATATAATTGTCAGATGTTTAGATTACTTACGGCTTTTCCACATGTAAAATTTCTAAAAATCGTATTGTTACTGCTAAAGGAAAAAGGAATACAGTAACATCAAAAATTACGTAGGACAAACTTGAAGACAAAAATATCTTTAGTTGTAAATAGAGATAATTTGCATATAGGAGTTCAGCTGCAGGAAATTCCAAGCCTCTGTAGGCAACAAAGAGCTAATGTAATGGAAGGCATGGAAGCACACCTGTGTAAGAACGTATGAAATCCATTCAAGAACATACTGCCATGAGGTAGACAGCTTAGTATAGATAGAGTCAGACCAGTAGATAAAGATAAGCATTTTGGAATGACATAAATACATTAGAAAATCAAGAAGAGTAACTAGATGACCTTTAAAGGTCCCTTAAAACCCAAATCGTTCTGTGATTCTATGAAATTGTGTGGTGCTTCAGCAGTATAAATTACTGAATTGCCAAAGCTGCATGAATAACTTGTAATTATCGTATTTGCTTGATAATACGTAATCTTTGATATTATTGCGTATAGAAATGCATTTTTTGTGAAATGTGGGCATATATTTGCACATTCTCTTATAATGAAAAAGTATAATATATATATTAAATGGTCTTTGGATGTCTCTTTTTACCTTCGTATTCTTCACATGGTTAGACAGCCAAAGTCTCTGTGATAGTAAAAGGTGATGCTGGTTTTTTCTGAATATTCAGAACTTTTGGCCTGTGGTTTATGTCAGTATCCCAGGATAAGCCAGGGAAACCAATGTAATGCTGTTAGTGTTTATTCCCTTCACTCATCGCATACTAAAATTAAGGTCTCTAATAAATCAAAGATGTAGGAAGTTTTGCCAGTGGTATGTTTTCTGTATTAAAATAATCGAATATAAGGTGTCAAAGCAAGGATCAACACACAATGCCTGCATCCAGCTGTTACAACTTAAACCTGCCTTTTGCAGACATTCAAACTGTGGTAATACAGTTTTACTGCTGACTAGAATGACCAAGCACACAATAAAAAGTATACTAAAAAGTAAAAGAGAGGAACATATAAGATAGTTAGCAATTACAAGATAGTCAAGTGGAAAAATACGCAATAGTCTAGAAGAATGAAATATATCCTTGTGAGAACAACAGGAATCCACCGAAGAATAGTCTGCTGTGGACAGATTTGGTACAGGCAGAACTGGAACAACAGCCAGTATTTAGGTAAGCTGAAATATGACTGGAAAACTTAGTCAGCTGTGATGTGCCTTGATGTCATAGCTATTCGGATGCCAAAGACGAATGCCCCGTGCATGATTATAGTATAACTGGCTGCTGTTCATGAAATCAGTAATTTGACTGAATTTATAGAACATAATCATTCATTTACAGAAATGCATTGTTAGAAAATATGAGGACAACAGCACACACTGTCATGAATGGAAACATATAGAAAGGCTATAACACAAATTTTCTTGGCATTTTTATTTAACCTCATGCTCTTTCATGATTAGCTCACAACAATCATTGCGTTCAGAAAAGTCTTTCTTGGTTTACCCTGGATCTATGGTTGCATTCTTTCATAAATATTCTTGCCCCAAAGAGTGGGAGTGCTGTATAGAAACAAAAGGTATCATGCCATAGGCTGTCCAAATAGCTTTATCTGATTTCTAGCTATATACACTTTGATATGTGTGTATCTGTTGGTACTTGAACATAGCTGACTCTATACTACTAAGAGATATTTTATAGATTGATAGAAGCATGCCTCTTAAGGATTTGTTCATATTCCCCAGACAAAATTCTCACTGACTTCAATGGGCCTTCAAGGATTTTATCTCCTAAATATGACAAGAGACAGACTGAGCACGTTATCAAAATTTTATACACTCAAAAGACACAAACTAATTTCCCCCTATTCGAGCTCTCATTTTAATTTCTGTGTTGCAGATGGTTACAAGTGATCAAACAAGCAAATCGAAGGAGTTGCCATCTGGCAGCTGAGAACCTGTACCTGCACACCTGCTTCCTTTTCTCCTCCCTTTAGGCGAGTGTTTTATTTTACCCTGGGGACAGGTTTAATGTGCACATATACAGTCAGTCACTCCATCACACCTGGCGGGCAGGAACTTTTTATGACATTTGCAAGCCTAGGAACATGTCCCATGTAAAATGCCAAGCTAAAAACACCTTGTACAGTGCTCATCTGGGAAGCTTAAACTCTTCCTTTCCAGTTTCTTTAAAATGTCCTTTACGTAAGCCAAACAAAATGGATATAGAGCCGATTGCGCGAGTCCAAGACTGGGAAAAGTACTCTGGCTTATTAAGTGCAGAGAACTAAACCAAACAGGTGACAGTATTTCCCCACGGTGTGGTAAGAAGCTTGTCTGAGCGACTTACAATCTTAGGCAAGCAAGAAACATTTCATACATACAAAGTTTATCTGCACAGTATGCGTCTCTCATATTACTCAGTCAACCTTTGAGTTGTAAGCATGTATCCAAATTCTACTGTAGAAGAACTACATCACTCCAAATAAAAAAAACCCCACAAAAACAGAAAACTGGCGTATTCAAAGTTTTCTGCCATGTTAAGTAGAGATTTTTCCCCCCAAATAAATGCCATAATATGAAATATCAAGTTCTTGTGAGAACTGAAGGACCATAACATGTCCTATATTGATCAACTGAAGTTGAAATGAACAGGAGTTCATTTTTACAGAAACTGTTTGTCCAAGTTCAAGAGAAATTGCAACTTGGTTGTTCACCAGTAACGCTTTTAGTAAGGACACCTTTCTGATCTCAGTGAGAGAGCAATTGAAGTATGTATTAATCCACTAAAATTGATACAAAAGAAATATTTTGGATAGATGTGAGGGAGCTTGTAATATCTCTGTCATGATCTTTAACCTGCCTTTCCCAGGCATCAGTCAACCTCCTGCTTTTTCAAGTCACCTCCATTGCTATTCACACGACCTGTTCATGATGGCCCGGTCCTGATCCTTCAAGGAGTAAAAGGGATTTGCAATATCAATTTCACGGGGAGTAGGATTAAACCCTTGAAATACCTCCTGTCAGACGGATACAGAAAGTTGCCTTCTCGCCAAAATTTGGTATTCTTAAATATAACCCCAGTTTAGTATCAAGGATAATTTATGTTCCAAAAATAGGTTTTCTAGAAATATTCTGGGAACAATTTAAATTAGAAGCATGCTTACGTGCCATTTTTTTTCTAGCTTGACAGATACAAATAGTTTTACATTATAAACAAAAACAAAAAACCAAAAACCAAGTTATGTTTCTACATGAAGGTTCCAAAATGAGACTGACAAATTATTTTTCTTCAATCCTGTAAACATAAAACTTGGGAATACAATGAAATAATATAATAAAATGGAAGGATTATTTATAAGGAAGATGGCATTCAGAGCCATACGGAAAGGTATGTGTACTGTACTTTATATTCCCTGCAATGACACTCAAGCATCTCAGTGAAAACACTGACTGAACAAAGTCTTATTTCACAATAAGATTTTAACACATTAAGTTTTAAAAATAATTTTACAAATCTTGTAAAGAAAAAATTTCCTCATTACTATGATGTAATTAATTTATAAGCCTGGATTCAAGCATCACCAAGCACTGGCTCTCCTGAAACACCAGAGGGAGCAAGTTACACAGAGGAGTGAATGCTGTTACTGAGCCGGTCACAGCTACTGACAGTGTTTCATCATTTATAGGATCCAAAAGATTTTAGTCAGATCACCTGGAATGGCTGAGGATATGCCAGCAAAGCAAAGCCTTTCAATTTGTGAGGAAACATGTAACAAGGAGCCACAAAGCAGCACAAAAAGTGGGGACATGCTTCATTTGGGTGGCTGCAGGTTTTAACAAAGTTTAAAAATCTTCTCTTACTGACTATGGGGTGAAAAACTAACAGCCTTTCTGTCTTTCTCTAATAAAGATAATCTCAGTATGGACGGGCTTTTAAAAATTGACTCACGCTCCTCCTTCACAGCACAAAGTCATAGATTCAGTTGTGAGTCATGCCTTCTCTAAAAGATTTTAAAAAAGCCATAGAAATGATAAAAGGCAAACCCACCTATGCAATGAACAGAATTACTTGGAAAAAACCCACATTCTCTTGTGCTCCATTAGGGACTAAACCTAGGCACGGCTCAAAAGAAAAAGCCCCCTCAAATCAGTTGTCTCTGATGATTCACATCTAAAAAACCCAGACCTGAATCAGAAGTGATCTTGCTGCTGAGTCCTAACTGTGAACTGAAACGGTTCAGCTGCTCTTAAGGACTGATCAAGTGACAATGTATGCCTGCATCTTTAGCATTGTTTAAAATTTAGCAATGATAGAAATCCTTCTATATCATTACACTGGGCCCAGATTTGGCGAGAAGACATTGCCACCCACTACATGGTGAGATCCCAAGAGATTCTCATCATGACTGCTGTCCTGTTGCTGGTGGTGCCCTGCTCCAGAGGGACCTCTAAAGTCAGGAGTAGTCTTTCCACTACCATTAGTGCAATTTCTCCTCATGGAGAATTTTTCAGTTTTCTTAATTTTTCCGACTACTGATGGTCTTCTGTTTTAGTTTAAAATACATCTTTTTCATTTTAATTCCCTTTCCTTCCTGAAATTTATTATAGATTCTAACCTGAAGCCTCTCTTTGCCAAAGCATCATAATTTAATCCAAATCCACATTTACAAAAAAATGATGTGTCAAGATATGAGCCACTTCCATCAAAATTAATTTATAAGCACTAAGTAACAGGTTTATATGTAATGCAGAAAATAATCTGTTTGCTGGGACTGGGTGGCCAAGAGCTCTTTGCTCGAGTTTGTAGTATCCACAGGGGGCAGACGTAATTGTTGCTATACAGAAAAGATTGCTCATCAGCTTAATTGATTGTGTCATATACATGCCTGAAAATTAAAGCTTGATAACGTTTTATAGAGCCTCTCATGTCTTCTGGTGGCATTTATTTCCCTTAGAAAACCTGACATACAGTGAAAACCTTTCAGAAGAGTCCACATAGTTCACACAAAAAACCAGGCTTGAAGTAAGATATACTTTTGAGCAATCAAATTGCATCTAATAGTGTGGGGTACAGAAATTATATGATTCAGAAGCTAAATAATATATTACAAGAAACCCAATGTTCCACACAGTGCAGCAGACTGGGACATCTTTAATGATCACAAATTTGTTAAAATCCTCATATCTGTATTATGAAGCTTTACATTTAGCTGTTGGTCTGACCCAATAAATAGAAGAAGAATTACAAAGAAAGTTGTAAATAATTCTAACGTTTCATGATCAGCAGATTAAACTTTGTATGAGCAATGCATTTAGTGGCTAAGTGTCAAAACCAACCCTTATGGAGTTAGTAGCTTAGCGACCCTGAGGGAAAATAAGGTAGTTTTGTTAAACTAATATTCCACTGTTGACCACGGTTATATCCAAATTCTTAAAGAGAGATTATCCATCTGAGTTTTACCAAATTAGAAGTAGAACTTTTATCTGGTTTGCCATTTTTAAGTGAACCAAAAATATTTGAAGAGAAAGTCCTCTGGTGCCTTTACACCCTGATGGGGCCCAGGGATTGATGCGCATGCACATCATCCTACTCCTTCCTGCTCTCAGGTGAATGGTGCCTGATCCAAACTGTTAGCAAGTCACTCTGGATACACGGTATGCACAGGAAGGGCTGTTTCAAAGAGAAAAAACAGTTTGTGGTGTTTTTGGAGTCTGCTTTCAATCTAAGAACAATGAGTTTCAGAGCAGAGGAAGCCATAGGGCCAGTCCTGGGACGGGGAGGGAGAACGGAAAATTTGCTGCCTCTTGACTGAGCAGGGTTTCTGGTCAGGGAGCAGAAAGCAGAATTCATGACTTTTTTTTCTGGAGATGATCTAATTGGTATTGTAGTAGCAAAAGGGCTCATACTACATTAGTTCCAAACACTTTATGATCGCATGGGAGAAAGGTACTAACCATCCCAGGGATTTGATCATCACAATTATTGCAAGAAGCAAAGATCCAGGTGCACGGAGCGAGCAAAAAGAATGACTAAAAACCAGTATTGCGTAACATGCCCTGCAGCTGTATTTAGGCCAGCTAAAAGTCTGTCAAACCAAAAAAGTATCACCGAAAGCCTTATTGCCCCTAGCCGCCTTTAGGCGGCGTTAGGAGGCTTTCTAATGCGTAAGACGCGAAGTATTTTCCTGCTTCCAAAGTACAGGCTGAAAAAAGTAAAATGTCACGGTATCTGGCAACGTGAGGGCTGCTGGGGCGCAAGCACAGCCTCGTGACCGGGGCAGTACAGGAGATGGACACATACATGAAGAAGGTCACATCCTGCCAGGCCTGCCCTCTCTGATGGAGGTCTTCAGAAGCTCATCCCTCATCGCCCGGTGGCTGCATCATTTCTCTGCTCAGGGTACGTCACACCACACTGCCCACACGGCTGTTTAGAAATTAGGGAGGTCCTGAAATGAGACTTTAAGGAACCCAAAGCAAGCACAAGTTATGGTTTCTTGGACTCTGTCCACAACCTACATCCTTCTATCTCCTTCCCATTATTTTGTGACTGGAAGGCCTGTTGTTGAGGTGGTAATATACTGCGAAACACTGCGTTGAACTTTTTCTTACAGAGTTGCCTTCATAACTAGTTTGAAGTGCTGAGTGTTGCCTCACAGCATGCAAGAAATGTATACGGCTCTTGTCACGCAGTGACCACAATGTTTCAGCTCCCACAACTGGCATGGCAGCCCTTCATTCCGGACGTACCTTTTCATCTAAAGTACCAAGCTCATGCGTTCCCAGGGATTCAGTGCAGTTATGTGAGTTTAAAGTTTCTCTGAGAAGCCACTTGAGTTCTCTTTTTCTTTGGCTCATTGGTATTTACCTTGTCCAACCGGAGCTCTTAGTTTGCTCATGGATCCGACACAGTGTCCGCTTGCAGTGAGGGCTCCAGGCCAGCGCTGTTAGCAACCCTCACCCAAAGAAAGGCCGTTCATACCATGACAGCCACCTCTGGGTGGGACAGCCTTGCAACACAGCTTTTTCTAATGCATCTTTTTCTCAGAGAAATGATATTGTGACTATAGTTTAGAAATAATACAACACAAAATCAGGTCTCTGGAAGAACAGTGAGCTTTTAAAGACTGAAGGGTATATTTGAATGAAAGAAATATAACTCTGATTTCATAAACTCCACAGAGCGTTTTTCCCTCCTTGTGGTAAGTAGGGAGGTCGCTGTAATTAGGGGGTCTGTACTTCACATAACCTTATTGGATAAACTTACCAGCTGTCAGATCACTTCACTCGCCCTTTTAAGCTCCAAGGAAGAGGCCATCTGGCACCTTCACAGGCTACTGAGACCCAGCAGCACCGTTACTGCCTCCGTACTTGAAACAATCCTTTCCAGCCCTCTCACATACCACACGGGTCTCGTAGTTCAACTCTCAAGCTCCCAGAGACCACGAAATATTTGGCAGTGCAACAGGTCTACGATCTTTCCTGTTTGGTTTCACTCAGAGCTCTATAAGGCAAATAGCTGGTGCAAAGGCAGAGGAGGCAGTGGCGTTCTCCCCCGGGGTCATGGTTTCCCTTGCTCTCCGTGCAGGCAGCTGGCTGGTATCCTCCAGCTGTTTGAAAGTTAGTTTCCCTCTGAAATACGCATTAATGCCACATATTGGCTTTCATGCTGGAAGGTGGATGCGTGTCATATCCCCAGTGACTGGACATATTTCACACTGTTTTCAAATTTCCCAGCAAGACAGTTCAAGTCATCTTCTAAGATCAATGTAAGTTACCAGAGTGATAATTCTGTGTTAAAGTAGTTATCTGGCTTCCTGACTGATTTCTTTGACACTTACAATTCTCCAAATATAGCACATGATCATGTATCGTTTTTTGTTTTTGTCAGCAAATCAGTTACCGTCAGTATCAATATTTAGCAGACACTTACCTGCTTTTAATGGAAAATGATTTCAAAATTTTTTTCAGCCTACTTAAACTGCACACCTAACTTCTGGTTCTTTTTCCTCTCCTATCCTTTTCTGAGCCTTCTGATTTTTTTCTTTTTAAAAATAAGTTGATCTCTTTCTCCTAAAGTTTGATAGCAATTACAAAGTAGCTGACACTGCACACAGAGTCAGATCCCATACAGAGTAAGATTCCGTATCTCATCAATATTCTTTCAATTTTAACCTTGTTAAAAAGTAGTGTAGTAATAACACCACACATCCAATTTCAAAGAACTTTATGCATTTGACCATAAGAATTCACTCCAGGTTTATATTTAGCAAGCAAGTTTACATTTAGCAAGCAAGTTTATATTTAGCAAACCTCTGCGCTGGACTTATAAAGCATTTTCAATAACTTCAAAGTATGTAAATGCAAAAATAAATGTACCTTAAAGTATCTATTTGATATAAAAACCTATGCAAATAACACTTTTCTTAGGAGGGGAGTTGTTTATATTGTCTAACTTTTCCAAACGAGTTTTCTTAATTTATTAATGCAGAGATTGAGGCAGGTCCAGGTGGGGATTTAGAACAAAAGTTTAACACAGGTGCTAACTCTGTAGAGGGAACATCACAGAAAGCTCACTGCTAATGTTCTATTAGCAGCTAATTGCTTCTGCTCAGGCTAAATAATTAGCAAACTGAAGTCTATGGAATAAATAAATAAAAAATATTTTAAAAACCTAAACAAGTCACCTTTTCAGTTACTTCATCTACCCCAAGAAATCTTGAAACAATTCACTGACAAGACTTACCCAAGGAGAACAGAAAATATTTTCCAGTTCATGAGGTCGGGAGTAAGTTGTTGGCGATCAAACAGACCTTTCACTATTACTTTGTGGGATCTAGTAAGTATTTTTTTCTTAAACGGTTTTCTTTTCCAGAACTGGGAAGTATTGGTTTCCTTCTCTCCCCTGCTAATGACTAAGACGCAGTGGCTCTGCTAGGCTGGTCAGAGGCAGGGAAGCAAGAAGAATGTGTCATGTCTCCCACAGAGATTCTTTTCGCTGGACAATTTAAATGTGGCATGAAAGCAAGTCCTGTCCAGGTCAGCTTTAATAGGAAAGAGGATTCTTGCCAGGGATTGTGGTTACCCTCAAGACTTCATTTAAATCCCTTGGGAGCACAAATACAAAATTCCATTAACAGCTTGCTATATTTTAGCTTTCAAAACCAAAGCTCTAGTGTGCTTTGTAATGTAGAGAAACAGCTATGATTTTGAAAATATTATTATTTTTTTAATTAATGAAATCTACACCAGCAAAAATTTGGAATATTGTTTGAACCACAAAGGGGTACTAAAGGTTCAGTATCTTTACTTCTTCTTTATTCTTTTTGTCTGTCTTTCTACTAGGAAATCTAGAACTAAAAACGAATAAATCAAGCACCAACAGTCTTATTAAAAAGTGCTTTTTTCTTTTTTTTTTTTTTTTAATTACAGTAAGTATTTCCCCTTGCTGTCATTCCTCCCAGGAACTATAATACTACTCACTTTTCCCTAGGGAAGGGAATACTAGTGCAGTTGCAATACAAGCAGCTTTGTCATCTTAATACCTTCACCAGGTGGTTTCTTTTTTCTTTTATCACTCTCTCTTTATTCCTCTTGGAATAGGCAGGTAAGTTCACAGAAGTGTAACAGGATAAAACCTAAGCTCCACATGCATTTATATCAGATCTGTGCTCTAGCAGATCACCCAATTTTGCACCAGGTCAGGTGTGGACATAATTACATACTTTCACATTTCCCGGCACACACTATAATAAGCTCTTTTTGCTGACATTATGACTTCGTGCCGGTTTTATGCTAAATGCAGACCAAATACCTGATCCTTTATAAAGTCTGAGTGGCAGATGCCTCAAAGAAAGCCTGCTGGGCCAAAGGTAACCTGATGATATTTCTGGAGAGAAAGCTTATCAGCAAAGTGATTTTACCGTACACCAGTGCTTTATGTCATGGGGTGTTCTGGAACAGGCATTACGCGCATTAAGCCAGCTTCAGTTCATCACTGAACCGAAGAGCACAGGCATTCAGGTTCAGCTCAAAAGAAAGTGTTTGAAGACGCTCATACTTGGACACTAAGGATGTTTCTAAACATGCCCTTTTACAGTCGTCCACGATTACACCAGTTTTAGAACATCTACAATGTTTTCTACTTGCTGCAAACACTGTTTCTGTGAAAGCCTGACTTTGAGTTTCCGTATCGACTGCCCATAGTCTGTTTCCCTTTGCTGCAGGAACATTTGCAGGTGCAAGCAGAATGCTGGCAAAGTCCTAAAACTACAGGAGGTCACGGAGAAGAGCAGCGCTGGGAACTCCTGTCTGCCCCCCAGGTCTTCCAAGGCAGATTTTCATTGCCATCATCACAATGCCATAAAGCAGAGTCAGAAGCTCCCAAAGCAGTTAATGCCAGCACTGATGGGTCACATCTGGGACTGGTCCTAAACAAGAGCTCTCCCCTGACGGCAGATATGGTTCTAACTACGTGACACTGTAATTGTGGGGTGAGCAAAGAGGGAGAATGAGAAGCTTCTCTCTGGCTATGGAAATTTCCCAGCTCTGCAAGAAGGGGAGAGGAATTCCTCATGAATCACTGCTTTGGTAAAAACCTAGCCTAGTACAAGTCCTAGTACTGGTCCAAGTACAAGTACAACAGTCCTTAAGGACAGGAATCACCCCACCTAAGGCTGACAATCCCTAAACCTGTGCAGGATGGCAAGGCTTCTTTTATAGTCAGTGGAGACAAATGGGTGTCTCTAGCGTGCTGCTCTTCCCATCCCAGTGTACACAGATTTCTAAAATAGATCATGTGAGTCACATGCTACAAATGCCTGTTTCTTTCCTTCGCTTAAAAAAGAAATCTAGACAACAGATGCCTAATTGTCCATGTCCAGTGTTCAGCCACATGAAACTCAGTCTGGCTAGAAGGATGAGATTTTTTCAGCTGGGCCAATTAAACATGAACATCTCTAAAAGAGGAGATAGCAAGCAATGGTCAGGCAAGAATGGACTCATTAATGAATACCAAAAGACTAGAGGCGTAAGACTATCTGAATACGAATTACCTCCTTTTCCACCCTCCTCCTTCTGTCTTTCATGAAAGATGAATTGTGACTATGCAGATGAAAAGGACATGCCCCAAATCTCAACTGTCTTCTGCAAATACCCCTGATCCGGGGAAAATGACATATCTTAGCTTGAAGACAGCCCGTATCAGAAGGCATGGAGATGAAAGACACCTTTAAACGAATCTTTGTGCTATGCAAAGTTACGTGGGTTTATTCCTTTTACTTGCATTCACTTTTCTCATACAACTTTGCAAATAAGCTCTTTATTGCAAATTCTGCAATTAGTTTTCTGTATTTCATTTTAGGTTAGGCTAAGCTGAATGAAAATAAAAAGCCAAAAAACAGGGTAACTAGCTGATCCCAATCCTAAACATCAGGATACAGCATTGGTAACTAATGGGTAACAACAGGTGTTTCTGCTTCATTCCATAACCTGGATTAAGAACCTGGTAACCCCTTTTGAAGAAGGGTCTCTCAGTGACCTCAGATTGTCATGCAAAGCCTTTTGCATACAGCAAATAGTGCAGAGTATTTCCTACGGGGCACACAACAGCCTCCTTTCACATTTGCAAAGGAGAATATTGGACTCTCTATTGCATTAGAAACTTTCCAAAACCTCATTGACTAAACTTTTGAATAAACTAGCTAAATAAACCTCTTTCTCTGAGCTAAGTAATCCTCTTTCTCTCCACTTAATACAGAAAAAAAAAATGCTTGAAACTGCAGACAAGTGTCATTGATGGTGAGGTGTTTTGATTTCATAAGAAAATATTCAGTTGTGATACTCTTTGTAAATGTACTCCCTTGTTTACTGAAGTAGGTTACTAGGATCATGATCCAATTAGTACAGAGAAACCGATGAAGGAGCAAACAAAGCAGCTGTGGTCTGAAATGACATTAATCAATGGTTTTTCTCCTTTTTTGGTAACGCAAAGGGCTCAACACATTGGCCTCTCAAAGCATTTGTAAATCTAGACAGCAAAAGGCCCCATACTGTCATGGGAGAACCACATCCACTGCATGGGGAACATGTCTACAGGCTATTGATCTTTTTTCTTTTTCACATCCTTCTGGAGAACTTATGGCACAATAATTCTGTAACTGTTACTGAGCAATGTAGTGCCACTGCATTATTTTCTTAGATTTCCTTTGCAAAATGTTTTCTAGTCCACTACCTTTTAATAAATTAAAATGGTGTGTTCATATCTTAGTCAAAACCTTTTGTAAAAGTTGTTTGGTCACTAATATCAAAGCCTTTTTCTTTCTACTTAAGCAATGATACAGTCATTTAAAACAAGCACTGATTAACCAGAATCTCTCTTAAAAGTGTGCAAGTAATATAACCTTAATTTTACTATTAAACATGCATAGCTATTTATTTTACCTATAAAATAAACTTCTCAGCAGTGAGGACATACTTTCAAACACGCTTTCAAGCACTCCCTTGAGATGTATTTGAAAGCAAGCCAACACGTTGATGAAGGACACCTGAATTTCTTTATATCGGATGTTCACAAATTAATTGGAACTTGTGTCTCAAGGAAGGGGAAATCCTTTTATATAAAGTCTCCAGATCCAAATGGTCAAAGAATGGTATATGAAAAAGCAGAAAGCCTAAAATGATTGGGAAAAGAAAGAACTTTGAAAATGGCAAAATGAATTACTCCTTGAAAAAATATACTCAAGCAAATGCCAACAACTCCTTTATCTTGGGGGGCAGGACATGGGGAAAGCAGCTCTAGGGAAGAAGTAGAAATAGCTTATTATAAATCAACATGTGAGTCCCAAATTAAATTGTCTCCAGTGAAGACACCGGTGGTGAGATAAGAATATGCCCACAATCATAAGCATAAGCAAAGTTTAATCAGCTTAATGCACTTGAGTCTACTCACAATCCCACTTTAAACTCAGAACTATGAAAAATGGCCATGTAATACCAGATCCAATAGAAAGGTGTTTTAATGAAGATGTTACTTTGGTAGGCCTACAAAATATACTCAAATCATAACAGGATTTGTGCCAACACTAGAGAATAAAAAGTGACACAAAACTCTTTACCTTTTCACACCTCGGGCTCTGTGTTAATCTTAGGATAAAATTTGAAGGAAAGTATAATTAATGGCTTGAAGGTAAATGGACAATAGAATAAAATGTAACATGGCTTTAGTAAAGGTAGGTCATGTCAGACTAGCCTGATTTTTTCCTTTGATAAGATACCTGATTTTCCAGACAAAAGAACTGCACAGAGAGATTTTATCTGAACTTCAGCAGAACATTTGGGAAGGTGTCACAATGGAGATTACTAGGTAAACTGGGAAAAAAAAGAACATTAGAAAGAGAATATGAAGGTGCTGACTAAAGTGACTGTTGCAGAGGAAATGCCAACAAACTGTGCTGAAAGGGGCATCTCTGGGCTGAAAAGAGATTACTCCAATAGTGTTCCTCCTGGATTAGTCTTGGCATTCATTTTGTTTACTATTTTACTTTGTGATTTCACCCCTAAAATAGGAACGAATGCAAGAAGTCTGAAAAAAATGAGAAGCATTGCAAGCGTGAAGAGGGAAGAACACCATGTGACGGAAAAAATGCACTGGAAAAGTGAACAGTGATGAAACGTAATAGTACAAAATATAGTGTCCTGCAGTTGAGATGGGATTCATCTCATCTAATCTACCGAAAAACTTATCTTCACAGTGTTTGAGTCTCCTTGTACAGTAACTAGAAAGATGAGAACAAGTGCACTGGTAATTTTATTTTAGCTAGTTTAGACACATGTCTAAATTGGATGAATGGAGATTCTTTGGAAACTCTTCCCTCTTTCTAGAAACAGTCATTCTTAAAGGACATTTGGAAAACTTACTTAAGTGCCTAACTTTAAAACTTCTAAATTTGATGAGAAAAATCTCCCCAAGAACTATTACGAATTTTCATTACCCAGGACTCTATAAAACACAAATAACTTCTTCAGACATACTATCCAAGGTAAATTCAGTTGAAACAGCAAGCAGTTAATACAAGTGTACAAAACACTAGTGAGATCTCATCTGAGTAAATACCTGTTTGTCCATATTCTGCAAGAGTCTTTCAAAAGACAGACAGCTTGTCCTGCAAAAAAACCCACTGCAAGAGGAAGAATCATGCGAGTAGTTAACATCATATCATTTGACTCTGACTGCAAGGGATAGAAACAATTTAATCTTAGAAAAGCAGAAGAGCAACAGGCTATAAACTTGCCATGGACAGACTTAGGCTGGAAACTTTCTTAACCATCGTAACAGTGAGGTTGTGGGACTGACTCCCAGAAGAGCTACTGAAGGATAGAAATTTGAAGTTTTAAAGGTGAGCTGAACCATTTTCTGAAATGGATTATATGATGCAGTGCCTGAAAAGAAGAGGCTGTACTTGGTGCCCCTTGCTAGCTTTATGTTCACTTGAAAGAAGACTCAAGAAGCTGAATTCCTAACTGTAATTTGGAAATGGGCTGAAATACCCTGGAAAATCTTTATTTTAAACTTTAAAAAAACAAAAAGCCATCTCCCAAGCTCTTAAAATATTTTTCCAGTGTACTTCATTGAATTTATACAGGTTTTCAGAAGGAAATAACAGGTTTGTTATTCTGATGACAGTAACAGAACCAAATGTCTGAATCCAAAGTTAATGTTTTCCTTTACAGGGGCATGTTAATCTAATCATATCAAACATTTGGATGTTGGATTTATGTGGGTTTTTTTGTTTGTGTGGTGTTTTGGGTTTTTTTAAGAAATTAACAAAGGAAGAGTGATTTGAACAATATAGATGAGCCTTCCCTTGAAATATGTTCAAATGCACTATTTCTTTACACTTTTTCTTTTTATTTGGACAGATCAAGCACATGAACTTTTTATTAAAGAGCTTTTTTTCCCTTTTTTTTCTTGAGGTTTTTTGGTATATACATATTGTTAAACAAATTAAATAATCAGTGAAATAATATATATAATAATTAAAATAAATATTATAACCTGCATTTGTTTCAGTAACCATCTTCTTGCAATTTCATATGAAATAAAAGTTTTAAAATTCATTATGAGATAAATCTACTTGTTTTCTGCCTTTCTTATGTAAGTTTGAAAGAGAGCGTGAAGAGTTTAATGAAAAAATTAGATCTACAAAGCCTACAACAGCCACCAGATGGTTTTGTAGCATGTCCAGTTTAAATCAGCTCAGTGTAAGTAAAGAGTCAACAAGTGTGAGTAATCAGATTTTATTTCTTCCCCTAGGACTTCAAATCTCACTTTGTCATTTTGCCATACGCCAGTCATAATTGTAGCAGTACCAAACAGCTATGGACTGAATGTACATTCCTCATATAACTGCATCTCCTTGTAGTGTAGATCTTGGGTAACATACTGAAACAAGCACTTAATGACAAAAATATTGGAATTGTAAAGTAAATGTGTGATAAAAAAGAAAATTGTTAGTCTTCAATTCCCAGCCTTACATCACATTTCCTCATCCAAGAAAAAAGTAGTTAATTAAAAAGATATAAACAATATGTTACACTTGACATATCACCTTTTCTTTCATGCATCTTTGAAAAGTCCTTTGAAGCAAACATACATCATCTTGATTTTATAAGGGAAAGGGAAAAATGAAAAGTTTAAGTGGCTTATCCAAAATCACACAATAAGACTTCTGCAAAACCAAAAATACAGGTAAAATCAAACCATCTCTTGATTTTTCTGTGCTGTGTCTTAAGCAAAAAAAGTCCAGCAAACTCAGGAATATCAATCACATTATTCACAGGTATATGTACATCTTAAAATTTATTATTTTAGCTATACTGTTCCACAAACTATTTCCATCTGGTCATAAAAAAATAAATCTGTTAATTTCTGTCTTTATCAGGGTTCTTGCTTGCACTGTGCGGAGATGCACTAATAGTATGTAATCAGAGCTATATGGCACCTGCAGGTACGTGGCCTATTGGCTCCAACTACAGTTGTCAGTTGCTTTCATGCAAGAAACCTTTCTCTATACTCAGAGCATTGTGGCCATGTATCCCTTACATGCTCATGCCACCCTGCTCCATGCATATGGTGGAATTTTGCTTGCCTAATCAAAATGAGGGCATCTGATGACCCTACGGGTTTCTGTTGTAGAGGCTGAGTCTGAATTTTAGCTGAAGCTCATATGGTCTCTCCCCAACGTGGATTTCCTCAAGCTTGTTATCAAATGAGCTTACCTAAAAGGTAGCACATCCGATCTCTTACTTTCATCTGGTTACCAATTCTAATGAAGCTTTTCAGGAATTTAATTACACCTGAACTTGTAAAACTCCTTTGAAATTTCCCAAAAGTCTTCAGTTTGCACTGTGACACCCACACAAGCTACCCTTTTGTGTTCACATAGACTCCATATGTGTTTTCTTAAAAAAACAAGTTAAACATTTAAAGATAGGAGAACAGACCTCAAAAAGTGTCATCCAGGATTGCTTTGCCAGTCTCAAAAGGTGCCAAGATAAGGATCAGTATAACAGTAAAACTTTGACCTAAATCCAAAATTGTATAGGAATGTGACATCTACATATGATGAAAAACACTGCAAAGCAGGGCAGAATGGCAGAGGTTGCCCAAAAAATTGGTGTGCAGCAAGAGTGTGCTTTCAGGGATCTATAAACATTAATTTAATGTTTAGTAACTTGACTGTCTACAGTACACATTATTTTGCCAGCTATATATAAATAAAATCATTTGAACATGGTGATGATTGAAGAGGTAATGACTGATTTTAGTGTGAACTTGCTCTGTTCCTTTACATGAAGCTTCAGTGCCATTCTTTCGTGTTGAAGACGTAAGAATATTATGCTAGGGGCACTCTTATCCAAAACAGACATACAATCTATTTAGACAGTCAGCCTTCACTATTGGGTCTCTATTTTGAAGCCTAGTTGTAACATGCTAAGTCAATAAGGTTTTCTCATTAAGTTTTGAAGCAAAGCTATAAACTCTAGGAGGGCAGAAAATCACTGCAAGCATTGATGTCTTCATATTTCATATACATTCAGAAGAAAATATAGTTTCTACATAGTTTTAATAGAAATATACAGAAAAAGAAGGAACTGACTGAACTATATATGCCATTACTATCTTCTTGCTGTCTGTCTATCTATATTTTCTAACTAGAATCATAGAATCATAGAATATCTCAAGTTGGAAGGGACCCATGAGGATCATCAAGTCCAACTCCCTATGTTTCTTTGCTCCAACTTCTAAAACTACTTTGATAGCAGTGTTAGAAAACAATCAAAGGAGCCCCGAGTTTCAGTTGACTTTTCAAACATTGTAAAATTTGCTGTTGTAAAGAGATTCTTTTCCTTTGTAGTTTGCAATATCCGGCTATAGCTGCTGATTCTTTTAATACTACAGAGCAGTGCCTTCCGAGTGGTTAATGACCAGAAGCTTCAGCCTTAAAATTATTGATGAATGGCATGAATATTGGAAGTTCTGTTCAGTTTACATAAGCACGGGTATTCCCTGGCTTTTCAGGGGTAGTAGGATACTTGAGTTGTCCCTATGGGCTGATATATGTGACTCAAGAGCTAGGGAAGACCCACACACTTCTTAAGTGGTAACCAAGGTAAATTGGATAATGACATTTGAAGTGCCCAGGACACCCCTGGGCAATTCACAGAATCACAGAATCACAGAATCACTAGGTTGGAAAGGACCTTTAAGATCATCAAGTCCAACCATTAATCCAGAACCACCATGTCCCCTAAACCATGTCCTGAAGCGCCACATCCACACGTTTTTTGAACACTTCCAGGGATGGCGACTCTACCACCTCCCTGGGCAGCCTGTTCCAATGCCTGACCACCCTCTCAGTGAAGAAATTTTTCCTAATATCCAATCTAAACCTCCCCTGGCGCAACTTGAGGCCATTTCCTCTTGTCCTATCACTAGTTACTTGGGAGAAGAGACCAACACCCTCATCACCACAACCCCCTTTCAGGTAGTTGTAGAGAGCGATAAGGTCTCCCCTCAGCCTCCTCTTCTCCAGACTGAACAACCCCAGTTCCCTCAGCCGCTCCTCATAAGACTTGTGCTCCAGACCCCTCACCAGCTTCGTTGCCCTTCTCTGGACACGCTCCAGCACCTCAACATCCTTCTTGTAGTGAGGGGCCCAAAACTGAACACAGTATTCAAGGTGCGGCCTCACCAGTGCCGAGTACAGGGGCACAATCACTTCCCTACTCCTGCTGGCCACACTATTCCTGATACAGGCCAGGACGCTGTTGGCCTTCTTGGCCACCTGGGCACACTGCCGGCTCATATTCAGCCGGCTGTCAACCAGCACCCCCCAGGTCCCTTTCCGCTGGGCTGCTCTCCAGCCACTCCTCCCCAAGCCTGTAGCACTTGGCCTTATTAAACCTCATACAGTTGGCCTCTGCCCATCGATCCAGCCTGTCCAGATCCCTCCGCAGAGCCCTCCTACCCTCCAGCAGATCAACACTCCCACCCAGCTTGGTGTCATCTGCAAACTTACTGAGGGAGCACTCAATTCCCTCATCCAGATCATCAATAAAGATATTGAATAAGACCGGCCCCAGAACCGAGCCCTGGGGAACACCACTCGTGACCGGCCGCCAGCCGGATTTAACGCCGTTCACCACAACTCTCTGGGCTCGGCCATCCAGCCAGTTCTTTACCCAGCGAAGAGTAAACCCGTCTAAGCCACGAGCCACCAGTTTCTCCAGGAGAATGGTGTGGGAGACGCTGTCAAAGGCTTTACTAAAGTCCAGGTAGACAACGTCCACTGCCTTTCCCTCATCCACTAGGCGGGTCACCTGGTCATAGAAGGAGATCAGGTTGGTCAAGCAGGACCTGCTTTTAGTATCATGTGGTAACTTAATTAAGGGAACAAGAAAGAAGCCTTAGCTTTAAACGTCTTTACTATTGACAAATTCAGTTTCAACCTCCAAGCGCTTCTGTTTCCTCCTGCTTATCTGTCTGTATATTTCTATGAAGACTCTCACTGAAACTTCTAGGTTTCCTACGAATGTTAACGCATTTATTTTCCAAACATGCCAAGGACTCCATGGAAATCTGGCTGCTAACAGGCACTGGGACCCTCGGGGGGAACTACCTGTTGCTGTGGTTAGAAGATGCACAGAACCCTCTCCTGAGAGGACAAGATGTCAGGCATGCCCTCCCACTCCAGAGCTCTAACGACATTCCCGTTTCATGTCACCTGGCACTCAGAGTAGTATTCATTACAAAGCTTTTCCTAGTGAGCTTTAAATATATAGGTTTTTTTTTTTCCTCCTTCCTTTTTTCTCCTTTTCAAGAGCAGCAGCAGCAGCTGTGACAATGAAGCAAACTTTCTGGCTCATTAACAACAGGGTAAGCTCCTGGCAGGTATGTTTTGATGGGCAAAACGTTTCCCACGTTAGTACTATACTTTACAAGAAGGTTTTTTTAAGCAAAGCAGACAGTTGGAAACATTTTGCAATGCAGTATCATTCCCTCTTAACAAACTTACTCGTAATTTCTGTCATTTTGCAGCTGAAAATGCTGAAAAGTAATGCTGACAAAAAGCTAAGAGTGCATTTATTTTATTTTGCTCATTTCAGAGACGGTTGCTGCCTCATTGCATATCCTTTCATTCCTAAATACAACACTCTCCCAGCTCTATTTATCTTTCAGAGTTAGTTTGCATTTTTATATGGCACAAGGCTTAAAAGCTGCATAAGCCAGGCTAAAGCCTGTGATCAAGCAAAATCATTTTAAGAAGATCTAGGAGTATATAAAGACAAAATATTTTTGCAAGGCAGAATTTATATTGTGTTTATAGCTTGGTGCTTGTTCGAAGACAGATGGCTGTATGTGAAAGAAATAAGAACATAGATAAGGGAAGACCATATCTGATGGAAGAATGGGGTTGTAGTCTTCAAGCATACAGAAGAAAGAAGTGTCAGCTAAGTATAGGAAAGTGAAGCTGAGGACAAAACTGCAGCCAAAGCTTTTGGGAGACCACAAATTTTTCCACCGTTGAAGAAACACCCAGTTCTCTTTACCACAAAACAGAACATTAAAGAATCTCTTTTTATTAAAATGTCATTTTAACTTTCATGTAACAAAAAAAAAAAAATTCTCTCTGTACTGAAACAAAGCGTATACAAACCCAAGAATATATGTCTCATGATTCAAAAGTTTAGCAAATCAATATAGCATTTGTTTCATGGCTTTTTGAGATGTTAGAAATAAATGTTAACTTTGGGATAAGTTTACTACAAAAGAGCTCAAGAACTAATTTCTGTTCCTAAGAAAAAAAAAAGTGAAGTTGTAAATATTTTTTTTTCCGGACTATAAAAGTTAGTCTGAAATGACTTACTGAATAAAGCACTGGACAAAGATATTCTTATTTTAATGATTTTATATATAATTTCTTTTCTTTGTTTTACAGAAGGCGATTGTGGACGTCAGATTTTATTCCAATAACTAGTTTGGCAACAGAAAAATGATCAGTCTTTTTTGATTAAAAGCAGATTTTTGGCTCATGTTTTATTATTCCAATATTGTAATCGAAATTGAATGAGTAAAATGATAATAGTGACTTACGTTGTTCAACAGAAGAATTACTATGTGGACTATGTGTGAAAAACTAGTAAGATTTGGTACAATGGCACCAAATTTATGTTCTGTTTAGGTGAAGAGAAAGCTGAGGAAAGGAAAGCAAGCAAATGGGAATCCTCAGCAAATTATCTGAGGTGTCTGGAAATTGCTTAGAGGATCTGGCCTGTACAAACAGGATATGAGCCAGGCTGAAGATATAACCCAACCTACTCACCTACTTGCTATAGTGCAAGGCTTGTCTTGGCGCACGCCGACTTGGAACAGGGCATTTGTAACTAATAGGACATGAATCATCCATGGGTAAGTAGTAGCAGAGGCAACACAGAGAAAGTCATATAGGTGTACACAGAAAAGGATATAGAGTTTCTATGTTAATAGTATTTGAAGTTACTAATCAAGAATGATATTCCATAGGATCAACACCAGTGTCCCTACTTGTGCTCAGTGGAATACAATAGATACCCATGAAGCCCACATCATAACTGATATTATGGGGCATCTGTGACCCATGTGGGTTCAACATGCCTTTCGCTGCCTGAAGTGTACAAAGAAAATAAACTATGATGAAGGAATAGGCCATTAGTGAATACTACCTAAGAGTACCACACCAAGTTAAAACAAATATAGCTGATGGCATGGGTCAAAGGCAAATCCATATATCTGAAGAACATTAATTTCTGAAAAAAACTTCTACAGGTAGTCCGGCTGATCTATCATATGACTATATAAGTAGGCATTAAGCAACCCTGAAACAAAAGAAAACAAAAGAAAAAAAAAAGAAAAGAGAGCTTTCAAGCAAGAGCAATGTAACAGAGAAAGGAGAAGAATAAAAGATTTTGTTATCTGCAGAAGACATGACTATGAATGTCTTGTTTTGCTTCATTCTGTTTTCCTTAGAAATCACTTAGACACTCTAAATGATAGACATAGAAAAGTCACAAATAGTTTAAATTATACGGGCCTGTAAGATAAGATACGAGAGAGAACCTATAATCAAAGAGCTAATCAGCATCCAAACATCAATAATCATCAACTGAGAAAGCAATGACTTTTTTTTAAAGTGGATTTACATATTACAGAAAGGCTTTTCAGTTGCTTTGATTGCAGGAAGAATTCTTATGGCACTACATTGTACATAGGATGGGAATTTATTTGTAAATTTCCACAAATGTAGCTCTAATGAAATGAAACCATTAAACTGCAGTTAACATTAAAAATAGGCCCGTATAACACCGTTTTAAAGCCTCAAGACAATGTTGCTAACTCTGAGATCATAAACCCTAAATATGTATGGTCCTTACAATAAGAAATGTTCAAGATTTTGCATCACAGAAAAATTAAAACAAAACAAACAACCCACTCCCGGCCCTCCAAACTAGATGAAGTTATCTAGAACCCAAACCTCGATACATGCATTATTTAGATGAGCTTCAAGCACAGTAACATAACATGTTTTGGCCCTCAAAATGATGATGACAGGCATATATTTAGATGTACTGTTTGCAAGAAACAAGATATCTAGATTTGTAAGACATTGGAAAATTCTTAAGTTTTGTAACGTCAACATCGATTAAAACTCAATGAGCTTTTAAGAACCATAAAATTCAGAAACCCACAAATCTTCATCTAATTTGTTTTTAAAAAAACCTGCAACTTGAAAAATTCTTAAGACTAGGCAACATAAAGGTTCTAATATAAACCCAAAGCAGGAAATTCCAAATTTGAGGTTGAAAATCAATCCTCAAATGAAGCATAATGTACAAGATATATGATGTGTGCAACATCCAGTTGCAGGAATTTCTGGGAAGAAAAGCAAGAACAGTGACTATTTTGAATCTAATTCTGAACTTCATTGTACATATGTGTTAAAATTATATCTTTACAATTTAAAGCTAAGCTGTTGCATGAACAAAATTTTCTGGAAGACATTCTCCCTTTCTATTAAGAACAAGATTATTATGTGCATTAGTGCTTAGTTATAGGTAGTCTGTCCTAGCCTACAGCAATTTATAAAGTCATCAGGACTGATGGGACTATCATGACAAATCCATATGTATCCCCATAGAGTCATGCAATTTCATATGCTTGACTGTTGGTCATGACTTTATGACTTTTACAACACAGCCAACAGAAACAGCATTGACTTCTGACATTAGCTTTGTGCCATCAGCAGTACAACCACTGAAAAATGGAAACTCTCCCAGTAAGACACATTGACAGTAACAAAAGGAAAATGCTTTCGTCTATCAGGCTGTACCTATTATAAGGTCAAGACTGCCAACAACTTGAAATAAGACTCATGAATTAAAAAAAAGTTATTGTTATCAGATGATACATGTTTTCAGTGACTACCTGATAGGTGAATTCAAGTTAGAAATTATAATCCTCAGATCTTAGTTCATGATGAGTCTCCTAAATCGTTCTATCTGTCATAGATTGTGGTACATCATTTTCATCCTTTGCTTGAGCTATCTTTTAATTTTCAGTATTAAAAAAGTAAATCGCAAATCCCATTTATACAACATCTTTTGAAATCTGTATTTAAATATTCTTTAAAAGCAAATTATAATGATCAAATGCCTTTCTAAATGAGAGAGAGAGGCCCAATACTATGAGATGCCAAAACAGGGATGAACTTTGCCAGTTCCTGTTTTTATTTCCTGCTTTTTCTATTCTTACTTTTCATAATATTTATTGGCACTCCGGGCTAGGAAAAATTCAAAGTAAAAACTGAAATACTACCACAGTTTCTCCTTTCCAAGTAGAAAGTTATTCAAAGCTTTCTTAGGCAGATCTTAAGGCAAGCAGAGTGATCTAATGAAAGATGAAAACTAAATGATGAAAGAGAATTTGTACGTATTCAAATTTCCCAAAATAAAATGGTTTGGATGAAATGCATTTATCATCATAATTAACAGTTGTATTTGGAAAAAAAAATAAAAATTGAGAAGGCTTTAATTAAGAGACAGGAAAAAGAAAATGTATAAACCCTAATTCAGAAACAGTGAAAAAAACTCTTCTTATAAATGCAATGTTTATCTATTTAAACTAAAACAAGACTTTTAGCTCAATGATACCCAGCCTCACAGTTTTTTGGCTGCTATCTGCTTGTTTTCCATGATGATTTGGTTTTAACAGCTTTTTCTGCCTCCAGAAACAGTGCAGAAAGCTTCACAGAAAACAAGGTTAGAGCCGGGGACCATGAAACAAAAAAGATTCTGTTTAAATAACATAAGATCTTTAATGATCACCTCCCTGTCTCCATCAGAATTACACACTCGATGGCTACGGGAAGGGATAGCTCTACAACATCTCAATTTCAGTTAAGCTCCTTGATCGCAGGTTCTTCCTCCTTAACAACTAAAATCTAATGGATTATGATGATTTGCCTGTTTGTTCCACTACAGCAGAACTGGATCCTACTTACTCATGCTTAGGGAAAAAAAACCCAAACTCTAAATATATTCACGTTATTGAACACTGGGATACAGTCATGTGCCTTTGTTAATGCCATTAACAAAGAATAATAAGCAATGTATCTAGTAAAAAAAAAAAAAAAGTCAATTGAAGTATTTTATACCGATATATAATTTCTGTGTTGAAATTTGTATTACGATTCCTGCCTAAAAGAATGAATTACAGGAATCATGTTTGAAGATGTACAAAAGTACGTAACAATGTGTCAACAAATCAAATAAAAATTTAATTTTGAATGCAAACTTCATTGTCCAAAGCAGACCAACATGACTCAGATGATACCCATGATTCTACAATGAGCAGCAGAGACTGACCTTTCTACAGCTCTAATGGAAAAAAAAGTAAGAGTTGTTAAATTCATTATAATAGGGTTAGTAACTAGGTATTCAGAGCAAAGAAGAAATGGTCAATTAGAATTGTTTGTGTGTGTTTGTTCCACGGCACTGATTTCACATTGATCAAAAGGTCTAATGATACATTTAAATTAAAACAGCAAAGAAAATGTGTGGTTATATGTCAAGTAGAGCATGAACTGAGAAAAGAAATATGCGAGTACAGTGTTCACAACAACATGATTCGATTTAAGATAAATAAAAGCCTATTAAAAAGTTATATAGCTGTGCTTGCAAACCTGTACTTTGCTGTATGCAGGATTTACTGCAATGAAGTCAGCTTGTATCAATGATTTGATTTTGGAAGTCTTTTCCAGTATTACATGTATTGCAATGACAAGTAATTTAAGACAAGAACCCAGGTCTGGTTTACATTCAGACCAAGATTTGTAAACAGGATTAAAAATATTTGTCCTTAAAGGATTTCCTTTGCTGTGAAAAAGGCATGAAAAGTATGAATCTATAGATGAAGCACTATACCTACAGCTAGAGTGCGTTGACATTTCCACTCCTAAACTGAGCTACTAGTCAGTCAGGATTTTCCACACCAGATGGCTGCATCATGATCAGTTTCTTTACCTTTTGAAAAAATTTTATTTGTAGAGCATTTCAGGAAAATAGTTGGCCACAGCCATGAATGCAAAGAACAAGAAAACGTTGTTTTACTTG
The DNA here is from genome assembly GCF_964289735.1 of Phaethon aethereus. Taxonomy (NCBI): domain Eukaryota; kingdom Metazoa; phylum Chordata; class Aves; order Phaethontiformes; family Phaethontidae; genus Phaethon; species Phaethon aethereus. The sequence continues at coordinate 55,979,681 of NC_138576.1, read as the reverse complement.
CACATAATAATAATAATAATAATAGTAATAATAATAACAACAACAACCACCACCACCACCGCTGCCGCCACCTAAAAATTATATTAATAAGAAACTCTTACTTTTTATAATATAGGTCCTTGAAATTTATGTAACGGCATAGGCTGTCTCCTGGTGTTAGAGAGCTCCATTTTTACATTTCAGTAACAATCTAAAATACACACTGCTGAAATTTGCATTATGGATTTAGGCAGTAAAATTCTCCAAAGATTCCATCTTTCCTACGCATTTTCTATTCCCACATAGTGCTGCCGTGCCAGCAGGATTACATAATTCGTTATTCCTGCATAGAAACAAAACGCATGTTCCAAGTCTCCTTAGCATGAAGAGGATCTCACCTGCAATTCCTTCCCCCAGTGGAGAAGCAGCCACAGCTGAGATCAATGAGTTTCTTAGTACTCAGCTATCTTGCTATTCTGGAGAGGAACAAAAGAATATCCTAAGTGATGACAAATCTTCAAGAGAACTAGGGTGGAAATTCTTAAGAAACAGACATGGGGAAGTGGGAATAAGAAAATATGAAACAAGAGGGGAAGCAGCAATGATCTACTGCAAAGGAATGATGGTTTATCCTGTCCTCATCCCAGCAATGTTAACTGCCCAGCAGTGATGGATGAAAGGCCAAGTACAAGTGCATTCAACTAAAAAAAATTCAGAACTGACAAAGACTGAATTCAAGCCCACATATACAGAAACTATTTTATGGAGATCAATAGTGGACCTGCTGCCAGTTCCTGCCTTTTTCAGCACTCCTGCAGCCCTTACCACTCTGGACTATGGACACTGCAGTCCTATACTGTGAATTCAAAGGGATGCATTAAGGGAGTTTAGATACATGATAAAGGGCCACCCCAATAAATACAGGACAGGAAATGTCACTTTCATTGTAAGATCTATCTTAACGAACAAGTCATGGATCCATTACGTTAAGGAAACAGCTGAGACTGAAGTTCCAGAACAATAATGTTATATTCCTTGTACTTTATAAGCATGCAGTTTCATTTTTTCCTCTTAATATGTCAGGCTCACTACCCTGCTTCTATATGCTTTTTACATGCTTGCATATACTTTGCACACAAATCTATTAATACTGGCTTTCTGATGACTGTCAGCATTATGACCCATCAAGGCATCTGAGACTTTTACAAACGTTTATGAACATTCATCAGATTGCTATGAGATACTGGTATTTTGTTATCCCCATCATAAAAGAATCCCCAGCTCCCTGAAGCAGGACATTCTGTGGCATGTATTGCCACTAATTCTGGGTGCCCCTTTCCTTACCATGTTTTTTCTTCCTTCCAAACTCATTTATAAACAGAAATCCCATTCACTTGTACTATGCACTTCTGTTCTGCCCTTCTGCATGTCAAGCCCTCAGTCCCTGAAGAATGATAAAAGGTACAGCAAAAAATGAGTGATCACTAGAAAGAGATGTGCCTTGTGACAGCCTTGTGCCTCTAAATGTAGAGAAGTTCTGCGTTCAACGAAAAGCTTGTCCCTCCCGAAGTCATTGTCAAAAATGCCATAGAATTGCATGGGATCACTGCCTCCAGAGCAGCAATGCCCTAACACTGGTATTCCCATTTAGTCTTCTCTATAGTACTAAGCTAAAATTTTCAGCCAAATGATCTTCTTTTCAGGCTTAGAACTGTAACTGACTTGCAATTTAAATGAAGTTAATATTATCTCAGAAACTTCCTCATCTTTAGAGTGGACAGACTCATATTAAACTGAAATAAATCAGGCAGAGAAGCAGCTCTCAAAGAATACATTCCATGTAGCAGGATCAAAAGCTGTGGAAAAACTAGTCTCACAAGATTTTGGCTACATGCAGAAAAGAATCAGAAGTAAAAAGTATTTCCCATATCATTGCAGAAAAAATTCAAGGCCATGGAGCCGATTATAATTTTGATATCTAAATTCTGAAATATTTTGCACTAAATTCTGAAAAATGGCTTGAAATATCTCTGCAACTAAGGTGCAGGGAACATGATAATTAGAGTTGTCTATATAAATTAACAGAAGTACGTAACTTTTTTGACATTGCATTTTGAAATAGCACAATAATGTAAGTCTAATGGTGTTTAAGAAGCACTCTTAAGATGCAGTTACAAGAGTCTCACATCAGAGAAATGTCAAAATAAAACGGTGACTGTAAAAAAGATGAGTCTCCCTCAACCAAGGGATATGACGGTAATTCACACCCTGCACTGTCATCTTCATATTTATACTTCGTTTTCCAAACTTTTTTCTTTCTTCCAAGGGCTATGCCAGTGACTGAATATACTCCAAAAGTGAGGTTTTCTTCCTTTGATAACAAAGAACTGTTTACGCTGAATATAAGTATACACATAAGAGATATCTTATATGAACAAGATAAAAACAAGAAACAAGAGATAAAATATGGGTTCAATAAAGCACAGCATAGTCATCTGTGAAAATCTGGTACAGGACTATCATAGGCATGAAACCAGTGTTTAAAGGTGGAATTTTCAAATCATCCAAATCTAACACTTGAATTAACACATTCAGAAATGGTAACGGAAAGGAAAAAAAAGATCTTGATTTGAAGTAATTCTCTTGGATTCCAGGAACATTAATACTTTGGACTTACTTATCTTTCCTTAATACGGAAAAAAATTCACAGATAGTGTATCTGACCTGTACAGTCACAGAAGTAAAATGGATAATGGACATGAAGGCATTTGTCAGATCTTCTACAGGAAGCTTGTCGCCCCTTTCTGAAATCTGAGTTTTGCTACAAGGGTATGAATAAAGAAATTTCTGAAATTTTTATTGGTTACAGAACATAAAGGAATTTGTTTTCTACTCTCCAAAGAAGCCCATGCCATTAGAGATACATGTCAAATGAATTTCATGCTCATCTTTAACACAGATAAATAAGAACACGGGGGTTGAACGAGTGAGAATCCCCTTCCACCTCTCATACAGAGCCATTTTCTGCTGGGAAACAAAAAATTATTCTCTCCTGGAACTGAATCAGAAGGCAGACCCGTCAGACAGTAGCCAGCATATGATTCAGCTCAGTTTTTCAATAAGTTAAAAAGTCCAAAAGCCACCAAAAAAGGGTTTTTGAATGAGAGAGCTGCCTCCTCCTAACTCATCTGAAATGCCTGCTGAGCACTCCTGTGAATCATGCGTGCCGCAAGAGGAGCAGCCCTGACTTAAGAAAGCAGGGACTTTCGGAGACAGCTGGCAAGCAGACACTCCCTCTATCGAGGGACAGCTTTCATTCAACTAAAAGGTAGGACACACACGAATTCCTGTAGCTGGACACTGAAAAGGAACTAGATTGATGATTGAAATACACGGCAATTATAACTGTCCTCCAACCATAGTGTTTTTAAAGAAAAAAAATTCCAATATAGTGTTTTCTAAAAAGAAAAATATGTTTATTCTATAAAACAAAATGCTTCATAAAATCTGCTGATTTTTGCTTATATTTTATGATTATACTAGAAAGCATTGAATTATAGAATAATAAACACTACTGCAAGTCGGAAAAAGACATTCCATTCAAGTCTTGGGAAACGATACAAAATGTTAAAATAGCATGAAGTATTCCACTCATGTTAAATTCAGTGCTTGTATCGCAGAAAGATTTATCTGTGCCTTCAAATGCTTTTAATTTTCCTTCATGCAATGTAGACAATCAGAAAACTACTTCTGCTGCAATTCACTCACATTTCCAAGGGGCTGCATTTTGAACAGGAGTTTTGCCCTACTCGTTAAGCCAGTTGAAGGAAATACTACTTGTCTCCCAGATTAGTAATATGTTAGATTTTTACTAGCCTGATCATTTAACAAATTACTAACAATGAATATTTCCTGTGTGTTCAAAAGACATCTCTTTAAAGTATTCCATAGCAGCCTTTTAACACTTACAACAGCAGTAGGCAAACCTGCTTGAGCTTAACAAAAAGTGAGAGTTATACAAAAGCACTGAAAAACTAGACTGAAAACAAATACTTAATTTTCATTTATCTGTTTTGATGTTTGATCTTATTTTTTAAATACATTGTCAATGTATCTACATGAAAAAGTGTAAAAACAGGGTTACAAAAATGACCATCTTTTTTTGAGAAGCAGCTTATCACAGCTATAAAACTAAGGCCGCATTGAAAACTGTCTATTTTTTTTTTTTACTTTAAACAAGATTTGAATGGATACCTGGCATACAAGTTTCTTTGGTTTCTTTTGGGTTTTTTTTTTTTTTTGCACTACCTCCTAAGATTTCCTATTTTGGCTATTTTTCGGCCAAAGACGGGGAAATGCTTCAGGTATTTTTCATAGTCTACCCAGTAACGTTTAATGAATGAATTTTACCCCATAATCCTACTTTGAACTTCAGGCTCCTCAGCAACCAACTGTGGTGTTGGCATTATTTTACTAAAAAGTTTAAGATTGAAAATTGGCTTTTCAAGGAGCAAAAATTAACTTTCAATGCAGATGCCAGATGACCTTCACTGTGCCAACTGTTACAGCTCTGCTCTAGACACAGACCAAGCTGCAACATTTTCAACGTACCCATCTCAATAAAATGAAAAGTCATCTTATCAGCGCATTACTGTGTTAGACATTAATACAGGAGAGCCCAAATTTGGTGTAGGAAGCCACCAACACAACTTCTTCCGTGCCTTATTTTACAGCTGATATTGTAAAGTGCAAGTATGGGTTTATCTTTGCCCACACACTTCCTTCATACCTGAAATTAAATAATGCTTGGTGATAACTCAGAAGAACTCATTAGTCTACTCAATATTAACAAGAGTACTTCACACCTAATCATCTTGCAGACATTAGGTTTTTAGTATCATATTATGGAAACATTCAAGGTCAGGTTGGACGAGGCTCTGAACAACCTGATCTAGTTGAAGATGTCCCTGCTCATTGCAGGGGGGTTGGACTAGATGACCTTTAAAGGTCCCTTCCAACCCAAACTATTCTATGATTCTATGATTTTAAATTATTATCATTTTTGCTGTGTTGTATCTCTAGCAAATTTACTTAAACGCATTTGACCCAGTTCTACTAGAGCTTTTGTTAGAAGAGGTTCTCAGATGTATCTTAGCCTGGTGTGGGAACTTATGCACCAGCACACACATAAATCAACGTGCCCCAAAACGAGTCCGTAAAAGGAAAGCACAAAAGCTGTCACAGCTACAGCTCTCTATTACACTCCACAGCCTTTATATATAAGAGGAGTGGGGAAGCAGAGAATCAAGAATAGATTACGAATGCTGGGTTGGTTTGTTAACTTTGGAATTTAAGGAAAATTGGAACCTTACAGCTGTTTTGCATTTAAGAAAATCGGCCCCTGAAATTTGAAACACAGGGCTTTACAAAGGCAAAAAGTCAGGGCAAAGATATTTCAAAACCATGCATATGTCTGGGAGAGGGAAATGGCCTCTGGCAGCTGAAGCTGATCTTGACTCAGGGTCCATTCTGCCGTAGAACCTCCCATCTCTCCAGTCTTCCTTCCCCAAACTCCTCTCCCCTAAAGCCCTGGCTTTACTTTTGTCCCAGTTCCTCCCAAATCTCATCTTCCCTAACACAGAGTACCAATGCTTCACCTCCCAAAGTTCTACCCTCCTAAACTCCAGCCATGCCACCCACTGCCACTGCCAAACAAACTTCATCTCCTTTTCCCGCAATGCTACCCAAAAACCTTTTCCCAAACACTACTTCCAATTCTGTTCCAATCCTTTTGGAATAGAATAGAATAGAATAGAATAGAATAAATTCAGCTGGAAGGGACTTACAATGATCATCTAGCCCAACTGCCTGACCACTTCAGGGCTGACCAAAAGTTAAAGCATGTTATTAAGGGCATTGTCCAAATGCCTCTTGAACACTGACAGGCTTGGGGCATCGACCACCTCTCTAGGAATCCTGTTCCAGTGTTTGACTACCTTCTTGGTAAGGACATGTTTCCTAATGTCAAGTCTGCACCTCCCCTGAGGTTTTACTGTCAAATTCTCTCCCACTGAAGCTTGTGTCATCCAAGTACCCTCCCAAAATTATTCTTTTCCAGATCCACTCCTCCTAACTCCACACTGCACCTGAAATCTGCTCATATCAAACCCCACCTTTCCCCAGTCTAGCCCTGTAGTTCCTGACACTGGAATTACTCAATATTGCTCAGTGTGCTCAATACTGTGTTTCCACTTCTGTATAACAAAATAAAACCACTAAAGACACTTTTAGAAAGTGATCAGAACTTCTGAAGTTAAGCACGTTCCTAACCTTAGCTGGGCTGATTCAGGGCTCAAGACTGAATATTTACATTTGTGCTTCAGAAAAGCTAATTAAAAGTCTTTCATTCAAGGCATTTGCAGTTATATTGATAATACAAGCTCTGTAATAGCTCACCATCTCTTTAAGGAGGTCTGTTCAATCGGGTCACCCTGCATCCCAGCATGTTCTTAGGGACCCCTCAGGTGTGAAGTGGAGGACTGGAGAGGTCTGCTGCAGGTAGTCGTCACCTGCAAAGATCTGTACACTGACCGTGAGACCTACCCCCACACCCATCCTCACACACCTTAAGAACAGGATCAGTATTAAAACCAGAGAAGGCTGGAGAGCACCCCAAAGAAAACGTCCTTCCTTTATGCCTAAATTGGTATTGTCTTCCAATACCATTAAGAATTTCAAGGCACTTACTTTTTAACACAGTTTTGCATATAAAGAAGCCAAACATATTTTTAAATGTAACAACATAATTTTTATTTATGCAGAAGATCTAAGTAGCCTGTTACAAAGAGCAGAACACTCCTCCTTCATTTTAAAATGGATGTGCCAGAAATTCCTCTATGATACAGCATGCAGCCTTCCTAAAATTAAAGACTTAAGGCTCCGTGGTTAGTAAAAGAGCTTAGTGTGGCTTGCCATGAAAATTGATAATTCTGCCTTTTAAAAGCAGAAGGAGAAAGAAAAATATGCATTATAATAATCATGGCCTAAATTACTTTATGGTATATATCAAAGGAGAGTATCCTTAATAATATAAGATGGAGTGAGAGAGAAATGTACCGGACAACATTGTTTCACCTAAACACAGCTGTTGCCGATTGAGCTTTATTTTCCCATAATAGGCAGTTACTGAATACAATTTTTAAAGATTCAGCATATCTTCCACTGATAACCAAAAGGATCTCCAAAGTGTATGAGTGCACACATCAGTTAAAACTTCAGATTTTCATTTATCTTTCTATTCCACCAGGACTTGACTTATTTGCTGTGCATTACAACTTTGAGCTATTATCTCAACTTACCTCAAGATATTATCTGAGGATAAAATGAATAATGTATTCTAATATATATATAGAATGGACTGATGTAATAATTTACCTTATATGGAGCTGCATTTAGGAATCACCAAATTAATACAGAATCATAGAATGTTTTGAGTTGGAAGGCACATTTAAAGGTCATCCAGTCTAAATCCCCTGCAATGAGCAGGGACATCTTCAACTAGATCAGGTTGTTCAGAGCCTCGTCCAACCTGACCTTGAGTGTTTCCAGGGATGGGGTATTTACTACCGCTCCAGGCAACCTGTACCAGTGGTTCACAACCCTCGGCATAAAAAAATTCTTCCTTATATCTCTTTTACTTGAAGACCATTACACCTTGTCTGATTGCTAGCGAAGACTGAGGCAAAGAAGTTGCTCAGTACCTCAGCCTTCTCCTCATCCATTACCAGTCTGCCAGTCTTGCTCATCAAGGGGGATACACGTTCTTTGATCTTCCTTTTCTGGCAGACGACCTGTAGAAGCCCTTCTTATTCTTTGCATCCCTTGCCAACTTCAGCTCCAGCCGTGCCTTGGCCTTCCTGACCCCAACCCTACACAACCAGGCAGTGTCCCTGTACTATTTCCTTCTTGCCCTTTAGTCTGCCCATCAGGTCTTGACTCAGCCATGCCAGTCCTTTCCTGATTTCTTACACCTGGGGACTGAGAGCTCTCGTGCTCTATGGATATCATTATATCAAATATTGCTTGGCTTTGGACATGTTTTTTACTTAACAACATTGTTCATTAAAGTACTTGCTATTTGTTGTCAATGTATTTTTTAGAGGTTGCACAACATTTTGGTGTGTTTTGGTAGTTCCCTCTTGACCTCTCAGGCCAGGAAGCAGAAGACTGTTCCCTCTTGACCCCTCTGGCCCCCAGCACAACTGACACAGTCTGGTCATAAACAAGTAAAACAATAAATAAATAAATAAATAAGAGAATAAGAAAGCCTCCATCCGAATGCCTAGTGGGATCATTTGCTAGGCTGGCCAAGTCCCTAACTCCTGAAGGGTGCCTGAGGATTGTCTGGGAGCATGGCGGCTGCTTTAGGCCACAGGGAGGACAAGGAGAGTTTATCAATTTGCCTGCCAGGGCCTGGGCCCTGGCGCAGCTCGATTTACTAATAGGCATAGGTTAAGATTACCAAATCAATGACATTTCAAAAGGCTGCTAATAGATTTGCAGATCCCTGATAGCACAAAGGAATTAGCAAGATCAATCTAACACAGCTGCTTCACTGAAAGCAATGAAAACGATCATTATAGCTCACGCACATCTCTGGTCTGGACAGCCTCACCCGGTAAGCAAGTCTTGCACCAGTGACAACCTGAACTTAAACAGAATATAAGAGGTCTCAGTAACTCTGACAGCACAAATATTCATGGCTCCTCCAGTGTCAGAATTGCTTTTCAGCTTCAATTCAAGCTCAGTGACTTTCTGCAAGCATATGGGAGATTGCAGATCACCAGCCTCTTCCTCATTATGACCATTTTCCAGTGGACTCAGCTTGATCTTTCAGTTATAAATCACTTATCAATAGCCCACGTGCAATTCCTCACAGGATGGTGTATTATTTATTACCAATCACGTCAGTAGTTCCAAGTGCTGAATTTTCATTTTTAATACTCTCCAAGAAACAGCATTAGAGCTATTTATTTTTACATTAAGTAATTTTCTGGGTCAAGTTGAAAGCATATGTGTATTTCATAATTCTGCCTCAAGATTATTAAAGGTTTGATAAATTTGTCTTATTTTGCCAAATTTAAATTAGATTAAGGATGGAATTGGTTGTTATTTATTTGGGGGATGGGAAAAGGGTTAGTTGCTTACTAAACCAATTCAGATAACCTAAACTATTCTATGAATCTATGATTGCTTTCCTCACTGACTTATCAGTGATTTTTGTTCAACTTTCAATACTCTGAAAGCACGCATTCCCTTACCCTCACCATAGCTTGCAGCAGTTTAATTACTCTTCTCAAATATTTAATTTTCATTTGAAAAAGTCCACAGTCATGTTCATTCACTACACAGTTCAGGGAACGGTAACTTACCAACCTTTTATAAATACTATTACTCTTGAATCACAAAATGTCATTTTAAACACTCCTTTCACCAGACTTCCTTTTGCGTGCCTTGACTGTAGGGATATAAGAAGTGACACTACTGGAAAACTGTTCATAGCCTGGAAAATTTTTACATAAAGCAAAAATAATTCAACTTGCAAATACTGCAGTCGTACCTTATATTTACAGCTTCCAGTATTATCTGCTCCCCTGCAGTCTGGGTGGCATGGCTGGCCCCCATCAGCCATGATACAGTTCCCCAGCCTCCCACCAGAGAGAGGGTGCACTGTCACAGGTGACTCCTGTCTCTGGACAGGATGATCATGGGTACCACACACAATGGCCCAGCAACAGTGATCCTATCAACTTTCACTTTACGTTAAAGAAAGAAATCAGTGAACAGAGTTCAGTCAAGAATAAATATAAAATCACACTTAAGGTTTTTCATGGAAAAATCAGCCATGTAGACTGTGGTAGTGGTGTCTGGGAGACAACTCAACCCTAACAACAATTCCAAGATGTGCACACCAAATATTTTCTGTGAAATATGGGAAAAGACAAATAGCACACAATTTAGATAAAAAATAAAACTATTGAAAACAACTTCTGAACACAAAACAGAGGAATAAGAAGTTGGCTAAATCATACTAAGGCTATCTTTTAGCTCAGTATTTATCTTTCTCTAACACTTAATACTTATATGGAGCATAGTAACCACCACTGATTATTGGTTCAGAGAAAATAGTATCCAAAAAACCAAACCCAAAGAACTCTACTCAGAAATTTCCACAAAGGAAAAAAATAGAGTAATGATAATGTTGGGGGAAACATCTGGTCTTTAACTAAGAGTGTCTGCCTTCTGCAAAGACAAGCTTTGGGCCTTTACTAAGCGATTTATTAGGACAGAATCTGTTTAAGTCTTGGGATCCAATTAGGTAGCAATTTTGGGGGGTACTGTTTCACAAGTGCCACTGCTCACAGCTCCCTACCCCAGCATCAAACAATACATGGATCCTTTGAATAACAGAGGTTGTCTTCCCCAATAATGTGGCAAATAGATGAAATTCTTGAATTCTTTAAATGACAGAATAGTCCATGGAAAGCAAAACTGCATGTCATGATCAACTCTAAAAGAATGACCATGTGACTTATCTGTATTTTAGATGATAGCTTGATGTTTATAAGGTAGTGCAGTAGGCAGCCATTGCAGCGAATGTGCTTGGGACATTACCTTGAGTAGTATTATCTCATCATTTTTAGGACAGTCACCCAGGTGGGTGGCGTTAAGGAATATCATAGTCCTCCCTTAGGCCACTCTGCAGATGGCAATGTTTTTGTGAATATAATACACAGCAATGGGCAGGTGCTCTTACATCGGGGTCTGGATGAATACAGTGATAGCTTACTCTGTTCTCAAAATGAGCAGTATGTAAGAATCATACCCCATTTTACAAAATAGAGGAAAACAACAATCCATTGGGTCAAGGTTGCCTAAGTATAATCTATGTAACTGAAATAAGACTATTAAATCCTTATTAGCACATTAGCACTACTGTTACCCAAGTACCATGTTCCTTTCAAAAATCTGTGAAGGAAAAGACACAATACTTTGATGAAGGTAAGCTGGTCAGCTTATTTTCTGGTAGAAAAAGTGTCCCCATTTTCAAAATCTAAACCATGAAAAATGTTCAGAGGAGACAATATTTATTATCTAAAAATTATCTTTAATATTTTCTCTAACAAAATCAAAACATACCAAGAAACTGAATTTTTATCAGGAAATAAAAAGGAGACAGTATGATGTGTTCTTCGACACAAAAGTATTGCTGTCTCCAAGTATTCAAAAACTGTGACTGAAATCCCAAGAAACATGAAATTAAAACCAAATTGAACAGCCTTTTGACCTTTTAATCTTTTAGAATGCCTACCCTGTTCCTCCTCTTCTCCAAGCATCTGCTTAGGACTATTGTAAGTCAGCACACTGGGCTGCAGGGACATTTGCTTGATGAAGTACGTCATTGCATTCTGACAGTTTCTTTGTAGGATCATCTACAGCCAACATTCATTTTTAAATACAGACTTAAACATGTTGTCTGTGAATGCACAGATGTTGACCTTCCCCTGTTGCTGGGGTATGCAAAGCTGCTGTGTTATCCTTTTTGAACAATGCCGAGCCATTTCCAGCTTTCCACTCCACCTCCTTTTGCATTGCTCTCTTCTTATCCTCCGGCACACTTTCCTGCTGCCACAGCTTCCTTCTACTCCCCTCAGCTGTTGCCAATAGCAGACAATTTTCTTTCTGTCACTTTTATGCTCCATTTTTACTCTCTCCTCCTATGGTGTTTATTATATGACAAACTTTTCCATAAGGTGACCTCATTCCATTTCCCTTGGAACAGCACAGTCCATCTTTGTCAAGAACAGGCATGGAAAATTGTAACAATTTTGCAGTAAAGCAAATGCCATGAATCTAAAGGCAGGAAGTAAAAATTTCTTGAAATACTGAAAAATTGAGGGATTCAGAATAGTTAAACTTCAGGGAGTCTACTTTTATATTGGGATTATATAAGACATAGATCCTAAAAAATATGCAGAATATATCAAATAGTAGCAAGAGGTACAACTCTATTTGTTATTTACCAAACCAAATGCCTATCATATTCTCATCTTTTGCCTATACTTTTCAGAACTGTTTCAACCTGTAACCTAGAGTTCACAGAATGATGTGAAATAGTACATATGTTTTCTTTTGCATTCAAGTTTTATATAAAAGCCTGTACAGTTGCTTTTGTACTAATAGACGTTTCCCCATTTCATCCGCACTCTATTTAGATTAACAGGTTCTCGGTATAGGTTTAGAAAAGTGATTTAACTAAGAAACAGCTATCCTTAATACTTACTTCGTTTGCAACTTCTGCAGTCCCTAGCGCAGGGTAAGGTCACGGCTTGTTCTACTGGCCTGCCGTGGCACGAGCCACACACGAGAGGAGTCCAGCCTCGGCACTCGGCCGCTGCGCTGCCGCATCCAGCCGCGCCCACCCGCAGCTGCCTGCAGCCAGCTCTGAGCAACCTGTGGGCACGGGCAGGAGGGCGGCCGCATCCCGCACTCCCCCGCGTCCGCACTGGCGGAGCAGCTATCCGATTTGTTCAGATGCCGCTGTGGTGACTGTACGTAGTCATGGATGTACAGAGGAAAAAGGAGCTGGGCCAGACAAGCACTGGACCCCTTCTGCCAGCATACATTTCTCTCCAGTCTTGTTCTCCAGTATGAAGCAGTTTGAAATTACTGGCCATCATAGATCTGAACCCAGACTGGTTTGGTTTCCTGCAGAACATTGTGTTTTAACTCAAGATGCCCCAAACTACTAAGTAATCTGAAAAGATTGCAAATATCTAGAATGCACTGATATAATCAACCATTTAAAGTTATAAAAGATAAATTGCAATATAGCTCATTTTCAGGACTTCAGTTTACTTCTGACCATATAAGGGAACAAATGTCTCTCTCGCATGCAAGACACAGGGTTAAAAAAAAAAAAAAAAATCACACCACTCAGCTAAACCATAGTTGCTATGTATTTTGCTCATGGACAAAGACCTGAATTAAAAATACGGGCTATGAAGCACGCTATGTCATTTATGGACCTGTTATCTCCTCTGCTCACTCCCTCAATCCAATGCTGATGAAACATCTCTGCAGTGCCCTTCAATTTTCTAAAATGGGTGAAAACTACACCAGCAAATAAGGTTGGTAAGTTTTAGCTATTTCAGCTAAAGCAGGTCCCAGAAGAACCTGACAATTGCCACACGTGGCATAAGGGCATGAGGAGAGCACAGGAGGGGGGAGAAGAGGACAAAGCTAGGGCAGAGAAGCTGACCTTTTGGTGGTCAGCTAGATGGGCTCAGCTGTGAACCTTTGGCTTAGCCCCTAAAGACTATAATTACGCTCTTAATTTCACATTTACTGCAGGCTACTAAGCACATATTCACACGCTGCTGTTTTGATGCAAGGTAATTCATTACACGGCCTGTCCCAGAGTTCAAGCACAGAAATAGAGGGGTGACAGTTAGCATTGTGCGTGGGACTATCTTGATGCTGGTGGCTTATCCTTTTGCCTCCAAATTACTTTGAATTAACAGACCACAGTAGCACATATTACTCATAAAATGTAATGTACAGCAAATGTAAAATACTCCAAGTACCTACCCCTGGAAATACACATAAACCATTCCAATGGTTACGACACTTTTGGGGGTGATGGAGGGGAAAGGGTTACTGAGTAAGAAAGCAGCACATACCTTGCAGAAACGTAGGGGATACAATTTAGGAGGTATAAAAACATGCACTTTATAAAGATGTTGTGTAACACATGAAATTATTTAAAGTCATTGCTTAAAAACAAGAGATAGATGTCAAATTTGGAATAAGAATTCTTGTCATCTTGGCATTTTAGATTTTAACTTTTGCAAAAATGTCTCGTAATGTTACAGTTTTCTTAAGATTATTCCAGTCATTTGTTAGGCCAAAGATTATCTTGAAAGTTATTAAATTAGGAAGCAGGATTATATTACAAAGAAAAAGAGCTGGAACACTTTTAAAATATGGAAAGTAACTTGCAAATACTGAAGATATTACTTCCTTTGGCTTCTGTTTTTTTCTTATTAAAGAAATTTTTTTTGGTGAAACTAATTGCACTACTACAATGTAAGCTGAGAGACCACATTTTTCCACACTTACATCTAAATCCAAAGAGCACTGCTCATAAAAATAGACAGTACTGGCAAATAAAAGGGCAAGAATCTGGTACTCCAGTTGTCAAGGGGTAAAATTTCTAAATACAGTCTCTCCTGTGCCATGCAGATGACTTTTTCTGAGCTAGACTGAACACTTAAAGTCTTGTAGTAAACACGTATGAAAGTGTAGGTTGAGTTATTAAAAATAACCATAACATTATGTAACTGTGGGAGTTACCTTTAGTTTTAAATAGAAACGCAAGAATATTTTTAGCACTCAGGTATTCTTTTTATTCTTTACAAACACTTTTTCCTTTAAGAGAGATTTCTAGCCTGGAGGCAGGAAGATAAACCCTGATGTGTTTGGCACCTGTGGTGACCTGTGTATGAACAGGTCTTGTCTGTTCATTTCTCTTACTGTAATGAGAAAGCGTAATGCAAAGGAACATAAGGAATCATTTGTATGTTGAATATGAATATACGAATGCTACTGGAGGGTGCTGAAGCTGCTTTGATAGGATGGCTGGGGTGTGCTGCGATAAGCAAAAAATTATTTTCGGCCAGGGAGTTCTCAGTCTATTACATACATTTGTGCAGTTCCTCTGTCCTAATAAAATAAGGAATTGGACATAAGGTTGTCCAGAAAGTCATGCAGAGAAATGTTACTGTTATAATGAAGCAGCTTAAAGCAAAATTTCCTATTGGTTATTATCTCTCACAACCACATTGTTCTGGAAAAGGCTTAATCATTCTGCTTTCATCAAAAGATAATGGCCTCAAGTTGCACCAGGGGAAGTTTAGACCAGGTAATAGGAAAAATCTTTACTGAGAGAGTGGTCAAACACTGGAACAGGCTGCCCAGGGAGGTGGTGGAGTCACCATCACTGGGTGTGTTCAAAAAACGTCTGGATGTGGCACTTCAGGACATGGTTTAGTAGGCATGGTGGTGTTGGGTTGGTGGTTGGACTTGATGACCTTAAAGGTCTTTTCCAACCTTAATGATTCTGTGATAATGTCTCTTGTCCATTACACATCAACCTTTGACAACTAAAACCAATGGAAGATAGCAGCAGACTTCTCATATTTATAACAATGACATAAAAGTGCTCAACAAACAATTCCAACAAGGTGCTATTTTTTTTCAGTTCTATGTGGCCAAATGAGATATGGCTTGTTTCCATTTTATCCTTAAGCATACATGAACAGACAATGCAATAATTACATATGTAAATATGTGATACCATATAGAAATATTATTACATATAGGAAATGAGAAAAATAATTGTAGATTTAAAAAAGACTACAATAAAATACGTTGCTGACAATAAAAAAATTACAATTGAGCAAAATTAGGAAAACTGAAAGAAAAAAAGAGTAACAAAAGGTGGAGGTACGTAAGAGTGACAAAGATGTGCAAAGGAAGGAGAAATAGAAGAGGCAAACTGTGTTACTCCATTTTAGACATAGACATATGCCTTGTTCCTTTTCATAAGGTGTTTTGTGGAAATCATATATTTCTGTGTTCCATCACATCATTTTTTAAAATCTAAGTTGAAACACAAAATGCAATGAAAAAGCTACCAATTTATGGATTAAACATTACAAATTAAAAGTTATTCACAGAGCAGTTGACCTGCCATAATTTGTGGACTTCAGTCCTCAGGCAAACAAAAGAAAAAGCAACTGTGTTCCAGCTTCAGAAAAACCAGTATCTTCTCAGGCTAAATTCAAATGACTGTTAGTAATTTAAATATTTTCTCCATCCTCAGCATTAATATGAATTTTACTTTTTGTCTTTCATGAACTGTTAAGTAAACAAAATAGGTCTATAAAAGAGGGTAAGTTGAAATAGTGCAAATTAGAAGATAATGATTTCTTGTAAGTCTACAAGTAATCAACAGCCACCTGCCAATGGTATCTTACATCCTCAACTAGGAAAAAATATGCTTTCTCTACTACCACAGAAAGCAGTTCCATATTTTAATACTTTGAGTTCAAATAAATAAGTAGCACTGTTCCTCCTTGCCCTCTTTAAAACATTTTAATAGACCTTTCAACCTTGGCACTATCCGCCTCTTGTACCATGTCTGCTTAAAACTCCTATAGCCAAAGTAAACATGTTGTGTTCCAGGAGCAAAGGCCGATCTGGAAAGAGAAATTTACTACTTGACCATATATAACTAAGTTGAAATGGCTAAATTAGTGATGGGAAAATACTTCTTAGTCTTCTGTCACCTTTTCCAGGTTGAAGGTTGCACTCCCTTCTCTCTCTCACTATAAATACACACACACACACAAAATTTAATTTGCTTTTAGTAAGTGAAAATGAAGACCGTATGAAATAATGAAACTGAGCCACAAACTTCCCAGCCTTTCACAATAATAATTAGAAGAAAAAGGGTTTCAGGGAAAAACATATTACAAAGTTTTCCCAACAAAAGATTTTTTTGAATGAAAAGTGCTTTTTAAAAGAAACCCAGATTTTAGAACATTATTGAGATTCCTTTCCATTTGTGGGGGACAGGCAATTTAGCTACTGAAGAACATAATGACATTTTCCAACAGCTTATTTCATCAGCCATGTCACATTTATCTCCATTCACATAAAAACAACCAAATCTTGCATGTAACTGCTTCCGCTGCTCCTTCAAGGCATAACAGATCATTTCCAACATTGCATTAGTAGCAGTGTAAATCTACATTCTACATTTCCCTTAGGCTATTTTTGAAGCTTTAGCTAATCCATGACAGGGTGAAAATTTTGCCTAGATGAACTGGAAATTCATAGATTGAACTAGGTATTAAGTTGTAGCAGCTCTAAACAATTTGGACACTTTTTTTTTAAATCAATACCTACTTTGGGCGAATCCATACTCCACTGAATTAAGTCAGGCCAGTATAAAACACCTACTTGTAGTCAATGTTGCAAGTATCAAAGCTCTGGCTGGTCCTCAAACAATGCATATTGATAGTGTTTTCTGTTCCTCCACATTTTTGATGTATAACTATACCTATTTATCTAACTGTAACAGCTAGAAAAATGAAAAAAAAATCTTCAGGACATTGGATTTTTTTAAATTCTCAAATTCACTTTTGAGTATCAAAATTTGTTTAATAGCACTGGCTGATGTAATAGTAGATAATACTTCTCCTAAGCCTTGTTTGGAGGCTCCTCCTGCCATAAATCAACCCCAAAATATTGCTTCCATAAATAGAGCATTAAGCATATTTTTAAAAGGTAAGTTAAACTGTCTTCTGTGACTCCTGACCTTCTTTATGGAAGGCAAAAAAGCACCATCATACTAACCAAAAAGATAATTGTTCTCTGAATCATGTGAACAGTTTGCGTGGTTACATGGGGCTGTTCGTGTGCTGTAAGCAGAACCTATTCAGCTGAATCAGTAACTAAAAGCATGAGTCAACTTTTGAGCTAAAGAAGTTGGCTCTTACACTATTATCTGGACTAGCTTTTTTTAGGAGACAAAGACTAATGCTACCTAATGTCACTTACACAAATATTTAGCTGTTCACATTGTCTAGTGTGTAAAGCAGGGCTTTTGATAAATTTACATTTCCAGAATACTAACACAAACTACATCTATTTAAAATGAGGAAAGACAACAGCTCTAGAGTTCTTCTTGGGGATGAGGCTATGGTGGGGTTTTTTTGTTTGGTTTTGATTTGGGTTTGAGTTTTCTTGTTTGTTTTTGTTTTTTTTTGTTGTTGTTTGGTTGGGTTTTTTTTAATCTATGTGAGTCACAGAGGTTATTGTAAAATCTCTGTTGATAAAAAGGAAGCATTTATTTTCTATATAGAATGGGGCCTTTAATTCATAAGGACTCTTGTCCTTTTTTCAGTCTTTAGTTTGTAAAAACTGCAGTAGCTCTGATTTCTCAGAAAAAAGTATTTTATATATAAGTTTAACTACAACAGATGTTCTCTGCTAAAAGGAAAATATCTGCTTTTCCAATGGGTGTGGAAGTATTTATCCTAAACTTTCTTTAAAATTGCTCAAACACCAAGCGAAGTTCTAGGAACACAGTGTAACAGACACCACAGCCGTCCTCTCCGGATCCACCGCTTCACAGCATACTCCATAATCGCTTATGCATATTTGCTACAAGCCTTACCATTTGCCACATACCAACTACCATATTTTGCAGTTCAGAACAAAGACGTTCCTCCGTTCAAAATCACGCACAATAGGATTTCCAGGCTCCCCACACGTCCAGCTCCAAAGCTGCTTTCCCTTAAGTGTCCAACACAGAACTGCTGCACGGAGGAGGCTCCTGCCAATTCCCAGCTTTGTATGCTCTGGCATTTTGATGGAAATAGTTTGGTGTAAAAGAAAAAGTTCTTTTCCCTTTCCAGCAGCATTCTTTTTCCACTCTTCTCATATTCTGTAACAGTACAACTATTTCTTTTTGCTGTAATTCGATAATTTATTTTTAGGTGACCAGAACTGGCAGTTCTACACGATCTGTTGGACACAGCAGAGGTATCTACACAGGCAGGTGCAACCAGACTCTGCGTACACCCTGGGCTGGCTGCATACAAAGCAGCGGTGGCCTGGGAGCAGCTCATTAGCATGGACGTCCCCTCACTAACACCGGTATCAGTGCGCAGGTGCTGCACCACTCTAGGATGATCATGTAGCTGCCAGTCAAGGCCTGCTTCATATCCATCCAGCTTCTGCAGAAGTGCAAGAGTCTTGTGCCAGCTGTGTAGACATGTCCAATGTGCTCAGAGGCCCAAATATCAAAAAGCAGAATTTGCTTTGTGTAGCTGGCCAGAGGCACAAAATATGCTGAGGAACATCCTTCTGTAAAGCTGCAGCTGCTAGAGAAGAGGCAACCTCCCACTAACTCAAATGGAAGTACAAGAAATCTAACAGGGTCAACTAGACATTAGCAATGGAAGATGTGATGTAGCATTTGTGAAGAGTTAACAATGACAGTCAGAGGAAAAGTACAACCTGTTACCACAGTCTCAAATAGAAATGGGCATCCCAAAACTATTTGTGTGCATTTGGCAAGTCACAGAAAGGGTTTTATGTCCACTTTTCTGGCCAAAAAAAGGAGCTGTTTTGGTGTCTCTTAGCAGAACTCAGCAGATGCAAGTTCAGTCATGCATCTGTCAACAGAAACACTGTGAAATGCCTCATGTAGGTCATGCAGGCTTTGGGCCTGCCAGGCTTGACAGCATTCCTTTGTCGACTCGTATTTGCTGCCACAGCCTTATTTCTATCTTAGCTTTCCCTGTTTAAACTCATTTTTCAGCTCGAAAGACACACTGCAGACTAATTTAGCAGACTATCCTAATAGAAAACCTTTGACAAGGACAGGACTTTCGTCAGTAAGTCAGGATCCAACAGACTCTACTTACAGATGCAGAGGGCCAGCCTAGACATTTGCTCTGGTGAACAACAGTCTGTCATTCTGGTCCCAACATTTGCAAAGGAGATGAATTTTCGAGTATAGAGCTTCAAATAATTTTGAAACTACTCGTAGTTTCTCTTTTGGGAACAACCCTGTTCTGAAGCGTAATGAATGAGTTAACTGAGCTCTATACATAAAAGCACCCATTATTAATGGGTTAATATTTTTAATATAATTCTCAAAAAGATGATTACATTGTTTAAGATAGTTTTGGAAAGGAGAAAAGAAAAAAGAACATACTTGAAAAAGCAAATATTTTGATGCACCTAAGGGTAAAGTCTCAAGAATAGTTCAAGGAACGTACCTCCTTTGATAAGGGAAAAATGCTCCTCTTTCTTTTGAATTTGCAGATAAATAGAAAGTTTCACTATAGCTTACCTAGCATTGCTAGATATCACTTGGATGCCAATTATTATAAAAGTTGAATTTTTAAGTCAGAAACTAGTTGAATTCACAGATCAGAAATAAATGGTTATATACTTTGTGTAATTTCATAATTTTGTCTGGATTAATTTTTTACATTACTTTTCCAAAACTAATGAATATTTGTAATAAAAAAAAGCTTAATTTATGTTTTCTATATATGGCCTGAAAGTAGTGCTGGAAACAAATACTGAAAAATAGGTGATGATAGATAAATTTTCACCTCTATATACACAAAAGATGGCTTTTATAAAAAAGCCAAAAAAAAAGGGCTTTTATATTTGTGCAAGTGTATTATCCAATTTATAAATTTATATACAGTATATGCAGCTATATACACATATATATTAATAGCAACACATGTGCTATATCCAAAAGGTGGAATATATATCATAACCCAACAAGCAGGAAGAACACAGGATAAAAACCTGACCAAAAGAAAAAGATACGAAAATAGAACCATTGAACTAATTTTTAAAGCAGTATTTGAGAGAGAAAAGTGTTCTCAAAATACTAACCTAAGAAAAAACAAGTTCCTTTGGAGATACAGGACAGATCGTGTGTGTGAAGTAGCCATCTATGATAGTTCCTGATGCTTAGATTCTCCCAAATAAAAACAAGGCCTTATAGTTTTATAAAGTTTAGTTCTCCTTATATACTAAAATGGCATTGCACAATACTCTAATGCAGAATTCACATTTAAAAGTTAAAAAAAAAAAACACAAACCAAACAAACCCCCCCCCCCCTCAAAATCCTGCCAAATGTTCAAAAGATGCGATAACAAATCATCTAAAGGGAGCTCCCCTATGTGGTGTGAAGTAGGGATTCTCCTTCTGAGAATCAGGAGCAGTGTGTGAAGCAACCAGAGCAACCCACAGATAAATAAAGGCTAAGATGTATGTCCTTAAAGATATGCTTTGGACAGAAACAGAAGTTACTGGGCAAGCTTCTTTGGTTTGTGTTACGACAGTTGGAAAGAATTATTGTAATGACCCAGTCTGGCTTTAGCCATTGAAAATACTTAAATTATACTTTGCTCAAGGGAGAATAAGCTGGAGACACATGTCAAGACTCCAGAGAATTATTGGGAAACCTGGTAGTGATTTCACAGATAGCAAGAAGGTTCTTCAGTCTCACAAAGTTTAAATAAAATTGAAGAAAACAAGTAACTGAGCGATTGCAAGAAGAAACCTGAAACGAGTGGCATATCATAAAAATATCTGTATTTGTTTCCTGCTGGAAGAAGCTCCTGCCAAGTTCACAGACATAAACAAAAGTGCCTGAATTCCAAAGCTGACCTGATCGAGCAGACAGCAGTCTTGGGCTGTCATCACAGCTGAAACATTTCATCAAAAGCTTGAGTCACTCTGTAGCTTCTTGGAGCTAAGAGCAAAGCAGCAGGTTTTTCTTTTTTGTGTGTGTACAAGCAAAATGATTGAGAAATTTAAAACTTAATTTTTATCTAGTATATCCAGACTAGCACTCAAACTCAGATGATCTTCAGTTCTGCTGAATGGGAAATATGCTATTTAAGATGAGACAGACTGAAAATTCTGCTCTCAGACAGTATGACAAATTATAACAATAAAATTAGAAAATCCAAAGCTTTCACCAAGAATAGATGGTGATTCCATCTGAAGTTTCAGGATTGCTGGCTTTTGTCTCAGGTTGCACTTTTATAGGAACACATTTTAAAGTAAGTCAATGGGCAGACCAGAATCTTTGGTGGTCTAATGCTAAATATTGACTTTTTGAAGAGATGTAAAATATGACCTAAACTATGTGTTAGTTAAATTATTCTATTTAAAAGCAGTGATTCTATCTCAATATGGTCAGACAATTTGCAGCAAGAATATAACGTACAATGCAGTAGTTTCTTGCTATCTAAAGCCTCCATTCTAGCCAGCTCAAAAATGTATTTCCTCATCTTTCAAAAAAGGACTCTCACCCTACTCATGTTGTTTGGCTCCAAGAAACCCCTGGTTGGTAATGCATGAGCATCAAGAGCTTATACAAGGAGCAGCAACAAATTCTGCCACTCATGCCATGATGAATGGCAGATAGAATACAGTAAATAGTACGAGGAAGCATCAAATACACAGAGAGCAGGCAGCAAAGCTAAAGGTATGGAAGATGGAAAGAAATGCATAGAAAGAATCACTGAAAGACAGAGACAAGCCTTCATTTCTAAAATTTGTTGCTTGCAGGTTTTGTGTGTGAAATGTGAAGTGTTTGCACTTCTAGTTAAAAGCTGTCGTCTTCATTTACATCCACTTTCAGCAGCCCAGAGAGTCTTCAGGTGACAAAATCCTGTAGCTCTAAAGGGAGTGAAAACACATTCTGATGTGCTGTTGGAAAGAGGATACCCTGAAAGCAAAACAGGTTTCCTTTCTTGTTTCCTTACGGTTTGCCATTTTGCTTTTTGCAAACTTTGGAAAGTACCATTCAGGAACTGATACACTGAGAAAAAAAATTAGCAGTAGAGGAAAGGGAAAGGGTGGGTATTTTTAAAATGTATTATTTTAATATTAATTGTATTCTGCTAAAAAAACAAACCCAAATAGAAAGCAAAACAAATCAACAAAATCCTTTGCTGCTGTAAAGTATATTCATATCAACACAAGAAATATCTTACGGTGAGAACAGTCATTCACTGGAACAACCTTCCCAGGGACATGGTAGCATCACCATCACTAGATGTTTTCAAGACGCAACTGGACAAGGCGCTAGATAACCTCATCTGGGCTCCCCTTCCCATGAAAGGTTGGGCAAGATGATCTTTCAAAGTTCCTCCCAAGGTGGGCTGTTCTATGGTTGTATAATTCTATTGACTTCTACAATTCACAATTTTATGAGTACTCCAAGCACCAACAAAACTGAAGTCAAAATATGTAGTGCCTAACAAGGCAGCAGTTTTTAAAGGGATCTGTTTTACTGTTCTGAGACAGCAGTGTTTGCCATAGCCGCATTACTCAAATCCCTTTCAGTGTTCTATTTTCCAGTAGAAACCGAGCCACACTTTTCAGAATTAAGAACGTCAATGCTTAGAGAAACTGATTAAAGCCTACAAAGTGAGTTTATAAAGCTAAAAATTCATGTCAGCATTATCTCTTTTCTTACTTTCTCATAACCTGACAGAACCAGAGTCAATTTCCTCTCTCATTTCTCTTCTCCTTCCACCATTCATTGCTGAGCGGCCATGACTCCTGCCCTTGGAGCGACTCCCACTCTGCTGTACTCTGGCCCCCTGACACTGGCTCCTTCCTGACTGGAAGAGGAGGTAAAACATATCCCTAGTTTTCTGAATTACAGATCCTGCCTGACAACTCAGGCTTCCCAGATAACTGTAGCACACAGTAATCCTGAGGCCTCCAAGAGAGGATCTTCAGTTCAGCTTACCTATGAAACAAAACTTCCCAAAAGTGCTGTTTACTGCACATGAGCACCGTGACTTCATGGTGCACAGTACAGAGGCAGCAAGGCCAAACCTCTTAGGACAGGACTGGACCTGTGGGTTATGTCTAAGTAAATTAAAAGATGACAATATGAACTGAGCACATTGATATATGAGCATCTGTACTTTTATTTACCATTTTAGCTACTGCCATTGAAACAGTAGTGGTCATCTATCTATATGTATATGCATGCCATTGGCATCCAAGATTCCTGGCACGAGGGCACTAAAAAAAAAAGCTGGAGGTCTGTGTAATCATCAAAATTCTTAATACCTGCCTAACCACAATATCCAATAGGAAACAAACGGCAGGGAGGGAAAAAAAACCCCACAAAACAAAACCCTAAAAAATAATGACAGAAAAAAGGCTGTTATATTCTGATTACTTTGAGAGGTGAAGCCAAAGAGTGATCAGCTGCACATACATGCAGAGCTTAAACTCTAATCCTCTCTCTGAACTTACATGCTGTAATGACCAACCAGTTTCCAAAGGCATCTTGCAATCCCACAGCCCCCCAAGGGGTGCACCCCAAAAGATAGATTCATATTCCTAACCATATTTATAGTCCTCTACAGGTTATTCTGATATACTTATATAAATATAGGAGGCTACAAGATTAGTAGTCCAATATAGAAAGCATTTCTAAGTCTTTATATTTAAGGACAATAACTAAAATTCAGACCAAACACTCTGTACTAGACTAAAGAAAACAAATGCCAGACCTTGGGAAAACAGAATTCAAGAAAACTGTTCTTACCAACTTTGCCATTGTTTTTTACACTTCAAAAGTAAATAACACTGTTCTTCAAAGAGAGCCAGGAACATTGTAATACTCGTCTTTAAAAGGTTCTCCAGACGCAAACTTCATAAATGGTTGGGATGAAGAAGAAAAGAAATCCTGTTGGGAAGAGATGGCCAGCCTGAAGCTGGTATACTTGTGAATTCAAACTTTTCCAAAGCACTAGTTTCTAACTCTTAGGAATTGTTTGGCAAGAGGTTCTCAGAGGAAGGCAAACATCAGTAAGGAGAGAGAATGCAGAGATAACAGGTGATCACGCTTTAAACCCTGGAATTATTAGGGACACATATGAAACATTTGTATTCTTGGCTTATTTTCTTGTGAAGATTTCACTTTAATTCATAGTAATTTAGTTTTAATACACAGCACTTTCAACACCAGTTTTTGTAAATTTTTGTAAACAGCTTTTAATAACAATATTAAATATAATGTCTTTAATAGTAATAATAAAAAGTAAAGGCTGTGATAGTAGTTTTCCTCAAAAGAAAGAACTGGTGCCCTGAATTGTATAGGCATGAGAGAAAAGAGCTTAACCATTAAAATAACTACCTGATGTTATAACATGGCTTGCTTCATCTCCAGTGGGAAGTGTGAGGTTTCCTCAAGAATAGATTTTCAGACAATTAAAACGTTGCCAGATTTTTACCACTCCAACTCCAATTTCTTATACCTCAGGCTTCTGCTTTTTCAGAAAGATTTGTTTAAAACTGCTTGTCCATTCTTTAATAAAAATATTAGGGAAAAAAGTCTCTACCCTAGTTCTGTACATCCATCTTGCAAAGCAGCTTCAAGTCCTTCATTCTTTCCATAGGTTTGGAATTTGTCACATATTGGTGTAATATGCAAAATGCCTATTCTGCCACTGCCATGAAAATTTTATACAATTATCACAAATTTCAGATTGCATTTACACAATGAAGACTTATTACAACTTTGGTAGCTAAATGCTCCAAAGAGCCTATCTATATGTTCAGCCCCTGAGATCTCACACCTACTTAGCTGCTTAATGGACCACTCTCTGTAAGAAACATACTGTGTTTCTTTTGGAAGAGGCAGCAGCAGAATTTAACTGCTTCTGCTTTGTCCTCCAAGCACAAGAACAGAAACTTGAGATGCTTTTTATGTGCCTTCCAGGCACGTGGCACAAATACAGAAGTAGAGGAAAGCGCTGCACTGTAGGGGTGCAGGGAGCTGGTAAAATTTTGATGGACCATAATCTTGACTGCAGGAACTCAGAACAAGGTTCTTAGACTCTGTTTATAAATTCATTTTCAGTTAAATACAGATTTGGTCCATACATATCTTTTAGAAAACATCAGAGGCCTGATCTATGTTTGCATAAACCAGTGTAAACCCTACTGCCAGAAAAAGGAATATTTTATTTCACAGGCCACTGTGCAGTCATCTTAAATGTAAAGAGATACCATCAGTCCTTGGTGATAACTTGTTGGTTGAAACTTGGACAGTCCTATAGTCCTTTCCTGCACATAAGTACAACCGAGGACAGAAAATGTTTCATTTCAGTAGACATTTTAGATGTAGGCCATAAAATAACTCCAAACACAAAAGGTAGTCTTGTTAACTATCACTTTTTTTGCAGTTGCATGCATGTAAGTATTCAAAATAACTGCCCACAGCTATTAGACACAAAAAAAGCACGTGCGTCTATGCATCTGAGGTGTCATACTGGTCCTTCAGATAACCTAGGAATGAAGGACTCCAAAGGCAACATGTAAGCAACTCAGGAGAGAGCCTTCTCCCAGGGATTTGAACAGACAGCCAGAGGCAGTTTTCCATCAGAACAGCCAGATGGTAGTGTGGCCCGCACTATCTTTCAGGAGAAGGACAGTTTAAAAATATTGAAATATTAACTTGGTTTTGAAGTTGCAGAAGTCAACTCTCAACTGAAATAGATATTCTGATCCTTTCCTCTATCATTGTTTTTGACTTTTCATTCTCAGTAAGACCACAATCCTGAGTTCTCATAAGATTATTTAGCCCTACCTGGGAGGTTCATAGGTAATATCACTGCGACAGCTACTAATCAAATTCTCTAGAAACTACAGATTTTCTTAGAAAACACAAATCTCTACAGTGAGGTCTTTCCCTGCTTCTAAAAGATGATCCAGTAGAAGTTTAAAAGCAGTTTTAGAAAGAACATGACAAACTCATGTCCATTACATCTATTAAGTTTATAAAATAGATCTTCCTTTGTCAATGCAAAAGTTTGTCTTATCTTTAATTGGCATTTTTGATCCCTAGAAACTGGAAAAGGTATTAATATTATCCTATGCTATATTAAATAGTTTCTTAAGTTTGTCCAGAGACAACCAATATGTTTCACATATCAAAGAAATTCTGCTCATGTTCCTGCCAGCTCTCAGTTTCCCAGCAGTGTTCACACTCCCTACATGACCAGCCTAAATATATTTTCCTTTAAAGTACCTGCAAACTATTGGGGCACAAACAAACTAACCTGTTCTAAATGACAGGAGTGTCTCAGTGATAGAATACTGCATGAAGGCCTCAAAGTGAGAAATCTGCCAGAAAATTAGCATAGTTCACATAAACATCCTGCGGTCATCAGCACAGCCCAAGGTAGAATCAAGTTCTGAAACCCAACACAATTTATGTACACAGGGCATACCAGAACAGATCTGGATTTAGACAGATATAAAAAGGAACCAGGAGGAAAATATGCTAGTAATGTTAATTTTACTTTTACTTACCAATAAGTAGTAAGCAAATACATCCCACCATAGGTATATAGACACAGGACATCTATTTTCTGAAACAATAAGCTCTCTCTGAATGACCTAATGTGCATTCTTAGTGACCTAATATTTCAACAGACAGTGTTATGTTTAGGTCCTGAAAAAAAGGAGAATGTTTAAAGATGTTCAGCTTTATATAAAAATATTTCAAGCTAGTAAATTAAAGGATTTCAATCCAAAAACCAAATTTCAAATCTCATTCCTGTAACTTCTACTGAATTTGCAGATGGATTGTCTATATCTAAGGATCATTTTTGATTCTACTGCATCTAAATCTAATACTGAAGTCTATTTCTCACTTATACAAAAAATGTGAAGTACCTGTATGAAAAAAGTTTGCAATCTCATTCTGCATGCTAATATAGACAGAATTTTGCCTTGTTTCTAGTGCAGAATCAGACAACCAGATACTAATTGGATAAGCCATGCAATGCCAATAAGGCAACGCTGAATTGACTCTACCAGATTTAACGGTAAATGATGGGATGAAACTAACATGAATAAAAAGTATCAAGCAAAACATAGACACCATATCAAGTAACAGCATTCATTTTAGCCCTAGTTTCCCAGATTCCATGCTTTTTTTGGTTGAAAAATAATTCAGAGTAACATGGCAAGCTGTCTCAGAACCTTCAGGGTTTACATACATCCTTCCCTTACTTTCTAGGTGTTAAAAAACCCTCCTAATAATAATGTGATATTTTTTTCTTCTGCAGACAAGTAGTTATACTGGGTCTCAAACTGGAATCTACAGCTTGTGGGTGGCCAAGTCTTTGCACCATTTGAATAGTCTGGAATATGTGCTAGGAAAGACAGCCACTTGTTTAAGTTACACCCCACTTTATTTCTGTCTGAAGTAAATCTGTAAAGAACTCCAAGATACTTGGAGTAGATGTCCACTACAGATCTTGATCAACTCTCACTCCCTTATATTTTAATGCTATAGCTGCAATGATTAGATATATTCCCCAGCCAGGCAAAATACATTTTAAAAAATACCATTTTAAAGCTCTAATCAGAAACACAGAACTGATGCAATTTGGACAACACATTTCCTTTGCCGAAGGTTTTCTAAACTTGATTTTCAAGCGCTGTAAAGACCTACTAAATCCATTCAGTAGTGAGAATAAAATTAAATGAAACTATAGCAGTTTCATAGTCAAACTATAGTGAGTTTCAAACCTCAGTCACAACAGTGTAACATATAGCAAAATGAGTATGCCTAAGATGCAAATGCACAGTACACAATCTCAAACTAGTCGTAGATGGAGATTCCTCATTCCCACAACAGCTTGGAGCACAGTGCAAGCTAGCCACAAGGCATTTACCTTGCCTTTCCCTCTGGTTTTGAAGCAGCTCAACATAGGTTGCAGCAAGACTGGTAAGTAGAGGAAAACTGCTTCAGCTTTTCAGCATTAAGGTCTAACACTCTGTATACAGTCAGAAAGGCTGGGTTAAGGCACCTACACTTAAAGCGGTTTAATTTCCAACTCAGTGGTACTCATACACCATTTATTTCTTTTGAATTTGTGTATTACATAGGCTTACACTCACCTAGTATGGCGAACTGCTCAGAGGTCTTCCCCATATCATGGAAGTTTGATCAGAAAACAGATGACTCCACATCACTATCTGGACTATGTGGCACTGATAAATGACTCCTTTCCTCCATATCCCATTTCCTATCCTATGAGACTCTCTCTCTCACTCCCATTCCAATGTCCTAACTCTTTATCCTGGTTATTGCAGATTGGGGGAAGACTTCTTCCACTTCAGACTTGTAGCAATATCAGCATGACAGAAAATCTTCTTGAAATTTGGTATTAGTCTTCTGCTGTAGCATGTATCGCTGGCAGCAGCCGCTGACAGCAGAGCAGCCCTCCTCCTTGTTTATGGACCATGAGCTGTTTAACAAAAGGAGTCCCAGAAACTTTACCTTTATCTACATCCCTAGCTAAGCTACTGCCAGAGAAATCATTTCAAGAACAAAACCCGACTATTGGTTACAGATCACACAGAAGAAAATGGCTCATTTGTTAATGAATCAGATGGAGACCTGGCATGTGTGGATTCAGTTCCCTGCCTCTCAACTTCTCTGATCTTTAGCAAATCTGTTAAAGTTTAACACATTCACAGTACAGCATTTCAACCACATATAATCCAAGCAGCCATTACCTTTCCATAGCTATATTCTTAAGCTGTGACAATTACAAAGTCAAAGTTACAGTCAATTTATTCTGAATGTCCAGAAAGGTTTAATGGCTTCATTGGAACCTGGCACTCCTAAGAGTAACACAGTCAAAATCTCAAAGCACTTAATTTCTGCTTGCAAAGTTACCTACTTTTACTTCTGTATGCAGCAGAAATATATCAGGCCCTTATCCATTAACTCCATGGAGATCCTTGCTTACATCTCACCATCAACAGGTACAGGAGTCATCCAATATCACTTCCAGGAGGAGTTCAATTTTTGGTTTTATTTTTCCACTATTTACCACAGTAACAGCAGGGTCAGAAAGTATCAACACTGGAAAAAAGCTGGCAGTTTGGTAAGGTTATCTGTCATTAGTTTAGGAGTCCCTGTCCTTCCCTGGTATCTGGATAATTTTTTGTATCAGTAGTTTGGGAAGTATTTACCTGTTCCACATATGAACCACTTTTATATAAGTATCTTTCAGTCCTCAAATCTTTGAATGTGAGAGCCTACTGCTTGAAGTACTTTAAAAAAATCATCCTTCACATTCATGTGATTTTTCTCCTGTGAAATGCAGAAGACATTGAAGTTTGTGGATTTGAGTCAGGTAATATGGTAAATTGTCACCACTAAAACTTTGCAGCCCTCATGCATTTTCTGTAATAAAGGTAGCCACTTCATTAGCACTTTATTACAAGCAGGTAATTATGACTCTTCTTTATGACATTATAATGATTGCAAAAATCCAATCTCAGCTAAGTGAAACTAAAAAAAGTCCTATTAATGATCATCAGGAACAGTTAGGCTCCACAGACTCAAGCTTATTTTGCATAAGGGACAGAGTATAGAAAGTTTATATGCACTCACCAACAGAACTTTCCTAAGTTTCATTTTAAATAAATGCAAAGGAAACAGCAGTATTTAAAGTGCCAGACTTAAAAAAACAAACAAATCCCTTATTTTTACAGTGAACTCAGACAACTTTTATTTGTATTGGCTGTAAAAGTCTGGATTTTTTTTTTCCTCCCACCTTTGGCACCTGTTTTCAAACATGAAAGTTTAAAAACAACTCTGTGCCAATTGTCCAAACCACAGCAGGTAGTAAGGTCAATGAATGAGACTATTCAGCAGGCTGGCTACCTGCTCCAGTGGGTACACTTGAAAAAGCAGCTCAGTTACACCTATTTTTCACCAACTATTTGGAAGATTCCCCTAATTATGGAATACCCGAGGGAGCTGCTTGAACTTTTTCACCTTTGGAAAAGTAGGGGTGGTTCCCACCCTTCTTTTACCATGGCTTCTACTTTATTCACCATAGTCCAGGGGAGTCTGAAAGAAACCTCAAATCCAGCAGGCACAGAGGTAGAACAAGATATTAAATATTCTAATAAAAGTCAGAGAAAAACAGAGCATGAATTAAAGAAAAGAGAAAAATACACCTGCAATTCGCCCCCTGCCCCCGCCCCGAAAATATGACTGTTTTCATGTTTTTCTGTGAATGCTCTTTCTGCCGTTACATAACAGGTTTTTAAACCAGAACCTCAGGAACTTACTAAAAAGGAAAGAACACTTGCAGTAATCTTTGAAGACCAATTATATATATTTCGGGCATTTAAAAATCATTTCACACATCCTGTGTGAAGCTTTCCTCCTTCCATCGCTCCCAGGAAAGTTTGATTGCATTTTAGTCCAAATCAAATTCTTAGAGAAAAGCTTCGTAAACCATTGTATTGACACAACTGAGAGTGCAGTCAACATCAGGCAAAAGGCTGAAAATGAGCATCTCCAGGTAAAAGGAACTGGAAACCTTTTTACCTGGCCATCTTTAAGCACTTTCAGAAACAGTTCTGTGAAACCCTCTCCTGAAAATCCACAGTCAAATTTTCGTATTTGCTTAGGCTATTCAGTGGTCAGGCCCTTTGAAATTTTTTTTTCCTAAATTTTGAACAAAATTAACTGGGTGTTTCTGTTCTTCCTCTCCATCAGAGACATACAAGTCCTGCCATCACGTACATGTTTACATTTTTAAACAAATCTAGTGAAAATCCAAACTTTAAATACATAAACATTTATACTACTTAATCAGAAATGCATTTGTGGGAGAAAGGATGAATATCAATACATAAACACAGCTCTGTGTTTTCAGTGTCTTGAAAACTGATCAGTTTTCATTCAAAGCCACACAACTGATACGAGTTTCAAATTAATGCATTCATTTGATCAATATTTGCTCTTTTTACTTTCAGAGGTAGGGGAAGAAGGAATCAAAATGAGGAAGGACTTAAGGCCAGGCCAGCAGCATACCCAAGGTACTGGAAAACATCTTTCCTAATACCAGTACTTCTGTTTGGTATGTTTTACTCTAGTATCATGATTTGTCCAAGATGGATGAAGATTACCTTCTCTTTATACAAGCATAATGAAATGGGGCCACAAACAATGTAGTGCTGTTAAAAAGCATTAATCAATAATCCTTTCTGACTCTGAGGAATGTATAATCAGAAATTCATGTCAGTCTCAAAGCTTTCTCTATAACCTGTGTGGAACATATCTTTTCCTGAGGCTTCAGCATGGTTATTCAGTGCCTCTGCAAGTTAACTCAGTCAGAATACAACTATAAATATTTAACTGGGTGTCATCTATTTAAATATATTGGTATATTAAATAGAGTTCTTGTGATCAACAGTTACCTGAGCTGAACAGAACAAACTAGTCAGCAGTCAGTCATTTTCACAGTGCCAGAATAAATACAGACCATCTTTCCATTGCTACTTGAAAGTAGGACATTTATTCAACCACAATTACAAGTGTTAGAAGTAAAAGGGCTTTAAATCTATAAAAAGATTAATACAGGACTGTAGGGGTAACAGTTTCTTTTGTTTTGTTTGAAGAGAGAATTGTTCATTGTATCTCAAAGTATTAATACAGATAGAACTGCAGAGCCCTGCAGATTACCTCAACAAGAATCTATCAATTACAAAAGATGACATGCATTCTGAAACGTAAAAGAAATCTTATTTATTTTGCAATTAGCAAGGTAAACATTTTCTTCATCAAGACGTCTTCTAGTCCCATGCAGCCTAAGTGGCTAGTGTTGGAACAGAAAATACCCTCCATGTAAACACAAAGTAACAACGATTACAAAACAAAACAAAGAAACAACATCAAAACACAGAACAAAAAAATCCCAGACTTCCCCCAGCTATTGAATGCACAAATTTTCCCGCTTCCTATTTCTTTGGGTGCATTTGACTGCGAGCAGTAAGAAGCAGAAAAATGTCTGTATCAGTTTTCCCCACTAAGAAAGGTACAGTGGAACACATGGCCCCTCTGCACTCCCACTGAGGGCTTACCTGGCTGCTATCACAGGAGCGTGCAAACACTCTTCGGCATTGTGCGAGAGAAAGGGAGACAGGATGGTTTTAAACCATGGAGTTGAGATGATTTAGGAGTTTCCAGAGTGTCATAAAGTGCACCATGAACTGGGAAACCCAATTGCTCCTTTAATTTCATGGCAGGCTTTCAAACCTCTGGGAACTTAAAATTGGAGACTGGAGAACTTCTTCACCAGAGATGGTGCTACAGGTTATTAGAGTCCATTGCAAAATGGTACCTGTCACAAGTTTTTGATATAAGCACTTTAACAGAGGAAAACCTATCACAAACTAGAGTAGAGTCTTCAAAGTTTACTTCAGGCAGGTAACAAAACCAGAACTGACAACGTCAGAAAGCATTTGTCATAGATACTGAGCTATAAGAAGAAAAATAATTGTCCTCTTAAGTGTTGAAATTTTATGTTATCAACAAAATATTTTTCAGACTACTGTTTAAACTACAGGAAAAACCTCCAACCAACACATTCTTGCCTCTTTCTTCAAAACTGAGATTACCTAGCCAAACAAAAGGAGTAAGCCCCCTGGGTTTCTGGGGTACCATATTTTAACATAAAAAGTAATTATAAGCTACAAAAATTTCAGGATTAAGACTAAAAGCCAATTATTAAAAATAAGACAAATTCTGAGTTAAAGCTGTGAATTTCTACCATCAAAGAACTCACAGATTTTTTTGAAACTATCTGAGCACATGGTTAGTGCTTAGATGGTGCAAAATCAAGATCACATACTCTTAAGTCAAAATAATAAATTAAACATATTCACACTGAAAATCCTCAGTATCAGGAACATATTTACCCAGTTCTCAACTACTGCAAGGACCTAGCCCAGTCTTTCTGAGTTTTGCTTCTCCTCTTTTCTTCTTTTTGAGGGTGTGGGTTGTGTGAAAGGGAGCGGTTGCTTATTTTATTACAGTTTAGGCTTAAAAAGTTTAGGCACATTTCTTCATTATAAGCAGTTGCTTATTGTGGGACTCACTTAAGTTCCTTTGCAGTTAACTTGCAGGACTGTGGTGAAAGTCAGCTCCCATTTCCCAAAGTATGGTGCCACTTCCATGACACTTACGTATGAGTTTCCACTCTGTATAAGACACTGAAGGAACAGAGGATTTTGGAAAGCATGTGCAAGCGCAGGCTTTCTAACAACATCCAACACCAGATTGAACATTCAGTCAGCAAATACGATGAAACACTACAGACTGCTGCAAATGGCATTAAAGACTGTGATTCCAGTACCTACTTCATATGGTTCAAAGAAACCCTGTTTTGAGTCTTTCACTGTGGTTAAGCTTAGGACTTAAACTATTACATTGCTATTTTGAAGGAATACTACCACGGCTACCTTCACATGGGATGAAGCAGCCAATACATGACTAAAAAGCAAGTTCTGGAACAGTGCAATGGATCCATGTGTCACACCATTATTTCTGACTATTAGGGTAGTGGGACAGGGGGAGCAGGGGAGCAGTGAAGATACCTTCATTTGAAAGTAAAGACAACTTTCTAAGTGCATAGCTATAAAACAAAAGCATCTGAACTTTTACGCTCGGAAAACAGGTACGCAAATAACCTATTTTTTAAAAAATGTGCTGCTACTGTAAATAGGTATACACAAGTACATCTACTGCACGTATTTTTGCACATGCAAATATGTACCGAAGCCTTCCATATGCATACTTTGAACTAAATGCATGTTAGTGCTCTGCCAATAAAAAATATCCACGGCAACAAGGAAAACATACAAAAGAAGTGAACTCCAATTCTACCACAATTTCCCATATCCACAAAAAATAAAACCTCAAACCCAAGAAGTAGCATAAGAGCACAATAAGGTGGAGCTCAGGTTAAACAGGACAACAGGTTTAGCTGTATGTACCTTTTGACCCCACAATCGTCCCTGTTTACACAGACACACAGAGGTTATTCACCTTCCTGGCCAGAAGGAGCCAAGGCAGGAGGTGAGGCTGCTGGGCAAATATCAGTGTACATTATTGGTGCTTTTGTAACGCAAGTGTTCCTGCTTTGGGGGTATTTATGAATTCGGATAGAAATTAGCACAAAACTGTGTGTATAAAACTGTCGCCTGCTGTTCTTAACTTTCTTAACCAAATATTGTCAAATTAGCAACAACCACACTTCCCACTAAGGGCTAAAAAATATTTAAATGTTTTAAAATCAAAAGCTATTTTGGGATTTATGTGAACCAAAAAAAGGAGCTGGAGATGTATTTCTTCAAGGAGGAAATAAACTCTATGCCCATACATACGCTGCCTCTGTCAAAAGTAGATGACTGGACTCTCATTTGAATTTAGAGAATAGTTTTTAAATTAAGCACCTTGAGAAGTTATACAAACAACTTGAGGACAAAGCTTCCTTCTTCAAAAGATTAAAAAGAACTGAATGCAGGTAGAGGGAGTAGAAATGCCATCTCAGACATGCAAACATTCTCTGAAAACCACTGACCAGATTGGACATGCAAACTTAATGGGGAAAGCAGGCTTCAGTCTGAAGACCTCTGCAGCAGAAAGGGTTTATTTACAAAAACGGAACATAGTGTTGTTTAGAGGATGGCTAGGAAGAAGAATAGAAGAAAAAAAAAACCCTGTTCTACAATACATTAAATAAATGACTGCAGCAGTCTTTAAATCACAACATTAATTCAGCCTTCTAGTAAGCAAAGGTATTAGCACAATTGTAAGCAGAATAAACTTGATGGTCCATTGGTCTCATTCAGTCCAGTAACTTGTGTTCTAGGATATTTGCCATAACACATAAAAGCCAAAAAAGTTGTTACTTGAAGACTGGGGAATTAAACAAAGACACAAAGCAGGTAAAATTCAGCCCACGTTAACCTGTCATTCCATAGGATAGCCACACGGTTCAGGGCCACCAACTCAATCTTTTGGTTGGAATGGTAACAGGTGTCCCTTCTGTACCTACCATGCATGAAAACTCCCAGTAACATAAGTTATTCCTATAATATAACATGCTAGCACCCTTGCCCGATTACCGTATTTCTACAATTGGTATTAGGATATGAGTGCACACATGTTCTTCTGCATAGATATTGCTTGTACCTCACCAAAAGGCTCCTCAGACAGCTTCCACAAATGGCATAAATTAACTTAAAAAATACATACATGCTCACTTTACCACAACAGTAACTTGTAGCACACGCTCAGCTTCCTTTAGTAACACCACAGATACTACTTATCTTTGTTTTTCCACTAATTTTTGGTGCAAGGAAAAAAAATAATTTCAGACGCATCCAAAAATCTAACTTGTACAAGACTGAATACCACATAACAATGTCAAAGTCGTCTGCAATTGGCAAAGGAGTTTTAATACACAGATAATTTATATGTAGGTATTTTTTCTGAGAATGTTTTATAAAAGTGCACTACATATTTAGTTCTACAGTTTCATCCTAAATGATAAATGTTTGTTTGTTCTTTCTTATTTTGCTCTTCAATCTTAAATGTTTCAGAGCCACAAACAATTCAAGGACTGAAGATTACTTCCTATTTAGGACTGAACACTAATCAAAGTGATGCTGAAACACTGTAAGATTCCATTATTTATTCAAAAAAAGAAGTCACAATGTGTGGATACAGTCTGTTAAGCAAGATTAGTTTAACAAACTTTAACTACTAAAACCAGTTTATAATCTGAAGAAAAATTATAAGAGATAAGCTGCAATCAAGTTTGATCCATTAACAGTAACAGCAGCAGTTTGAATTTACTAAACTGAAACCATTTAATAGGAAAAACCTGTATCTAGTAAAAATACAGCAATAACTGCATTTGATTGAAAAAACCTTAAAATTAGTTGCTGAATGCAGAAAAGAAAAAAACCAACTCTACCAGCCCCAAGCATCAGCCTGTATAACACTTGTAAATTTAAGCAGTATGGATTTCAATACATTTGTTAGAATCAGGCACAATGAAGTTCTCATTGTGTGAGGTAAGCTTGCACTTCAAGAATTCATTAACCAGAAACATTACTTGCAGAATACATCATATGTGTAATACTGTACCTCCAGCATCAAAACAGAAGTCTAGAAGTATAATGTGAAGATAACAATCTCCTAAAACAATAACTGCTTAAAAGTATGCTGCAGGTTCTCACACAACTCTCTTGTTAACATCTTAATTGATTGTTAAGTTCTCCATCCCAAAGAACAATTACTCAAATAAGTAGTATCTATAAATTTTAGTGGGGTTACTCCTGAAAGTAACAGCTCAAAGTTCAAAACGTATACATCTTTCCTTACAATATTTACAGCAAAATCTAAATGAAGCACTTAGGATTACCAACCTTACTTACAAGTTCATGATTTTTTCCAATGTTACCTTTGTCAGTTCTAAAAACAGAGAGGCTGTAAAATTTTAGAAAATATTAACTATGAGCAACACAATTTCATCAACAATAAGAAATCCAAGGGAAGAAGAACACCAAAAAAAAAAAAAAAAATCACTTAACAGGATCTAGGATGACTGCCCAAAATAGCTTCCCCCACCCCTAAAAAACACACATATACACACAGATAATTACTGCTTACTGATTTTGGGGGAGGAGCTTATGCCTAGCAGTCACCCAGCTAGGGGGAAAATCATATAAATACTCAAGGGTGACACTTGAAATCATCAGCTTCTGCTCACTCACCAGTGGCAGAAGGACTCCTCAACAGAGGAGGATTCACTGCTCTACTACTCTCCATTGGAGCTCCACAACATTCTGGTATGTTACGATTTCATTTCATTCTGTATTTGGTTTTGAAGGCAACTTCTACAGGATACATATTTTCTGGTTGGAGAGGGAAGGGGGTTGATATTTAAGGGCCAGTGACAGCATCCTTACTGCCACTGGGGCTATCTGAAAGGTTACAGATAAAAGCCTGGTTTCAAGCAAGGCAATGTGAGATTTTTGCCACTGATGCTGAAGGAGCCAGGACTTCAT
The DNA here is from genome assembly GCF_964289735.1 of Phaethon aethereus. Lineage (NCBI taxonomy): Eukaryota > Metazoa > Chordata > Aves > Phaethontiformes > Phaethontidae > Phaethon > Phaethon aethereus. Next base: position 55,942,090 of record NC_138576.1, on the reverse strand, counting down.
GCTTCATTTGCTATAACATTAGACAGAGGCATATAAGGTCATGGCAGAATATCTATGTATTTCCACTGAAAACTTTTCTTCATTTCAGGGGTTTTGATACAGGCAATGCCTGAACTTACTTCTGGAGCCCTAGTGTAACTAGGAAGATAATCACTGTTTCTGAAGACAGTGGTTTTGAATAGGCTGGCATCCATTTAAAATTATTGTTTTCCTAAAAGTGAGACTATTGCCTCTAAGCTATCTATACAAGAGCTTTATCATTCAAAGTGATAGCAATAATGATTTCCTTTTTGTTAGAGGATTTTTCACTACTAGTGAAAGTAGGAGGAAGCAGGCACAAAATAATGTTACTTTCCATACCAATACTTCAAGAAAACTCATTTACTCATGCACAAGAAACAGAACTGAACAGCTTTTCTTTATAACAAACTTTTTCTCCTCTTTCTAACACAGAACGGATTTGGAAACATGCATTTACAAATATCCTTACTGCTGCTGTTTTGTCTGAATATTGTCCACGGTAGCGATGGATATTTTTCTGAGCGATACCAGAAACAATCCAGCATCAAGGGGCCACACTTTCTACCATTCAATGTAAAAAGTCAAGGTAAGTTTACTACTTTTTGATAATACACTAATACAATTATTCCTAGTGGGTCAATACATGAACAAAAACCCTTTGTACTGTTGGTGTTCAACCTTCACTAACAGTTTAGGTTTATTAAAATAATGTCATAACTGCAGAAAGAACTGGCAGTTGCTTCCTATTGACAAAGATACACACTTGCCCCAGACAAATTTTTTTTTTTAACACAATAATCACTGAAGACATAAAGAGCAGAAACAGAAAACACAGCTACAGATCTGATCTTCAGTAGCAGGAATAATACAACATGATTGTGTGCATAATTATGTACAACATGGTAATTATCCTCAAATTTCTTCATTCAACACTGGGGTTTTTAACAATAGACCTGTCATCTACAATATTCAGAAAGAACCTTCACATATTCTGTCATGTTATCTCTACTTAAAACGGACCTTATGTGTGAATATAAATATATATCTGATACTTATGGCCAAATGAAGACCTGGTTAAAGCCTAGAAAGGCAAAATAAATTGATATATAGTCATAAAAATATGACATAAACCTCTACATAGTTTTTAATTAATGTATAAACTTACATCACACATCATCAGACTAATCTCATAGTAATATAACAATTATAGCTTTACTATTAGAAAGCTGTCTTCATTTCATAAATCAGTCTTATTGTCTAGGCAGATTATATAGACAATATATAATTGCAATACTATACATTGTGACATCTTTTTTCTGGGTATCCTCTCTGTCCTTATAAGTCAAATGGGTGGCAATACTTAGTGTTTGGAACTGAGTTCTGTTTTATTTTTCCATGCTTAGGCCAAAGCTTTTTTAAAAAAATTGAAATCAAAACTTCTGACTTCCTAGGTGCTGGTTTTATCTGATGAAATGTCCCCCAAAGGATGATCAGTAGATCATCATCACTAAAACTCAGAGAACTGAATCTTCCTTGTAGACATCCCTCTCTCCCCCTCCCAAGAACAACATTATTTTCTTTCAGACATCCATGGGCTATTCAGAATAGCTTTCACTTTTTCTGTATTCCGTCTACTTTTAGTTGTAATCATCATACTTGGGTAGAAATGAGGAAGCTGAAAGAGGGACTCAGAAAATAGGATTTACAAATAAACTTCTTTTCACCAGAAAAAAGACATTTTAGGCTGTATCTACATTAAAAAATAGGATAGCACAACAGAAGCAAATCCGGAGAGAAGAACAGTTGCTGCTCGGAACATAAAATCCACATTACCTTCATTTAGGAGGTTTTGTTCCAGAATAGCTTGAGTCTGATCCTATGGAGTGGATGCTCATGAGCAGCATACATTGTGTCCAAAGATGCAGCCCTGGTCTCACCCCACCCAGCTCCAGCCCACATGCTCCAAGACTGCTCTGCAGTAGGAACCAAGTGAAAGCAGCATGGCTGGGAAACTTACCCCCCCCAAACTGTTCTTCTGGGCTGTACCAAAATACTGTCACAGTTTCATCCCTTGCCTTCAGCACAAGGACTTTCTGGAATCCTACCAGCACTCTCAGATTGAATTTAGGTACATGTACATAGACAGTTACTTTGAGGACTTGCTAACTGGATTTCCCACTGCATTAGGAGTTGCATTTCCTACCTCTCCCTTCATTAACTTTTCATGTTTTTCCATTACTTTTTTCAGAATCATTTACATATTTGTATTATTTTTAAGTGAAGTACAATATTTACCTGGTTATCCTCTACCATATTTGACTTACTTCTCCTCATACTGTTCCCCACCCCCCACCCCCAAAAAAAAAAAAAACCAACACATTTAGAAAGGGACAAACCAGCACAGGGAAGACAGGAAATAGGGGAAATGAATTGTTCTGAACTAAGTTTCCACTTTATATACTAACACAGAATCTAATGTACATGAAACTTCACATTTAGAATGAGGATTATATCCACATCTAAGAAGTGTAAAATACTGTCTGTTTAGGAAACAAAGACTATATACTAGACCTCAAAAAGCAGGAACTGCCTACAGTTTTACAGACATGGGAGTCCAGTCATTCAAAATCGCTTGAAAAATCTTCATTTGGGGAACAAGCATCAAGACAGAGGTCTGGAAAAGCACTGCAGTCTGGAACACAAGCATCCTATAAAGAGTTTTTAGAAGAGTTTAAAGAGGGCAGGCTGTTAGAGATCCTCATTTCTAGTCTGAGATGCTTATGGAAGAATAGAACAGGAGACTACAGAACCAAATTCATCTAACTTGTCTAGGGAGTTCTTCTGCATGCAAGTATTACTCAAGTAGCATATGGCAAGATTTTCATCATAGCTTACTTTTCCTATTTGGTCACAAAACATTTGCTTCTAGACATTTAGTCACCAATACATTCTCTTTTTCCTTTCTACAGGTTTATGAAAAAGCAGCCTAACTAAAATATCAGTCTAGGCCCAAACTAATGATTCAGGACAACATGTAATAGATTATACAATTTCTGTTGGCAATTAAACTCTACTAAAGCTTCATTTAATTTGATGAAATTGTTTTAATAGTTTTAAAAATCTTGTTCTTGACAGCTCTCCAGTCAGAATATACTTTCCTCGTCTGTATACATTTTTTAACTATTCCAGGACATAATTTTTAAACCAGCAGCTCTTTGGCTTGAAATTTTTGAAAAATCCTAGTTGAAAAATCCTAGTTGAAAAATCCTAGTTGAAAAATCCTAGTTGAAAAAAATCACTGAGTTAAGTCTGACTGTTCAGTAATGCTTAAATAAGCCATTATTGCAGGTTATGCTAAAGTCTTCATACTTAATTTGATACATAAATAGGGTTTGACTGCACTCAGAGAACATAAACCAACTTTGCCTCACGGTATCTGCCAAGACGTACAAAAGAGTAGCCAACCATTACTTCAATTTTCATGGTAAATATCCTACTTCATTAATACATTCATCTGTCCTTTCCTCAGAGGACTTACCATTGTCTCTAGACAGAGACACTGTAATCTAAAAGCAGCACAACTTTGAAACAGTGTAGCTTCTCACAGAAAATCTATAACATGAACACTGACAAAGCCTTTAGCATCTTGTGCAAAAAGGCAGCACCCACCATGTTGTGAAACTAGGACAGATATGTAGGTGCATCTAAAACATGGTAAAAAGCAAGAGAAGCACTCTGAAGTTAAAGTCCGATGCAATTTGCCACCAAAAAAAAAATTAGATCAAGTGCAATAACTGCATGTTAAATACAGCTGAATAAAATGAATGTTGCTCCCCTGCAGAAATTAAACTCACTCTGACTGCTAAAGAACAAAATCTATTTTGTTGGCTTGGACATAGTTCCTTGAGTTATGGTTATGAAACAGCAGACCTGGTTGCGGTCACTGTCGTCTTCTGCTAAAGTACCCACATAAATGCTTGGTTTTGGATTTGATGCAGTTGATGTAAAAACGTATTAGTATTTTTCCCCCTAATACTTTACAAGTGAAAGAGCATTAGCTCAGGAACATGTTTAGGTATTTGTATTGAGGCTTTGATCTGACCCACCTATGTTCTCTGATGTGAACAGATAGTTTCTGAAGTTCTATCCATAGGTAGAATTTATGGAATAAATTCAGAGTCCTCCAGTTGAGTAAGCTGTTTTCTCTGGCAGCTCTGTTTACCACAGATAAGACAAAATATGTGACATGTAAAGAACACTTACATGCCGCTTCTACTGCGGGGTACGTGTTCATTCTAACAGGCTTAAGCCTTTTCCAAATTACTTTATCATATGTTGTAGTTCTTAATTTGCCCTATCTTATGTCACCTATATAAAAAGAAAACCAACTTGCAATTGCACCCCACTGAATCTGGGAGTTTAGTAGTAAGAAATCCAGAAGTATCAGTAAGATACCAAGGACTGCACCAGACTTGTCGCTGGTACTCACAGATTCCACAATCTCCTTCGCAGCCAAGAAGGATGTGTGTTTGCATGTTCAGTCAATATATCACAGACAGTGCTTTCTTCCTACGTGTAGGATTTTAACACTTATCTTCCTTCCCATTGCCTTAAAGAGGATGAGTTAGGAAGGTATGCAAAATAAAATTATATGCATTTGTGCTGATTTCATGCACCAGTGAAAATGAAAATGCACTCTCTACACTTGGTAGATAAAAACGATTTCCCTGGCAATATAGGAAGGCAACCTTGCAGATCCAGTATCAAACCAAGATCTAATGTATTTCATATACACATCTCTATTTTTTTTTTAAATACAATAGGTACAAGAATAGTTTTCTTCCTCCACTCATTTTTGGTTCATCAAGACTAACCACAGATTGGAAAAAGCACTTTATTTAAGAGACAGCAAAATAGTCATTGCGTAAACTGTCATACATACACATACTCACACAGTGATCTCTTTGTAAGAGACTGAAATGCAAACTTCAGCTGATCCAATTGTTGATCTTATCAGTCTTCTCTAAATAAGCATTAGAGTATGTTGTCATTATCAAAAACAGAATCCAGGCTCTTCCTATATCCCTCAGTTTTTGTTTTTAAAATGACCTCTTAATTTAACATTCATCATAGGTATGGTGTTTTGTTCTATAATGCTGCCAGCTGCTGCAAACTACTGAAGTAGTCTCACAATATCCATGTTCATCTTGTCTGTAATGTCCTACAAATCAGCATCCTAATTCCAACAGGAAGCTGCAAGCTCCCCCAAAATGCACAGAAAACTAAGCATTGAGCTTGTCTTCCTCTATTTGTGACATTTGGTTAAGTGGCTCCACCTACTGTTTTGATAACTAGGAAAATGAAGTATTAAAAAGACAAAACAATGACATAATTCTGATTGCAGTAAGATTGTCAGTTATGACCTTGCCACTGTGTGAAATTTTTGTGACATTTTCAAATACTGTCTTAAAGATTTAACATTCATATGTTTAAGAAAATCAACACCAGAGCTGTGGCCCACTTCCAGAAGCGTGACAGGGGGAAAGGACAAAAATATCATTACTTAAATGTAGCACCAAGTAGCTTCAGAAAAGCAGCTATATCTGCACAGGAAGCTTTCTCTAGTTTCATTCATCAAGATGGAAGTCTGATAGCTTGCTAAATCAGTTACCTGTTGCTTTTCTTCCTTAATAGTTTGCATCTTCTTGCACAGCATCTTTTAAGCTCTCTGATCACCCTAAATGTATTGAAACCAAAAAAACTTCTAGAGGCCTTGTAGCTCACAACTCCAACACAGTTGCACCTGTTAATTATTCATATAAGAACTCTGAGATACTTTTGCCCTGAACAACAGGTTCTCCTTGACCAAACACAGTATTAGAAACTTGACTTCTCTGAGGTTCAAATTAAGTTAACCCTTCACACATTTCATGACCATGCCACAAAGTCTGCAAATCTGTTGTTGCTGCCCTGGTTGACCTGGTTTCTTATCTCTCACAGGTGTGCAGATAAGGGGTGAACAAGGACTCCCTGGTCCCCCAGGCCCTATCGGACCAAGAGGACAACCAGGTCCTGCAGGAAAGCCAGGGTTTGGAAGTCCTGGTCCCCAAGGCCCCCCTGGTCCCCCAGGACCACCTGGATTCTCTGCAGTTGGAAAGCCAGGCATGCCAGGTCTACCAGGAAAGCCAGGAGAGAGAGGACCAAATGGTGAGAAAGGAGAAGCCGGACCTATTGGGCTCCCAGGTGCAAGAGGGCCACAAGGACCGCCCGGCACTCCTGGCCCCGCAGGACTGTCTGTTCCTGGCAAGCCAGGACCACAAGGACCTCCAGGAGCTCAAGGGCCGAGGGGCCTCCCTGGCGAGAAGGGAGAGCCAGGTATCCCTGGTATAAATGGACAAAAAGGAGAAAATGGATTCGGCGTTCCAGGCCGCCCAGGTAACAGAGGTCTTCCAGGCCCGCAAGGGCCCCGGGGCCTCCCTGGTCCTGCTGGGGTAGGAAAGCCTGGTGAAAATGGTCTTCCAGGTCAGCCAGGTATAAAAGGTGACAGAGGCTTACCAGGTGTACCTGGAACGGCTGGTATCCCAGGTCCCCAGGGTCCCCCAGGAGAACCTGGAGAAGCCGCTGTTGGCAAGCCTGGGCCAATGGGACCACCAGGAGCAGCAGGCATCCCTGGAGCCAAGGGACACCCTGGACCTGCAGGTTTGCCTGGATCACCAGGTCTTCCAGGATTTGGAAAGCCAGGATTGCCAGGGATGAAGGGACACAGAGGGCCTGAAGGTCCTCCTGGCCTTCCAGGACCTAAAGGAGACCAAGGCCCAGCTGGTATGCCAGGAGAACCAGGGCCTGCTGGGCCACCAGGGAACATGGGCCCTCAAGGACTCAAAGGCTTGCCCGGTGAGAACGGCTTACCTGGACCCAAAGGTGACATGGGCCCTGCTGGCCCCCCGGGATTCCCAGGAGCCAAGGGTGAACGAGGTCTACCAGGATTAGAGGGAAAACCAGGATACCCAGGTGAGCAGGGCCTTGCTGGTCCTAAGGGACACCCAGGTTTCCCAGGTCCAAAAGGCGACACTGGCCATGCTGGGCTACCTGGTTTGCCGGGTCCAATGGGTCCACAAGGAGTTAAGGGAGTGCCAGGGGTCAATGGTGAGCCGGGCCCCAGAGGGCCTTCAGGAATACCTGGGATCAGAGGGCCCATTGGCCCCCCTGGCCTGCCAGGAGCCCCTGGTGCAAAAGGTGAGCCAGGAGTACCAGGATTGCCAGGCCCAGCAGGTATTTCTACAAAAGGCTTAAGTGGACCCATGGGACCCCCTGGACCCCCTGGGCCTAAAGGCAACAATGGAGAGCCTGGCTTGCCAGGCCCGCCAGGCCCTCCTGGTCCCCCCGGCCAAGCTGTAATCCCACAGATGCCTGAAAGCTATGTTAAAGCAGGAGAGTCTCGGGAGCTATCAGGAATGTCTTTCACGAAAGGAGTAAACCAAGCTCTTACAGGGATGCCAGTGTCTGCGTTCAGTGTCATCCTCTCAAAAGCCTACCCTGGGGCAACAGTCCCCATCAAATTTGATAAAATCTTGTACAATAGGCAGCAACACTATGACCCCAGAACAGGAATCTTCACCTGCAGGATCCCTGGACTGTACTATTTCTCCTACCATGTACATGCAAAAGGAACAAATGTTTGGGTTGCACTCTACAAAAATGGTTCCCCACTCATGTACACTTATGATGAATACAAGAAAGGATACCTTGACCAGGCTTCTGGCAGTGCTGTCATTGATCTCATGGAGAACGATCAAGTATGGCTCCAACTGCCCAATTCAGAATCTAATGGTCTCTATTCCTCTGATTACGTTCACTCTTCTTTCTCAGGTTTCCTATTTGCTCATATCTAACAACATCCCACTTGCATTGTCCTGACATTCTCTCCTTCAGACCATTTTAACGGGGCACTGATCTCATTCATCACTAGCAGGTCATGCAACTTCAATTTTGCAACAGAAACAGAGGAGGGAGTGAGAAGGTGGAAGAGATTGGTTCAAACCTAGTAGAATAATATTGTATGTTTTTAGAGAATTGTCATAGGAAATTTATTTCAAGTGATGATCAATTGTCCAACTGAATGCAACATTAAAATCTTATGAATTAATATAATGCACCAGTCTGTCTTTCTTTAGAAATAAAAGGAAAATCAGAATTTCTAACTATAGCTTCTCATAACACATAAAATAGCCATTACAGGATTCCTGAACATACTTCACTATACTCAATATAACTGAAGGTGTTATTCAAAGTAAACAGTCTCAGATACAGCATGGTCATCACAACTACATACAGCATGGTCATCACAACAGACAGATAATATACTTCAATAACATTAGTCTGCTATCTGTCAGCTTCATCTTTAAGCTATCAAACAGGAGTCAAGAAAACACAACTCTAACATAGTACATATCCTGTCACAGTTTCAATTTAGTTCCATTTTTCTTATTAATGAATAACTATTTTGCAGAAATGTAGATTTACAAATTATTACCTGTTACTGAAGATGTAAGACTTTCACAATATGAAAAACCAACGAGATTTGAAGCCTAGAAATCCACTCAGCTTGCTTTGATGCGCATTTTGTAATCTGCGGCAACAAACTAGTTTAATATTTTTTAAGCTACTAACATTCTGTAAAACTACAATGTTCAGCTTAGAGTAAAACAACTATCACCAAATCCAGAAGAGCATTTCTTCACAAGCATGCAGACATTCACAAAATCACGACAGCAGCTTTACCACCCCAAAGTTGGAGATGATCTTTGCACTGTTTTTCCCCTGAACAGTTCATGCCTTTAAAACACAATGTTCTTGGGACTATATTTTATTTAAATGGTAAAATGTGTCAGATGATGACAGTAATCAGTCAGTAGACAATCATCATATTTACCATGCCTATTCACGTCTCACAAACATTAGACATTACATTAATCTGTTACAGCACTATGAAAAGTTAATGGTATAAAGTAAGCTAGCTGAGTGAAATTAGTGTTTACAAATTATCAAAACCATAACAGTTTGATCACACATTTCTTCCAATGACAGTTACCATTCGTGTGCTTTAGAAGTATCATACACATCAAAACCTTATCATCCCTTGAACTATTAGTTTTAGCTTTTAAACAGAAGATTTTTAATCACTTGAACTAGAAGTATGTCAGCTCACGTTTAAAAGTTTTGGGGTATCACCATTTCTTCACGAAAGCAGAACCTGAAGCTTCTTATATTGCATACATTTGAAATCAGCAATTTCTCCAAGTACTTGATAATATGTTGGGATTAATAAAAAAGTGAGGACACCTTTAGGTTGATCCATCCTCAGCAAAACTATATAATGTTTTGGAAACAGTAAAGAATTACCAAGCAGGTATCTTTGCAGAATTGTTTTTTCTCCCTTATTAAGTGCTGCTAGGTAAGGAAGCCTGTGGCTTAGGCTATACTTTGGTAAAATAGTAAGTGTAGTAGAGAGCGTAATGGGAGATCTGCTTATTTTAGCAGCCAAGTAGACCTACGCAAGCAAATTGGTACTCCTATTACAAACATTGCACACAAATGTTCGTATGGAAATAAAACAGTGGACAGTAATACAATTAATAAGTAGAAATCCTGTGATATTTTTCTTTCAAGACAAAATAAAACAGGACAACTGAGAACGAATTGTCTATCACCACTTTTCTACCATCCTGTTTTAGGCGAAATATTAACTGCAGATCTCCTAAGAATTTTCTTTTTTTTAATCCCCTCTCTCACTAAAAATGTTTTCCTATGCAGTCACTTGCATTAGCTCAACAGGTCTTTCCTGTATTTAAACATAGCATGCGCTTGCTGCCAATACAGTCAACCAATCTGCCACTTCCGTTTCAGAAACAAATAGAGGGACTGGGTACTGGAGCTGGAAAATACTGCTCAGTAGTTGTAAAGTTTCTGGTTAATTGCTTTACATCTGAAATGTATGCCAAAGCACATGTTTAAAATTGTTGGAGATGTGTGGTGCTCAGCAGTACACTACCATCCTGTGATTCCAATTAACTAGACTCTGCACAAGCAGCTGGGCCTAGACAGTATTCTTAAAAGCATGGTTCACCAATTCTTATCATCCACCCACTTTAAATCAGGTTTTGACCTTTAACATCTTTGTTCCTCGAACGAACACATAGGGCTTCAAGTAAGCCTACAGCTTAGTACCTCAGGCCCATCTTTTTGAAGGCTTTTCATCATTTCAGACATTAAGCCATTAAGAAAGCATCTCTTAACACTAAAAAGCTAGAGATTACACACTTGTGTACGTGGCACAAGCACAACTTCTACCTTGATTTGATCTTTGGATTCTCAATTTAGAGGGAACCTTGAGAAGGTCTGTAAGATTTTTAAATTTGTTTTTTCTAATATTTTCTCCACATGAAGATCAGCAATCTACCTAAAGATAAAGCTCTTCCAGAAACTGCATCTTCTGTGGATTGTGGGCATTAGAGGAAAGAAAATACTATATGAGATTAAAATGAAAACAGTAAAGCCTGTAGCAGTACAAAACTCACTTCCAAAGGCTTCAAAAAGATTTGAGTAAAATTTGCGTATTCTTAAGAGTTCAGGCACACAAAACACCCAAATAATCCCTTCTGGTTTTAGCAGTAAAGCCCAGAGAAGTGTAACAAATTTCTTTGCTTCTATCTTTTATTGCTATTTTCACAATTAAGACAAATAATGATTTCTCATCACTGGAATCCATCAACTTTAGGAATTTTTGATCTTTTGCAGAATTTCTGGAGATTTTTTTTCCTTTTGGCCAGAAAAGCATCTTTGCTTTTTGTTTGTTGTATTTGAAGTTGCATATAAAGGATATAATGAACATATCACAGACATCTAGATCCACTGTCTTCTGCCAAGACAACAGGGTAATAACATGAACTTGCAATCCAAAACCTCTCTGTGTGTGTACACATGTGCATTTTTGGAGAGAGAATGGAGTAGTTTAGAAAGATCCAAAGTTTTCCTGCCCAAAGTAACATTTCCAGTACATCAGCATGCCACTTTAAGGATATTGGTCAATCACATAAAAGATAAAATGCAAGTTACTAGAACCAGTTTTTAAGCCTAGCACTTTCTTTCTCTGATAATTTTCCTTTTTGCGAAAGATGGTCAGTGACAAATTTCTCAGGTGCATCCTTAAAAACCTGAGAGCAGATCGTATCAAGCCTTTTTATGGGCAATTTATGGAGCCGCTGCTGGCATATTAGCCATGATCTTTTGATTCCCAAAATCAAACATAATCTTATGAACTGACTGAAAATATTACAAATATATAATTTTCACTATATAACCACAAGATGCTATGGTTTTCAGAAGTGTCAAGGAAATGATAGGGAAAGACAATCGTGGAAGACAAAGAGAAAGCAGCCTTTAAGAGAAGACATTTTACAAAATCCTGTTTTAAGACGTTTTATCAGGCAACTTCCTCCAACAAAAACTATTGGTTTTTCTGTCCAAAAAACACCAAACTTGAAATTTTTCATGTGGAAACAGTTACATAGTACTTCATGCCCTCATTACTCCTCTGAAGATCAAACTTTGTTTCCATAATGTTGTGGATCTTTGTCCACATATTTATACAGTGTAAAATACATTGCCACATGCCATTTCTTTTAAAATTGCTCTTTTATTTATTCTATTTCTATATAATATAAACCAAGTGAAACACAGATACAAACTAATGTTACTCACCTTAAAGCTAGAAAATATTCAAGTAATAAGTTAAAGATTTACAAAAAGGATTACTCATGTAATTTCATGCTCAACTTGGATATCAATTGCAGATGGCATTCTTGCAGGCATTTTTAGGTAAGAAATGACCAATTTGAAAATACAAATATGTGTGTTCATTGCTATCTGACATCATGCTTTTCTGATAATATTGTTTAGTAGATTGCCCCCAATTTATTCTTTTGGAGTTATTCTTCAGAAACAAAGATCTGAATAACACAAGACTATTTCGGAACCCTTCTCAACTCTCCCTCTGCAAGCCTCAGTTCTTCACTTCTTTACAAGTAGAAGAGTGGGTTAACACACTTCATTAAACTGAGTCAGGACAATCATGGCTATCTGAAAGAGCCATCCAAAAAAAATATCATAGAGCAATTATCTAAGGCAATTACCATAGCTAAGACAATGAAAAGTAAAATCCACCAGACACCTGATTATGATCAAAGAAATCATGTGAAAAAGAGAAAGGACATAGAGAAACAAGGGCATACTGACAACAAACCAAAGTGACTTGCAAACACTTACTGATTTTAAAAAATAAAATGGTCAGTCGTTCTGCTCCGTCACTGACAATGGCACTACGAAGACGGCATTTTGACTTCAGAACTCTGTGTCTCCTCAACTGACCACTTAAGTTTTCTTTAGAAATTTTACCTTGACTAACTGTTAATGAGCACTGCTTTTCTCTGAAGGGTTAAACCCTCTACAAGGCATCGAGGGCATGGAGTTAAGTCAAGAGGCTGTGGTTTTCAGGCCAGGCTCTGAGCTAAGACAGATGGTAGGGCTTCCTGGTATGTAGATGTTGGGCTGGAGCCAGGTTTAGGAGTTTCCTCAGGAAGTTATGTTACACTTGCAGCTGATTAAAAATAAATCTCTTTGGCACAAACTTGTGACAGAAGATTAGTACTGTTATTCTCATTTCATAGAGGGACCTGAAGCAAAAAGAGATACTCTATGGGAATATCACAGGTAAGTGATAGAGGAAGAAATTCTCTGGTACTTCTAATTCCCTGTTCATTGCTTTATACACAGGACCACATTATTAAAAGGAAAATAAGACCACTATGAAGCCTTTCAATGTGATGCATGACAGAGCATAGTACTTTCATATATTACCATATTTAAGTAGTGTATACAATCTGCACTGTTTTGCTTCTGATTTTAGAGACCTCCATCCAAAAATACTCATGCCTATCAGCTACTACATTTTCTTATATTTTTATCACTGTTGTGCATGTGCCTCATGACTTTACCACACTGAAGTTGGAGACAATCTAATTAATTCCCAAAAAACACTTTTAAAAATTATTCTTTTTGCCAAACACTGCATGATCCACTCTTTTAAAACAAAGGGCTTTCATGATTTGAAAAAAAGAATTAACAAAAATGATAAAAAAATACTTATAGTTGATTAGAATGTTTAGTATCAGTAGAAAACAAAGGATACGTTTATTCCATGTATGAATGATTTCCTAGAGGAATTCGTAACTACTAATCACACTCTAAGCTCCAATGGTAACACAGCAGCAGCAGCAAACAAAAACATTTCAGGAACATCTTACTGTCTTTGACAATATGCATCCTGACATCAACTTCTATTTTTGTTTGGACAAAACAAAAATAGAGAGACAATTTTGTTTGAAAGGAATGGAGAAAGCAGTACAGCTCTGGTGAACAAAGTTTTAAGAAGGACCAAACTACACCTGTGCCTAATGAACGTTGCATTAACAGAGGTAATTCTATCAGAAAATACTATCAGCAAAATTATACAGAATTCTGAACTGATTTGCATATAATCTTTTTATAAAAAACCCAACCAACCACAGCTAAAAAATAATTTCAATTAATTGGGCACACACACAAGATGATTAACATTTATTCTCAACTTATTATTTTGTATGCCTAAAAAAATCAGAATTTCAGTCTGTGAATAAAGAAAAGCATTTCTAGCTAGAAGGCTATCCAAGATGTTTTCCAATTCTAATTTATATTACAGTATTATAAGGTTGGATTTGGGTGGAGGAAGGCTATTAAAAAAAATTCCTCTGCAATTTCTAGCAAATTTATAACAAAATAACAGAATTTTAAAAAGGCTTAAAAAGTAGGAAAACCATCTCCTCACCATTGTGTCAATATTACATGAGGAATTCTAATCAAAACTAGAGCGCTAAAGAAAATTATCAAATATTAATTACTAATTTAATCCCCCCCCCAATGCACTTCTGATTTTACTTAGGAGTACAGCACTACAAGGAACAGAATCAATATACAGTTCAAGGATATCCACATTACCATACCAATCATGGGAGGAAATCATTTTCCCTCAAATTCTGTGAAGCAGCGCATAAGTGTTGTTAAAAATAGCAAAACAGTTCCAGCTAAACCAAATAGAAATAGTAATGATAAAGATGTTCTATTTCAGGATAAACATGTGTCTACTACACAGCTATTTGTAAGCTTGACAAGTATAAACTGTGTTAAATAACCTACAGTGTACTTCCAAATGTATTTGTTCTGGCAAGCACATGTACTGTTTTCAGGTAGTATAGTAAGTTTTCAGTGAACCCACTTACCTTTAAAAGCTGATATTTTATAATTGTGCTGGATAGCAGCCACCATGTCCTTCCAGAAGTCATATTTTTCCTGACCATCATGCTGTAAGGGTCAAAAGGAACCTAGTCAACATCAAGTATCAGCTTTTTTGATCTTTCGTATTGAAACTGTGACAGGAATGTCAATAACAAAAATATTTAGACAGTAGGATTCAGTAGATCAGGACTCAATATCCAGCTTGGGTAACCGCAGACAAGATACCTCCCTACTTCAGGAGGGTATGGTGGGGGGAAGGAGGGTGAAGGAGAAGGGATTCACATTTGTGAGGAACTCTAAAATGTCACAGCAAAAGGGGGCATTAGACAGAACAGCAACTTACTGAATCAGCCATCCGACTGACATTTGGGAAAAAGAAGTACCTAGAACTGCAAATACTGTATTTAATTAGCAGGTTGACATTATCTACAGCCTGGTACTCGTATCACCTTCCACCCTCAGAACTGGCAAAAGCCTTGGATATAATTTAGAGGTAATGCCGTTCTGGCAACAACTCCACCCCAAGCACCGTGTGAAATCCAGGTTGAGCCAGGCTGAGCAGCACCGCGTCACATCGTGCTCTGAGGGCGGCCAAACCCCGGCTCTGGCAGAAGGACAGCGGAAGGCGATCTGCACTTGTGAAGCGTCTCTCGCCATTCCCAGAGGGTGGCCCAGGCACAAAGAGCTCCAGCTGACCTCAACCACCCTTTCAGCATCTCACCAAGGGAGAGGAAAAGCTTCTCCACCAGCTGAGCCCCACAGCACTCTCAAACTCCAGAAATTTTAGGAGCGCTGAGTTAAACACAGATGCAGTTATGCAGCCAGCCAATATTACAGAGCAGAGGATTAGCTGCGGCACCTTGTAAGAGGTGCCCAGAGTTACACAGTACCAGGAAGAAGCAAAACAGGTGGTATAGTCTCTTTGAGTTTGTATGCTGTGGAAAGTATCATGTAATGCTGTCACAGGCTTTCCACACTTACCCTAGGATAGATTTCAATGCGACTGTTTTAACAGATTTCATGGCATTGCCCTCTGTGTCCTGACCACTGCACCAATACCTGAATAATGACCCATTTTGTAAGCATAAAGCATTTTCCAGAGAGGGAACTGTTCAGAAACTGAAAGAAAACCCTTAACATCACCAACCAAAACGCCTAGTCTCTATGCGCTGAAGTAAACTGCTATTTCAGGCCTAATCTTTCATGGAGGCTTCCAGAAGAACAGTCCGCCCTTAATTTCACAACCAGCAAGTCACACAAACGAGGTCTTTTGTGCACGACTGACAAGCACCATGGCAGTCTGCTTATCATCCACGGGCTCTACAGGTTAAGAACAGGAAAAATACAGTACTGTGGCTTTTAACTTTTTTTTTTAGTTCATTCTTACAGCAAACTGCCGCAGAGATACATAAAAGGACTAAGAGAAAAGCTTTCGTATACATCAAACTTCAGTTAGCTGCTAAACAAGGTCATTATTCAAAGCCGTATTTAGGAGATGCTGGGGAGCAGCTATCTGTCTAGCGGCGATGGCACTAGCCTACGCTACCTCTAACCTTGGGACTGATGGATTCAACTGTCCGCTCCCTTCATATGCCATGTGGCTGACTTGCTCCTTAGCTTGGGGCTTTGGGTGTTTTATTTGTTTCTTTGAAAAAAAAAAAAAAATCAGTGCAATGAGCTAACAGGTCTTCAGAGTGCTGTTTTGAGGACAGATGGATACTAGTTTAAAAATGGGTACACTTCACAGAATCACAAAATGGTAGGGGTTGGAAGGGACCTCTGAAGATCACCTGGTCCAGCCCCCCTGCCAAGGCAGGATCACCCAGGGCAGGTTGCACAGGAACGTGGCCAGTTGCCTTTTGAAGGTCTCCAGAGAAGGAGACTCCACAACCTCTCTGGGCAGCCTGTTCCAGTGCTCCATCACCCTCACAGTGAAGAAGTTTTTCCTCATGTTGAGGTGGAAATTCCTGTGCTGCAGTTTGTGCCCATTGCCCCTTGTCCTATCCCTGGGCACTACTGAAAAGAGACTGGCTCCATCCTCCTGAGAGCCACCCTTCAGGTATTTATAGACATTGATAAGGTCCCCTCTCAGCCTTCTCTTCTCCAGACTAAACAGCCCCAGGTCTCTCAGCCCTTCCTCATACGAGAGATGTTCCAGTCCCTTAATCATCCTCGTAGCCCTCCGTTGGACTCTCTCCAAAAGTTCCCTGTCTCTCTTGAACTGGGGAGCCCAAAACTGGACACAATCCTCCAGAAAGAAGAATACTTCCTTCAAAACATTTGACCTCAGAGAAAACTAAAATAACTGTCAAACTAATTCCTTGCAAATCTACAGCCGTTGCAGGAGATACAAGACGACAGACCATTTCCCAGAAAGCAGAGAGAAAACTGTGTGCATGCCCATGCAGTACACCAAGATTTTGGCAGTGATTATCAGATGTGATTTCATTAGCTAAAGTATCAGACAAAGAAGTATTTTATGTAGAACTCCAATGCGGAGATCCAAAAAACTAAGAAGCTCCTCTGCTTTGTCTGAAAATACACAAGAGCTCTGACTCTGGACATAACCAAACCAGATTCATTCTTAACAGTGTAGAGTAGCCCAGCATGCAACTCATGTTTAAACCCATTTTGAATCCAGACCTAGCAGTTGTCCCATCTGTAGGAGGCATTCCTGACCCTAAAATGTTTTCTGAAAATGTTAAGAAAATAGCCCTTACTAAACAGGCTTCAAGAACAGGAAACAGAAGCCTCTACCTCCTTTCAGAAACGTGGAGGAAGAAAATATGATTGTTTCTAACTCTTGGGATGCAGCATGTTGCAAGCATGAGTGCTGGAGAGGCCCACCACCTCCTGCTTTGCATCTTTCTCATCTGGTTGATGGTAACATCCCAGGGAATTACTGTGGCCCTCCCGTTGAAACTGGGCCAACATCCAGTAAAATATTCATGAGCTGCTAGCTGATAAAGAGGATGCGTGACCCATTTCTGGTAGCTCTCTGGAGAAATGGCATGGGTTTAATTCTTTCTGGCTGAAGACAGTACTGATACAGGGTTAGTGCTCCAGCTTGCGAACTAGTAACTGAACGTGCAAGCTTATTACATACATGCTATAACACACTTTCCCTCTCAATAAGTAGGTGATTTGTGCCAAGTCCAAATTAAATATAAAATGAAGTAATACAATACAGGTGTCACATCTGAGAGAGGTTTCTAAGCTGCCAGCAGTAGAGGAATGAGATTAATCAGGCACAAAGTTAAGAGTCTTATGGTGCATCTGTCCTCAATGCTTCACAATAAGCTAGCTTTAGCTACCTCTTCATGCAGCACTTGGACTTGGGCAGCAATCTACTCAGCATGCTATTTTGGAGTAGAAGCTAAAGCATTAAGTCAGCTGATACCCAAAGGGATCCCAGATACCCATCTCACAGTGCTGAATTTCACTTTGCAGACAAAGTTCAGTATTTGCAATTTTCAGTGCTGCAGCACTTTGGTACCTTGAGCCAGAAGATTATATCAGTACTCTTTTGACACCAACATAATTTACTGTACGAGAAGAACCCTCTCCTACCCAGAGCTGCACACGAGTTAAAGATTCAAGCTTTCTTTAACACAACCAAATCAATTGGCATCAAACTTCAAAGGTAGGATTTAGAATATTCGATCTATGAAAAAAGTTCAAGCAGTTCTATTTCCCACTTTGAGAATCTAATATTGTTTAGTGGAGAAAAAAGAAAAATGGATACCATTGTAGAAGTGTACTTATATCTATGTACACAAATCAATATATTTAACACAAAAATAAGTTTAAAAAGGGAGGGAATTAAGCTTTCAACTCATCAACACCTTGCAAATTAGCATTGTTATTCCGAAGACTTACATTAGATTTAATTCAAGTATCATTAAGTATAATTAAAGGAGATTTTAAGAACGATGTTCTGCATATCACAGAGTAAACTTGAGAAAACAGTGCATTTCTACTCATATCCTAGTTATTTGTGCCCTCTTGTGGAGGTACATTTATTTTGAACATGCCATGTAGCTCACAATTAGCTTTGGAGACAACTTTAATACAGTAAGTCTGATATGAAAAAATCCAAGCAAGGAAAAAAGCTAAAGAGACCTCAGTGTTGTTCAATACACTATTTGTATGCATTTAATAATGCATGCAAGAAGTGTGGTGGGGGAAGAGAAAAGTAATGCAATACTAAGTTTCAAACAATACAGTTCTTACCTGATCTAAGCAGTCCACAACCCTTGCACACAAAAGAGCTCCTGGCAGGTCAAAATAATTATCATACAAATAGTATTTAGCTGGAAAAAAAATAACAAAAAAATTCTACTTTTTTCTAATCCTTATTGTATGCTTTAATCACAAATAAAACAATGCATTTGAATAATACTACAAGCTCCTATTTGGATTTTACTGGTAATAAGCATTATCTGCTTCCCAATCTTTGTTAGTCTTTATTCCCACTTCCGATTCTCATAACTGGAAACTGACATTTGTTCACTTATATCAAGGCAGTGAGATTTTAAAAGTACATTTTAAGGTTCTGGTACAGTGGAAGAGATAGGGGAGAACCATGGTTTTTAAGAGTCAAGACAGTATCACTTAACTCTTCCAAAATACCTATTTCCCTAGCAGTGGAAAGAAAAAGAAAAGGTTTGAGAAGTTGTTTTAGAAATGTTTGGACAGGTCCTACACATAGCCTTGTCCTTTGCACACACATGCTGCAGGCAGCGCCTTAGCCCAAGGAGAAGCATACCCACATTACTACATGAGGCCCCAAAACAGAACAAAATCAGGAGGGTCCAAATGTCCCCCCAGACCGAGGTCATGTTCAACAACTCTTTCCAAGGAGTGAAATGACCTAACCAGTGGTGGTTTTTTGTATTCATGATCTTGTCTGTGCTGTTCTTTAATACACCGAAGATACAAGTCAGCAAAGCAGGGATTCATATTCACAAGACAGACCAAGTGCACTTTTCAATGGATAAGAAAGGCACATTCTCTATATGACCAAAGGAAACCTTTCTCTTCTAAATTGCAGGTAATCGTTTGCAACAGGGTGGAATAAGAATCACAAACAAGTTTATGTCAGCAAAACCTCAAGGAAAATCTCTTCATTACATAGGACAATGCCTCTTAACTGAGCACTTTTTGCGTATTACACACAATTGCCAAGATCAAAGTAAAATGGAGAGGAAGCGCACAGCAAGAACACAAACCTAGCCACAGTGCCTTCAAAGTGACTCCCACCTTAAAACCAAGAAACTTCAATTGCAGGAGAGGTTTTATTTACTGATCTGCTCTGTTCTTTGCACCTGCACCTCGGCCTCCAGTAACAGCACTGATAGTAATGAGTCAACAATTAAGAAAAAATTACGATTTTCCAAATATGTCCTAAATGAGATAGGGTGGTAATCTCAGTCTACTTCTTCAAGGAACAATGTGCCCATCTCTATAACCGAAATACACCTATGATGTCAGCTCATTTGTCACTAGTGACCTAAATTTAAGTTGATTTCTAGTATTAGAAGTCAAAAATACAAAAAAACAACTCTCCCAAAACATTTAACAATTCCAGTAATTCTCAACTCAAGTATTTTAAAATACTTGTGATAAGAACTAATACTATGAAGCACTGAAGGGGCCAAAGCAATTTCAAAGAAGACGACACACTAAGTTATAGCTACCTGAGCGGGAAACCATTCCACTGACTGTATTAAAATGCTTCCATTCCCTCCTTCCATATGTCTCCAGGATCTCTTCGGATGTCATGCTCTTTGTACCATGGCTTGCCCTATTTGATGCATTAAGTTATTTTTATATATTAAAAAAAAAGAAAAAGGTTGAAAACAGCCAAATTACTCCTAGTGCACAGTAATACTTTGCAAGTTAACACTGAGGTGCATGCAAGTGGATCAGAAGTAGCTCACTTTATAACTTAGAAGCTTCCCAGGACCTAAGCTTTTATCATATACGTTACAGTATAAAAAGCCCTACTACACAGATGTTTGGATGGCTGGGGGCACGGCTACTGTGCCTCACCTGCTAACACAATCACTCTGTATTGCTCGAATGTTCTCAATTGTGTCAGGACACTCACTACACTTGAACTATCAACATACACTGCACAGTAAAACACAGTGCAGAAAGCCTATATACATCATTCTGAAGCCTGGTAACATTCAGAGTGCAGGGCAGAACTATGGAAAAATGCTAGTTTGAGCTCTGCAAGCAGCTGTGTAACACAGAAGTATGCAGAAGCCTTTTTAGGAATTAAAAATTAACTAGTTTGACCATCAAACTGGGCCCCAGAAGAATGCACAGGCTCCAGTTTTGAAGCAAATGCAGGCAATGCTAGCAGAAGTAATCCTGCATCACTCTTTCCTTCAATGTGGTATACCCTCCAGTCTTGAATCCTGTATTTAGTACTCTGAAATTCATGGTACTGTATGAATTTCGACATACACAGCAGAGACTCACAGGTATTTCTTCCCTTCTTTCAGTGAGATCTGATTTTCCCTAGCATCTTCAAGCTCCTTCTCCCATATGCTATCAGAAAAAAAACAGTGGACTAACTTGAGTACTAAATTAGACAAATTTTCATTCTGGAAAAAAATAGGGGGGAAATGGGACTGGGATTGACATACTGTAGATATATTTACTTTTCAGATTTGTGATTCAAAATAGCAGTCTTCTATGCTTGAAAGAAAAAAAAAAAGAGGGAAAGAGGAAATAAGGATGTACTGAAATGATGGCTAAAGGCAAAATATAGCTTCTAAGAGGAAAAAACCCATGATTTTGAAAGTGAATGCGTCAGTTGCTGTGTTTAATTTACCTCAGGCTATTTAAATTATATGTTGTAAGCCTGCAGAATTTGGAATGTGTATGGTACAAAGATAACAGTGCTCCCGTCATTAGCACTGACTCTGAATCAGGTTACTCAGAATCCAATGAAAAACCTTACCCTGGATCTTAGCAGAACAGGACAAAGAGTACACTTGTAGCCACTGAAAAAGTGAATTTACTTTCAAGATCAGCACTCTCACAGTCTCTTACGTGTTCATTAAAAATGAGATATTCTTTACTAGCAGCTAAAACAGAAATATTATGAAAAGACTGCACATGAAACATTAAGAGAAACTGAACACCACATTACCAAGGAGTATTTAAACTTTTACATCTAATAAATGAATGTATGCTGAAATTCGTATTGTAAATATTTAATAAAACAGAGATGGCTTTCAGTAAGAAGATAAAAATTTGGTGTTTCTTTAACAATATAAACTTATTGTCAATAATACCTTAAAACTGTTCCATCTTCTGCAAGTTTCAGGAAGTTTCCTTCTTCAATGTCCAACACCAAGCCTTTACAACTAAGAATAATTTTATTTTATGGAAGAAACAAACAATTAATGCTTTCAGAGGAATGCAATATCAGAACAGTGAAATGCCGATACAGAAGCTATACAATGACGCTACACAAAAGCAGCAAAGTTACACCTCTTCAAATATGTCCATGTTTGAACAATGCTCTATATACGCAAATACATATTACTACAGTGAGGATTGGATTTCACTTACATCGCAAATTCCTACTAAATAAATCCAGTTCCATTGTTCAGTGAGTTCAGTGACTATTCATATAGACAAGGTTGGAGGATTAAGGGCCAAACATATACAACTAAGAAATGTGATATTTAAGCCACTTCTATTAAAGAAACATTTTTTTCTTGGTGGCAACTCACCTACTTACTATTACCAATTATTATTATTCCAAACAAGGCAACTGAACATCCAGGGAACATGAAGCAGATGCATTGCCATGCTAGCCAGCACTAAGAAGGTGAAAAGTTGACAGCGTTGGACAGACGTACTACATGAGTTCCTAACTCTCCAAGTAAATCTGTACCTTATAGATAATTGAATCTACGCTTGCTTATCGATTGTTTGAAAAATGAAGTCAGAGTTCAGTAGCTAGAATAATGATGAATGAGACTGAAAAAGTAATGCCACCTTCATCCCCTATTATAAGAGACCCAAAGGAAAGAAGGTTTGCCACAAAGGCAGCAAGCAGACCCCAGCCTTTCACGAATGACACCTGGGTGAGTAGCACTGACACAATGGCTACCAGCACTGTGGGCTTGCAGGTCCATGTTAATGAACCCACAACTCCAATAAGGGACTGAGGCCGCAATATCTAGACCTTAATAAAGGATTTTATGCATCAGAGGCTTCAAAACATGAGAAATACAGCTACACTGCTTGTTTCATGGAAATTGAAATCAATCTGTTACGAAACTGTCCAGTCAAATACTGAATTGTAAAAAATGATCAAAACCATTCCCACAATAATGCATGCATTACTTAAACCCCACTGTGTTTCTCATAAAAAATTTAGTGACATCCTGGCCTTCAAGCCCCCACAACCTTGGCCTAGATAATAACCTATTAAAGTTGAAAAATCAGAAATTCATGTTCAAGATCCTGCTCAGAGACCACTGAGCTCAGAGCAGTAACTTGCATTGCAGCCTTTTGCATCAGGGCTTTGTGCCTGATGTGCCATCCAAGGGCTACCTCCTGGCATGTCAACTTTCCTTGGCTCCTCAGAAGGCTGTTGGGATTATTTTGCCCTACACAAACAAAAACACATCTGTCAAGATAAAAATTACTAACTTCGGATGGTTACTGAATCTGCCAGTTGAATCGAAGGTAGAAGACAAAGGAGATATATAAACTAAGAGAGTAAGTCAGACTTGCGCTTAGACAGCTAGAGGCACAGACAAAGTAAGCTTGGATGCTCAGTTCTCTCTTCAAAAATATGACGTTAGAAGTATTTCATGACAAATACTTGTTTGAACAAGTATGTAAAACTATAATTTTGCATTTATCTATTTGGCTTGACAATCATAACAACGACCGCCTAGTAAGAGATGTTTTCCAAGCTTTGTAAAAGTTACAGCATAAAGTAAGTTACGAAGAAAGTTTATGTTATTTTCAATGTACTCACCAGAAGTCTAAGCTGTCTGGAGCTAGAGTCAGCAAGTCTTTGTCATAACCCTTCTCCATTACTAGATACTGGGCAAAACTATCATATATTAGCTACAAATGAAAAAATAAATGCATTAATTATATTGATTAAGACCAAAGATACCGCTTCCCTGGAAAGTGGCAAGATGCAAGTGTTAGTGCCCCCTAAGCGAAATCAAAGCAGGGACCACTGCCTCCACTGCTGGGAAGGGAGGGCATTCGGTCATGGCTGGAAAACAGCTCAAGATGCTCACGCAACATTTCTGGTGTCCAACATAACCGAGTTTACAGGATTCTACCTTACTGCCCCCGTGCTCCAAGACTGTTGGGAAACCAAGATGGTAAGTACCTAAGACTAGCCACTACTCTCCTCTCCCCAGTATTTTTTTTATTTTAAATTTTAAGTGTTATATTTATCATGACTCAACAAGCAGCTTCTGAGCCAATAAACAACTACCCTTAGGGGACATTTTAAAAGTATCCAAAGGAACATATTGTGAAGGAAACAGGCAACTACTAAGTAAATTTTTATTATTTACAAGTCCAGAAAGAACACTGTTAAAGCTTACTACATCAGTCCATGTCTTATTACTGTAATATACTGGTAAAGTCGTACAAGATCATCTATGTAGATGCTGCCAGGTCCTTAAAGGCCATACAAAAATAGTAATTGCTCCCTTTTTCCTCATTGTTCTTTCATTAAGGCTGTTCCCCAGCCTTTTTTTCTTAATTACAAAAGCTGCTCTTGGAATGAGTATGAACGATGTCTGAGAAAGACTAATATGAAGACCAACACCGAAAGATTTAAGAACTAATGGCATCTTCAGATGTGCCTGTCAGCATTTTTAAGTATTTCTTATTTCCAATAGACAAGGGAGGCACGTAATGAGAAGATGTCAGTCTATCTCTGTGCGCTGTGAGAAGATGAAGAGAGAACTAAATTTAGTAAATGTTTGTAGCTTTTTTTGCTATTTTGTTCATTAGCCATTTGTTTCATTTTTTTTTTTTCCTTTAACTCTTCTAGTTATCAACTGTCTAATGTCAGCCTTCATTGGACAAAATTCTTATCAGGAAGATTCCGCCTGTGCAAGAGGTAATGTGTGTGGC